>NC_054377.1:120319169-121025003 GCF_017654675.1 Xenopus laevis | reverse complement strand
GACCAGTAAGTTCCAGCATAGAAAGAAACCTCACAGTAGGTCGTAATTCACAAAAAAACCTAAATGGCATAAGGACAGGCTGTCTGGCTAAGGGAATGAAAACCCAATTATTATACCTATGCTATAATGGACTGGTCTGTCTGGGCAGATTTAAAGGTAATATTGTTTTATGTTGATAACATAAATATCCTCTAATACAGACAAAAATCATTGCACACATAAAATACCTTATAGCTTATAGACTTCTCAAGGAGTCCAAACACTTCCACATTATGATGATCGCTCTCAGTTTTACCCAATATTCTGATATGGCCAGAATAATATGTGTTGGTCCTGGGGTGTTTGGTCTCTATGGAAATAGAATTCCATTTCCTACCCAATATTCATGGTTTCATAATTGAAAAAATGAAGGTCTCCAGAATAGCCGGTTGTAAATTGGTGACCCGCCCTCACCTTTCTCATTAGATGAGGTGTAACCTATCTTTGCCCAACCTGGATAACAAGGGTTCAGACAACTGGGAAGATATATGCCTTTGGGGACCAAGCTGCTTTGGGAAGTGTCGTTATTGCTTCCGTTTCCCCGGAACAAGACTCATATAAGATCCTTCTGTAGGTGATGTATTTAGGTTTCTGGATTTTTATCCCTTTTCATTTTGTAACTGTTTGCTGCCTTGTATGTTATTCGTAATTGTATCTGATCTTTTTATATTTTATGCACTGTCCACTTAAGACTATTAAATCTAAAACAGTCTTTGCTGCTCTAAACTAACCTTTTACCCAAAGTGAAGTGTGTAGGTGAAATTTATTTCAACCCCTTTTGTTAACTTGTAGGAAAGGTGTGTTTGTTTGATCCTTTGTGTTGCCTGTTGGTTGAATTGACTTTTCTGATGGAGTGAATGTTATAGTGTTTAGCTAGAAAGCTTAGTGGGATTAGACTCTAGTAAGGGTCAGTGGGGCAAATTTACTAAAGGGCGAAGTGGCTAACGCTAGTGAAAATTCGCCAGCGTGAAGTCATTTTGCCACTTCGCCGATTTACTAACAGGTGCTGGTGTAAATTGGTTAGCAAAGTAGACCGACTCTAGCGCTACTTCGCACCCTTACACCAGGCGAAATTGTGCTATGGCGAAGGGACGTAACTACGCGAATTCACTGACTTGCGGATTTTACTGAACGTTACCTCTTGCGCCAGACTTGCCTTTGCCACCTCAGACCAGGCGAAGTGCAATAGAGTAGATAGAGATTGCTTCAAAAAAAGTTGAAATTTTTTTCTAAGTCCCAAAAAACGCTGGCGTCTTTTACGTTTTTAAGGGTGATAGGCTGAAAAAGATTGTAAATTTTTTTGGGGGTACCCTCCTTCCCCCCTACATTTCCAAACATATGGCACCTAAACTATACAGTGGGCTCATGTATAGGGCAAAATAACAGCTCTATTTTATTTTTTAAAGGTTTCCCAGCCTTGTGTAGTGTAATGTATTTGCTGCTACATGTACGTCCATTCAACTTTAACTTGGTGCCGTATGCAAATTAGACATCGCTAACATACAGTGGTGTGAAAAACTATTTGCCCCCTTCCTGATTTCTTATTCTTTTGCATGTTTTTCACACTTAAATGTTTCTGCTCATCAAAAACCGTTAACTATTAGTCAAAGATGACATAATTGAACACAAAATGCAGTTTTTAAATGAAGGTTTACGTTATTAAGGGAGAAAAAAAACTCCAAATCTACATGGGCCTGTGTGAAAAAGTGATTGCCCCCCTTGTTAAAAAATAACTTAACTGTGGTTTATCACACCTGAGTTCAATTTCAAAGGTTATAAAGCCATTTCTAAAGCTTTGGGACTCCAGCGAACCACAGTGAGAGCCATTATCCACAAATGGCAAAAACATGGAACAGTGGTGAACCTTCCCAGGAGTGGCCGGCCGACCATAATTACCCCAAGAGCGCAGAGACAACTCATCCGAGAGGCCACAAAAGACCCCAGGACAACATCTAAAGAACTGCAGGCCTCACTTGCCTCAATTAAGGTCAGTGTTCACAACTCAACCATAAGAAAGAGACTGGGCAAAAACGGCCTGCATGGCAGATTTCCAAGGCGCAAACCACTTTTAAGCAAAAAGAACATTAAGGCTCGTCTCAATTTTGCTAAAAAACATCTCAATGATTGCCAAGACTTTTGGGAAAATAACTTGTGGACTGACGAGACAAAAGTTGAACTTTTTGGAAGGTGCGCGTCCCGTTACATCTGGCGTAAAAGTAACACAGCATTTCGGAAAAAGAACATCATACCAACAGTAAAATATGGTGGTGGTAGTGTGATGGTCTGGGGTTGTTTTGCTGCTTCAGGACCTGGAAGACTTGCTGTGATAGATGGAACCATGAATTCTACTGTCTACCACTTGCCCCACAGTGTGTCAAGAGTTGGGTGTTTGCGGCCCTTAAATGCAGTGGTGGCAGCTTTTAAGTTTTGGCATGTTGGGGCTGTTTGAGTGCACCTGCACAGGTTAGCAAGGAACTGCGTATGTCTTTACAGTCGCATGCTTTATCACGTGAGTCTGAGCTGGGGCAGCAGTGAAAACATGTAATTACTGTTGTTGTATTACATCTTCTGGCATCCCAGCAACAGCTATATGACTACAAATAAGACATTTATCGTGTACAGATATAGGATCTGTTATTTGGAAACCCGTTATCCAAATTACAGAATGGTCAGCTACCATAGACTCCATTTTATCCAAATAATCTAAATTAAAAAAAAAATTCATTTTTCATTATAGTAATTGTATTATTATAAAAATAAATAATATATAAACATCATTATCTAATTTTATTCTCTTCCAAAGATCTGATGGAAATTCAGTTGCTGTAAATGTTTTTTTTTAGGGTTTGTGGCAAGTACATGTCAGCCCCTTGCAGAATAAACCGGGCAGAATTTTAGGTTTTTCCGGATCCAGTTTCCTCACTGTATCTTTCGCTGTGAGATGCTTTTCTAAAGTACGCTTGGTAATTGGATGAAGGTTGAGTCTTTCTTTGCTATGATCTCGCGGCTGTCTGGGTGCTTTTGGTTGCTTATAATCTAGGTTGGGAAGCTTTGGCAAACTATAATCTACTTCTTTGGTACTACAATATCCTTGGCTTTTACGGACTTGGCTCCTCCCTTGATATCGTCTAGTACTATTTTCCTAGGAAGTATATCTATCTTCTTAGATACTAGGAACTTCCAACTTTATTTTTGTTTCTTTATAGGCTATTGATTCATCTAGCTTGCTGGAACTCTGGCAGTGGTGTTTGATGACACTTAGGGGCCGATTCACTAAGTGTTTTTTGGGCTACTTCGACCATCGAATGGGCTACTACGACCTTCGACTACGACTTCGAATCGAAGGATTCGAACTAAAAATCGTTCGACTATTCGATAGTCGAAGTACTGTCTCTTTAAGAAAAAACTTTGACCCCCTAGTTCGCCATCTAAAAGCTACCGAACTCAATGTTAGCCTATGGGGAAGGTCCCCATAGGCTTTCCTAAGTTTTTTCGATCGAAGGATATTCCTTCGATCATTGGATTTAAATCCTTTGAATCGTTCGATTCGAAGGATTTTATCGTTCGATCAAAGGATTTTATCGTTCGATCAAAGGACTTTAATTAACCCTCGATATTCGACCCTTTGTGAATCGGCCCCTTGGAGTATATCGCTTCTCTTTCAGGCGCGGTTTTTTAATGGCATCTCCTTTTACTAACATTTTTTCTTATGAACTTTTGGGAATTTTATTTGCAGGCTAAAATAAAACGTGGTAAAATAGTTAGATCAGTAGTAATATTTTTTGAGCTACAAAACTATCATGGTTCTAAAAAAATGACTATTGGAAACCCCATCATTTCAATGGCATTTAAATTAGTGATGGGCGAATTTGCGTTGTTGTCTCGTTTTTGACGAATTTTTTCGGGGGCGTTTTGTGAATTTATTCGCCCATTACTAATTTTAATGACTTTTGCAAAATTATTAACAAATATTAATTAACAACTACAACTTCTCTCACTTCCCCAAGCCAAATTTCTTTCCACCCCCAAAAAATTCGATTTTTCCAGAGCTGGCAGAGTAATCTCAAATCTATTTCAGTCAAAGAGGATGTCAAAGTTCTGTCAAAGTCATATTGGAGAGAGGCATTTTTGTCAAACATTAAGTTTTATAAATAGGCAAATCTGGAAATATTGGTGAGATTATTTCTTTAACTTCTACACTTTATAAAATATGACTAAATCTAAATCTTGACTCGAGTCTCACATATTGGGAAGATGCACATGGCATATGGCAGCAGTAGAAATCCTACAAAGATATATACAAATGGCATCTTTACAGTTGATCTGCTCCTGCTCAAATCCAGGCAGGGAATTGTGGGAAACAGCAATGGAGAGATTGCTAATTAATGACAAGTTAATTAGAAGTCACTTCTCCCACTGCAATAGTTACTGATTTATTTCAAACCAGTTGATTTTTTTCTCCATGAGTTGAAAATGATAGCAAATGTTCATGATATGTGTTATTTTTTTTTTTACAAAACACTACATGCTATTAACATTTCACAAGACTTGATACCTGGTTTTTCAATTGTCTTTCCTTGTCAGCGCTGATATACCATCTGCTGAACATTTATCCATCTTTCAAACAAATTAGAAGACAGCCTTAGCCTCCAATAACTTGGAAAGCCTCTTAAAGAGGTTGGATTTCCATTTTATGCAGAGTCTTGAGGAGCTGTTTACTGATGAAGTCCACTTATATAGAAAGATTGACAGAGAAAATCATTATATAACATGAAGGCATATACCAAAGACTGCAATTTTTTCTGATTTTGATCCTGGTTAAAGAATGTTTAAACATAGAATAAAAGAAAATATCATGTCCCTATTGGTATGGCCTGCACTTGGAAGCATGGGGCCTGTATTCCTGATTGTTGGCGGCTGCTCAATCCAATATGAACGGGACAATGAACAGACTCATGAAATACATTAAATCCCGAGTGCATGAAATCCTAAATTTTCATTACATTATGGTAATTTATTTAACAACAAAATGAATAAAAGGTAGAATGGTATTAAATCTAAATATTTTTGAAAGAAAAATGCAATTTACTTTGTTGACTATAGAGGTACCCAATCTTTTTTACCCTTCAGCCAAATTTGAATATAAAAAAATTTGGAGAGCAACACAAGCATGCAAAAAGTTCCAGGGGGTGCCAAATATGGCCTGTGATTGCCTATTGGTAACCCCTATGTGGACTGGCAGCATTCAGAAACTTGATTTGGCAGTAAACATTTTTTTTTTGTCTCTACAGATTGCCTTCAAGCCAGGAATTCAAAATTAAGCACCAGCTTTGAGTCCACTGGGAGCAACATCGCCCTTTAGTAAATTTCCCCCTAGTTCTGTTATCCCCAACCTCAGTACTTCCCAGTAGCAGTTCAGTATCCCTGCTGCTCATACATAAGTCGACGGTATTTCTCAGCAGCAGGAGCAGGAGCAGGAGAATGCTCAATGACTTTAATCCTTACCAAATTCTGTTAAACCTCTTACAGACAAACGTGTTTTACTGTATTGGATGCAAGGGAACTCAGGAAGAAACACAGCCTGTACTTTTTATTGAGGCTGTAGTTATTGAGTTGCAGGCAAGCACTGCATGCAGGTGGAACAAAACAACTTGCTTTTTTACCTGTGTTCAGTGCTTGCCTGCGCCAATGAATACAGTCTAATAGGAAATACAGGCTTGCGTTTCTGGCCCCTGTGGTGGAACAAATGAAAGATCCAAACAGGGGAGCACATTAAAAATTGCATGTCTGTAGCAGCCACAGTTTGATACATGTGTTAATGTAAAGCTCAGTGGAAGATGTTGATGCTGTACAAATAAAAAAAAATATATTTCTGCAGTGGTCTTTGGATATGGGAAATGTTGGTGAGGTGCCTGCCTTTGATCCCTGCATGTATCCGGAGGTGGAAAGGGAATAAAAAGCAACATATTGAGAACAAGTACAGAACAAGCACCAGTACAAGGGCAGCGTCATGATGATGATGATGATGATCTCCGGGGAGGAATATTCTGCCAAATTCTTTTATTGTACCATAGTGTCCATTCTTTGGATGTACCTCTGTCGTTGGTGGATCTAAGGCTTAGTAAAGCACCAGATACATGTCTCTCTGCTTTAAAGTAAGTGTTTTAGGCAAATATTAAGAAATTACCCCCTAAGTATTCTATACTGTTTATATATGTTCCTCCGTAATGTAAAGCTGGCCATAGACGCAAAGATCTGATTGTCCGAATCGTACTATTTTAGAACCGTGTGTGGGGAGTTCCGGCATTTTTCGTCCGGCGGAGATCGGTCGTTTGGTCGATCGGACAGGTTAGAAAATTTCTGTCGGCTGCCGATAATATCTCTGCGTGTATTGCCGATCGTACGATTTTCAGTGGGAGACTGTCATTAGCTTTGGTTGGACATAGATATCGTACGATTGCTGTCAGGGGCAGAACATTGCTGATCTGTTCTTTATCTAATCTGACTGGTAAGACTTTGATCTGAATGGTTAGTGGCGGGTCGGGAGATGGGAAAGTCCGATCGTACGATGATTCGTACGATCGGATCTTTGCATCTATGGCCAGCTTTACAACAACCAGCACTGTGTAATGTGCCTGAGAGAGAGAGGTTAAAGGGATACTGTCATGGGAAAAAAAAAATTCTCGAAATGAATCAGTTAATAGTGCTGCTCCAGCAGAATTCTGCACTGAAATCCATTTCTCAAAAGAGCAAACAGATTTTTTTATATTCAATTTTGAAATCTGACATGGGGCTAGACATTTTGTCAATTTCCCAGCTGCTCCAGGTCATGTGACTTGTGCTCTGATAAACTTCACTCTTTACTGCTGTACTGCAAGTTGGAGTGATATCACCCCCTCCCTTTCCCCCCCCAGCAGCCAAACAAAAGAACAATGGGAAGGTAACCAGATAGCAGCTCCCTAACACAAGATAACAGCTGCCTGGTAGATCTAAGAACAACACTCAATAGTAAAAACCCATGTCCCACTGAGACACATTCAGTTACATTGAGAAGGAAAAACAGCAGCCTGCCAGAAAGCATTTCTCTCCTAAAGTGCAGCCACAAGTCACATGACCAGGGGCAGCTGGGAAATTGACAAAATGTCTAGCCCCATGTCAGATTTCAAAATTGAATATAAAAAAATCTGTTTGCTCTTTTGAGAAATGAATTTCAGTGCAGAATTAATAGTAGCACTATTAACTGATGCGTTTTGAAAAAAACATGTTTTCTGTTGACAGGATCCCTTTAAGGAATAATGTGATTTCTTGTTGTTAATGTGGCAGTTAGAAATTCTTTGACTTCACAACAATTACTAATGATTTAAATCTCCAAGAAAATGAATTCCATAGGCATCTTTATCCACAAACAGAATTATATTAGCACCCACCCCCAGTCCCACCTCAGGTGTTGCCAATGGTGCATAAACTTTATTTAGCACTTCTCCTGGGACTGTGTGAAATGCTCCACTCCCACTAGTAAGTACAGAGAATATGTCTTCTACTTCCATTGTTGTAGAAAAGAAGAATTTCTTCCTGTTTAGTGCATCAGTATTATATACAATTAGTATCAGACAACTAAGATATGACTGGTCAATAGTGATGAGCGAATCTGTCCCGTTTCGCTTCCCCTGAAAAATTTGTGAAAAAAATTTACGAAAAACTTGTGAAACGAATAATTAATCCTTGATGAAAAAATTTGCTCATCACTACAGGTAAACAAAGGTACACATTCATTACATGACTTTTCTTTAAGGAGGACAAATATACTTATATTATAATGGTATAATGGGACACATGTATTAACGCTAAGTGCAATTGATGCAGAGTTGTGCATGAAAACACTATACACAAAGAACTTACACCCATTTGTGGTTATCAATACAGGTATGGAAGCTGTAATCCAGAATGCTTGGGACCTGGGGCTTTCTGCATAAGAGATCTTTCTGTAATTTGGATCTCCATACTTTAAGGGGCAGATTTATCAAGGGTCGAAGTGAATTCGAGGGAATTTTCGAAGTAAAAAAATTCGAAATTCAAAGTAATTTTTTTGGATACTTTGACCATCATATAAGATACTACGACTTTGAATTTTCTTTGACTTCGATTCGAAGTAAAAATCGTTCTAATATTCGACCATTCAATAATCAAAGTACTGTCTCTTTTAAAAAACTGCGACTTCAATACTTCGCCAAATTAAACCTGCCGAAGTGCTATGTTAGCCTATGGGGACCTTCTAATGCATTTTTCTAAGTTTTTTGTAGTCGAAGTAAAATCGTTCGATCGATCGCTGAAATCGTTCGGTTCGAACGATTTGATCGTACGATCAAACGATTTTACTTCGACCACAAAATGGTCAAATTCGGTAAAAAAAACTTTGACTACGATATTCGAAGTATAGCCATTCGATTGTCGAATTTCGAAGTATATTTCACTTCGCAAATACTTCACAAATACTTAGATCAATCGATCAAAGGAAGAATCGTTTGATCGAACGATTAAATCCTTCGAATTGAACGATTCGGAGGATTTTACTCCATCGATCAAACGATTTTCCTTCGATCAGAAAATTGTTAGAAAGCCTATGGGGACATTCCCCATAGGCTAACATTGATGTTCGGTAGGGTTTTAGTTGGCAAAGTAGGGGGACGAAGTTTTTTTTAAAGAGACAGTACTTCGACTATCGAATGGTCGAATAGTCAAACGATTTTTAGTTCGAATCGTTCGATTCAAAGTCATAGTCGAAGTAGCCAATTCGATGGTCGAAATTCGTAGTTTTTTTCCTTCTAATCCTTCACTCGAGCCAAGTAAATGTGCCCCTAAATATCCAAAGAAGTTGTGTGTTTGTACTTATACTGACATTACTGTTAAGGGAATTATTCACTTTTAAATAAATTTTTTTAACTTTTTCGGGCAAAGCTCTGAACCTATTTTTTTGAATGATAAATAAGGTCCATTCCAGAATTCGAAGTTGCTCTGATCAATTCGGAACTTGATAAATAACCCCCTAACGTCACCATTGATGTTGCCCATAGCATCCAATCAAATCTTTTTGCTTTGTTTTCTAACGTGTAGGTGACTGGTCAAATCTAATTGCTGATCGGTTGCTAAGGGCAACATCACAGGTGATGCTTGTCTCCAATGTGTTTGCATGGTTGTATTAGCAGGCCTGTTGGCTACATCCCTCCCTTCAGTTGCTGTTGAATGACAGCTCCCAGCATCCTTTGGTAGTAGACTTCAGCCCAAGGAAAGCCAGTTGACATATATATTTCTATCATGATCTGTTATATAGCACTGACATGTTTACACAGTGTTTTCACAGAAATTCTTCTTTCTTCACATCTGTCTCTGCACCAGTGGAACTTACAGTCTATGCTCCTTATCACATTCACAAACACATTTAGGGGGTTATTTATAAAAGTCCGAATTTATTTCAATATCGGCTGCTACAAACTCCAATCCAACCCGCTCGGGTTTTCCACGCTTATTTATTATTACATTTTATTTTTGGTTATGTAGGGGGTTTCGGACAATTTCACGATTTTTTCGTGAATTTTCCCTGAAAACTCCGAATTTTTCAGAGTCTTCCTCTGAAAACTCCGAAAACATAGTGAAATTGTCCAAAACCCCCGACACAACCACAAATCAGTTGGACTGGTCTCATTGACTTTTATGCAACCTTGACAAGTTTGAGATGCCGTGGTTTTATATTTGGGCTTTTTAGCCCTCTGGGTTAAATAAATTCTGAAAAATTCGTGATTTTTTTAAAAGTCTAATTTTATTTAAAAAATCACTCATTTTTCGGATTTCGGGGAATTTCGGGTATTCGGAGCTTAGTAAATAACTCCCTTAGGGTCAATTTTATCAAGAGTCAATTAACCTGCGTGTATTTTCCTGGAATGTCAGAGGAAGCTGGAGAACCCAGAGGAGACCGGTGTTGACATGGGAAGAGCATACAAATGAATTTAGTGCCCAGCCTGGAACGCAACTCAGGTTGCCAGTGAGAAGGCACTGTGTTGCCCCTTTATATAAAAGATCTTGTTTACCAGGTGCCTACAGGCCCAGATTTGTGAAAAGGCCTCAAAGGCCTGGCCCTAGGACGGCAGAATTTTAGAAGGAGCAGCAAGCTGCCCAACCACACCAGCATTGCTTCAGAAGCACTGGTGATTCGCAGGATACAATCGTTTTTAAAAGTTCCTGAGCATCAATCGACAATAACCAGACTGGGAGCACATCTTAATGTCTGTAGAAATATTCCTTTCAATCTTGTAAACATCAGCTCTAGACAGACAGCTTACGTATTGCATGTTTATATTCTCCAGCAATGGCCCAGGCGTTTTTAATAAATACATTACTGTGCTCTTTGTACAACTCAGCATTGTGTGCTGTCTTTGTTCTCAATGATTGTATGACTTCATGGAAGTGTGTCCGTTTCACAGTGAATGTTGTTTGTAAAGTAGACACTAAAAATAGCTGGAGCAAGACACATCATGTTGAGCTGACCATACAATGGCCAATAAAAGTTGCCAATATAGCTCCTCCAGAAAGTACCTGAGGGTCTATTAAGTAGAAAAAGTATTCCTTTGGTAAAATGAATGATTGAGGTAATAGATTCAGAAAAACAATATCTGCCTCGAGCTGTCAGACTTTCTCCTTGTTTCCAATCTTTCAAGCGCTCCTTAAAGACTCACCTGTTTAAAGAAGCTTATTCAATGTACCTTAATTAATCAATCATTGCTGTATCATAAATCACAAATTACTCTAAAATCCTAATGTCTCAACTGTACCGTAACCTTTAGTTTGTAAACTAATTTGTAGGGCCCTCTAACCCTATTGTACTCTGTAACCCTTGTCTGTTATCCACCATGTATTCCCTGTTTATTATAACTAAGGTAAAGCACTGTGTATGTTGTTGGTGCTATATAATTAAATGATGATGATGATGAGGTAAAGTTCAGGTCGGTAAATGTGGAATAACCACAAAGGTTCCCAGCTAAGGTGTGTGATTGGACCCTCTCACCCTCCCTGAGGTTATCACACAATTTGACCCCTTATGTATCTGATTAGGCTCCAGCGTGACATCACTTTCGGTTCACAGTGATGTCACTTTCTGGTTCCGAAGAATTTAACTTAACTTAACAGAAGTTAACTATTTGAGGGCCAGGTTGGGTAGCGGGTCTAAGTAAGGGAACATATTGGGTGGCAGATATGGTCGGGTTGCTGGTCAGTGGGTCCGAGTGGGGCATGGGTTTGCTTCACCCGGACCCACGCAGGACTCTAATCTCAGGTAGCATGTATTTACACAACCTGGTTGGAGACAGGATGGACATTACAGTATATTTAGTATACCTGGTAATATCTAGTATAGGTAATTCTAAAACAAATAGACTTGCTGAATAATCATTGAAGACGTTTCACTAATCATCCAAGCAGCTTCTTCAGTTCAACCCATGGACATTACAGTAATTTGGGATCCCCTTCAGTTGAAGCTACTTGGATGTAAAATTATATATTTTTTCCAACTGGGGTTGCTGTTGCTCACTAGCCCTGACTATCTTACACCCCTGAGGCGTACAATGACACAATGATCTCATTCATGGGGTCACTGTACCCTGTAGTATCTATAGACACCTTAGGTGCTGACCTCTTTTCCAAGAGAAGAACAAAAGTGACACTCAATAAATAAATATATATACACTAGTGTTTGAATTTCTAATAACTTTTATACTTCACATGATCTCCCTGAGGCCACAGGAATTCCCAAGAGTCAAATCAAACCATGATTACAGGCCTCTGATGTTGAAATCCTAGGAATCCTAGCAAGGCTGCAGGTTGTCCAGTCCTGGGATCTGTATCAGGGAGTGGGACTTTATGTCACGGGAGCACAGAATAATCTGTGCTATTTTTGTTATGTTTGTCCTTTCTTCATATTTCTAACTGAGCACAGGGTTTCTTGTTATGGAAAGGCTGGGCTGGGTTCCTATGTACGTAAGCCAGTGTAGGACAAAACTCTGCCATAATAAAACTCTGATAAAATCCACTTCAGGCAGCTGAGATATCAAGAAGTTCCATATTGATCTTTGCATTACATTTATGCCCAGGCCACAATATTTTCAATATGCTATGCATTACCCTTCATTCTCAAACCCCAATCCCTGTGTCCCCCTGACCCAGAACCCATCAAATAGAAAATAAAGTGCCATAAACAGCCTCGCTTTTAATTCCCAGACAAGGATATTATACAGATGCACAGCCAGCAAGTTTGTAGCGTCAGTATAATATCCAAAGTCGGAGGTTTGTCAGGCAGTGAAGTGGTTAATTCTATTCCTCCTCAGTACAGGATGAGAGTATGAGGGGGAGAGACATACCAGAATGGTGAAGTCACAAGGCTGCCTGGGCATTGCCCTTTATTCTGGGATCCTGACACTGAAATAGAGCTGAACAAATATACTCACATCCCCCAACAAAGTCCTTTGTGCTGAGAAAATCACTCATACTCGGTATCCTACACAATTCTATTTTAAGCTGACAAAGCTCCAGCAGAAGAAAAGTTTGCACTTGGGACAATGTATTAAAGGAGCTCTTAGTGAGCTGCCAGCCCTTGCACTGGCACAAATAAAACATTACACATACTTTCCTTCAAGGGTTTAACTTCTGCCTGATCAGCCCTTATTTGCATCCGGCTCTGGCAGGGTAAGGTAGAGTCTCCATTCATTCTCAGTGATACAGAATGCAAGGCATTGTTCATGACATACGCACAGTGGGAGACCCACACTCCTGCTGAACTGGGCACGTGGGAACCACTGAAAGGCTCCAAGCCTGGCAGATACACACACATCTCCCACCGCCATGGAATGGATGCACGAGGCAAGCAAGATGCCCTGAAATACTAATGTGCTAGATATACAGGTGCATGGATCTCTTGATTTATAGAATCAGTGTTAGCATCAGAGACGTCCACCACCCCACATACTAAAGGGTGACATTAAAGGAGAACTAAAGTGATACTAAAGAATTAGCTAGAAATGTTGTACATTATGTTTTGTGCTTCTGTACCAGCCCAAGGCAACTACAGCCCTTTAGCAGTAAAAATCTGTGTCTCCAAAGATGCCCCAGTAGCTCCCCATAATCTTTTCTGCTGATTCACTGCACATGCTCTGTGCTGCTGTCACTTACTGAGCTTAGGGACCCACTCACAATATACAGTACACATAGAATATATATGTCACTATATAAAGCCGATTAGTAATACAGTAATACAGATAATTACTACATGGCAGCACGGAAACTAGTACAACTAGCATCAGAGTCAGTCCTGTAGCAGCATCTTATATTACAGACCAACCCATCTTCTGCTTGAGAATTTGTGACGACCCCTAAGCTTAGCTTCTCAACAGCTGCTCAGAGCCCACTGAGCATGTGAGTGTCACAGACACTTTCCAAGATGGTGACCCCCTGTGACAAGTTTGAAGTCCTGGATCATTGCTGCTATTGACAAGCTGAAACTTTAGGCTGTTGCAATAAGTTCATTATATGAAATATTGCATTTTTAGCCATATTAATTTTTAGGGTTTAGTTCTCCTTTAAATAAGAGGGATATTTATGAAACCCCTGATGCAAAGGGCCAGAGCACTAAGTGGTGCAGAATCCTGCCCCTCAATGCTCATTTATAAAGCAATTCTGGCCAGGAATTTAACTGCAGCCTGCACCTTGCACTGAATCAATGAAGCCCCCTTATTTGCACAAGGAGCATACCTCCACATGGTCCTGTTTTTGGTGGGACAGTCTGGTATCATGGACCCAAGAAAGGGTTGAAACCTTATGGGAAATTAGGCAGAGTGTAGGTTGATCATATTAATGTCAGAACATAACTGAGCATAGTCAGGGTGGACCAGGGGTGTGGTCTCATAACCCCCTATTTGTCCATTAGATTTGGGGCATATTGAAACTTTGAGTTTGTAGGCTTGTACTTCTCACATGGATGCTCAATTCAATATACATGTATTGGATCATTTATACAAAACCCCATTATCCAATAAAATTAAATTATGGGAAGGCCATCTCTAAATAGACTCTATTTCAATTAAATAATTAACATTTTTAGAAATGATTTCCTTTTTCCTGCAATAATAAAACAGTACCTAACATGTGATCCAAACTGATATATAAAAATTTAAAAATTCAAAAGTATATAAATATATTTATATATATATATATATATATATATATATATATATATATATATATATATATAAAAAATATATATATATATATATATATATATATATATATATATATATATATATATATATATAATGCATGACCGTCCATTGTGGATCGAAATGCGTAGATATGAAGATAGAGCAATAAAAGACTTTTGCCATATTTTTTTTCTAAACACTTGGGCTGTGAGTGCTTTCTGGTATAAAATTCTATTATTTATGGTGAGCACCCAGCCTTTACTATTATCAGTGGTGAGTGCAGATGCCGGAGAATATGTATAAATATATATACAGTATATATATATATATATATATATATTTATCCGTTCTAAATATAGATGTATAATTACAGTGCCTGGCTAATCAGCAATTAATTTAAATGCATGCTGCATCTGAATGAAATGCTACTTCTGTTTTAGGTATGAGATTAGAGACCTTAGAGATGGTTTTGGAGAAAAAGATGTTGTCTAAATTGATGAGTATTTTCGATTCTCATCCTTTACATGAAAGTTTGGAGTCATATCGTAGCTCCTTTAGTAATCGATTGATTTTACCCAGATGTACTACTGATCGTTATAAGAGATCTTTTTTACCTTTTTTAATTCTTCTCTTTCAAGCAGGTAATTGTGTTTGTTTTAGTTATTTATGATGTGTAATGTATTATAATGTAATTATGTATAACGTGTCTTTTTGTGTGATTGTATGTTAAAAAAGTAAACTCTAGCATAATAATTTCCCTCAGAATTAATAAAGTTTTTATCCATCTATATCTATCTATCTATCTATCTATTATCTATCTATCTATCTATCTATCTATCTATCTATCTATCATCTATCTATCTATTATCTATCTATCTATCTATCTATTATCTATCTATCTATCTATCTATCTATCATCTATCTATCTATCTATCTATCTATCTATCTATCATCTATCTATCTATCTATCTATCTATCTATCTATCATCTATCTATCTATCTATCTATCTATCTATCTATCTATCATCTATCTATCTATCTATCTATCTATCTATCTATCTATCATCTATCTATCTATCTATCTATCTATCTATCTATCTATCTATCATCTATCTATCTATCTATCTATCTATCTATCTATCTATCTATCTATCTATCTATCATCTATCTATCTATCTATCATCTATCTATCTATCTATCTATCATCCATATATCTCCCTCACTCTCTATCTATCTATGCTCGGGACCTGGGGTTTTTCAGATAACAGATCTTTCTGCAATTTGGATCTTAATACCTTAAGTCTACTAGGCTATCTATCTATCTATCATCTATCTATCTATCTATCATCTATCTATCTATCGATCGATCGATCTAATTAGCCATTTGGGGAATGTGATTTTTTTTATGTATTTGGATAAGGTGGCAACCCTGGATAAAGAGAAGTGACAGGGCCCAGGTACACAGGTCATTATACAATTACCTATACAATCTAATTTGTTTGTAACAAACATACATTGTATTGGTACTTTGATTTGATGTCTGCTTTGCCCAAGTGCTGAAGCTGTGATTACTGCTATGTACTGCGAAACCAGCAATAGCACTGAAATATTTAGCAATATAAATTGTTTTGCAAAGGCAGTTAGATAAATTGGGATTATATACTAAACCTGATTAGCAAAATCCCCTGAGAAAACCTACTAGGAGGCCTGAGCAATCATTGCAGCATGCTACAAAAAGTGATATAAAGATGCCATCTGGTGGGCAATTTCTGTCTCTGCAGGAACAAGAGATCTAATGATCAGTAGCGCTGCTTCAGTAAGTAGTACATATGGTGCCATGCGACATAAACTGGATAGCAATACGAATAAAATATACAATGTGAATAAAAAATGACAGAGAATGAAATGGTCCTAGTGATTCTTACCTTCTAATAGTCTATCTATAATTATCATTTAACTATATCTATAATTATCCTTTATACAGGTATGGGACCTGTTATCCAAAATGTTCAGGACCTGGGGTTTTCCGGATAAGGGATCATTCCGTAATTTGGATCTCCATACCTTAAGTCTACCAGAAGCTTATTTAAAACATTGATTAAACCCAGCAGGATTGTTTTGCATCCAATAAGAATTAATTGTATCTTAGTTGGGATAAATAGTAGTTTCATTACTACAGTGAAAAAGGAAATCATTTAAAAACAATTTTGAATTATTTGATTATATTGGAGTCTATGGGAGACGAACTTTCCATAATTCGGAGCTTTCTGGATAATGGGTTTCCAGACAATGGATCCTGTACCTGCACTATATCTGTGTAGAAGAGCCCCATAGAGCTCTAAAAGAGAGTGCATTATTCACTTGTTACAAGGTTTATTTTAAAAAAGACTCAAACACTTATCTATTATGAATGTATTACAAATAAGTCTTTCTCCCACCGGATTTGCACTGTCAAGAAAGAAAGGTCATAACTCTTCCCCATCTTACAACTTGGCTGAACAATGGGGTATACAATCCCTTTACACCTATTTTCTATGTAGCACGTAGTATTTTTGTACATGGAATTACCTCCTTGACCAATCACATTTCTAACACTGCATCATATTAACACTAATTCCCTTCTACTAGGTGTGCCAATTATACTGTAGCATTTTTTCAGCACAAAAGTCAATATACAGCATTCTATCTACCACATGTTCTTGGGTAAATTTATAACATAAATTCAAAGGAAACCAAAATATTTTGCTTCTAGGGGTCCAAAATATAAAAAGGGCATTATAATTTTCTTGGCTGACACATTGGCCACTGCAGTGAAAATGATCCAGGACTTCAAACCACCATCTTGGAAAGTGTATGTGACACTCACATGCTACAGGGCTGATTATTACATTTAATTCTGATGCTAATTGCACTGGTTTCTGTGCTGCCATGTAGTAAGTATCTGTATTAATTACTAATCAGCCTTATATTCAATGTGTACTTTATATTGTGAATTGGCCCCTAAGTAAGGTAGTAAGTGACAGCAGCACAGAGCATGTGCAGTGAATTAGAAGAAAAGAAGATGGGGAGCTACTGGGGCATCTTTGGAGACACCGATCTTTACTACTAAAGGATGTGGTTGACTTGGGCTGGTACAGAAGCCAAAACATAATGTACAACATTTCTAGCCAAATTCTTTGGCTTGGCTTTAGTTCTCCTTTAAAGGAATTTTTCAGTGTAAAATTAAAAACTGGGTAAATACATAGGCTGTGCAAAATAAAAAATGTTTCTGATATAGTTAGTTAGGCAGAAATGTAATGTATAAAGGCTGGAGTGAGCGGATGTCTAACACAACAGATCAGACCACTACTTCCTGCTTTTCAGCTCTCTTGGTTTCCACTCACTGGTGACCAAGCAGTAACCAATCAGAGACTTGAGGGGAGGCCACATGGGTCATATCTGTTGCTTTTGAATCTGAGCTGAATGCAGAGGATCAATTGCAAACTCACTGAACAGAAATGTACCATGTGGCCCCCCTTCGAGTTAGAGAGCTGAAAAGCAGGAAGTAGTGTTCTGTTTATTATGTTAGACATCCAGTCACTCCAGTCTTTATAGATTACATTTTTGGCTAACTAACTATATTAGAAACATTGTTTATTTTGCACATATTTACCCATTTATTATTTTTACACTGAACGGTTCCTTTAAGGAGTGATATGATAACTATGTATAAATATATAAGGGGATTATACAATAATCTCTCTAATGCTTTATTTACCAGTAGGTCCTTCTGATTAGAAGAAAGAAGGTTTCATCTAAATATACAGAAGGGGTTTTTTTTACAGTGAGAGCTGTGAAGATGTGGAATTCTCTCCCTGAATCAGTGGTACAGGCTGATACATTAGATAGCTTTAAGAAGGGGTTGGATGGCTTTTTAGCAAGTGAGGGAATACAGGGTTATGGAAGATAGCTCATAGTCCAAGTTGATCCAGGGACTGGACCGATTGTCATTTTGGAGTCAGGAAGGAATTATTTTCCCCTCTGAGGCAAATTGGAGAGGCTTCAGATGGGTTTTTTGCCTTCCTTGATGGGCGTGTGTCTTTTTTCAACCTAACTTACTATGCTACTATGCAACTATGTTATTATGTTCAGAACTGACCAGACTATTGTATTTTCTGTGACTCTATGCATGAATAAGTTGGGTAATAAAGAATCAGGAAAGGAAATTTATTGATGGCACTTTAATTGGTTGCTGGTGAAGCATTTTAGAATCTTGACCAAATCAAGCCCCAGCTTCCAAATGACCAGACTGTAGCTGTCTTACATTAGACATATTATGAGAACACATAATTCATTGTAGAAGACAATAATCAGTTGAAGGGAATGAGGAAGGGGCCAACTAGTAAAATATACCTCTCACAGATTCAGTCACCTGATCTCAACAACCATGAGAATACCACAGTGAGGCCTGAAGACCCAAACATAAGATTTCTGGTGTCGCAAACAAATAACCGAAACTGCATGAAATGTAGAGACATAGGTATAATAAGATATTTGCAACTGCACATGAAAAGTGCCCTCTTGTTACCCCTAAGAGCATCTAGTGTGGCAATACATAGGTTATATGTTAATTGCAAACAGGGGAAAACTGAAGTACTGAAGTATGTTTATAGTATCATTATGTAGTGGATATGAGAAGAGACAGAGCTGGGGTCCGCACTTTTTTTTATCCATGAGCCATATTTAATTGAAAAATAGTTGAGGGGCAAAACAAGAATGAAAAATGTTCCTGGAGGGTGCCAAATAAGGCATGTGATTGGCTTTTTAATAGCCTCTATGTGGACTGACAGCCTACAGGAGGCTCTGTTTGGCAATACATGCGGTTTTTATACAACCAAAACTTGCCTCCCAGAATTCAAAAATAAGCACCTGCTTTGAGGCCACTGGAAGCAACAGCCAAGGGGTTGGAGAGCAACATGATACTCACAAGTCACTGGTTGGGGATCATTGAGCTAGAGTAGTGATCCCCAACCAGTAGCTCATGAGCAACAAGTTATAGTGACCCTTAGGTAAAATGCAGGGAGTATACAATTCAAACTAGATTGTCAGTGATTCCATGGAAAGCCTAATCTAACTGTGTAGGAAACTCCAGCTTCCCATAAATCAATTAAAAATATGAATGGACTTTTATGAGTGTGAATTACCTGAATTATCGAAGATAAATATTTACATAAGTCATTTGGTTCCACTTTTTTCTGTACTACATTTTTCCTCTTCCCTGATCCATCAATATGTAGAGGAAACAAGGTGATTGCTTGGGTTTTCACTGGCTATATTCAATGTGGTCAATTTGATAAGGTGGATTACCTTAAAAGTACCTCAAAGGGATTCTGTCATGGGAAAATGTGGGTTTTTCTTTCAAAATGCATCAGTTAATAGTGCTGTTCCAGCATAATTCTGAACTGAAATACGTTTTTCAAAAGAGCAAACTCATTAAATGTTATATTTAATTTTGAAATCTAACATGGGGCTAGACATATTGTCAGTTTCCCAGGTGCCCCCAGGTGCTCTGATAAACTTCAATCACTCTTTACTGCTGTACTGCAAGTTGGAGTGATATTACCCTTCTCCCTTCCCCCACCCAGCAGCCTAGTAACAGAACAATGGGAGTCTAACAGATAACAGCTCCCTGACACCTACATTGCTCCCATGCCCCACCAAATGGTAGATATGAGAACATCGCTCAATAGTAATCCAAGTCCACTAACCAAAATCACGACTCCTTCAGTTACATTGAGTACGAGAGACAGTAGCTTAACTGAAATCAGTTCCGTTGTGAAGTTCTGGCTCTTTATGAAAGCACAGAATCAGGCACAATGACCTGGAGATGGCTGCCTACACACCAATATTACAACTAAAAAATACACCTTTTGGTTCAGGAATATGGTAGAGTGAATTACTTGTAATGTAAATAGTGTAATTTAGAAATAAAATCTATACCATAAAAATCATGACAGAATCCCTTTAAATGTTAGTAAATTATAGATATAATAGTATATGAGCTAGATATAGATAGTATATTATATAGATAACCCTATTCTAAGCAGCTTTCCAGTTGGTCTTCATTATTATTTTGTATGGCCTAAGAATTATTAGCTTTCCTATTCTGTCTCTCTCTTACCTGCAGCTAAAAATATCAGGGTCACAATAAGTTCTCATCTTTCTTTTTATAGGGATGCACCAAAGGTTTGCCCCAAATGTTTTTTTTCAATGCACTTAGATAATCTAATAAAGTAAAACGGAGATATACACAATTTCTTGATTGTTAATAAAGGAAACGACAGCTCTGTGTTGACAGTTTGTGAGAGTTCAGGATTTAATGTTGTTGAACAGGTTATGTCAGAGGCAGGGAATGAGAAAGGCCACGGAGCAGCATTCCTCCTGCAGGGTTATTTCCATTTGCTGTATAGATGAGCAGGTCATGCTGGTAGTTTGGAAGGTTGCCCATAAAATATAAGAATGCAAGGACAGCAAGGTCCAACCTCTAGTTTCAAAGGACAGGTGCTCTACTGTTCAAAGCCACGTTGTGTGATTTTCTATTTAGGGAATTCAAATGACATTACACAGAATACTAACAGAGTATGGAATATAAGTAGAGATGGAGCAATTCTAGTGTATATCACTCCATCACTTAGCTATCCCACTAATTGCTCTGTAAGCTGCTTCTTTTATAGATTCTTAACAATCACTTGGTAACAGTCAATTTGCTGTAGTTCCACTGTTTCCTTAACTTCTGACTGTAAAACAAGCACTTACACCCAGAGGAAGATTCACAAAAGTGACACAAAAAGTTATCTGGAATTAAATTTGAGCAAAATGTTTATTTATGGCCAGGCAATTATTAAAGGATACATTTACAATTACAATGCCTGAATGCACTTTTTTTTTATTTATGACAGCCAATACCAAGATATTTTCTTTTAAAAGTGGATTCATTGGGTTTGGCATTAGGTGTAGACACCCCATTGAATCCAATCAAAGTTTTGTTACACTGAGCTGGTGTTTGTTTTAGGAAACAAATGCTCCAACCCAGGGAAAACAGGGCCACCATTTTATTTGCCTTTCCCAGGTGTCCCTAGCCCTGACTGACTCATGCTTGCACAATAGAGTATAATCAGAAACGTCTGGTAATACAGGGAACAGATTTTAAAGTAGATCCACCTTTCCTTGACCTTTAACGTCAAAAACTTTGAGTAATGAAATTTCATCAGTTTTGACATTGATAGAATGTTAACCATGCCAATAAATCGACACAAACTTGACGTAAACTTCATTCTAGATAAGTCTGGAGGACTTTGGCACACCAGTTTAATTAAAGTGGCATCAGGAACGCTGATTACAAAGGGTAGAAAACACACTGTATTCATAAGGCTTTTGTGAATCTGATGTTAATTTAATAACAATTTAACTCCAATAATAATATTTCATACTTCAGTTTCAGTTCATCCAGTTTTGTGCGGTCTAGTAACCCACAGAACCCAATTAGATATCTCCTTTCAGCAAGCCAGTAAATGGAAGCTGTTTATTGGTTGCTAATGGTTAGAATCTAGATTGTAACTTTTTTTGGTGAATTCAAATAAGAAATACCGTAATATTAGAAGCAAACTTCGAAGAAGATATTACTATACTGGTGGGCAGTCCAGCATTAGCATTTCAATTAGACTTTTAGCATACCTTAAAGATTATAGACAATTAATACCCACCTTGGTGGGTGTCTAAAATAACATGATATCTAAAATAAATATCGGAATGCAATATATTACCTGGTATGTTTGGGAACTGGAATATTCCCCATGAGAGGTCTATAAGGGGGTAATCATTGGGCCCACTACTAAAGGTGCCCCTGATTTTGGAGCTTTTTGTATAAAAAACTTGATGGACTTTGGTCTTTTTTCCATCTGATTTAACTATGTAACTATGTAGGATGCCATATCTGTAATAATACTATACAATAATATAAAACAGCAATGTTTAACATGTTGATTGAGCATTCTTCTTGGCATATTGAGCAGATAATCTGAGGACAGAATGAGTAGAGCATTGCTTTTTGACTCTTTTCATCATCTAGTTCTAGTAGTTTGTCCTTGCCATTAACATAAATCCATAAATACATTTATTTTGTTTTTAAGGAAAAACAAAAACAGTTCAGGTTGCTTTATCACATTTTCCTGTTATATTTTCCCAGATTTTACACTTGCTCTTTTCTGTTTCCTTGAAAAAATGTAAAATAGAGGGTTCCACTGTACTGGGTATATGACACTTATAGCATGCAGAGAAGTCCTCGTAAATTCCATTATCCAAATAGTTCCTACTGATCATAACAGAAATAAATCAGCTTCAGTTCCATGTTGAATTTCTCCCAAAAGAAGAATTGCTGCAAATTTCCGCGTTTTGCCGCCAGCGAATAAATTCGTGAAACTGCAGCAAAAATTGGCTGGTGAAAAATCTGCCGGATCAAAAAAAATTTGGCACGGGTCAGAATAGTCGCTTACATAAAAATTGTCGCACATCAAAAATATATGGACGCCCATTGACTTTAAAACATTTTGACAAAATAGGCTCATGTATAAATATTCTCATGGTCGTCAGAATTATTTGGACGCCCATTGACTTTAATGCTTTTCACAAATTTTCACGAGTTTTGCTGTAAATTCGTGAATTTTTCGGTAAAACTGTATAATGGTGAACTAACTTCTTCTTGAAACCTTCAAGCAAAGTATTTGTCTAAATAGTAGTGCGCCGTTACACGATTCCCATGTTTGTACTATTTACTCTGTAAAGACATCCTATTACATAGGTAACTGAGTAACTACACTATTCAACTTATAGATTTTCTCATTATTCTTATCTGTTTGGTTTAGTTACTTGTTACTTAGAGATCAATTTTTTTCAACACAATATGCTATAAAAGAAAATTTAAAAAATCTACATTGTTGGAACAAAGAGATCAGATCAATCAGATCAATGACAGGAATGCTTAGGCTAATGGCACAAGGGGCAGACCAGGCATTTTGCAAGTGGTGTTTTTATGAACACAGGGAAAACACCCAAATTACCCTCAGTTACGTGCTATAAGGACTCGAGGGGGAGCAATGTTTAAAGGGTTAAATTGGACCCTAGCAACTGAATTGCTGCTGAAATTCAAAAATGGTGAGCTGCTAAACAGAAAGCCAATATACTATAAGTTAATTTAAAGGTGAATTCAGCTCATATCCAGCAGCACAATTATGTGACTGAGAAGATAAAGGGGTTGTTCATATTTGAGTTAACTTTTAGGTTGATGTAGAGAGTGATATTCTGAGACAATTTGCAATTGCTTTTCATTTTTTTTTTCATTGTTTGTGGTTTTTGAGTTATTTAGCTTTTTGTTCAGCAGCTCTCCAGTTTGCAATTTCAGCAGTCTAGTTGCTAGGGTCCAAATGACCTTAGCAACCATACAATGATTTGAATAAGAGACTGGAATATGAATGGGAGAGGGCCTTACATGGCGTTTGTTTTCAGATGGGTCAGTACCCCCAATTCGAAAGTTGGAAAGAGTATGAAGAAAAGGGCAAAGTGGACCTGTCAGCCAGACACAAAAAATTGTATAATAAAAGTCCTTCTCAAATTAAACATAAACTCCAATTTCTATTTTTTATTAAAGCATTCATAGCTGTTGTAAGCTCATTTGAAAATCTCAGCTGTCAATCAAATATTGTCTGCCCCTCCTCTATGCCTTAGGCATAGAGGCGGGGCAGCCAATTACTTTCACTTTCTATTCAGCACTTCCTAAATGTCACTGCTCTCCCCACATTCCCCCTCTCTCATACACTGTTTAATTGTGTAGCCAGTGCATGGGGATGGACATCAGGTCCCCCATTCTGGTGCACAAACAAGATTCTGAGATGATGCAAGGCTTGTCTTAATAACAGTGTCCACAAAATGGCTCCTGCCTGCTTGCTATAATTTTGAATTTGCAGACTGAAGGAAGTAAGATTCAAATAATTGATATAGTGTAATTAATGCTTGACTGATGTGATAAAATAGGATTTTGAATATTTTTTTTGGGTGACGGGTCCCCTTTAAAACTATAAAATAATGAAGATCAATTGAGAAGTTGCTTAGAATTGGTCTTTCTATAACATACTAAAAGCTAACTTAAAGGTGACCACCCCTTTAAGTGCTAGATAACTAAGGTGTGAAAAGTTGTACCACTTAAGGGAGAACTAAAGCATTAAAAAGAAGTAGCTAGCAATGCTAATTTCTGTCTATATTTGTTGTTAGGGTTCACGTGTCCTTTAAAACCTATATACAAGCCCCTTGCACCTTTACCCACAGCAATAAGGCCAGCACTAGGCAAAAGAGAAGATATGTACCTGCCTAGAATTCATAGATCAGGGGGAACAAGGACTGATTTCTTGGGTGAACGTGTGTGAGCTGGGGGGGGGGGAGTGATTGACTTATTGGGGAGGTAGCGTGAAGGTCAATTCTTATACAGTTACATTATTGTTACCACCAGAGCAATGGGATAGAGGTCAGCTTCATTATAGCTTGTATTGTCTTGTAACAGGCTTCTCCATCTCTTTACCCAGGCTGCTCTTCAGCTCCTTCCCAGGCTGCTTCCCACTATTCATCCCTGGGTTCTACCTTTATACAGTTTTTGATACCTGCCCCCACAGCTCCCAACTGATCAGATGCAGAGATAAATCCCCCCTCCAACTTGCCCACATCCTATTGAGCAAGTTTTTAGAATACCCAAATCAGTTTGCTGCTCCAGTAGCAAACATCCAGCCCCACTTCCATCCCCAAGAAACTTAGATATGTATAATTTGGGTAAGGGTGTGACTTGGAATGTAAACTACCTGGAATAACTGACTTTGTATTCAACTCCCAATATACAGTGAATAATATCAATTTGGCCCCAAACTTATATATAACATGATTAAATGGCATACCCAAAATGACTATTTCTTACAGCTATACAAAGTTAATGGGGTTGTTCACATTTTGGGTTCATTTATTATTATATGTGGTTTTTGAGTAATTTAGTTATTTAGCTGTTTATTCAGCAGTTTGTGATTTTGTCAATCTGGATGCTAGGATACAAATTACCCTAACAACCATGCATTGACTTGAATAAGAGACTGGAGTATGAATAGGAGACAGAAATGTGAGTAATAAAAAGTAGAAATAACAATACATTTGTAGCCTTACAGGTTATTTGTTTTTTTTAGATGGGGCCAGTGACCCCCATTTGAAAGTTGGAAAGAGTCAGAAGAAGCCAAATAATTGAAAAACTATATAAAAAAAAGTGATGGCCAACTGAAAAATTGCTTAGAATTAGCCATATTATAGCATACTTAAAGGTGAACCTCTCCTTTAAATAAGAAGTGACTTAAAGTCCAGCACGTAGGCCCGGATTTATGGCGAGTAAACAAAGGCCCAGGCCTAGGGCAGCAAGATTTTTGTAATAGCCGTTACTTGTATAACCTTTTATTTATGAACAACCTCATGCCTCTTTTAAATTAATTTTATTTCTGAGATGACATATTAGAGTCATTGTATTCTAATACAAGTACATTTACTATTCTATACCAGGAAAGAGTCATGACCTGATAGACTGCACAGTGGGTGCGTAAAATAAATATTGGTGTTTGTTCCTTGTAAAATGACCTTTGCTCTAACGTGCATTATTCAGGGGCTTTATCTGGCTTTAATGTGAAGTTATCATGTGCAAGAAGACACTTAAACATTATGGTGGTGTTGATAACATTATTTTATTACTGGAGGTTTGGGACCTTTTACTCATATTTAAATGATTTGACTTTGAAGTCGCCTTTCACAGAGAGATAAGTAATTTTGTCATAGCCGTGCCGGTTTGGGAAGGTAATTTCATGTCCGTCGGGGAGCTTTACTTCAAAATTATCTCCATTGAACTTGATGGATATCTGGAAAAAATGGAGTTTGATCACAGTTTTGATAGCAGACGGAGTAAAGTGAATGAAAGAGAAGAGCAAAAGATATATATGTGGAAATCTAATAGTACAGAAATAATATGGGTTATTTGGTGGAGCGTTATTTCGTCATTTTAAACTCTGTTTAAAAAATAACAACCAGGGGTTAAGTAAACGCTGCTCTCAATAGCAACTGTTTGTGCAAATAACTTCAAAAGCATTGAAAATGTATGAGAAATTTATAGTGAAAAGTTGCTTAGAATTTTTTTAAGCAATTTTTGATTTTGGGGTTGACTTGCCCTTTAAATCCTGCAACCCATGCCCCAAACCTTATGCTGTGTGTCCCAGTTCAGTTTTATACAGTTACATTGGTACATTTGCTCCCAATTGGCTTTCCTCTATACATAACACGATTACACATATTAATAGTAAACTAGTGATGGTTTAACCCATTTGATGCTCACCTTGGCCTCTGATCCAGGTGTGAAGCACATGTGGCCTGACCTCTGTTCTGAGTCCCAGTTGTTGCTGCGCTTGGAGTTGCACACAATTGTATTCTCATGTAGACGAGGGTTGAAATGTAACCCAATATCTGTTGCGCTGCGGCCTAAGTTGAAGGAGAAGCTGCAGGAAGTAGATAAAGATGGGGCCCAGTTAACAAACAAGCATAAACCCAAAGTCACAAGTTCTGTTCTTGAATTGTTTTTTTCTTTAGAAACAAACAATAGATATAAAACCATTTAAATAGTTAACTGTAAACTTTCTGTGCCTTATTTTTCAGCTATCAGCTCTCTGATTTAACAGAATTGCTCATTCAGTAGTTAAAGTGGCAAAGTGATATTATCACATAGGGCTCCCATGATGAGCATACACACTGCATTATCCAGCAAGATTCAGCATTTACCCGAAATCCCTGAATTATGCTTCTCACTAAATTAACATGTTTACTACTGTGATATGAAATTGACTCACTTCTTAGCATCGCCTGAGAGTGTTCCCTTAATCTTCAAAGACTCGCCACGCTTCAGTTCCAGGTTTACGAGCTCAAATTTCTCCTGTACGGATAAAAAAGGTGAAAGAATTTTTTAAAGTGAAGGATTTAGCCGGCTGAAAATCAGAGGAGATCATTTTTTAATGTTTGGTATTAGGCTTTGAATTCTAATTCCTAACTCTATTCTTCCCCCCTCTTGGAGCCAAGGGAGACAAATACACATTAGTTATTTATCAAGTGTTAGAGTTTTTTTTATACCTCAAATGAGCTAGAATGAACTCGCAACTCGAAAAAAACTTGAATGGCAAAAACCTAATTCTGCGAGTTCGAGTCCCAAAGCCCATAAACTTGAATGAATCAAGTTTTCGGTGAAAAAAATCTTGAATCGCTCAAATCATTTGCGTTTTCGGGCAAAACTGTACGAATAAAAAAACTCGAACATCAAACATCTTCAAATGGTTCAAGGGACCTCTGCCATTGACTCCTACATGACGTCAACAGGTTTTAGATGGTGTATTTCGGATTTGACCTATTTCCAGGGTCATGGTATAATAAAACTAGAATAATTCGAGTTTTCTTTTTACCCGAAAATGTGAGTTTTGACCAAAAAAAATACAACTGGAAAACTCAAGTTTTGAACCTTAATAAATTTGAAATGTGGTCAAAAAAGTTAATTAAAACTTTTAAGAGCTTTCCAAAAAGAGTGATTATTTTGGTGCCAGAATAAGTGCCTCATATGCTCTCAGATAGTAGAGGAGTAGTAGTCTAAACATCCTATCCTACCTTCAAAAAAATATGTCCTGCCCCATTGCACACTGCTTTTTTCTTTTAGTTAGTATTGGTTATGCTGACTTCTCAATGTATTGAACCAGATACTCTCATGTGCCACTGGAGGCTGTAAATGATTTTTGAGCTCTTCGTCCCTTCCTAAGCTTTCTGAAGCCAATGAGCTTCTCTGGCTCTTATATGGCCTATATCAAATGACAATAGCTTGCAGGGAAGAGGTATCAAAAAATAATCTACAATGTCAAGGTTTGTATTCTAAGTACACATTTTTAATGGTACAAATCCCATTTTTAGGTTAAATCAAATTGTATTTTAGGTATAGTGGTGCTTTTACTTAAAACATTGTTTACTGACATCTAAAAAAAGGTTCAACCCAATAAAAGGAGTAGTAATGGTCTGAGGGCCTCAGAAGAGCAAACCATAGTTATTGCACATTATGTGTATATTCACAGACAGAATCAAAGAGTTGACAAAGAGGCATTTCAGCGAAAAAAATGAAATCATTTTTACCATTTCCTCCCTAGCAGTATGTGTGCAAATAATGGAGAACAACTTGACAAGGAGTGACATAAAAACAATTGTTCTCAAGAAGGGAGCATGAAGATAATTATACACTGAATGTATCCCGTGTGTTCTCTGAGGCATGAGAAAATAGAGGGAGGCAATCATCTGCCAGCACAGTCCTGCCACAGAGAGAAAAAAGAAAGTACAAAGTGATATACTGTATGAGCATGAAAGCATGGAGAATGTGTAGAAAGGGCCATAAAAGGTGTGGGGACAGGAAAAGGAATAAGTAGGTCACCTTGTGTTCAGTACAAGTGGATGAGGATGACATTGATGGGTACAGTTAAAAACTCAATGGCTGGCAGTCCCAGCAGATGATGGCAGCCAAGATTAAAGTCAAAGAAGTTTTACCATCTTCTAAAAAGGCAAAACTTTTATTGGAGTTTCTTTCTGTTTGTATAAAGTTATCTGTTTCAGTTTCATCAGTTTTGGATTTGGATAAATACTGAATCCTAATATTAGAAAACGTGCATTTTTTCTGAACCATAAATGACCACGACCGAGCTCTTTATTAGCCCGCAACTAACTCTGCTGATTATGGGTTGGGAGGTTAATAAGAGCAAAGGCAATGATTAATTAGCCCAAGCCCAATTTATATGGTATATGAATCTTTTAAAACTTTGTTCATTCAGATGTATGTTTAGTTTAAGGGCAAAGACACACAGGTTGAAAATACCCTGCTATTGGCCAACACTGAAATCGCTGCGTTTAAAACAATCAAAGAGGATAATTGAACAAAATATTCTTGATTGTGTATTTTTAGATGATTGACTTACCCACAGTGATTTCCATGTTTGGCAGTGGTAGGGAATTTTGGACATGACAATCTGCGTGTCATTGTCTTAAAGGTCTGACATTGGTGACAGCAGTCAGTTTTGACAAATGTACTACACATTGTAAAAATGTAAGCAAATATCTGATTTGTGGCTCTTAGTAACTGCTCTAGTGCAGTTAACACATATGCCAGTAAAACACTTTGAATTATGTGTCAGGAACAGTGTCGGACTGGGATGCCAGGGGCCCATCAGAAAAACTTAGACCGTGGACCCACCGGAAAACCTTAGACAGTGGGCCCACTTTCCAAACTATTATTCCTCCTCTGTCAACCTCTTTATTCTTCTAGTCTTTTATATCTACTTACTATATTTTTCCATTATTAAGCATTTTCCCCATAAAGGAAAAGATAAGGATCATGAAATATGCTAAATGGTTAGAAGCAAGAGGCCCACTGACACCTGGGCCCACCAGGAGTTTTCCTGGTATCCCTGTGGGCCAGTCCGACACTGGTCAGGAAGCATTTACAGCTCTCTTAAGGCTTCTTCCCCGGCATCTGTAAACACTGTCTACTTCTCTGCATCCAGTATGAATGAATCACTTTTCTCTTAGGTGCTGTATCATAGGATCCAGAAATATTGCTGGAATTCCAGGCATTAAATGTACTTCACTTGAGTCATTTGCAGTTCGCCAAAGAGGATAACTGATATATTTACATTTATGTGTACATCTATCCATCTATTTATCAAGAGCTTGTCCATGGAAATAATTTAATTAAAGACAGCAGCAGGGGTGCCTGCAATTATCGCATTGGGATGTACCCAGATCTCAAGGCTTAAAGTACAGTAACAACTGTAACTTCATTGCATTACAGTGAGGAAAAAGCAAACTGTGTTGCATTTAGAGTGACAAGTAAGTCACTTTTTTTTAAATATCTAATTCAAAAGCATACAGAAGACTGTATTGTAGTGTATTGTACTATGTAAATTGGGATGTATATGGACACTATTGGTGTGCTGTGATCAAATGGTCGGCAGATCTACCAGTAAAGTTCAATGTACCCTTTGGGTACCCCTGACACACTATCTGTTCTAGGAGAAAACTGTACTGTTAAAATGTAAGAATATTTATACTTTCTATAAAAAACTAGCTTACAAGATGGTAGTTTGTGAATGATGACTTATTATATGATTTGTGTACAGAAAAATAACACTTTGCAACTTGACATAGTAAACTAGTAATCGACTTACCAAACCAAAAAGGAATAGGTATGAGCCATAAAGTACTTACTGACATGGTGAAGAGTAGGTAGAACCAGTCCCAGGATAACTGATGTACAAAATAGCCCTAACTAGTTCACTGCCCGTGATATATATACACATATATACCCCCACCTACGCATAACTTCCACATTATCCACGTTACACATTAACTGCTATGGATCCAGGATGCTGTAAAACTCAGGACTTTGCACTGGTGATATCACCTGCCATATACTGCATGTAAATAGCATTTCACCATAATGGGGATATTGTACTATGACTGCACAGTAGATATATATAACTATGACTGGGTGAGGCTATTGGCATGAAGTGACACTGCTAAGATGTCCCTGTATATCTCAGGGAATTTTTGACTATCCATTTTTGACCTGCCATTTAGTAAGGGGCTTCGTCAAATGTACAAGCACAAAATGCTAAAACGTAACACAAAAGTGTGCACATGTTGGAATTCCCAAAGGTACATGCACCAACACATTTTTCTAACTACAGTGAACTTACCCAGACTGTTCTGATAAATTACAGTACAGACAACTTCACATATTAAGACAAGGGATCCTTGGCATTACTGTCAGTTTGTATGCATTGGTGATACCAATGTAGCAAGTTGAATCAGCAGGTAATAATTGTTGTACCAAGTAAATTGGATGTTAGTACCATTATTAACTCCACATGCCATTGTGGCAAATTCACAAACCTCCAAAAATTTGCCAGCGAAGGCTTCGGTCACATCGCAACACTTCTCCAGGGTAGAATCGCCAGGACATCGCTAATTCACTAAAATCCAAAGTTGCGTCCAGGGCGCCAAATGCTGTCGAAGTTGCGCTAGAGTTACTGCGGCAAGCAAAGTGAAGTTGTGCTAGCGTTAGCTAATTTGCATACGGCGGGAAGTTAAAGTTGAATGGACGTATATGTTCACCAGGACAACGCTAATTCACTAAAATCCAAAGTTGCGTCCAGGGCGCCGAACACTGGCGAAGTTGCGCTAGCATTACTGCGGCAAGCAAAGCGAAATTGCGCTAGCGTTGGTTAATTTGCATACGGTGGGAAGTTAAAGTTGAAGTTAGTAAATCAGCAAAGTACCAAAATGTCGTCATGCTGGCATTGTTCGTAATTAACGGCAGTGCTACGAGGTGTGTTTGTGAGCATTTTGACACCTGACAGCTCAGTGGGCGGGGGTGGTAAAACTGTCAAAGTTTGCCATCATACTCATCATACTCACCCTGACCCAGCTGTTGCAAATGTGGGTCGGGCCATTATTTCTTGATAATGCTCACTATCATGTTTTCAAGCCATAGTCGCCCGATCCATGGTTGCACCAGCAAAGCCAGGGCAATGAAAGCAATGATCACAAGTATGCCATTGCCCAATCCATATCTAAAGCACTTGCCTCTGCAAATTCATTCTGTACAGTCTGGCACATAGCACGGCACAGGCAATTGTGCTTTCTTTAAGGGGTTGTTCACCTTTAAGTTAACTTTTAGTATGTTATAGAATTGCCAGTTCTAAGCAATTTTTCATTTGGTCTTCATTATTTTATTTTTTTAATAGTTTTTTATTAGTTCTTCTGACTCTTTCCAGATTTCAAACAGGGGTCACTGACCTCACCTAAAAACAAATGCTTTCTAAAACACTAATTTTTTTTTACTATTCATCTTTCTATTCTGGTCCTCTCCTATTCTTACTGCAGTCTCATTTAAATCAGTGCAGGGTTACTAGGGTAATTTGGACCCTAGCAACCAGAACAATGAAATGCAAAGTGGAGAGCTGCTGAATAAAAAGCTTAAAAAACCTCAAATAATAAAAAAATTAAAAACAATTGCAAATTGTCTCAGAATATCAGTCTACTAAAAGTTAACTCAAAGTTATACAACCCCTTCAACACCTGTGTTTGCCCACCGCAAGTTGTGCCATGTCAGACCGAAAATACAGCAACCCGGCAGGCATTATTAAAGGGATCCTATCATCAGTTAATATTGCTACTCCAGCAGAATTCTGCACTGCAATCCATTTCTCAAAAGAGCAAACAGATTTTTTTAATATTCAATTTTGAAATCTGACATGGGGCTAGACATTTTGTCAATTTCCCAGCTGCCCCTGGTCATGTGACTTGTGCCTGCACTTTAGGAGAGAAATGCTTTCTGGCAGGTTGCTGTTTTTCCTTCTCAATGTAACTGAATGTGTCTCAGTGAGACATGGGTTTTTACTATTGAGTGTTGTTCTTAGATCTACCAGGCAGCTGTTATCTTGTGTTAGGGAGCTGCTATCTGGTTACCTTCCCATTGTTCTTTTGTTTGGCTGCTGGGGGGAAAACGGAGGGGGTGATATCACTCCAACTTGCAGTACAGCAGTAAAGAGTGATTGAAGTTGATCAGAGCACAAGTCACATGACTTGGGGCAGCTGGGAAATTGACAATATGTCTAGCCCCATGTCCGATTTCAAAATTGAATATAAAAAAATCTGTTTGCTCTTTTGAGAAATGGATTTCAGTGCAGAGTTCTGCTGGAGCAGCACTATTAATTGATTTATTTTGAAAAAATTTTTTTTCCCATGACAGTATCCCTTTAAACTCTGGACTTAACACAACTCCTGTATTTTTTGCACTTTGCCCCTTGTACTAAAAGATCTCTATAATACACTTACAGGGGAATGTAATAAAATTCGCAAAGAGCAAAACAATTCGCGCCAATAAGACTAAAAATCCACATCTCGCAATGTAATATTGTTCCTTAAACTGTTATTGCATTGCGAATTTTAATTGCGCATTGCGAATTTTAATTGCGCACTCATAAGAAGTGCTTGAAGGTGTCGTAATCTTTTGGAGCAAACATAACGACTTTTACAGTAAGAAGTTTTATTACATTGACTGCGCATTGGCGCAAACTATAAAATTCGCAAACGCTTTCCGGGCTCGCAAAAGCTAAATTAAATTCGCACAAAGCAAAATTTGTTCGCGCAAAGGCATAACTTTTCGCATTGCGAATAGTTTTTCCGTTAGCGATTTTTATTACATTCCCCCGTTATTGCATTATAAGAAAATGAAACTTGCATAGTTTGTGTTAGATCATTTACGCAGGTATTGGGGGATTTTGCACATCACTGGAGAGCATCCTGAACTCGACAGAAAGTCAGAAGAAGAATTACAATATGCTAGTAGACTACTAATTCAGTAGTACACTGTTATTATATAGCATTATATAATGATGCCATTATTTATGATACAAGTCTTTTTTTTTCAGTAAACTTACACTGTTTCTATAAACAGATTCACACAATAAAATGGATGTTTGTTTGTAAACTGGATTTGTAATTATTTGTTTATTGGTTCAATATTATAATATAAAATTGTTGAAAAAAAAAAAAAAAAAGATAGAAAGACAGCTGATGTGCCAAAAGCACCAAATAACTGCATAAAGATTACAATACCTTTCTTGAAAAGTTTATTCCCCCAAACTTATTCTGAATACATTACTGCAATACACATAATTTCAAACAACACATGAAAATAGTAATTTTAAGCAGGTTTTCTTATATTTGTCTGCCTGGAGTATGTCTTCTGCATATGCATTTCTATGGTAGTTTAGAGATCACTGTCTGATCTTATCTCTAACATTGCCTGGTACTCCCATGCACAACTGTGTGGGAAATATCTAGAGCAAAGGAACTCTGCCAAGTGCTGTAAAAAAGCTGCAATGCGCTGTCCTGTACGATTTCTCTTTCAAGACAGTACTGTGGCAGACACACACGTGCTCTCCAACTTCTGTAATACCGTGGGCCTAAATTTTTCTGGCCTATATGGCGGAGGGCTGATAATGGAGGCCATTGTTGACCACTCCCTGTTTTTAAACCACGCCCATTTTAAAAAACACCCATGTTACCACAAGAACTTTTAAAACCATGTGCACATTAATGGTGGTCGCACACCAAAAAACCAAATGGTCGGTGCTCACTGCAGAAATATCCCTCATTACTCATATGTGAAACAAGTTAATTAAGTCATATTAAAGGAATTGTTCAGTATAAAAATAAAAACTGGGTAAATAGATAGGCTGTGCAAAATAAAAAAATGTTTCCAATATAGTTAGTTAGCCAAAAGTGTAATGTATAAAGGCTGGAGTGACACTACTTCCTGCTTTTCAGCTCTCTTGGTTTCCACTGTTTGGTTACCAGGCAGTAACCAATCAGTGACTTGAGGCCCCCCTTTAAGTCACTGACTAACTCAGAGTTAGAAAGCTGAAAAGCAGGAAGTAGTGTTCTGCCTATTATGTTAGACATCCACTTACTCCAGCCTTTATAGATTACATTTTTGGCTAACTATATTAGAATTTTTTTTTATTTCGCACAACCTATTTACCCAGTTTTTATGTATACACTGGACTGTTCCTTTAAGACCCTTAAATCCATATGCCTCATTCTTCCCTGTGGATAACACAGCAACTACCAGCACATGAATAAATACCTTAGGGACCCAGTAACAAGTATTACCAAATGCTAACAAACCCCCAACAGGTTCATGTCCCACAAGCAACAGGAGACAGGGAAACCTATCAGGACCACTCTAAGATGAACAGTTCATACTGTACTATGCACAGTGGCAAAATGCTTCTGCCCCTCCGTTTGTATGAGGTGTGAACAGGTGAACAATGTGGGCACTTTCAGTCTGGGTCTCAGGTGTGAACAGTACAGGGCTTTAGGGGTGTAAACAATAGAGGTGTTACAGGTGTGACCAATGCAGGGGGATTAAAAGTGTGAACAATACAGGATTTTACTGATATCATTTAAATTTACACAAGGTAAGCAGTCACAGCAGGAAGACTTTCATGTGGGAGCCACACAAAGGGGGGTCTCTGCCAAGATGTGCCAGTTGGACAGAACTGATTTAAAACATATTTTGGCTAATGATGCAAGAAAAGCCCCAAGATATTGCATAAAAGCCATTAACTATTGTATGATGGGAGTAGATCATTTGTGGGATGATCTTTTTTTACTTTTAGTAGCATTCAGCATCCCTTGCCTACAGCACTACAGGTATGGGACCTGTTATCCAGAATGCTCAGGGCCTGGGGTTTTCTGGTTAAAGGATCTTTCCGTAATTTGGATCTTCATACTATACTATGCACAGCCTACTAGAAAATCATGTAAACATTAAATAAACCCAATAGGCCGGTTTTGCCTCCAATAGGGATTTATTATATTTTAGTACAAGCTACTGTTTTATTATTACAGAGAAAAAGGAAATACTGTTTAAATATTTGAATTTGGGATACAATTTAGGGCTTCTGGATAAGGGGTTTTCAGATAACGAATCGCATACCTGTATTAGCAATAATTTTAACTTGCCTGTGTAAAAACTATAGCCATAAGCCTGAGTCAATACGAACTATAACCATACCGGCTGCAGAATAGGATGGGGTGTAAGTAACAGCAAAGTTGTGAACGCCCCTTAACAACTATAAAGCTATAAAACTATATTTATTCTGTAGAATGTTTTACCATACCTGAGTAAAAAACTCTAGAAGCTCTCTGTTTGTTTAGGATAGCAGTGCCATATTAGCTTGCTGTGACATCACTTCCTGCCTGAGTCTCTCCCTGTTTACTAATAGCTCTGGGCTCAGATTACAACAGGGAGGTAAGGAGTCAGGGGGAGAGGAGAAAACTGAGCATGCTCAAGCCCTAGACCCGGAGGTTTAAGATGAAACCAGGAAGTCTGACACAGAAGCCCACAGAAGAATGAAAGAAATGCTGTGTTTCTTTTGACAGGGGACTCAGAGCAGCATTACTTTGAGGCTTTACTGGTGTATTTATATAGACCTTTCTGATAAGCCTTACTTAATTTTAGCCTTTCATTCTAGTACCAAGTGAGTAATCACCAGGGCTGCATACTGCAATTGACTCTTTCTTACACAGCCCTGTTATGTACTTGGGCACACATTAACCATCCCACCTATTTCTGTTCTGTCAACTCCCAGGGCGTATTAGCTCATAAAAAGGATAACTCCCAGTATTTTCAGTGCAGAGTTATTGGAATGTGATCTGATAACAGAAATGTAACAAACAAGTGAAAAAAAACCCCAAATAGTAATATAAAGTGACTAAATGATTAGAGTTCTCCCCTTGCCCAGAGTGTCTACAATTCATTCAAAACTGTACACTAGAAAATCCTGCCCATTCCCTGGCTCCAGTCTGTGTGCTGTAGGTAAGTGCATGGAGGGTGAGGCCGACAGCATCAGGTCTGCAAAAGCACCACTGAATACACTAAGGTACAGGTATGGCATCTGTTATCCAGAAACCCATTATCCAGAAAGCTCTGAATTACAGAAAGGCCGTCTCCATTGATTCCATTTTATCCAAATACTCAAAATTTTTAAAAAAATATCATGCCTGAGTGATATTATTTTGGATATACAGTCCCTCTGCTTATAGCAGAAGATAATGGTGTGGGTTTCTGCACTTAAATCTACTATAGTCCACTATAGTAAATCTACTATATTATTCATTTGTGCAAGATTGTACAGCAGTACAATTTTCTACCTTATATATTGCAGGGCATGTGTATTAACATGATTTGCCAATTAACCTTAAGTGGTCTAGTGCAGTAGGAATATAAACAGAAAATATGATTAGCCACAGTGGGTTTATGGAACCATACAAGCCCCAAGTGCACTGATGGAAAATGTTCGAAATACATACATTAAATATTATTCTGCTGTCTACAATTATACCAGTGGCGTAATTTTACTCTGGGGCCTTTCTGTATGTCCACATTGCCCCCCCCCCCTCACATTGGACCCCCAGCAGTCACATGTTCTGCTAATAAGTAAAATTAAGCCACTGCTTAATACTGCCTTGTAATAGGCAACCATTCTTTGAAGTTGCATTTGTCTGCATTTACTTGCCAGCATTACCTGGAATGGAAAAGACAGCGAGCCACAGTTAAGGTCGGAAAATCCTATCTTCCTATCCCTGTTTCTTCTTTTTTTAATGACATTGGCACTAAGCATCATTTTTATTTACTGGCCTGAAAAATACTGGCCACATGGCAACCTTGCCTGCACTAATCTAATAAAGAGAAGTTACATTTAGAGCTGCAACTCCCAGAATCTTGCACTCAGTGGAACCATACCTCCCAAGATTTGAAAAATAGAAAGAAGGACAAAAAGATCTGGTGCGCATAGGGTGGCAACATTTTTTGACCATGCCCATTTGATGGCCACATTTCAGTAACAATCCGGGACTGCAGGTTGAGCTGTCAAAATCGGTACTGTCCCACAAAAAATAGGACAATTGGGAGGTATGTGGAACTATGGACTCACAGGCCTCCCAGCTCACATGTAAACTAACATAGGTGAGGTTAAGTATCAGCAAATGTAACTTAGTACAATTTGAAAAAGGACTTGAATAATTAAACAAAATAATCTTTAGCAAGCCTATTAGTCAGAGAAACATCACAGGCCTATTTATTCATTTCTCTAAAACCACAAAAGTAATTTATTGAAAGATGTTAGTAAATAGGTCCCAATGTGTCACGATGAAATAGCATTTATATGTGTGCAGGGATAGGGCTACCATCTGGCTGGTATTTTAACACCACAGCCAGTAAACATGACACCTGATACTAATTTATGTAAAAGAAGAACAAGACAAATAAAGGTTTATTTACAATGCAGGGTGCAGTGTGCAAAGTGTAAAAATAGGCTGCAATTGGATATTTCTCCTTTACTGTATATAACATGGAAATTACAGTCTGGATTATGGCAAAAAATAACTGTTATAACCGAATATTTTTCATTTCCTTTACTGAAACTCTTAGGGTAAGGTCACACTGGGCTATTCGGGAGATTTAGTCGCCTCTTCTTTGAGAAATCGCCTGTGGCATGGCACTCGCGGCTCTTCATTTTCCGAAGTCGCACAAAGTTTCCCCGTGAGGCAACTTCAGGCGACTACAGAAAATGAAGCGCCTTGAGTGCCATGCCGCAGGCGATTTCTCATTCTAGCAGGCGGAAGACAGGGGGCAGCAGTTCAGGGAGATTAGTCACCCAAAGAAGAGGTGATTAGTCGCCGGGCGACTAAATCTCCCCGAATCGTCCAGTGTGACCTTACCCTTAACAAGTTGATCCTACCTTGTCTCTGGTTTCTGAACTCATTAACCTCCTTACCTTTCTTTACTTAGGCTCATACAAATACAGTTCTATTTGTGAAATTACCAAGATGGTAAAGCTACTGGGGGTCATATATAAATGTAGAACAGTGCATATTTATTTGCATATGCTTGTTTTGCACTTGTTTTCCCCTAAATGCTTAAATACTGCATATCTGTGCCATCTTTTTTTTTTTTTTTTTGGAAATGCAAATCATGGTTAGCTGCGCATTGTGCACAAATATTTGTTATTGAATGAGCATAGCCACTGTGCATGTTTGCTGTATGTGAATATAGTATTGACCGTAACTTTGCTTATTTTAAATCGAACTTTATGTTTTGTGTTTAGTATATATGTTTCTCCTCCACCCAAGTTATTTCCATATTTTAAAAGTTCTTAAGGGCACTCACAGCACATTTTGGGCCACGTTTTGGTCAGCAAGATGGCTTTGGGGGCCACCTAGATTTTGGCCTGATTTTCAGAACCAGACAGAAGGTTTTGACCTGGACAGCTCCTCTAAAACTGGGCTGTCCGGGTCAAGAACTGACAGTTGGCAACTCTAGATATTGTATAGGGTTCCTCAAAATGCAAATTATCAGTAGCCACATCATGTACAGTAAGGCAAAGGGCACACAAGGCTCAATAGAAAAAATGCAGATGGAGTCAATGCACTCCAATCTGTTCTTCGTCTCTGCACCTACAGGCATGGTGTGCGTGCAGAGTGGATATCAACGCTAAATGTTTATAGTTTCCTTACCAATATCTATTCTTTCTGCACACAGGCCAATGCTGCTCCTCTTGTGCCCTTAGCCTGAGTGGATCAAGACTTTCAAGCTCACCCACTGGCAAAGTATCCCTGGAAATTTGCTTCACACACAGAAATAATTATGGCTATAGCATAAATACACAGGTAGGGGATCTGTTATTCAAAATGCTCGGGACCTGGGTTTTTCCGGATATGGGATCTTTTCCTAATTTGGATCTTCATACCTTAAATCTACTAGAAAATCATGGAAACATTAAGTAAACCAAATAGGCTGGTTTTGCTTCTAATAAGGATTAATTATATCTTAGTTTGGATCAAGTTTAAGGTATTGTTTTATTATTACTGAGAAAAAGGAAATAATTTTTAAAAATTTGGATAAAATGCAGTCCCTGGGAGATGGCCTTTCCATAATTCAGAGCTTTCTGGATAACAGGTTTCCGGTTAATCGATCACATACCTGTATGTGTCATGTGATATGTAACTGGTGTCCTTTGTAACTCTACCTTTGCCAGAAAGCAATTAGCTATTTTTACAAGCTTTAAAGTATTGGAACAGTTGGATAATATTCCAGATTTCTCTCTCTCAGGCAAATATATTTGAGTATATATGCTTTCAAGACTGGACAGTACGTAACATATTGCTTTGCACTTTGTGATATGTTTTAATCAGTTAAAAAGGATATCTTTCTTATACTAATATGTAGTAGTTATAGACATGGGCCTATTCTTTCCAAATGTTCTTTATTTAATTTGTCCTAATGATGCTATTTTTAGCTTTTAGACTAAATTTGAGGGTTCTGTTTATTGTTATTGTTGACCTTTCATTTCAGGCCAACTCCTATTTACCGTATCTTCCATTCTGACTTTCAAACTACTTGGATGCTGGAGTAACACTACTACAAAATTTTTTGACTTATCTTAGAATTCTGCTGTCTGAATCATACAGGTATGGGACCTGTTATCCAGAATGCTCGAGACCTGGGGTATTCCGGATAAGGGATCTATCTATAATTTGGATCTGCATACCTTTAAGTCTACTAAAAAATATTTAAATATTAAATAAGCCCAATAGGATTGTTGTACGTCCAATAAGGATAAATTGTATCTTAGTTGGGATCTAGTACAAGGTACTGTTTTATTATTACAAAGAATAAGGAAATTATTTTAAAAAAATGTTATTTTATTATAAGGTACTCTATGAGAGATTGCCTTCCTTTAATTCTGAGTTTTCTGGATTATGGGTTTCTGGATTACGGATTCCATACATGTACTGAAAGTTATTTCGCAGTTACTGAAAGTACCCCTTTAACCTTATTTTATTGGCCAGTCTCTTTTATCTGCTTAGTGCCAAATACTAATAAAGGTGCAATTAACCGATACTTATTGCTGTTTGCATTGGGTGGTTTCTTCAGGCAGCTGTTGTTTAAAATTAAACTGAGTGGGATAATAGTAGGAGAGATAACAGATAATAAAGTTCATTCAAATAGTGTAAAGTCCCTTTGCTCTTCCTTGCCTACATATACACCTGAAATGTCTGTACCTAGTACATTCACGTGATATATTTCACAGCAGTAGTGAAATGTTGAAACAAGACTAAGATATGGAAGGCATGGCAAATCCTGTTGACTCTGCTCAAACAGAACCAGATGAGAATAAGTGTATGACATTTCCAGACACTATGGTTTGAAGCCACCCTTTGTTCACCAAACTTTTTTCACACTAGGCTTTGTATATGAATTGCATCCAAAATGCAGTGTTTTCCATCCCCATAATTCCAGTATAATTTTGGCTTCAAGCACCCGATGCTATTTAAACTGATGTGATGCTGCACAAGCGTGGTTCACCTTTAAGTTAACTTTTAGTATGTTTAGCTCTAAGCAACTTTTCAAATGGTATTTGTTTTGCCTTGTTCTTCTGACTCTTTCCAACATTCAAATGGGGGGGGGTCACTGACCCCATCCAATACAGAAATAATCTGTAAAATGACAAATGTATTGTTATTGCTACCTTTTATTACTCATATTTTATTCAGGCCCTCTCCTATTCATAGTCCAGTATTTTAGTGAAATCAATGCATGGTTGCTAGAATAATTTGGACCATAGCAAGCAGATTGCTGGAGAGCTGCTGAATAAAAAACGAACTTAAAAAAAAAAAAGTTATAAAAAAGGAAACCAGAATGCTAATTGTCTCAGAATATCACTCTCAACATCATACTAAAAGCTAATGTAAAGGTGAACAGCCCCTTAAGCAGGAAATAAGTCTCGAGCGGCTGATAAGCACCTGTATGATGATTGGTTGGTATTGGCTCTTTCGCTTTGCAATCTAACATAATGTTGTACTTGCTGTATGTTTAAACGTGTACCATTCTTGGCTATTATAAAATTGGATCCAAAGTCCTCATTGTGAATCAATGCTCTGAAACCTGTCAGGTATTTAGAAAGTTCTGATTAAGTATATACAATGACCTACATTATATTAAATAAATGGAGTATATTTCATGATAGAATACAATCCTACTGTAGAAAGGAACCTTGATAAAGCAAAGCATACTGAATAGTTCTGCATTGCACAAGTGGGTGATTTCTGAAAATGTGTTGCAATATTCAGAAATGTAAGTGATTGCGCTTGAAAGGCAGGAGGTAGGGGAGGGTGTGGAAAGAACTGGATACAGGAGATACACACAGGTACAGACAGCCATGCATGATTTTCATCATCAGGTCAGGACGGAGCACTGGTGATTGGCGCATGGGAAATTTAAAAAACGATTCTATTTCATGATCAGCCATAGACCTTCCAAACCAGTGCAGGTGTGACTATGAAGATGTTCATTCATCCAGGTCATGGTATATCTAATATAAGTAATTAAAAAAAAATGCTGGTGTGGTTGGGCTTCATGCCATCCCCTAAAATCCTGCCACCCTAGACCCGGGCCTTGGTGGCCATTCCACAAATCTGGGCCTGTATATGGCCACCTTTACACTCAAAGGGGTGTATTTATCCACTGGTGAGCTGAATGAAGTGACATGGCTCATACATGACAGCACACTAGCAGCTAAATGTCATGTTGATGCCTGGCAAGTGCTAATAAAATTGTATATGTGTATAGGAGGATCGCCCTGTACATCCGCACTTCACCTTACTGATAAAGGGCAAGATCTACAGTGTTACCTGCTAGGGAAGCCATATAATGAATGAGATAGTTATAAGGATCATTCAGGGAAGTGAGCATTATATTCACCAAACCAGTGACTGGACTATAGGAGGCACCATGGGAATGGTAGGGTTTCCATAATTACTAGCTTTTATACCTTCTGAACAAAGCACCCTAATGTCCCATTTATACCACATATACACTGCATATATAATATAAGCACACACAGGGAGTGTTTGTTTGAATTAGTAACTTTTATAAATTACTTTGCTTTGTTTAACCCCTAAGGTTTCCCAGTGACAGCCTAGCAAGCCGTTACAAACTGGCACATTAATTTTGCATGATTCCTTTCTTAAAGGAAAACTATACCTCCAAAATGAATACTTAAGCAACAGATAGTTTATGTTATATTAATTGGCATATTAAAGAATCTTACCAAACTGGAATATATTTAAGTAAATTTTGCCCTTTTACATCTCTTGTCTTGAGCCACCATTTCGTGATGGTATGTGTGTTGCTTCATAGATCACCTGACTAGAAATACTACAACTCTAAGGGTCAGATTTATCAAGGGTCGAATTTCGAAGTAAAAAATACTTCGAAATTTGACCATCGAATTAAAATACTTCGAATTCGAATATCGAACTTTTTTCATCAAATTTTTATATTCTGTGGTCGAAGTAAAATCGTTCGATCGAACGATTAAATACTTCGAAACGAACGATTCGCACGATTTTAACGTACGATTGAACGATTTTACTTCGACTTCAAAAAACTTAGAAAAATGCTGTAGAAGGTCCCCATAGGCTAACATTGCACTTCGGCAGGTTAAATTTGGCGAAGTATTGAAGTCGAAGTTTTTTTTAAAGAGACAGTACTTCAATTATTGAATATTCAAACTATTTTACCTCGAATCAAATTCGAAGTCATAGTATCCTATTCGATGGTCGAAGTATCCAAAAAATTACTTCGAATTTCGAATTTTTTTACTTCGAAAATTCCCTCGAATTCACTTCGACCCTTGATAAATCTGCCCCTAACTGTAACAGGAAGAAGTTTTGAAGCAAAAGACAGAACTCTGTCTGTTAATTGGCTCATGTGACCTAACAAGGTATGTTTGTGTGCACAGTGAATCGTACGATCCCAGGGGGCGGCCCTTATTTTTTTAAAATGGCAATTTTCTATTTATGATTACCCAATGGCACATACTACTAGACAAGTATATTATTATGAAAATGGTTTATTACATGAAGCAGGGTTTTACATACGAGCTGTTTTATGCAATTTCTTTTTATAGAAACCTACATTGTTTTGGGGGGTATAGTTTTCCTTTAAATGAGCAATTCACCTAAAAAAATTGTTGTATGATGTCATTTTAAAAAACAATTTCTTGTTCTGGAACTATCAGACCGGCGCTATCTGGTTTCTAGGGCTTTATTACCACTGCAACCTGGCAGCAGCTTGAAACCAAGAATGGAAGATCAATAGAAGGCATGAAAAGAAAGATAAGCATTAAACCATGCTGAATAGTAACATCATTGGACACCAGGGTGAGCCCAGTGTTCATGAAAAGCAGATAGCATGTCTGTTGCAGGCTACACACAAACAGAAAAGACACGTGACGCTACTGATTTAAAAACTATGCAAAATAAATATGAATGAAGCCCAGTTTGAATGAAGCTCACCGTAGATCCATATATAACATGCTAAATGCTCCTATAAAGGTGAACTTTCCCTTTAAAACAATGTTAAAGCACCCCACCAATGAAGATCAGTTTTCCAACAATGCTTTTTGTAAGTGGATTTTGGTCATGTATGATCGGTGCAAACCCGGTCCCCCGCAACTCAAGAGTATGCGGATGAGTCCAAGAATGATTGGGTTTATTTCTACTTATAACTGCAGCCAATCATTCCCAAGCTGAACTGAGCTGCCTTGAATCCGACTCTGCAACAATAGCTATCGATCGCATCTCCGACACGCTTTCATATTTAAATACTGGGCGCGATTATTTTCTAGGAGGCGTGGACAATTAACGCAAGGTGCCATTCTGGCGGAAGTGAGGTCTTAGCTGCATTCGAACCTGGCGGAAGTAACGTCCAGAGAGCCGGAAGTAGCGGGTGCTTGTCAGTTCTGAGGATGGAGGAAGAAAGTCTGGAGGTCCGGATTAGTGAGTGTCGGGAGCATCGGAAAGAGAATGATCTTTCAGGGGGTGGCGGTGTTTGTCAACAGTGCGGTGCCGCGTGGTTGGCTCGTAAACCCACTTCCGCATCAGTGACGTCAAAAAGTCTTCCTTTATATCGATACTATTGACGTCACTTGTGTTGTCTAATTTAATGGGTTGGGTTTTTTTTTTCTTGCAATGTGACGGTCCATTTGTGTAGGTTACGTTTTGTGCCTTGTCACCATAACTTCGCCTGTAATATACTTTGCTAGTCACTGATGATGGTAGAGCTGCAGCTTGGAACAAAACATGATGCAGTGGAACCTTCCTGCCATTTCATGTCGTGGTTGTCACGTGCCGTCACATGACTTTTTGGCAGCAGTAATGGTGACACTCTCCCTATTTCCAGGCTGTGTTGTGTAATGCTCAGAGTTGTGGGTGAGGGCCCAGTCTGAAGTCAGTAAGGGTGAGAGTTTGGGGGGAAAGCCTGTATGTGCCCCTGCTTCCCTCTAGAAGCCAACTTTAATTATGGGTAATAATGGTAACATTTGGGATGAAAATCCTATGGAACTGTGAAAGTAAACATATTTTGTTATGAGCCAGGATGCCCTGACAAAATGTTGCACCATAAAGTAGGACTGAAAACATCCGACAACCAACTACAGATCTAAGGGTAAGGTCACACCTGGAGATTCGGGGAGATTGTCGTCCTGCGACTAATCGCCTCTTCTTTGGGGCGACTAATCTCCCCGAACTGCTTCTCCCTGTCTTCCGCCTGCTAGAATGAGAAATCGCCTGCTGCATGGCACTCACGGCGCTTTGTTTTCCGAAGTGGCCTGAAGTTTCCTCGTGAGGCGACTAAAGAAAACAAAGCAACGCAAGTGCCATGCCGCAGGCGTTTTTTCATTATAGCAGGGTGAAGCTGTTCAGGGAGATTAGTCGCCCCAAAGAAGAGGCGATTAGTCGCCGGGCGGCTAAATCTCCCCAAATCTCAAGGTGTGACCTTTCCCTAAAGGTATAGGTGGCCTAGTGCTAGGCAGTTGGATCACTAGTAGCACTCTGACCATCGTAGCTGCAAATAGATGTGAGATTGTAAAGTATCCAAAAATGCATTTTTGGCATCACTACTTTAAAGATTTGCTCACCTTGAAATTAACTCTTAGTATGATGTAGAGAGAGAGATATTCTGAGACCATTTGCAAATGGCTTTCATTTTTTCTTGTTTGTGATTTTTGAGTTATTTAGCTTTTTAGTCAGCAGCTCTCCAGTTTGCCGTTTCAGCAGTCTGGTTGCCAGGTGCCAAATTGCCCTAGCAACCATGCATTGATTTGAATAAGAGACTGGAATATGAACAGGAGAGGCCCCAAATAAAACAAGGAGTGATAAAAAGTAGCAATAACAATAATTGTGTGGCCTTACAGAGCATTTGTTTTTAGATGGGGTTAGTGACCCACTTCTATAAAATTAGTCAGAAGTAGGCAAATAACTCAAAAACTATAACAATGAAGGCCAGCTGGAACGTTTCTTAGAATTGACCATTCTATAACATACTAAAAGTTAAACATAAAGGTGAGCCACCCCTTAAAAACGTATTTGTCCATAGCCGTATTTGGGAGCAATCCTATATATGTTGACTTCAGTGCAATTGTAATGCACAATAAAAACAGTAAAAAGAGAAAAGAGCCGGGGTTGTTGTGATGCAGTTGTGTGTTTGTGCATTCTAGTACGTATTACACTGGAAGCAGGTCCGGACTGAGAATTAAAATAGGCCCTGGCATTTCAGGTACATAGAGGCCCAATCAGCCCACGTATAGGCCCAAACAGCCTCCACCAGCCCACTAAATAATTACTTTCTATGGGACCTTATAGCAGCCCCTCTGGCATTTGCCAGAACTCACAGATTGCCAGTCCGAGCATGACTGGAAGGTATTTTGGATTTAATGTAAGGTCTGTTTACATTTCTGTGCTGCACCTCAAATGCAAATAGAATGTACAGGAAGACCTGTGCGTATAAACCTGAAGCACTAAGAGTGGCCCTCCAACTGCATTTGACCTGCAGTACCAAGTATCCAGTGATGTGAAGAATGCTCAAGTTGTATTATTGTGCAACAGCTGGAGGGCTGCAGTTGGGCATTCTGGCCTTTACGCGCTATATAACTTTACAGCAGTATGTTGTTTTCTGCTGCCTCGTGTTAAGACTTATCAGGCTTCTGAGTTGTGATTTCTAAAGACCAGCCTGTGCTGTGTCCCCAGCAGCACGTGATTTTCTTCCTGTTTCAGTGACTGTAACTGACTCCTGCTGGTATGACTGTGCTTCCTTCTCTTTCAGACCGGGCCACAAACCCTCTTAATAAGGAACAGGATTGGGAAGGTGTTCAGGCCTTTTGTGATCAGCTGAACCAAGAGCTTGAGGGGTAAGGATTAAAGGACAACACAGACGCAGTATATTTCATTGCAATATGAATTTATATTGTCAAATCGTCTCAAACGTATACATGACCTTGCTTTATGACTTTTTTTATTATCAGTTTAGGTACGTGCTGCAGACTTCTGTTTCTGTGCAGAACTTATTGACTAATAAGCTTTGAGATATGACATGCATAAAATATTCATATCTCCGCAAAATATGTCTTGCTATACCCATCTAGTAAAAGTGGTAGCCAATTTATTGCACCATATGTTCTGACTGAATAAAACCTTTAACAACTGTGTGGCTTTAACACTGATCAACAGAAATAGACTTTCATGGGAAAGTGAAAACCGATCCCGGTGTAGAGATTAAAACACAAAATAACTGATTGTTACTATTTGGCAGCAGTTACATTCTTGAGTCTGTGTGAATAGGATCAGTTTTGCATCTATAGGGCTGTACTTTCATTTAGGCACACATTGGCACTTGGCTAGGGTGGGGGCCCCTTGGGGCCTACATCCGGCAATGGAGCTGAAGGAGGGGGTTTAACCCTTTCTGTAAAGATTAGCAAACTTGTACTGCCTGCCACCCCCATTCTATGACCATAGAGTATATACAGTAGGGGTTTAGTGCCTAGTATGGGCTGAAATACATCTTCATATCTCGACACTGCTATCTTTCACCACTGCTCATGCAACACTGTACCCCATCGGTGATTTGGAAATCTTCTTGTGTCCATCCCCTGACTTGAGCTTTCCATCACCCTTTTAAAGGAGAAGGAAAGGTAAAATACAAATAAAGTTGTATAGATCGCTCACAAAATGGAGAGATACTTACAGGATTCCTTGCTCTATATGTGTTCCCCTCTTTCTGTAATCCAATATAGTTGTCAAAATTTTTGTAAGGTGCATAGAAAATAAAATCCGTCCCTCTCGCTATCCAAATCTGATCTAATAGGGCTCGCACATGCGCAAGCCCTGCGCATGCGTACAATATCCTTTTCTTCCCTCATGTGAGCGGCGCTACTGCGGTCAGGCGGCCAATGGGAACGATCGATATCGGTTGCTATAGCAACGCGATCGTTCCTTGGCATAGCTTGTGCTGACTAATGTCGGAACATTTTAAAGATTTCACTGGGTAGAGAGACGCAGCAAAGAGAGGCTGTTTGTGGCTTTTCTTGTATAAGTGACGTGAGAGGTCATGGGGATGGACTCAATTTAGCGCATGGGCAGTTCAGACAGGGATACACAGGACGTGACATGCACTCTGTTAACATGGCGGCCGCAAAGTTTACAAGCGGCAGAAACTTCAACAGGACGGTTTGAGTGAAGGAGAACGAATTTGGCAGCGAAAGTAATGCTGTTCAGGAGGGGAGCACCCAAGCAACATTTAAAGATAGGTTTAAAAAATTACCTTTCCTTCTCCATTAATGGAGATTCTTGGAGTGTTCTTTTGTCATTACGGTGTAGGTCATGCTGCAATGCAGACTCTGACTGGCCAGAATTTGGACCTTCCTCATATAGTCATATTTATACTATTACTTGGACTCCATAGGTGATCACCATTTAACTAATTATGTGTCTTGGAAAAGAACTGGCAGCACCAGTGATGATTTAGGTGTGTCATAGTAAAAGGGGTGTGTTTTTTTTTATCTTAACATATTTAAATTCTTAAAGGACATGTCAACCCCAAAATAAAAATGTGGCTAATATTAGAAAACATAATTCTAAACAACTTTCCAATATGCATTTATTAAACATTTTCAGTTCTTTTAAAGTTATTTGTAAAACAATTGCTATTGAAAGCATTTGATTAACGCCTGGTTGTTACTTTACAATGTTGCTAAAGTCTTGGTTTCCCAGCAAAGACAGGTCTGGAAAACGGATGCCTTTTCTTACATTGTATCAACAGTCTGATCCACTAGAACAGAGACTAGAAAGGGACAAAAAACACTGCTTTCAATAGCAATACATATACAAAGAAAACCATTGAAAAATTGTAATCAATGTATATTGCAAAGCTGCTTAGAATTGTGTTTTCTTTTATTAGGCCCTTACCTACATACATTGCTTCTAAGATAAGATATAAACTAAGATATAATTAATCCTTATTGGAGGCAAAACCAGCCTATTGGGTTTATTTACTGTTTCCGTGATTTTCTAGTAGAGTTAAGGCATGAAGATCCAAATTACAGAATGATTCCTTATGTGGAAAACCCCAAGTCCCGAGCATTCTAGATAACAGGTCCCATACTTGTATTGGTTATTACTAATCAAACTAACTCAAACTAGTCTCTAACAATAAATCATGGGGAGAGAAAATCATGGTCTTTCTGTGTTGCATGTACATTATACTTGGCTGTTAATATGCTTCCTCCTAAACATTATCATGCTAAGATATAATTTGTGATCTCAGCAGCCATTTCAGTGTTTGACCTTATTTATTAGGACTCTTGACTATCTGTTTCTTCAGACATCTAAAATTGTGTAATTCCAGCCCTTCAGGCATAATTTCTCCTCTTGACTTTTCCATCAGGCCACAGCTCGCTACTAGACTTTTAGCACACAAGATTCAGTCACCGCAAGAATGGGAGGCAATGCAAGCACTTACGGTAATCTGTCATTATGTGATCCAGGTGCTCTCTTGCACCTTTCTTTTAATACTTACAATGTGGGATTATCTGTACAAATATTATCTCTGCTCTAGCTTTCAAATCTCTCTAGTTTTCAATGGCTATAATGTTTATGTGCTTTTCTTGCTTTGTTTTTGTTGGATTGTTTGCTATAGCTGTGTTTTTAAATAAACATTCCCAGTTTAGGCTATGACACATGGGTTATTACCTGCTAGTGCACACACATACAAGATGTGGAAGGCAGTAGATCTGTATGCCGTTCGGGTGGCCATACACTGTAAGATCCGCTCGTTTATCGAGGTTGCCAGACGAGCAGATCTTTCCCCAATGTGTCTATGTGTGGTGGGGGGTAGGGATTTTTTTTATAAAGGGTTTGTTTCTCCTTAGTAGGCAACCTTAACTTCTCTGTTGGGCCCAGCTCCCCCGCTGTAGAGCATAGCTGCAGTCAAGCTGTCTGTGTGGTCTCTTGCTGCTAAGTGAGGCTTCCAAGAGGGAGCTTTCATCAGAGCTACTGCTAACCAGTGCCGTTATTATAAATGAATTAATAATAGATATAATGCACAACACCAATTTATTCATTGATTTACCAAGCATCCAATAATTAGAGTTTGTCTCTGCTGTTATGATTAAAATAATGTTAAGGCTTCTAATCCCAATGGTGTCTATGCTCCACCTGGCAGTAATCAATTGTAGAGGTTTGTAGTAATTATCCAAATGGCAGTTGTGCTGTTTGCATACTAACTACAAACCTCTACAATTTATTCATTGATTTCCCTGTTTGAAGCTGTGCTGATAGGAAGACGGGCATCTAAATTAAGACAATGACTTTAGTCCTGCTAGCAAAGTCAGTGCAGGCAGGAAATACAGAGTCACTTTAAAAAAATAATGTAAAAAGAATCTGTGGCATAATGAGGAACCTGAATAGCACTCCTGCTTCATACAAAGTATATGAGATTGTTAACCTTGCTGCATATAATCAAAATACTTAGATCCATACCTAGTGCTTAACGTTGCTCAGGTCAAGATGTCACACCGCATTATCATTGTACAAACACATAAAACATATTTGGCCCATCAAAACACCCGTTTTCTAGCACAGTAAAAGAATACCATTCCCAAATAAAAAGTCCATTCCAGGGTCTAATGTTCTAATAATTCTGTCCAAAGCCCAGTGGGCAACCGCTCCAGAACATATTAAGATAAGTGTTTTATGTCTTCCTGAGACTGCAAACAGGCACACATGTAGTCCTCTCACTTGAGCTGCTTAAGTTTGACGTTAGTGATATTTGCAGTAAAGGAGAGAAAAATCCTCCAGAGTTGAGGCTAAATGACACAGGGTTAAGCTAAATGACACAGGCCAGTAAAATCTTCCAATTAGGTGCCTCCTGAATCAGTCAACAGCTTATTGGCTCATGTATGGGGCTTAAAGGGATTCTGGCATGATTTTTATGATGTCGTTTTTATTTCTAAATTACACAGTTTAGACTGCAAATAATTCACTCTGCAATATAACATTTCATTCCGGAACCAGCAAGTGTATTTTTTTTATTTTTAATATTGGTGTGTAGGCAGCCATCTCAGGTCATTTTATCTGGTCATGTGCTTTCAAAAAGAGCCAGCACTAGGATGGAACTGCAGGCAGGCTGTTGTTTCTCCTACTCAATGTTACTGAATGTGTCGCAGTGGGTCCTGGATTTTACTATTGAGTGTTGTTCTTAGATCTACCAGGCAGCTGTTATCTTGTGTTGGGGAGCTGCTATCTGGTTACCTTCCCATTGTTCTGTTGTTGGGCTCCTAGTGGGAAAGGGAGAGGGTGATATCACTCCAACTTGCAGTAAAGAGTAACTGAAGTTTATCAGAGCACAAGTAACATGACTTGTGCCAGCTTGTAAACTGACAAAATGTCTAGCCCCATGTCAGATTTTCAAAAGTAAATATAAAAAAAATCTGTTTGCTCTTTTGAGAAACGAATTTCAGTGCAGAATTCTGCTGTAGCAGCACTATTAACTGATGCGTTTGGAAAAAAAAAACATATTTTCCCATGACAGTATCCCTTTAAGAATATTTGATTGATATTGGCCAGGCTAGTAAAGCATCAGTGTGTTGATGCAGTCTCCCAACAGATCATAGGACCTCCCCATATGATCCATCTGTTGGCCAGAGTATCAACCTGGATTGGCCCACCGTGTAGTTGGGCAAAGATCTACTCATTTAGCAACCTCAGCGGATGACCAGATCTGTCCCTCTGTGACCAGATTAAAGGAGAAGGAAAGCTACAGAGGCAATTTATTGCCATTAGATTAGCCACAATAGTGCGCGCTATAAAACTATATTTATTCTGCAAAAGGCTTTACCATACAGGAGTAAACAGCTATAGAAGCTCTCTCTGTTTGTTTGGGATAGCAGCTGCCATATTAACTTGGTGTGACATCACTTCCTGCCTGAATCTCTCTCCCTGCTCACTAATAGCTCTGGGCTCAGATTACAGCAGGGAGGGGAAGAGGAGAAAACTGAGCATGCTCAAGCCCTAGTTCTGGAGGTTTAAGCTGAAGGCAGGAAGTCTGATACAGAAGCCCATGTGTACACAATAGAAGGAAAGAAATGTGGTGTTTCTTTTTACAGAGGACTGAGAACAACATTACTTTGAGAGTTTACTAGTTTTAAGATAAAGTACCGTGTTAGCCATTGAAAAAATGCAGAAAATGTAAAGTTTGGTGATGCCTTTTATTGGCTAACTGAATAAGTGGCAAATATAAATAATGGTCTATATAAATACACCAGGACCTTTCTGATAAAGCTTACTTCATTTTAACCTTTCCTTCTCCTTTAAGGGGGAAAGATTGAATAAAGAAATGCTGCTAGAGATAGGCTGATGTTAAGGCAGGTAGCAAAACACTAAATCAAGGAGAGATCTTTGATAAGTGCAAGAAGAGATTTGTAGGCAATGACAGATTTAAGGTGGAACAATAACAGCAGAAATGTAAGTCCAGGGACTCTGATAGGCCAGTTCTGTTCGGAGAAAGTGCTGAAACTTTTTTGACTGTTATATGCAGAGGCAATTTGCCGCAATTAAGATGGATTATATTGAGTAGTAAATTTTACTTGTGATGATCTTGATGTTATATTATGGCAAGTCATTGTCGAGCAATTTGGTGCCTGCTACTAATTAAAACAGCTGATAGTATTTAATGTTTAATGCAAAGCTGATTAGAATTACATTTATATTTATTATGCAAAAAAAAAAAAAAGTTTTTAGCTGGACATTGCCAGTAGGGTAAGGCTAGGGCCACATGACACAGAGCTCAGTCTGCACAGGCCGATAATCTGCTGCCCTGCTGCTGCGGGGCCTGCAACCAAAATCATTACCTCCATTTGTGTGCAGACAGATGTCTGATTTCGGCACCTAAATACAAGCTTTTGCACCTACAGTAGAGTAGAGCATCAGTAGGGCAGTGGATTATCGGCCTGCAAAGAATCCATGTTGTGTAGTCCTAGCCTAAGTACCTCTGGGTACATTTGAATCAAGAAGTACTGACACTTTCTAGCCAATTAAAGAAGTGTGTCTGTTTCATTTTTAACATATTTTAAGTTTTAAAAGTGTATTTTATGTTTAAGTGCTTCTCCCAGTTTTAGTGACGCTACTGTTATGCAGGTAAGCTATTATTCTGTATGCACTATGCTGGACATTCTTCATTTCTTTCATTCATCTCTCACAGGTTCTGGAGACATGTATGAAGAGCTGTGGCAAACGTTTCCACAGCGAGGTTGGAAAGTTCCGCTTCCTCAACGAACTGATAAAAGTCGTTTCTCCTAAAGTAAAATCTCTCTTTAAACCCTTCTTACTTCCTGTTGCTTGTCTATGCACCACACTTATTCATAAATAGAACATAAATTAGCAAGTCATATTTTATTTAAGAGCTTTTCATTTTGTATGTGTTAAGTGTCATGAATTTCATTTTCACCCCAATTTATTGGCAATTAAACATTAAGACCATTATATGCTCAGTAGCTTATTTATAGAAACTCTAAGAGGGTGTCTGAAGCATATGCATAATGATGCCAGGGCAGGGTAACTGCATTATAAAGTGAATGAAGTACCCCCTATTGTAAAATATAAGGATATTATAAGTTACCGGGGAGTTCCATGACATAAAGTTTAAGCCTCCCTGACTGTGAAGGAGCAAGTGTTGTGTCATTACAAACTGTCAGACCCCTGTCTGTTTCAGAGGTATCCCACTAGGATCTGTGAACTGTGGTTAAAACAGCTGAACTAGTAACCTATATTATGTGGATGGGATTCTAAAGCGCAAGTGATACACTACAGTATGTAGACGCCTCATCTAATTAAATTGGCAATGTAAGCCACATCATCATCAACACTGGGGCCACCATATCCTACAGTGAGATTCTTGACAATGGCACACTTCCTACGTTGTGGCAGCAGTTTGGGGAAGGTCCTTTCCTGTTTTAGTAGTATGATAACCCTGTACCCAAAATAAGAATAGGTCATTTCAGAATAGGTCAGCATTATTTGTAATATATTTTTATTTAAACATACTGTCATTTTGTTTTCCACCATCAATACTAAGCATTTTTTAATTGAGGTATCGATTTTGGGACGTGTCACTCGTTTTCAATGGGCTCTACAAGTAGGAGCAAATAAACGGCCTAGTGTTTCCTTGGTAGGCCTGAGGACATGTTTGAGAACCTATCAAGTCCAAACAATGTTAAGTACTGATTTATTACACTGAATCAGGATAAGATTTATGTTGCTTCTTGGCCTGTTTTCTGCAGGCTACAATAATAATCCCATCATCCCTTCTTTTCCCATCATACAATCGTCAATTTGATTTGCATCTAAGGAGTAGAATGCAAATCATTAACAACACACATCTCAGATCTATAGGGCTGTTTTACCTTCGGTGCTTGCTAGTATTATATTCTAGATCTGTACATATGCAGTACTTACAATGACTTTGCTGACTTGTTATGTCCAATGTTTATTAACACATATATTCAAATCGATAAGGAATCATTTTTTTTAATTAGTCTTGCTTATTTATAGCTACACAATGCTGCTAATAGGTTTCCCTATAAAGTCTACTTCTTACAGATTAATAATACCTGTCAGAAACACAAAAGAAATCCAAATTTTTCAATAAATAATTTTTCTGTTTTTTGTCTCTGAATAGTACTTAGGCAGTCGCTCACCAGAGAAAGTGAAGCTGAAGATTCTAGAGCTTCTGTACAGCTGGACATTGGGACTTTCCAGTGAGGTTAAGATATCTGAGGCTTATCAGATGCTGAAAAAACAAGGTGAGCTGGTACAGTGTGGAAACAAAGGCATACGTTTGTTCTTGCTCTGCTGAATTTAGGGTGATGTTTGCTTGTTTCTCCATTTAAAGTGGTAGTTCTCATACTTACTTTAACCTTTATTGTGATGTAGACATTCATATTCTATGACAATTTGCTATTAGTTTTATTTTTTTTGTAATTATTTAGCTTTGTGTTTTTTTATTAAAATAAAGGCTTTTACGTTTTCTTTTTGGTGAATTGTAGTAATGGAAAGGGACAGAGAGAAAGCAGATAGATCAAATGGGAAGAGTAGGGGGAGGGCCAGAAGAGGTCACATTGGAAGGTCATTTATCAGCATAGTTAGTAAATGGCATAGATAACTGGAGCCTAAAGGAGCGACTGCATTCAGTATTTGCATAAGTTGTTTCATACATAGCATTGCAAGAGGTTTCCATTTTTCAAGATCCTATTTAATGGAGATCTTCTAGCATATATGATATGTAGTGTAATATCTTTTTTACATCTAGTGAGACTGGGTGATGGTCATCCAAAAGAGCTAATTTGGTAGTTAGAGCCGAGGGATAATTGATCACTTGAGTGATTGGTTGGGAATTTTGAGACTTAACGTGCTTTGCTAGGGGTCCACTAAGTATAAAAGTTCAAAATATATAAAATAAGAAAAAAATTTAAAATGAAGACCAATTGAAAAATTGCTAAGAATAGGCCATTCTATAACATACTAAAAGCTAAAACAAAGGCGAGCAACTCCTTTAATTGGGACTAAATTTTTTTTTGCAGGCATAGTAAAGGAAGATCCCAAGCTACCACCAGATGCTCTAATTCCACCACCCCCTCCAAGGGCCAAAAATGCCATTTTTGATGATGATGAAAAGTCAAAGGTGAAGCATGTAATAAGCATATGTATTTAAATGACCGCTTCAGACCTGTTCTCCGTTATCAGATTTGGCAAATACTGTTCCTGTTACCCCCTGGCAGGAATCCAAACTTTAGTCACATGATTAAAGATCATTGGACAATTTATCTTCACATTGCTTAGATTAAAAAAAATGCAAGTTTGAGTTTTGATGGTTATAGAGTTATTTTTTTTGGAGGATACAATATTTGGCCAGATCCAAATTGTAGAGACTCTGCAAATACAATGCACCCCCACCACCACACACCACCAGAGATATATGGACTTATGGGTTTAAAAAAGGGGTTAAACAGCAATATCAGGGTCATAAAAGTGAGGAGAAACCCATTGCTGCACATGGAAATGGGGTCCTGGTAAGAACCCCAAAACCACACCCTAACTTTTCCTCCTCTTAATAAATTTATGTTAACTAATTGGAACTATAATTTAGTTCTGTGTTTGGGGAGGGGTAGAGTCCTGCGCGGGTCCATTTTTTGAGACCCGTACCTGCAATATGCAACCCGCATTCTTACCCGCTTGGAACCGCTACCCGACCCTACCCGCAAGTACATTATCTGCAACCCGCGACCCACTGACCATCAAGAATCAAGAAGTGCTGTCATTGTAAACCGGAAGTGACATCATCGGAAGTAGATATGATAAGAAAAAAAGGAGTAAAACAGGAAGTGCTGTCATTGTAAGTGACATCATCGAAAGCCATGACCAGAAAAAAGGAGTACATATCGCTACTGAGAAGACTCGTGGCCTGACCCGCAGAACCGCTGACCCGCGTCTTTACCCGCACCCAGAACGTCTACCCTCAACCCGCAAGGTACCGCAGGTTTTTGCGGGTAACCCGCGGGTACCCGACCCACTGCAGGACTCTAGGGTGAGGTGTGTGTGGAAGCTTTATTATAAGTTTCCACTGAGAGACTGTATGTCACAAATAAACCAATATGATGAGGATAAAACATAACTTTTTAGTATTATTTGCCCAGTTTCCTTATAAGGTTCTGTACATTATATAGCTGTTTACTTGACGTTATCAGAGTAACTCAACAATTTCTTCTCTTTGCCTTTCTCTGAAATCCTAGATGCTAGCTCGTCTGTTAAAGAGTACTCACCCAGAAGACCTTCGAGCTGCTAACAAACTCATTAAGGAGATGGTCCAGGAGGTAAAAGAACATAGACCAGGCATGGCTTTATGGCAAATTAGTTGATCACAAGTTATTTACCCCTCTCATGCCTTTTCTCTAAGGACCAGAAACGTATGGAGAAAATTTCCAAGCGTGTAAATGCCATAGAAGAAGTGAATAACAATGTGAGGCTCCTCAGTGACATGCTGAGCACATACAAAGCTGGACAAACTTCAGAGGGCAGTGAGGATTTAATGAAGGTAAAAGTCCTAATCAGACGAATTAGACTGAATCATCAGGTTATATGGCCCAAAACAACATTTGTTGGAGGGAGCAGGGGTCATCTTTGCTAAGGAGGAATGCTTGTGACTCAGGGAAAGTCATCTCCTGGTGCTTTCACACACCTATTATGGCTAGCAAACTGTAAAGGGAAGAAAAAAACTGTAAAGCACATCAAGTCTCAGGACATAAAAGCTCTTTATAAATAATTTCCCCTTTTCCATTCATTCTGTATAATTAAATATGGAATTTTTTCAATCTCCTACAGGAGCTGTATCAGCGATGTGAAAAAATGAGGCCCACTCTGTTCCGGCTTGCCAGCGACACAGAGGACAACGATGAGGCCTTAGGTAAAAGAAGGACCAAATGTTTCTATATATCTATTAATAGACAGTTCTGCCTTTCAGCTACTATCGTTTTACCTTCAGTTCTTCACCTTGATGTGCATAGGTGGCATCAAGACTATCAAGTTAGTGATGCCGTATCAGACCCTTTAAGTTATGGTTATAAGACTTTAAGGGATTCTGTCATGACTTGTATTATGTTTTTATTTCTAAATTACCCTTCAAATAATCCACTCTACAATATAAAATTTCATTCCTGAACCAGCAAATGTTTTTGGGTTTTTTTTGTTAATATTGGTGTGTAGGCTCCATCTCAGGTCATTTTGCCTGGTCATGTGCTTTCAGAAAGAGCCAGGACTTTAGGATGGAAATGCTTTCTGGCAGACTGTTGTTTCTCCTACTCAATGTAACAATGTGTCGCAGTGGGACCTGGCTTTTACTATTGAGTGCTGTTTTTAGATCTACCAGGCAACTGTTATCTTGTGTCATGGAGCTGTTATCTGGTTACCTTCTAATTGTTCTGTTGTTAGGCTGCTGGGGGGGGGGAGTGGGCAATGATATCACTCCAACTTGCAGTACTGCAGTAAAGAGTGACTGAAGTTTATCAGAGCACAATTCACATGATTGGGGGCAGCTGGGAAACTGACACTATGTCTGGCCTCATGTCAGATTTCAAAATTAAATATAAAAAAATCTGTTTGCTCTTTTGAGAAACAGATTTCAGTGCAGAATGCTGCTGGAGCAGCACTATTAACTGATGCGTTTCGAGAAAAAAAAAAATTCCCATGACTGTATCCCTTTAAATACATAAAGGGTATGATCTAAGTGGAAATCTGCTTCCTCAAGTCAGCAACTTTGTAATTCTAACTTTATTTCTCACTATGCCAAACTCCAGATACAGTAGAATTTATATGGTGCAACATTCATGGTTGAAGTTTTTTTTTAAACTATTACTGTAAGGTTAAAATGTATTTATCCTAGTTATTTTTAATATGTGGCTTTAGGCATAATACTGTTTTGACCAAGTTAAAAAAAAAACACTGATTTACAATGATACAACTATTGGTGTATTTCAACTTATGTATAGTTCCCTTATGAATAGTACAATATCATCCATTACAGTACCTATAATTAATGAGTATCCCAATTCTTTATGTTGCTTTAGAGGGCCAGAAGTTTGTAGGATAAGCGCTTAACTGTACAGTAAATCAAACTTTTTTAAAATAACTGTTTTACCTGCCATTATGAATTAGCATATGACATATTCTTTCCTCTCCTACAGCGGAAATTCTGCAGGCCAATGATAGCTTGACACAGGTCATCAACCAATACCGGCAGGTGGTAAAAGGAGAGGAGGTCAATGGTGAGGCTGCAGCCTCCAGTTTGCCAGGTAAGAAATGTCACACATGTTCCCCAAACTCTGAAACAATTCATATGTCTAATTTGTATTTTTTTTTAAATTCTCGCTGGTCAGGTGGTTTGGGTTGAAATGGGGGAATTGTTGTGGGTTTAGGTTAAGCGCGGGTCGGAAGTAGTGTACAGAGCAGGAAGCTGCAGGTACAGGTTGGGTGCAGTTGAGTTTGTCCTGACCTGCAAATTATTAGCATAGATTATTAAAATGTGATCTTTTTATGCCATTTAGCCAGCTCATCAGCTTTGCTAGATCTCTCGGGGTTGGACATGACACCATCTGCAACACCTTTATACCCTTCAGCACCAGCCCAGCCCCTGCAGTCCTCCTTTGGCCCACCTGCACAGGCCTCCAACTCCATATCGCTGCTAGATGATGAACTCATGTCTCTAGGTGAGTGAATCTACAGTCTTTTTGCATTTTTTTAATGGAGAAAATGCCAGCAGCACACTGAAAATTTGAAATAGTGTAAGGTTTATTTAAACCCAAAACATACAGAAAAAAGGCAACGTTTTGGCCACCCAGGCCCTTTATCAAGCCTAGTGCTACACACCCACATTTAAAGGGTGAGGAAAAGGGTAAAAAAAACTCCACCCCTTCCTTTCTGTGACATCACAAAGCAAGGTGCAATAATACATATCACCTAATCCATGGAGGTAAAGTCCATAAAAAGTCAAATATGCAATGTGTAACCAGTCCGGGTGTTCAGCATATTCCATACTGGGCATTATAGGATAGTGATACTGAAAAAAAAATTCTTTATACATAAAGCCACATGACATACACATCATAACTTTTACCCGAGACGACCAAAAAGACTCATTCCGCATACCATACTCAGCACCTTCCTGAGACACGTGTCTCACATTATGTCACTCAGGGTGTTTGATACAAATAACCCAAAAATAAACATGGCATCTACATTTTTTTAATGGTGTTTTAAACATTAGTGTGCAGTGCTTTATGCACCATCAAAGAATGCAAAAAAATGCATATTTAATATACTGTGGTCCCTTTCTTTTGCACAGGTAATTGCATTGAAATAACTGAATTACATGAAAAACTGTATCATCATATGAGGGGCTTACAACTAGGAAAGCAGAAGATATGTTGGAATACTATGAAGGAACTGGGGGGTTGAAAGGATATCACAGTGTCAAAAGCAACAGGTGTTGCTTAAAATACTTTATTGATCTCTCGGCCCGTAGCTACAGAAACTCAGTGGCTAGTTGGTAAATACAGTTTGCTGATAACAGCATAGGTCATACTTGTAATTTACTCTTTCCACAATGAGAGATTTGTTAGCTGTAGCCTGGATACATGTGTTGTTACATACATTTTTTGTGTGGGGTGGATTTCAAAAGCTTTAAAAACAGTGTATTACATAGACACAAAACATTAATTATACAGATGAAACACTTGATCTTCTGCTTTATTCCCACAGTGATAATTCACATTTGATACTTGTGTCAAACTGCAGAGAAAGTAGGTAACCTACATTTGTAGCTGACTGAATATCAGATTGATGCACTGTTTATGCACCAGCCCCTTGAGTAGCAGATTTGCAAAAATTATGATGATGTGATCAAATTTAAGTGACATAACAACCAGGGGCAATCCTGAGCATTTTGCCTCCTTGAGGCACCCTCTGTTTGCCTCCCACCTTCCCTCCCCACAGCACTCACCTTTTCAGTGCTGGAGGGGGGCGTTCCACGTCGTGCCGGAGGTAGTTTTGCCACCTTTTCTGGAAAAAAATACCGGCCTTCCTATATATTTTTCTTTTTCCCTATTGATAACATTGGGGATCAGCCATCATTTTTACCGGCCAGGCCAGGCCGGTAAAATACTGGCCAGGTGGCAACCCTAGCCGGAGGGGGTCAGGGACGGTCCACGTCGTTAGTCCAGAGTGCGCAATTGCGCTCTCTGCACTAGAAGAGCTTAATTTCCCAGTTGAAAAACTGAAACTCGGCTCTTAGTTACCAGGAGCGGCATTTTTGCCGCCCCGCTGGTTGCCAGTGTCTCAACTCGCCTCATTGGTTGAGTGCTCCTGATAACAACCATCTGTTTGGGTTCTGAAATGTTTTTTGAAGAATAGGACTTTGCCTTTGAAAGGACAGCAATAACAGTGGCATCTTGCCAGACTGAGTAGGCCTCCATTACCTTGAACATTCATATTCATTGTTGTTACTTTTTATGCGGCCAGTCCACTCCATTTCTTCTTTTCCCGCCTATTCCATTTATTCATTATTTTCTTGAGACCAAAAAATAAATGTAGCTGTTTTTGACAAAATACTTTTCAGTAGTTCAGTAGTAGTAGGACTGATACAAATGATATCATCTCATGGTTTTCATCTGTCATCATTTTTCTTGCAGGTTTAAATGATCCAGTTGCCTCTGCACAGCCCTTAGAATCTGCTGCATGGGACAACTTCCAGGTAATTTACTTTCACTGGTGTTTCTCATACAGGGACTTAATTAGAAATCATGGGGCCTCGTACAACAACCAAAGTGCTGATAGTTAAAAACATTGGTTTACCATCACCTCTTTCTTTGGTTGTGGCCAGCAACCATCTTCTAAGGTTGTGTCCTATATACACTGACATCATACGTATGCAAAGGATGCTGCTTTCTACCAATGAATTTCAAGGAGTTTGACAGAATTTGAAGTCTGGGTGTATTTTAATCAGACTGTTAGATTTGAACAAGTATTCTGCACAGCTATAAGAGGATTTGTTCATCACACTAGCCAGGAAGCAAACTGCATATACAAAAATTAAATACCAGTAATTCAACTTTCCATTTCCTTGTAAAGCGGTAACTATGCAACATTTTAGCAGTTTAAACACTGCTTGTACTTCCTCTTTAAGTATTCTGAATATTTCCCTTTCTCGTCCCCTCTCCAATTGTCTAATTTAACCCTTATACAGTCTCCAGAAACCATCACCCCTGCTTCAAATGAGAAAGTAGCTTCCTCCCACCCTCATCCTGTCTCCCAAGGTAGCAAAGCACTCGAAGACCTTGATCTCCTTGGAAAGACTCTTCTTCAGCAGTCTCTGCCACCCACTGCGCAGCAAGTACGATGGTGAGAATATTATACTCTGGTCATTTTTTAAACTGTAACTTCATTGCACAAATAATAAATTAAATGTACTGTAAAATGGGTCCTAAATAGCTCAAGCAACCCAGAATCCTTTTGTATTGGGAAGTGGTCACCTTCTTCTTTTAACTCGTAGATATGTACCTTCCCCTTGCTATCTTATGGTTCTCTCATGGGTAATACCCTGCACATGCGTAACTAATACAATATGATTTGAGGATTTTCAGGTCTACTATTGTATCATTTATTTTGGGGCACGTGTTTCTATGTATTATCCATACTTTATGTAGCATCGATATTGTGTTTTCCTTTTGAGTAACATAACAGCTGCTGCTTTTATATAAAGTGTAAGAACTTGCTTTATGTGATGCTGGGTATGGGCTAGCCACCTCTGCAGAATCAATATTGTAGGGATGCACCGAATCCAGGATTCGGTTCGGGATTCAGCCTTTTTCAGCAGGATTCAGATTTGGCCGTTCTGCCGAACCGAATCCTAATTTGCATATGCAAATTAAGGGTGGGGAGGGAAATCGTGTGACTTTTTGGCACAAAATCAGGAAGTAAAAAATGTTTTTCCCTTTCCACCCCTAATTTGCAAATGCAAATTAGGATTCGGGTTCGGTATTCGGCCGAATCTTTTGCGAAGGATTCTGTGGTTCGGCCGAATCCAAAATAGTGGATTTGGTGCATCCCTACAATGTTGGGATGTAAGGCTGGCTCCTACTGATTTGAGTTGTGCTAGTTTATCTGTTCCTGTAAGAAGGAGAACTAAACCCTAAAAATGAATATGGGTAAATATGACATATTTTATATACTGCATTTATTGCACCAGCCTAAAGTTTCAGTTTGTCAATAGCAGCAATGATAGAGGACTTCAAACTTGTCACAAGGGGTCACCATCTTGGAAAGTGTCTGTGACACTCACATGCTCAGTGGGCTCTGAGCAGCTGTTGAGAAGCTTAGGGGTTGTCACTAATCATCAAGCAGAAAATGAAAATGTCTATTCTGTAAATACAGTATATTGTGAGTGGGTCCCTAAGCTCAGTAAGTGACAGCAGCACAGAGCATGTGCAGTGAATCAGCAGAAAAGAAGACAGGGAGCTACTGGGGCATCTGTGGAGACACAGATCTTTAGCCTAAGGCCACACTAGGCGATAGCGCCGCGATTTGACTCGCGGCGACTTTTCGCCGCGACTTTTAAGCCGCAATCGCTGGGGAAACTTTTGCGCTGGCGTCTATGGGGAATCGCGAAAAATCGCCAGCGTAAAAACACACGCGGCGATCTTTTTTCTATTGTCGCTCGAAATCGCCTAGCGAGGCAATTTCGAGCGACAGTAGAGAAAAGATCGCCGCGCTATCGCCTAGTGTGGCCTTAGCCTAACTGCTAAACGGCTGTGGTTGCCTTGGGCTGTTACTGAAACCCAAAAGATAATGTACAAACTTTCTAGCTTCTTCTTTAGTAAAGCTTTAGTTCTCCTTTAAGACTTGCTCATGGGACCATAATCAAGCTTGAATGGCCCTTCTGTTTCCCAATAGTATTTGGTGATTGGTATACAAAAGATCAAGTCATATCATGCTGTCCCAACTAGTTTATTTGTTTTGAGATGGTCATTTTAAATGTGTGGTTGTATAGTTTTTAATAATTAACTGTGTATATTGTTGTAGTGTGCATCTGCACCAAAAATACAACTAGGTACCACATTTGAAGTATTACAGATAATATACATGATCTGCACTTGGATGCTGACAATTCTGTAAATGCAAGTACTATTGCCTAGATGCTGGATTTAATGACTAGATTTCTAATTGTTGCTGTTTGCCTACTGTGTATATTGTGTGTATATTGTACTGTGTATATTGTATATATTTTTTTGCATGTGCCAGTCAGCCAGAGAACTATCCACTCTGCTTATCCAGGCTGTAACCTCAGAATGCTTCTCAATCGAGTCACCTCCATACGAATGAGGAACTTGTGTCTAATTTTTTCTGTGCTTTTATTTCTTTTCCTTTGTTTTCAGGTTTTGCCTTCTTTATGATTTTATCACGTTTCCTTTTGGCTCTTATAATTTCTAGGGATATATTTGGATAGCCTATGTTTTGTTTGACATTACTTGCAACTTACCTGTATGTTTCTGTGTGTATTTTTTTTTTTTTTTTACAGGGAAAAACCCAGTCAAAAGCTCACATTGCGTGATCTCCAAACCAAAAACACTCCTAGTGCACATGCCCCACAGCCTGTAGTTGGTCTGTCTGTTGGTGGGGAACAGCCTGCTCTGTCTCTTGAGAAAACAGAAGTCTCCCTTGCAAATGTCAACATGCCTTTGGAGTCCATTCGACCGAGTAAGTGGAATACAATGAGTTGTGGAAGGGAAGGAAAGACAGAATGCTTAACAACAACATGACCAGGAGCATCTTTCACCTTTTCTGTCTGTCTCCAACCTGCCTTTCAAAGCATCACTTTTATATCCTTACGTTATGCCTCATCTCTGCAGGTTGTATCCTCCCTGTCATAGTGTATGACCAACAAAGTTTTCGGGTGTTGTTTCATTTCGCCAAAGATCCCCCTCCAGGAAGGCCGGATGTCCTTGTAGTTGTGATTTCAATGCTGAGTACTGCCCCCCTCCCTGTTACTGGAATCAGCTTTCAGGCCGCTGTGCCGAAGGTAACATCATTTCACTTGCTGTTGTCATTCCTCATTTATTTAAACTAGAGGAAAAGCTATTATCTCAAGGATCTCCAATCACTTTAAAGGTGAAGGAAAGTTATAATCACCGGGCAAAAAATTTTTTCAAAATGCATCAGTTAATAGTGCTGCTCCAGCAGAATTCCGCACTGAAATCCATTTTTCAAAAGAGCAAACAGATTTTTTTATATTCAATTTTGAAATCTGACATGGGGCTAGACATATTGTCAATTTCCCAGCTGCCCCAAGTCATGTGACTTGTGCTCTGATAAACTTCAATCACTCTTTACTGCTGTACTGCAAGTTGGAGTGATATCACCCCTCCCTTTCCCCCCCCCCCAGCAGCCAAACAAAAGAACAATGGGAAGGTAACCAGATAGCAGCTCCCTAACACAAGATAACAGCTGCCTGGTAGATCTAAGAACAACACTCAATACTAAAAACCCATGTCCCACTAAGACACATTCAGTTACATTGAGAAGGAAAAACAACAGCCTGCCAGAAAGCATTTCTCTCCTAAAGTGCAGGCACAAGTCACATGGGCAGGGAAAATTGACAATATGTCTAGCCCCATGTCAGATTTCAAAATTGAATATAAAAAAATCTGTTTGCTCTTTTGAGAAATGGATTTCAGTGCAGAATTCTGCTGGAGCAGCACTATTAACTGATTCATTTTGAATTTTTTTTTCCCATGACCGTATCCCTTTAAAGGAAATGGAAGATTACAATTTCAGTGAGTATATTTGCTTACCTGAGACCCCAGGACTTTACTCCTGTTACCCAAAAAGTTCACTGGCCTGGGATGGTTCTCTAGGAGAGATTCTTCCACTAGAGGAGAGTGGGAATTTTTACAAAGAAGATGCCTAATTCTGGGCTCTCTGCATTTGGTGAGACTTTTGTAGAATAGTGAGCTGCAACGTGTGGCATTGACACATCTACAACTCCTAGCATGATCTGACTGCCCTGAAGTTATTTGGGGCATTCCGAAAGTTATAGTTTCAGTAAAAACCAAAGAACGGAGATTACTGCTATAGGCCATTTCAGGCTTCAGTTCCTGGAGCTCAAAACCTTTTTAGCACCATACATGTAATAACAGCGTTAGAATGCAGTAATGAGAAATACATTGTTTGGTTCTTTGTTATAAAAACCTTTCATTAAAATCATATTCACATTTGTGAATCTAGTCTACATTTTTATATGTGTTATGCTTGACTATTTATAATGTTTATTTTCTTGTGCGCTTTATTTTTCTCACACAACAGACAATGAAAGTGAAGTTGCAGCCTGCGACAGGAAGTGACCTCCCTCCATTTAACCCCATCCTGCCTCCGTCTTCTGTCACTCAGGTGCTGCTGCTGGCCAACCCCACCCAGGTCAGATACTAAATAATAAGGAAGCCAATTTGCAGTAAATGTATACTCAAAAGATTACACGCTCTTCCAATTAACAAGGGATGGGTTGTGTGCTGTGCTTTTATTTCCCTACTCTTACTTAGCACTCTGTTCAATGTTCCCTGATTGTTTTATATATTTTATTATACATTATATTAATTAGCATTTTCGCTCTTGCTCACAGGAAAAGGTTCGCCTACGATACAGACTCACATATATCCAAGGGGACCAAACCTTTGATGAAATGGGAGATGTGGAAGACTTCCCTCCTGTGGAGAAGTGGGGGAATCTCTAGGACATAAACAGATTGTGGAATCAAAGTGGGGCAAAAAGTTACGGGTAAAGAGCGCGGTGATCTCTCTGCTATGCGGCAGCAGCGTGGCAGAGGGGATGGCAATCAGAGGCCCTGGACTGCATTAGATACAATATTCTAAACGCTGTGGCTGCTGATTAGTGAGAGGTTTTAACCAAAGCCCTTGTACCCACTGCTGTATGGATTTTTCCGGAGGGGTAATGTGAGTTTGGCCCTGGTACCATTGTTATGGAAGAGGACCCTTAAATCTCAAATGAGATTTTTATCCCTGTCATTTTTTTTTCTAAAGATCTACTTAACTTTTGTCTTTACTGAATGAGTCTAAAATACAATTTATGATCAAGGAGGGGAAGATGAAAGTCAATTTTTCCTAGTGGCTTTCTTTCACCCACTACAGAGAGATACATATTTATGGATTGGCTCACAGGAAAATGGCTGCTGCTTTTGCACATAAATGTGTTATTTTATTCTGTGGTCTTTTTGGCCCACCTTTGGCTTTGAAACAGCACTTTTCCCATAGTAACCAGATACATATAGTGTACACAGTCTCCCTCTCAGGCTGACGATCTGGTCATGGTCACAGGCAGCAGACACGCATTCTGCATCATATGTGTATTACAGACAGAATGTTCTGGTCACATACAAGGGACACACTCAGGATGCATTTACTATCATATGTTCACATAATAATCCTCCAAATATGTCCAGAGCATGTGTGAAACTGTCACTTCTCCGTTCCTTACTTAAAGAAAAAACTATTTAGACAGTTTTTACCAGTTGGTAGGTGCAAATGCTGATTCATACTCATCCTTGAGTATTTCCTTGATTATATACAGTTACTCCCCCCTAATTAAACTGTCTATCTCCTGGGAGAGAGATATATATATATATATATATATATATATATATCAGCATTGAATAAAGTACCCCCCTCTTGTAAAATATAAGGATATTATAAGTTACAGCGGAGATCCATGACCATATAAAAACAAGAGGCCAAAGGCAGAGTGTTTTTATACAGGTCAAGGAACTCCAAATTAACTTCTAATACCCTGATATTTTGCAACAGGGGGAACTTTATTTATTATAATACACAAGTTTAAGTGAGTCATGTGACCGAAATGACATCACTAAACCAATGACATTACTACGCACTGGATATAAGGTTATTCATGGCTCTTGTGTATTATAATTATGTGTGTGTGATTTTTGGGTTTTTTTATGGAAAAAGTACTGCACTCATGGGAGCTTCTCCAACAGAAAAAGTGTGTTATTTACAGAAGTCCCAATGTTTCGAGCACAAACTTTGCTCAACCTTAGGAAAAAGGAAGAACGCAGGTTGTGCTCGTAACATTGGAACTTCTGTGAATAAAACAGGTTTTTGTTCAAGCAAGAGATTTATGTGATGAATATAATATATTTTAGTGGTCGCAGTACCCAGCATTTAAATATGGTTTCTTTTTTGCAGAAACACAAATGTATGCCTGGCAGCTTTCCCACCACATAAGGCATCCTGCACAAAGCCCAGTCCTGTCTGAACAGATATTGTGTTTGAAAGCCTCATACACTTATTTGCTGAGCACAGCTTCTGCCTATGCAAGCTTTACCCAGCACTAAAAGGAGCCTTAACCATACAGATACCTGGGGGTGTTAAACCTTACATTCATTCTACACACACACATGCATATCCTACTGAACTGTGTGCATATTTCATATGATACAGACAGCATCCTGTGTTAAACCCAACTTTCTTTGTCAATCCAATGAAATTAGAAACCTGCTAAAAAATAATGACCGCTTCCCTTTTTCGCACAAGTCACAGATCTGCAGACCCCCTCCTGTATTTTGGAAACTCCGTAGGCGTTTTCACCGCCGTTCCTCTCTTCTTGCTGTTTCTGGCAATACACAATGGCCTTAATGCCTTAATCTGCACTAAAAGAGTTAAAGGTCGACCATCTTAATACCTGATAGGATGCTTTTAATAAATTCGATTTGGCAGAAACAAAACAAAATGATTTCTCCCTGTTTTAGTAATTGCCTTCACTGTGAATATTCTGTATAAACAGATCTCACTCCACGTTAGGATCATACCTGCATATATGGCTGGGCTGCATTATTTTAAAGAAAGACTTGTGGAAGACGTTCACCTGCTATTGATGGGGAAAAAGAGGGAAAACCTTACGCTTGGTGTCTAGAATATATACATTTGTGGATATTAGCCAGACTAATGTATTTAGTATTGAATTCTTGCCTTTCTTATTGTTACTTCCAATAAAATGAAATAATGAAGATTCAGAATGTGTAATTATGTATTGCACATCAGTTATGGATAAGCAGCACAGTACATCTGCCAGTACTACTTACTGTACTTCCATATTATGTTCCTCCTTAGTCCTTGGTACTCATAGAGGGAAGCAAAGAAGGCAAAATAGAAAACAAAATATATTTTATTAATTTGTACCCTCTGTGGGGGTCATCTATAAAGTTCGCGCAGCGCATATTTTTCGCAAATGCTGCGCAAATGAGACGGGAGTTTGCCCGAGCGCACCCAATGTGGGAGGTTGTTGTGCGCGAAAATAGCGTTGACCGTAACTTAAATTCGCAGTTTGCAAAACCGTTTTGCAAATATTTTCTCCGCCACCACAGTTGTGGTGTAATTGAGTTGCGGAGTGTGCGCATAAATATTCGCAATTTGCGAATTGTGACATATTTAAAAAGCTGCTATAGACATTCGCAGTTCATTCCCCAGTGGTTTCTGCCCGAAGGATCAACTTGATCATCTTATAGACAGTGATAGTATTATGTGGTATTCAAACTGTTTGCATTTTCAATTGCAGGCTGGATACATTCAGAATAGAAGTGGTATATTTTTTTTTTATCAAGGTTAGTGACCCAGCAACATTCATTTTTTTTTAAAAAAAATTCTTCTTATGTTCTTATTGTATATGTCTTTCCGTTTAGACTTCTCCTAATAAGTCTGGTAGCTATGGGTATGTGGGACCCAAAGCAGGGTCGGACTGGTCCAGTGGGACAATGGGAATAAACCAGCTGCCCTCGTGGACCCTGCGCAACCACACCCCCTCCCACTGTGTTTTCCCCTGACACCCCAACCCAGTTGCGGCTGAAAATGGGAAAACAAGACACACAACCAGGTATGCACTGGAGGAGAGGAGGGAAGTTGCAGCACTAGGACGACCTTCCAAACTGGGGAGTTTTAAAATAAATTTTTTTTTAAAAAATTGCTCTTTCTTCACTGCTCCTAATACTATTAAATAAAAGCACCTTATTGGACACCTATGGAGCGTTGACAGGGGACCTCTGTGCCACAATACTCCCGTGAACGTTTTGACAAGGGTTGTCTGTCTCTTCTGTTCCAGTAGGGTGCTTTACATTTACTAGTATTGGGGATCGTGACGTGTGTTTTCTGATTTATGGAAGTAGGAGACGGTATACTTTGTGTGCCAATGGCCAAGCCTATAGAAACACATTATTTCTTTTACGAGACTGATCACTTCCTAAGAAGAAGAGTGCTATCTATTGACACACACACAGGAACAGACTGCTAAATAGGTATAAATAAGGAGCCATTTGGAATGTTTAGGCATGTTTCAATAGGGTGCCTATTTAATTTTATTTATCAAATATTTGATCGCTTAAAGAGCTAGACCACCTATCCGTGCACCAGTCAGAATAGTAGGCCATTAACATTTCTGCAGAGCTTTATATCAACTCAAAAGGGACAGCAACAAAATATAATTAATGCAACAGTAACATTCTGCCACAATGATTGACCCAAAAACATACCTGTTGCCTTACTGACTGAAGTTGTATAAGTGCAGCAATTTGATTGGCTGTCGCCATGGAACACGCCTAGGGGCTGATTTATAAACTATCATATTTTTATCACTCTAAAAAATACTGTATGTAGATTTAATCGCTTATTATCTGAGATATAATAATTAATTAAGCAGTTAACCATATTAGTTTATTATTATTAACCAGCCTATGCAAATCTAACGTGGGGATTTTTAAGACGAATTGACACATTAATCTTCTTTGCTAAATGTGTCTATGTTGAAAACTTTACTGTCAAGAAATAGTTCATAAAGCAGAAAACCAATGGAACGGCTGGGAATCCAAATCCAGTTGAGCTTTTATAAATCTGCCTCTAAAGCTGGCCATAGATGTTGAGATATTTAAAAGATTTGATCCTTCTCAGAACGATCGTACGAATTGTGCATCAACTAAAAAGACCACTTTGCCAGGAAAACAAAGGGGAGCTGCCTGTTTGGCCCTGCAAACATAGAGAGATTGCACTGGGACCGACAAAGATTTTTTGACCTGGCCGATCAATTTCCTGACAGATGTCGGCTGAAAAATCGTAAGATGTACGATCGTTCGAATCCCACTAACCGCACAATAATTTCGAAGGATTGGTCGGACTTCCCTAAAATCGGTCGTTCGGCAAGAAGAATCGTCGCGTCTATGGGGAGCTTAAGTCATGTTTGTTATTCAACATTAAGAGCCATTTTTAGTGTGTCTGTCAAACTTTCTTTTTTGTTTTAATTTGAATACTAGAAGTGCTGCTGATACTGTGCTATATGGTGTGCCTGATGGGGAAACCACAATATTTCCACTTCTCTTACCTCATTTACAAAACTCCACCATTTGAAACACCTAACATCACAAACTGGGAAATGCTCCTGTTTGAAGGGAAACTCACCTGTTAACTCATAGTTAATGTGCTCTGTTGTTGCTCCATTTTTGTTTATTCAGCAACCAAGGAAATCCTTCACTGATTTGTGCCTCCTCTGTCAATGAGCGAGAGCTTTAAAAATGGCCATCTTGCTCTTATTTAAAAATAATTTCAGGTGGTGGAGAAAAAAAACAGATTTCTGAAAAATCACAAATGAGAGCATGAAGTATCTCTCTCTACCTTGGCAGCCTATTATGATCCAATTGTTTGGCGATGTAGAGCATCGGACCATGTGACATGCCTGCAAAAAAAAAAAAAAATGTTTCCCCCCCCCGCGCACAAAATTCTGGGTCATCTGTGATCCCCAACCCCTCTGTGTGGTCTGTCCCTTCTATAGTTCTGCTACTAGTGTGAACCTGTCAGTCATTCTGCAGCTGTTGATGGGGAAGTTTTTATATATTTATCAATTATATATGGCCCCGGCTGTTCTGTTTGGAATGCTGGCTTGGAACATGTATAATTTATTAAGCAGGTGATTTCAACAGTACAGACTTGTGTTAGTGCCCGTTTTCTAGAAGCCATAGTGTTAAACTGTATGTCTCCCAATCAATATAAACTGTACTAATTATCCTCATCACACTGATGTACCAGATCAAAGCTTTCTCTTATCTGCTGTCAAATTACATGGTTTGTTTTTCTTAATATTAATTAATCATTAGTTAAAACATCAGTGTTTTAGAAGAACAGAGACAGGAGAAAATGTAATTGATTTTTAAAGGGTTTAATAAAGTGTGTGTGTGTTTTACAAGCTTTATATCATGTGGTAGGATGCCCTATATGTTGACTGGGTTGTGCTTATTAGCAACACTGAGTATGGGGGGGGGGATGGGGTGTTACTACAGTTAGGCCCATAAATATGTGGATAGAGACAACTTTTTTCTCATTTTGGTTCTGTACATTACCACAATGAATTTTAAATTAAACAACTCAGATGCAGTTGAACTGCAGACTTTCAGCTTTAATTCAGTGGGTTGAACAAAAAGATTGCATAAAATGTGAGGAACTAAAGCCCTTTTTTAACCTTTTTTCTTGCCATCATTCTGGTAGAGGTTGATCTGGGTTTCATCTGTCCAAAGAACTTTTTCCAGAACTGTGCTGGCTTTTTTTTAGATGTTTTATTTTAGCAAAGTCCAATCTAGCCTTTCTATTCTTGATGCTAATGAGTGGCTTGTAGCTCCCAGTGCACCCTCTGTATTTACTTTCATGCAGTCTTCTCTTTACGTAATCTTTGCTTCCTTCCCATGCAATATCTACCCCACTTATTGCATACTCTGTATAATTGAGAGAAATGTGGTCTAAAGCGGTGAGTGGAAATGTAAACATTTTTCTTCTTACATTGGAGCTGCATTATAGTTTTATAAGTATAAGAAGGCCTACATTTGCAGATCTCCTAGTTTCTTCCTCACAGGGATGCCAGCACCTAGACAGCTCAATAAGGTTTGAGGCTGTAGTAATGCTGACGTCTCTGGAGGCTATTTGTGCTTGAATGGGGTGATGGAAGGCACAACACATTTTGGAAAGTCTTGACTAAGCAGGCTAGCTTCAACTTCTTCGTTAGCCCTAATTAAAAGCCAACGAGTGTCATGAATTTGTATCCAGTTTCTTGAATAAAGGATAATGTGAGCCATTTTATTGCAACATCTGCCACAGGTGGATTGTGAGACGGTATGACCAGTTAGAAACCTGCCTACATTTCATTTGCCAAAAGAGGTAACTTACAGATCATAATTCAGTCATCCACCCAGCAAGAAGTTTGAACCTATAATCAAGTATATTGTACACGTTGCTATGAAGTGTTCACAGGGCAATAGTTTCAGGAATCTATTAAACAGGGACGAAATGATGGTCCAATTTCCAGCAAAACAACATTCAGCTGCTCAAAATGGCACTGACAATATACTAAGCCCTGAGCACATTTTTACAAAAAGGACAGATCTTCTCCACAACTATCCCAGACATAGAGGAGAATGAGAAGGAATAATTACTATAATTGCTAATGAGTTTCCTCTCCCAGCAGCTGTTTGTATTTAAAAATAATACAAACTGCATCTTCTTTATCAGCCTTCACTGGATAAAAATATTATACAAATTGCATAGAAGCCCCTTTAATTTGTTACTACTGGTCCTTTAATGGACTGTGTGATATTTTAATGTATTGCAGTGAAAGTAGCAGGATGCCTTTAATTCATCATATATCCAGCAATTCTACCACAGGAAAATGGATTTTACCCATTAACTCAGCACAAGAAAACACCTGAAACATTTTGGAAACTCTATAATGTTCGATATTCTTGACATGAAGTGCTTCTCCTAAAGTCTAGTTTAACTGCCTGTTCTGTAAGTCATACCTTTTAATACTTATATCCTTGGGGCACAAGCGGATAACTTCACCTTAACATAGTAACATAGGTTGAAAAAAGAAACACATATCAATCAAGTTCAACCTCTAAATATAACCTGCCTAACTGCTAGTTGATCCAGAAGAAGGCAAAAAAAAAACATCTGAACCTTCTCCAATTTGCCTCAAAGTGGAAAATATTCCTTCCTGACTCCAATATGGTAAATATACCAGTCCCTGGATCAACTTGTACTATGAGCTGCCTAAAGCAAATCTCTGATTGTTTGCTACCACAAACTCTGCTCCTTTAATCACATTGCTTCTTAAGTTCCCCCAGCCACTGTGTTTGGGTTAATATAATGAATAAAATACTCTCTATTGTAAAATATAAGGATATTATACGTTACAGAGGAGTTCCATGACCATAAAAAGCTGGAGGCCGAAGGCCAAGTGTTTTTATACAGGTCATGGAACTCCAAGCATAGGATAGGATTATGACAAATGACCTCAATCAAAGGCAGTGGAGTAACTAACATACAGCAGTACCCAGGACACATGGGCTTAGGTTAATCAGAGCCCTGGTTGGTCACCAAGTCTTCTGTATGTTTAACCTTACCCTTTTCTCTTCCACAAAGTGGCAAGGGGCAACTTATGGTTGCTGAGGCCCCAATGGAGGCACAGATGAAAGGTTAGTAACTTACAGACACAACTACTGACCTTAAATTGTGCTGACTTTGGTAAATCATTTAGTTCAGTTACATTACAAGGGAAAATCCATAAATTGGGCCAACTTGATATTTAATGGACTGACCACGAATCAAATGGTCATGCAGTATATATTGTAAGTTTTGACCATCCATATGGACGGCCATACAGAAATGTTCCCGTCATCTAACATTATGGTCAGTCAGTATGGTTGTTTCTAGCTCTGCCTCTCCATTCCCCATCTCTTTGGACGTTAGAACAAAGATGCAATATATTAGTTTTATTTCTTAGGGCCGTTTATAGGGATTATAAAAACCATTTTCATTTCACCGTTCTTTTCATATAATTAGCCACAAATGCGTGGCCCAATGTCACAGAGCAATGTGTGCTTGTGTAATAGTGCAGATGTGTCATTTCCTTCCTGAATGCTGCGGTTAGAGAGTTCCTCGTGGCTCTGGAACCACAATATTCTCCTCTGCTCATTTTAGTCTTTCGTCTGAATGCACAATATATATCAAGCTCCAAGATATACCAAACTCATCATCATAGAAATGAATCCTAGACTAGATTCTATTGTTCTGATTGGAATAGAGCATCATAGGTGAAAGCTCATCTGAACATGATGTAACATAAGTCTTAAAACCAGTTTAATAGCCAATATGTAAGGCACCCTCCCAACCTATTAAATTCTAGGGGAAGAAATACATTGGCTGGAGTAACTATCTTGCTGTGCAATGTGTTACCATTTTACCTGGCTAGGGTAGGCTTAGACTTATGCCTGCCTAATAGAGTTCAGGTTGTGGATTTTATTCCACACTCGCAGATCTAAGTCTACCTTAGGGATGGTAGGGTAAAATCGCAGTGCTGTGATAGAATGTTCCCCAGGTTTCCTTACCTTTTGAAAGACTTGAGGCACACTGATCCCTTTCCAGTGGAAATGTTCTGCTTTTTCACTAGAACTCCATCTTATTCTTTTAAGAGTGGTGAGTGGGTCAACCACATATCCTGTGGGTTTATTCATGAGTACAGTATGTTTCACCCGGGAGACTTAACCCAAGCACAGGTCTAGGTGATAGTCCAAAATTAAAGTAGGAACCCTCTCTATTTGTGACATACTTACACCATTTAGGTGACATCCAATATCCGTATGAGGAAGCTCTTTAATGCTCCCAAGCCAATCACTATTTCTGTGAGCAAAATAGAACATCTCCAGCACTTTTATGTCGTCTTGTTCCTGTGTTTCACTCTTACAATTCACAGCAACTTCTTTTGCCCTTTACTGGCCTGTAGCAGCAACATTTACTGCAGTCTGAGACTATATATGCTTGACAAAGGGGCCTGACCCCGAAACGTTGAATTCTGCACAATAAACGAGCAGGTATACCCTGCAATTTGAATGCCTGTGTGCCGATCTTCTTTTGTTCTACAGCAGATGTGAGGTTGCCGGAGCCTCTAAGACTGTGCACCCGGCTGAGCTGATTAAGGGCGTGTGCTGGTTCTACCTATTTTGATTGACTATATAAAGAATCCCTCTATGAGAATGTCTATAACCTGTTAAAGATACATGTACCGATAAATCAAGAGTTGCTCCATATCATACTATAAAAATGTTGGGAGTAGTTTCCTATTCAATTTTTTGTATCGTGTGTAGAGTGATTTGCACTTGGGCTTCATTTTTTTTTATTGTCTTTTTTTAAAAAGCTTTTCTAGAAATTTCGGTCCAGTTTACCCTAGCAACAGCCAGTGATTTGAATAAGCTACCAGAAGGTAATTAGGAGAGGGCCTAAATATAATAGAAAGTAATTCTTGTTTGTGTTTTTCATCCAATAAAATCCAATAGCGTGTCGCTGGAATGCTCCTAATAGGAGCCAAGGGAAGAAAAGAAAAAATGAATAATAATATTGTGCAGCGTTCTTTGAGCAAAACAATCACCAAAATGTAAATGTGCAGCAATCCACCTTCTTCTTTGGAGGTTGAAGAGAGCCAAATTGTCCTCAAGTGGGAGAACACAATTTATGGCTAAGGGTAGAATTTTAGAAAGATAGGGAACCAGTAGATGGAGTACATTAAGTACATTAAGAGAAGCTTACCAGTTACCACTGTGCATGGTGGGCCCGGGTGCACATGCCCCAGAACTTCAGCAAAGGGAACAAATACCAGGAAACATCAAAGGAGGCTGCCATAAGCCTGGACCACACCAAGTAGAAGAGCCAAAACCCACTGAAAGAAACTGGAACATCATGAAGGTTATGGACCTCTGCCATGATCTCAACAGGTTTTAGATGGTGTATTTTCGGATTCCAGCTAATTCCAGCTTGTGGGAATATAATAAGACGGCAGCTTATTGTGCAGTGTATGGGACCCTCTGACGTGCTTCCCCTCTCGATTTCTGTCAATTAGGTGGGTTTAAAAAAACCTGTCCGATCGATGACCACATTGGTTCAGCATTGCCCCCCTGCTCACACTGCATTAATCAAAAAACAAACCATTAAAAAAAATGTGACCCTACAATGCAGAGCAGCACAAGGTACCATCTTCCATTGCTTCATATTCTTTCAGGGCTCAATGCCAGTACAAGGCCTGCGGGAACATGTTGCGGTTGGGCCAAGTCTGGAATCAGCTTCCACTGCGCATGCTCAAATCAGCATTGAGCCCAAAAAGAATACGAAGCAGTGGAAGATGGTGCCCTGGAGCTCCGCTGCGCTGCTCTAGAGTTTAGGGTAAAAATTTTTTAAGGGGTTGTTTTTTTTTACTAATCCACAGTGTGGGAGAGGGGAGGGGGTGCAATGACAGGGGGGCTTTTGGTAAGGAGGTTTTACGTCTCCTTTAATTGTAATAGAAAATCATGTAAACATTAAATAAACCCAATAGGCTGGTTTTGCTTCCAATAAGGATTAATTATATCTTAGTTTGGATCAAGTACAAAGTACTGCTTTATTATTACAGAGAATAAGGAAATCATTTTTAAAAATCTTTGAATAAAATGGAATCTATGGGAGACAAATCCCCTATGCTTAGCACCCACCAAAAAACAGTGTGGGGAGGAAAGTTGTGGGGAAAGTTGTGCTCACCACTAAATTTTAAAACCATTAGGCGGGGGTGCAATGAGGCTGTGACCACAAAATACATATAGTCAAATACAAGAGTCCTCAGCACTCAACATATATATGTACAGTAGGAAGGGGGTTGTTTGGAGTTGTGATTACGCAGCCGGTTTGCATAATCTGTCACTGTATACAGAGATTTTTAACGTGCAGTTTATCTCATAATATTAATGGAAAAAGCCTGACCAAACTCACATGCCCGACTTTAGCTTATTTATTAATTAAAAATTGGATTCAGGCTTTTTGCAGCATCGAGGTATCAGATAAATCTGAGGTTTAGTAAATAGCCCCCTTAGGGTAAGATTCGGGGATATTTAGTCTCCCGGCGACAAATCGCCTCTTCTTCGGGCGACTAATCTCCCTGAAAAGCCTTCCCGCCAGCTAGAATCTAAATCGCCAGCATGATGGTACTCGGATCGCTTCATTTTCAAAAGTTGCCCAAAGTTGCCTCATAAGGAAAATTCTGACTTCGGAAAACGGAAACTACATGTATTTGGAAAACACAGAACTATGATTTATCTACATAAAGGGTAAGAGCACACGCTAAGATTCGGGGAAATTTAGTCACCCGACGACAAATTGCCTCTTCTTCAGGCAAATAATCTCCCTGAAAAGCCTTCCCGCTGTCTAGAACCTAAATCGCCGGCAGTAGCCCCGCCCCCTCCGTACGGCTGCATTTTCAGTGGCGCACGGGCTGCCGGGGGGGCCCTGAGGGGGTGCGGACCCCCTGCTCCCCCGGTAGTTCCACCACTGATCGCATTTTCAGAAGTTGCCTTATGAGTAAACTTTGGGCGACTTCGGAAAACAAAGCGCTGAGAGGTTGAGGTGAAAAAAAATCAAATTTCAAACTATTTTTTGTGTACTTCGACTAGGGAATAGTCCAAAATTGATTTGAATTTTAAAAAAATTTGAATAACGAAATTTATCATGTACTCGAAATTCGACTTCGACCATTCGCCATCTAAAACTTGCCGAATTGCTGTTTTAGCCTATGGGGGACATCCTAGAACGCATTTGGAGTCAATTGGTGGACTTGAAAAATCAAAGGTTTTTTTTGGGAAAACTTCGAATCGAATTGGAACAATTCTAAATTGGTCCCTTGATAAATATGCCCCGAAGCGTGTGGCCTTACCCTTAGGGGCTTATTTATCAAGGGTCGAATTTCAAATTGAAAAAACGTTGAAATTTGAATTCAAAAAGACCAACCGAAATTAAGTCGAAGTTTTTTTTGGTCGAATAGTATTCGGCCGAATTCGATTCAAAGTTTTTCCCAAAAAAAACGTACATTTTTCGAAGTCCACCAATTGAATCCAAATGGGTTCTAGGAGGTCCCCCATAGTCTAAAACAGTAATTCGGCAGGTTTTTATATGGCGAATGGTTGAAGTCGAATTTTTAAAGAGACAGTACACAATAAATTTCGATATTAAAACGTTCCTATTTTTTTTTTAATTGAATTTGGAATATTCCCAAGTCGAAGTACACGAAAAAATAGCTTGAAGTTTGAATTTTTTTCATTTGACAATTCACCTCGACCTTTGATAAATCTGCCTCTTAATGTAGATTAATCCTAGTTCTGTGTTTTCCAAATATATGTAGTTGTCAGATCCTCTTTAAGTCAGCTGCAAGACTTCCCAACATTACAGGAAGAGAAAGTTTAACCAAAATGACAATCACAAGACGATATAATTGGTGAGTTCCCCTTGGGTTAGAATACTACCATTACAGAGCACCTGCAGGAAGTGCAAGAGACTGCCCTGGGGGGAAACAGAAAGAGACTGCACAGTACTGGAGATTACTCTGCACCAAACAACGAAAATATCAAAAAGGGGGGGGGGAATCTGCTCTAAGTAAGTAGTTACAAAGAGACTGCACATTCCTGAATAGGAGACTGTTCTACCTACATCATAGAAAAACAGACGGCATGTTCCTGGATATTAGACAAAAGTACCTCAATAAACTGGAACAGAAGACAAGTCTAAAGTGATACGAGAGACAAGTCTAAAGTGATACGAGAGACTGCTCTAGACAAACATGGGGACAACCAAGCCTGCAGAAGTTTGAATGAGAGACTGCTCCAGAGTGCTGCAGAAAATCTGAGCAAGATTTCTTTCTGGGAGAGTATAAAGTAAACTTCAGCAAGGCCCCCCAGAGAAATCTGCAGCAGAGATTTTATAAACACCTGGGGCAAATGGAGCCTGCACAGGCAGCTTCACTGTGAGTGACCGCTAGACACAGAAACACCAAAAGAAATGCATGTCTAATAAAAGACATTGAGAAAAGTGATTTCAAAAGAGACTGAGGAAAAGCAGTCCTTCCGCTGACCTGAGAGGAGGAGCAGACAGCCTCACCCACACGCAGAGAGTGTTCAGAGGAGAGGCAAAGAGCACAGGGAGACAAGCACCTGCAAAATGATTCAGAGACAGCTGCATAGAATGAGACAGCTGGCCAACCATGGCCCAGGCAGGTAAGAACTTGGTCAGTAAGGTGAATGTGACAGCTCTGCTGGACCACTGTGAACAGTGAATGTTTTAACCAATATTACCTGCCCTGCTGCTTTGCAGTTTTACTACCCATTCACAGATATTATTCAATATTTACTCTAGTGTGACCTTTACAATACAACAAATCGCTTTATTCATCTGCCTGTTGTGTGCAATAATGGTACTGCCCAGCAGAACCCCATTTGGTGCTATGGAGTTTATTTGGCTAGTATATAATAATAATATCATATAGTTACTGTAGCAATACTAGTTTGAATATCACATATGTTTACAGTTCAAGAAAGCATATTACATTCCCACCAATATCATACAGATCACAGACACGTACCATTATTACTAATAAATATTGTATTAATAAACAGCAGTAGATCCAGCCAGGGGCATAACTATAAATGCCTGAGATGTTTTTTTTTTGCTGATGCCCATGCAATAAATGCTTGGGAAATAGGTTATCTTTGCAAGGTTTTGATTGGTCCTAAAAAGATTTTGCTCTGTGGGCCAAAGGTGATTTACCCTAACACAGTTATGACATGAATCCTGCTTATATGTATCAGTGGCTAACTCTTAATGGGGATCCCTAACCAAAAACTGATTTTTATTTTTATTTTGCATAGTGAAAGTAAATATATTTAAGCAACTTTTCAATATACATGTATTAAAATATGTCCAATGGTTTTAAAGATATGAGTAAATGTAATTTCAGTTTAAGCAGTCTTATTGTTCCTTTCTGTTCTCTGCTAAATAATGTAGCAGAAGTCAGTTCTTCTCCATGTCAGTTAATCAGCTCTACATTGTTTCAGGAGTCAGAAATCCAGACAAAAACTGGTTTTACTGGCAATGACATGTCCAAATAACTTTTAAACCACTGAACGTTTCTAACGAATGTATATTGGACATGTGCTTTGATTCCTATTTTCTCACCATACAAAATGTTGTTTTTGGTTGGAGGGCCCCTGGAATGTTCTTATGTGAGGGGTAAGAATATTGCCCCTGGATGTAAGATGTTGCCTTTGATATAAACTTTAGAAACACTCCCTGTAATTCATATAGCTCAGTAGTGAAAGTGACTAATTACACAGCACCGTTGGAAAGGAAAGTGGTTGTACAGCTGTTAGAATTGCTTTATGGCCAACAATGCCCCAAATGATGTTGCTTCTGTGCTTGTCAGTCAGGGAAAGACTCATTTTGGGTGAGCTGCATGCATGTAGCAACTGAAAGATTTGACTTCTCAGCAGAAGAAAAAGGAAGCAGTTTGAAGTATTCGGCTTGCAGTCCTGATACATAGAGCCTCTGCTAATTAATGTGAAACATTTCCCAGCCCCTAGTGACATCTCAGTAGTCCATGAACACTGGAGCTGTGCATCCCAGCAGGAGACATGGGGGCAAATTCCCTAACCGGCAAAAATTCAGTTTTGCAGTCATCGCAACTGTTCGCCAGGCGTAAATTCACTAGGACAACGCCAATTCCCTGAAGTTGCGTCCAGGACGCCGAACGCTGGCGAATTTTCACTAGCGTTACTTAAATCAAAGCGAAGATGCGCTAGCGTTGCCTAATTTGCATACGGTGGGAAATGATAAAGTTACATGGACATATATTTTACAGCAAATACATTCAATTACACAAGTTCAGGGAACCTTAATAAAGACAATAGAGTTGTTATAATGCCCTACACATGAGCCCACTGTATAGTTTATGTTCCATATGTTAGGAAATGTAGGGGGGAACCCGGTTACCCAAAAAAAGACCGTTGCAGGCTATCACTCTGGAAAAAGGAAAAGACGCCGGCGTTTTTTAGGACTCAAAAAATTGAGGAAGTCCTATGCACTCCATTGCACTTCGCTTGGTCTGAGCTGGCGAAGGCAAGTCTGGCGAATGAGGCAACGTTCAGTAAAATCCGCATCTTAGTGAATTTGTGGAGTTACGTCCGTTCGCCAGAGCGAAAATTCACCTGCCATTAGAGTGCAAAGCAATGTTATCGTCTATCTCCTTCACTAGCGAAGTGACGCCTGTGCCTGTTAGGGAATCTGAGAAGTTCCGAAATGACGTCACGCTGGCGAATTTCTACTAGCGTTAGTCACTTCGCGGGAATCACCTTGTGGGAATCTGCCCCATAGACGTACACACTCGTTTTTTTCCATGCACATTCGACAAACAGCCTTTAGCCATTTGAGAACAATTGTGCTGAAGGTGAAGGTACAAAGTTATCCACATCTATTAAGCCTAATGTGCATTCCTGACACACACGAACACCCGCTTGCTGACATGTCTGCACTGACTTGTACATATACTTTGTGATTTACAAACAGATTTGCTTGAATGAAAACAAACAGGCATTTGTGAACATACTGATGTACATACTGATTTTGTTTCCGTTTGAGCCCCTGCAACACCTTCTTAAAATGCTGCTCATGTATAGATTAGTAAGACAGTCCAGACCCAGACTGGTGTAAATCTGTGGGTTCTGGCAAATACCAGAGGGGCTGCTGTAAGATGTCAAACACAGTCACTATTATTGGTGGGGGGGTGGTTTGGGCCTCTGCATACTTGGAATGCCAGGGCCTATTTTGATTCCCAGTCTGGACCTCATAACGTCTATACAACTTGACCACAGATGATAGGCCAACAATTCCTTATCAACATTCTACATCATACCATAAGTTATACGTTGAGGCATTATGGCTGTTTAGCAAAGAAGACAATGATCTGCTCCCCATTAAGCATTTGCAAAGACATGCAGCATTGCACAAGAGGGAGAGAGTTGTGCGCTTGCCAAGTATGCACGGGGTGTGTTATGAATGCGATTATGTTTGTTGGTATGGAAGTAAACTTTATTGGCACCATGGGATAAATATTTAAACAATGTTTTAATCATTTGGGAGTGAAAGGCCTAAACTAATGATGTTAGAGCTGCAACCTCTCCACTGTCAATCACATTCGGGGGCTATGATTATCCGCTGTTTTATTTGGATTTGATAATTGTGCTCTAACAGAAACATTTTCCTTCTCTATTTACTTTCTGCTCATGTTGGAAAGTGTATCCCACACCCCATTCATTTGAGGGCTGCCCCCCCCCCCCTAACACACACCAAGAGGTCTCAATTCCATGGAGAGCTTTATTGTTGGGTCTCCATGCTATGGACAGATGAGTCCAGCCTGAAGGGAGGAATTTCTAGCTTCCCTGGTTCCCCCCCAGACCTATAGCAGGCGTTCTTTTATGATAGACTTTCATGTATATATCTGCCCGGACTGGCAATCTATGGGTTCTGGCAAATGCCTGAGGGGCTGCTGTAAGGTTCCATAGAAAGTCAGTATTTAGTGGGCTGCTCAGAGGCTGTTTGGGCCTCCATGTGGGCTGATTGGGCCTCTGTGTACCTGAAATGCCTGGACCTATTTTTATTCTCAGTCCAGACCTGTAACCTTGTTATGAGCAGGTGGGACTGATGCACCGAATAAGGAACTGAACCCAAAGCATGTGAAAACCCCACTGTTGCTTTTGTTGTTGAATTGAAACTAACATGCTTTTGCCTGATGTTAGTAGCAACTTTGTACGAGAACTTATAACCAGTCTGCTGAATAGAGTCACTGAATAAAAGGAAGGTTAATGGAATAGTGGACCTAGTTTATAAAGCAACAATTAACACTTCAGGAACAGTTCAGTGTAAAAATAAAATCTGTGTAAATAGATAGGATGTGCAAAATAAAAAAATGTTTCAAAAATGTCATGTATAAAGGCTGGAGTGACTGGGTGTGTAACATAACAGAACACAACTTCCTGCTTTTCAGCTCTATAACTCTGAGTTAATCAGCGACTTTAAGGGGGACCACATGGGATATAACTGTTCAGTGAGTTTGCAATTGATCCTCAGCATTCAGCTCAGATTCAAAATCAACAAATATGACCCATAATGATTGGTTACTGCCTGGTAACCAATCAGTGGAAACCAAGAGACATACTACTTCCTTTTATTTTGGACAGGCTATCTATTTACCCAGTTTTTATTTTTATACTGAACTGTGACACCGAATGTAGAATATTCGTTCTGTGGATAAAAGTACCAAAGTGCCACAGAATGTAGAATCTACGCTGCACTTCTGGGTGTGCAAGCAGAGAAGTGACCTGCTCGGTCCCCTGCGAGCGAACAAGTGGCACCTGAGGTGTGATCGCCCAGGGACCCCTAAGCTGTGGCAGGCAGATGGAAATTAAATGTCTGGTCCAGCCTATACTTCCTGGACCCCCCCAGCACCACCCCTGATCCCGATCCTAACTGATGTCGCACTACTCTTGGTCCTGGGTGACCCACTTTTTCCACTAATACACACTTGCATTTACACTTACAAACACACACACACAATAGGTCTCCCTATTGTTAGGGGGCACATAATACACACACAGGGTGTTTATACTATTACAATCAGAGTGTCAGACATGAAAATTCATATGCGCTATTTTCATTTGGGGGTCTCAGTACGCCACATAGTTTTCTAAATCTATGCATATTGGGCATTAAAATGTTGAGTAGACCCCATGCGTGCTTATTTAGGATGTTTATGTTGGTACCTTACGAAATCTGGTGTCTGTGGAAAGTGTTTACCATACCATGGTTTATTTTATTTTACAAACTGTATTATATGTGCCATATTAACAAGTGGGTCTTCAGGACCTGTTTGAATGGCTATAAGCAAAGTATGATAGGAACGATGAAAAACTTTCATAAACAGGAGTGTAAAATGTTATATTTGAGAGCTGAAGGAAGTCTTTTTCCATTTACATAAAATACCCTAGAGCTGTGGTCCCCAACTTTTTTTTTTTACTTCAAAGGTAAAAAAGAGTTGAGGAGCAACACAAGCATGAAAAAAGTTCCTGGGGGTGTCAAATATGGGCTGTGATCTATTTAATAGTCCCTATGTGGACTGTCAGTCTACAGGAGGTTCTGTTTGGCAGTAAACCTGGCTTTTATGCAACCAAAACTTTCCTTCAAGCCTGGAATTCAAAAATAAGCACCTGCTTGGAGGCCACAGAGAGTAACAACCAAGGGGTTGCTCAAGAGCCACTGGTCGGGGATCCCTGCCCTAGAGCCTACTGGGATATAAAGCACAGTCAGGGCAGTATGCTAGTCAGATTCCCAACTGCAGACCTATTTTCACCTTACTGAGGCTCATCAGTGCAGTTAAGGGGTTTTCCCATTTGTGTGTTCAGACAGTACCGATACTGAACAGTGAATGAACCCAAACCAGCCAGTTTAGATAGAGAAGTTGTTTAAAGAAAAGTAGGGGACATAAAACATATATCTCTGACACTCCAGCAGAAAGAGGAAGTAATAGTAGGAATAGATACCTAAAAATGAAAACAGGTAGTTGTACAGGGAAGGATTCTGTTTCTGTTGAGCAGAAAGGCCTGAAGACAGACTGCAGAGAAGGTCAAGTAGGAAGTTGTTGGAAAGATTCTTACCAAGGCATTTATACACAATATGGTATGTTCAAGTCTTAAGACTAAGAAAGACATGAATTGAACATGGAATCAGAAGATGAGCAAAATGAAGACTGAGAATAGCAAAATTGAAAGCTTGTTTTCTAAAATGTGCACAATGTGGACAGTGGAGGAAATAAGTGAAGGAAGTGACAGGGATAGTCACAAATGACAAGGACTTGGGGCTTGCACTACTGATGTGCACTTGCTTTAATATTGGAAAAAAGTGTAAACAGTAATGAGGTACAAGTATAGGATGCCTTATCCAAAAACCCATTATCCAGAAATCTCTGAAGTAAGAGCAGTTGTTACCAAGGACTTCCATGACTTCGGCCTCGTGCTCTTGTACAGGTCATGGTGACTTCTAATATTCACATATTTTGCAACAGGGGGTACTTTATTTCTTATAATACACAAGTTTCAGTGAGTCATGTGTCAGAAATGACATCACTAGTCACCGTTTATAAGGATATAATTTACAGGATATTCATGGCTCTTGTGTATTATAACATTATATAGTATAGTGATTGGAAAAGGCTGATGCAGTATGGATGGGAGCAACATAGAAGTTGGTATATATACTCTCTTGTATTCAATAGGTCCTTGCCCTGCACAGCTTATATGACAGGGAGGAAAATGAAGGTTAACTGACTTGTAAAACGTAAGTTTCATAAAACCATTAAAAAAAAGAACTGAAAAAAAAATCATTATTTCTAGTATATTATTTAAAAAATGCTACGATAAATTGCCCCTTAAAGAGAATTTTGCTGATGCAATCTCTCTTTAGACAGAATAATAACTTGAACTGCATGGCCAGCCTGCTAGTGAGACAGGGACCATTTACAGTTGCAAATGCAGCTGTAGTCGCATGAAAATGCCCACACACATTGTGTGAATTGACTCCAAGTTTATTCATCAAAGGCACTGTTAGCAACTTCTGTAGAGTTGTGCTCATTGCCGTTGTGTCTGTCCTGCCTCCTGGTCCAAATCATGTACCTATTGATGCAGGGGAACACAGATGGAGCTTGCAGCTGGAATTGCAGCATTTGTGCAAAGTGATTTTTTGAAGTTGTGCATACTGCAGTTGTGCTTGTAAATGAGCCCTAACTAGTGGCTCCTTAGCCAATGCTTAAACTTTCAAATGAGCCAGTAACAATTTAACAGAAATATACGAGGGGAAAAAAAAAAAAAAGAGCCCACCAACCCCCCCCCCCCCCGGTGTCCTGGAGAGAACACATGTGCAGTGGAGTAATATTTGAATTTAAACTCTAAACTTGCATTTTTTATTCAACTGTGTGCCTACCAATATCTGAAACAGTGTAGAGAAACAGCGGGGCATCAGGAAAGACTAGCACCCCAGGCCAGTGCACTTTTCAGTAGAAAGGAGCACAAACACTGGGTCTAACATTAGTGTTAAGATGCACCGAAGGGTTCCTAACACATTGGCACACCCTGTGAATATTACTTTATTTGTCCTATAAGCGATCTTTGTTATAGTTGTAACCTGAGTGTAAATTTACAAAAATGCTGTTAAGATGAATTTGGAGTAAAGACGATTAAGATCATTGTTCCAGTGTCGGACTGGCCCACCGGGATACCAGGAAAACTCCCGGTGGGCCCAGGTGTCAGTGGGCCTCATGCTGCTAAACTTTTGGCCTATTTCATGGCTATTCCCTATTTCTATGAGGACAAAGAGGCTAAATAGATGGAATAATTGATTATAGTATAAAAAAACAGACTAGGAGAATAGAGGTTGATTGAGGAGATGAAGAATATTAGAACTGAGAGTGGGCCCCTGGTCTAATGTTTTATGGTGGGCCCCTGGTCTAAGGTTTTTGGGTGGGTTCCTGGTGTCCCAGTCCGACACTGCATTGTTCTGTATAGACTGCAGTTGGACTAACTGTCATTTGCAATTTACTGGGTACTTGCTGCCATCCTGCTGCAACTTTTTGTGAGTCAAGCTGGGAGTCCTTACTGTATTTCTTGCTACCTTTCTCCTAATCTAAGACCTTTTCCCCCCTCCCTATTCTTTCCCCTGACTGACCTTGGCTGTTTCATTATTCACCACTTCTCCATTTCCGCATTGTTCTTACTTTTCTTTTCTCCCCTTCCCTCTCATTTCTTCACCTGCTGTATTTGGACATTCTGCTCCTGCCTCTGGGTTTTGTCATATATCTTCTGTATTTCCCTTTTTCTTTATTCAGCACATTCTCAGCTAATCTTTGCCTCATTTCCCACACTCTCTTTCTTACATAATGTTCTGTTATTTATACAGGCAGTAATTTACATCATTTCAGTTATGTCTAACTTGTAAATTTCCAGCTGTGGATAAACTACATCTCCCTACATGCTTTGAATGCTTGCTTAGCAACTGGACTACATCAGGTGTTGATTACATTTCCCAGCATTTCTCCTTTCTTAGAGTTAGTTCCACTCTTTACCCGTTGACCACTTTGTAATATAGTACCCTTTACTGTTAATCAAATGTATATTACATATATTCCCTGGCCAAACAGGCCTCAAGCCAAGTGAATTATGTAGGCCATTGAAAGCCGCCCTATAACATTTATAACATTTACATTATGTGTTAAAATACATGTTATTATTTTGATAAATATAAAACGAATAATACAGGTATTGGATTAAGTATACTAAAAATGTATTTAAACATCAAAACCCAATAATCAAACCCAATAGGCTGGTTATGCATCCAATAATAAAACAATTTATTTGATTAAAAATGGAGTCTAAGGGATATGGCATTCCTGTAATTTTGAGCAATTTAGATAACTATTTTTTTTTTACCTGTACCTTATTAAACGCATCTTCCCTGTATAAGTATGCCTGATTTGGCTTCCAGTGTGTATGTAACCATACCGGCCTGTAATGTGTTCATTCTACTCTACTGTTATTTTCTACATTAGACTGAATAGTCTAAAAGTGGGGGTGACACTAGCGGAGGATGAAGTCTATGTTTTAGATGAGGCTACCCAATATTTGCACAGATAAAGGGGTTATAATCACTTAACATTATAAGTAGCTGGACAGGAAGGTATGACAGGTTCAGAGAGAGGGATTGCACAAGTAAGTCAAATATATTTTCATTGCTTTCTTAACAGAGGGTCACATTACAATTCACAGTATGTGGCCAAGAAATTTGACAAAAACATGGCTGCCTTTCACCACTAAAGCAAGGGCCCCACATCTTTGGCTTCCTGAATGAAGCAAAATTAATGTATCTTGCATATAACCTAAATATTATTATTTAATTAATATTATACAACAAAATACAATAATGAGCTCCCAATGGCTCAGTGAAGATTCTCTTATGTTTCCCCTTACTTTACCTTATACTTTCTTCCTTTTCTCCCCACCCACCAGATCTCAGGATGTTACAGACATACTGACCGAGGATTTGCTGCTGGTGAGATTTTTCTGTTTCTTAACTTTCTTGGATCAGTAAGACACTGAAATGGATGTGTTTTCTGTGAGTCTGTACTAGTGATGTACGGGTCAGGAAAAACTCAACCCACACCTGATCTTAACCTGTAAAATGTTGCCATCGTAGGACCCACCACCAAACCACACCAACGTCTTCTTGCTCTGTACACTACTTCTGTGCGTTCCTCTGGTTCCAAGACAGAGAATCTTCAGGAGCAGAGGAGTGTACTTTCCCATTCTGACCCGTACCCAACCCTAACCCAGACTGGTTGGCCAAATTTCAACCCAAACCTACCTAACCAGCCGGGAACTCGCTGTTGACTGCCGTTTTCGGATCAATCCACACATAGCTAGTCTTTATGCTCCTGTGTCTACCAAAAACAAAGATTGGTGGGGTGTGTAAAGGTGGCTAAAGTTTGAGATAAATGTATGCATGTGCTTTAGGTTTGGAATAATTCTTCATGTTTTTATGGCTTTCAAATATGATGAGGTCTTCTGAGTTAATATCACGTTGTTAAATGTTTTTTATTGCCCTTATTAAAAGTGAGTTGTTGTCACCAGAGAGCAGTATCAGTGCTTATTAGTTGTATTTTCAGCATTGAATCTTCACTAACATGTTAATGGGGATTAGTAGCCCACTGTAAGGGTACAAGGCCACATTATATTACATACAGAAGTTAAAGGGGACATATACCCAAAAGTATCTGTAATTAACTTTTTTTCTGGCCATAGATCTCTTGCTAATTTCATGTGATCTAAAAAGAATAAACAAGCAGCTTGATAAAGGGCCAAGTAAGGTCTGAAACATTGCTGTAATGCCCTATAAATATGCATTAAAGGCATGTTAACCACAAGAGATTTGGTGGTGCTGTTACAGTCTGAATTCAGATCTATAAATAATAATGCATGTAAATGACAGAAGAGCATACTAAGCAAATGAAATGCTGTCAGTACGCAGGGAAAATACGATTTGGAAGTGAGTGTTGGTAAGTACCATTGCAGCAGGGATTAAAGATTAGAAGGCGATGAGCAAGAAATTAGATTCAGACATTCATACTTCAGACATGTGGTGCATGAAGACTATCTAGGACCTCAAGTCTATGCAGCCAAGTACTGTAGTACTGCACTAACTAACCCATCCCTTGAGATCAGTTGTATGCTCTTATTGTTGTCCTTGAAGAAAGCAGTGCCCTTCTGGGACATACATTTAAGCAATTAAGTCCATCCAGAATATGGTTATAGAACCCAGTTCTCAATCTATTGCATGTTTTTGATGCTAGAATGTAGCACCACCAATTGTATATCCCAATTTCCTAAAATGAGTGGAAACCAACACATCTGCTGAAATTTCTCACAGTAAAGAGGTTATTTGAAAAATGAGAAAATGCCAGGTTTTACCCAGTGGACCAAGTGTTTAAATGAATGTGTTCAAGTTCATTTCCATGCAGCATTACTTGTAATAAAAAAGAAACTGTACCAGCTCCATTGTGCTGGTTGGCACTAAGGTAGGTTAAATAGTCACTCAAATTATTTGGTTAATATCTAACCATTATGGGCTCACTGAAAGCTGCAGTTGTCTGGACTTGAATGACTTTCAAAATGTAATGGCACAGTTTCTGTACTAAGAAACACAGCAATCTGGCACAGTGAAATGATTTGATTGTAAAATACAAGGAGGTTGCGACACTGCTGTCACTGCCAAGGTACAGTTACATATCTTTCATGGCTTCTGATAAATCACAGAGTCACCAGAATATTAAGGAAATGGCAAAATACTTTCATTTTACTAAGATATGGATTTTTAAAACATATGTCTTTGGCTTGAGTAGCCTTATTTTATTTTATTTTAGCCTTATTTTATAAGAGAAATCATCAAAAGAAATGTTACTTACAAAATCCATAACTGACTATTATCAGCTGCCAGAGGCTAAAAGTACTTGGGCTGATTCATTAATAGGTAGATCTTTGTGCAAGGCCAGTTATAATTAGGGGCTGCCCTGGTCATTATCAGATATATTTCTAGTGGTCCCTTACCTCCCAGAGAGACCTGACAGCATAACCACAGCTTATTACTGGTTGTGAAACTGCATTAAGCAAAGATGTTAGTGCAGAAAGCATCCTTTATATTGAGTCTTGTATGTAAGAGCCAATCCAAAACAGCCTGTAATGCATGTGTTAGTCAAAGGGGTATGCCCCCATAGCTAAATATTACAAGTTATTTGCCAAGGCAATTACCCTACTCCTGGTTATATTAGCACTGGGCTGATGTAGATACAGCCTATGTCAGGTGTGTGTCCACATGATTGTTTTTAACCCATTTTAAACTATACAGTCAAGGATCTATACGAGAAAGTATATTGTGTCTGTATGATGACTAAATTGTCTGCTTTGTTCAAGCTAATAACTTCCGAAAATCTGAAACATTTAGGGGGTTATTTATTAAGAATCGAGTTATGTTTTCCACAAAAATTTGAGTTTTTGAGTTTATTTTTTTGGTCAAAAATCGAATTTTCGGGTTAAAATTTTTTGGGGAATTTATTATAAGCTGACCATAGAAATAGCTCAAATCTGAAAATACACCATCTAAAACCTGTTGAGGTCACTTAGGAGTCAATGGCAGAGGTCCCTTGAATCATTAGAAGATGTTAATAGCCTGCATGAAGGTTTTTTTTGGAGGGTTTTGCCCGAAAAATCGAGCAATTAGAGTTTTTTCCCACCAAAAACTCCATTAATTCACGTTTTCAGGTTGTTAATCCCGAACTCACCGATTCGAGTTAATTCAAGTTAAAAAAAACCTCTAAAATTTGACCTTCGATAAATAACCCCCTTAATATCTCTATACAATTGTGTTATTTCCCTTTGTCTCTTCCAGGCAGATCAGCAGGTGGAACCAGTAAAGAAGTTGGCTCACCTGGTTGGGAAACGCCTGATCAGTTGTTTGCAGGCCCCTGCTGGCTCTGATAGGGAAAAGAAATTGGTGAGTCTACAACTTAGACCATCCTTTATAAGATAAACATTTTCCATATTATTTTATGGAATGACTTATAAATAAGGAGTCCTCCAGTTCCACTTTTATATGTCTCACCCTAGTACCTATATGTTAGGCGGCTTACTCTACCATGCTCTGCAGGACTAATATAGATGTATATGATTGCAGAGGAAGCTGGCTCTTTCATCTCTATCATGGACTATGGCAGAATGTCTCAAGGAAATTGATACCGAATCAAGGATGAGGTGAGTATGTCATTAACTGTTTAATATGTTGTACCATTTAGCCATAAACAATGTATAATGCCGGCCTGGAATAGTTTTCTACCCAAAACTAACTCACTGGCCTAGTATCCCAGTACCAATACCATTTGACCCACATCATTAATCTTTAAAATTGGGTTTCTTTGTGATTGACCCAATTATCATGGAAATTCAAGCTAGCGCCCAATGAAAACTATATTTCCCTAACGTGATAAGCTCTGATATAGAATTAAATATAGACCTGTGCACACTTATTATAAAATATATAAATCTCTGTCTATACATTAAAAGGATTTTAAATGAAAGGTGTCTTTGGTGTGTGTATGAAGATGGAAAAACACAAACAATGTTCCCTGTTTTTTTGACTTTCAGGAGGACCTTGGAGATGGGCTGCTGTGTAGAGGGAATTCTGTCACAAGACCTGGCAGACTTTGAAATAAGCCTAGAGAAGGAGGTGTTACAGCCACTCACCAAACTGAGCGAGGCAAGTCAGTCCTATTGTCCCATTGCCTTCATGAACCCACAACTATGTGACATAACTACAGAGAAAGCCGACAGGCCATAGTTAATAAGCAATTTCAATATATCTTGGTAGAACAGGTCAATGTACAAAAGTTTTAGGGCCCTAAACTGAATTTGCTGTAACATTTAGATACGCCACTGACCCCAACTCCATCCTCTCACTGTGTCATCATCTCTCCTTCATTAAAATAGGTCTCAACCATCTCGTCTTCACTATTTTCAAGCCTCCCGGCTTTCATTCCTTCCTAAAACATTAATAGTATTGGCAGGGCTGCTTTATTGAATGTGTTTCTTGGTCTTTACATTTTGCTATGATCAGTGCTGGATTTCCTGCAATGTTTACTTTTTATTTGAACTTCAGCATTGTTTGCTAATTAAGTTCTTTAGACAATTATTGTTCCTCAGAAGTGTAAATGACTACATATATCCCCACAGGAAGATTTGCCAACCGTCCTGAAGCACAGAAAACAGCTCCAGAAACTGATCACAGACTGGAACAGCGCCAAGAGCAGGTGCCTCAGATAATAATATAACTGCCACACATTTAAGCAATGCAACGTTAACCCTTCCTACTCTTTCTAGCTTAATATAGCTTTCTCTCGCTAAAGTATTATAACCCTGAACCCCCTACTTGTACAAAAAAGACAGGTCATGATATGCAGTATCTAGTAGAGTTGTGTCTAAAGCAACTGGACAACTGGACTTAGTGGGGCTCATTTATAAACACTGGGCAAATGTGCTCCTGGGCAGTAATCCATGGAAACCAATCAAATGTTTACTTATATTGTGACCCCTGCAGTAGGCTAAAAAAAGCAAATCACTGATTGGTTTCCATGAGTTACTGTCCTACAGCAAATTTGCCTAGTTTTTATAAATGAGCCCTGAGCTTTCTTGGAAATATTTCACCACTCATCCAAGTGGACAGATGAAATCCACTTGGTGAGTGGTGAAACATTTTTAAAAAAAGCTTTAGACTTAAAGGAGAAGCAAACCCTAAAGTTAAAAAAACCCTACCCTCCTACCCTACATAGACCCCCCTCCCTCCTCCCCACAGCCAAAGTGTTACCCCGGAGAAATGGACCTAAATTTTGAATACCCTCGGCACAGATTCAGGCATCAGAGTTCACAGGCACCATCTTCTTCTCTTCGGTAATCTTCAAAATGAGACCGGAGTATTGGCGCATGCGCAGATTAAACATGGCGTGCCTGAATCTGCACCGAGGGGTAAGTAAAAAGTTCGGGGCATTTGCCTGGGGTAACACTTAAGGTCCCCATAGACGCGACGATTCTTCTTGCCGAACGTCCGATTTTAGGGAAGCCCGACCAATCCTTCGAAATGATCGTGCGGTTAGTGGTATTCGAACGATCGTACATCTTACGATTTTTCGGCCGACATCTGTCGGGAAATTGATCGGCCAGGTCAAAAAATCTTTGTCGGTCCCAGTGCAATCTCTCTATGTTTGCAGGGCCAAGCAGGCAGCTACCCTTTGTTTTCCTGGTAAATTGGTCTTTTTAGTTGATGGTAGATTCGTACGATCGTACGATCGTTCTGAGAAGATCGTGGTCTCACGATCAGGATCTGATCTTTTAAAAATCTCAACATCTATGGCCAGCTTTAGGCTGGGAGGAGGAGGGAGGGGGTCTGTATAGGGTAGGGGTTTTTTTAACTTTAGGGTTTGCTCCTTTAACTCCACAAGATACTTTTTTTTATAAAAAAAACAAACTGTTAACACTATCCCCTTTTCAGAAAGTTATATTACTTACTATTCTTGCAGTGAAGAGCCCTTAATGTTAATGGGTGTGAATGTGACTTAATTATGGGGTACCTCTTGTTCTTATACATTGGTGGGAATAAATGAGAATAATGAGTCTAAAAGGAAGCACAGTTATAAGCAAACATGTTGCACTAACCAGTGACACAGCAGGAAAATACACACTGTGTCATGGAGGAGGACAACAATCACCCAATGGGGATTAGTGAATACTCACAAGACATCACATGGACTAAAAAGGCATATCGGCCTCATGCTTCCTGGTTCTGGTCAGTAGATCCTCTCTGTCTGTGATCCAGGTAACAAAATCCAGATAATGTATAATACAATTCATTTAGGCTAATAAGCCTAGAACTAATATACTCAAACATTCCTTATTAGGACATGGCATATCAAAGGCAATTTTTGTAGTCCGCACTCACCCACTTATCCACCTCTTAATTGTTTAGGCGGTGCACGTGTCCAGTGGACCCCAGTCCAACCGGCTTCATAAATACTCCAATATATGACACAGCTCCGTTCAATATATTAATTTAAAAAGACTTTATTAGCACGTGGCTTTTAGCTCTGCAACAATCAATGATTGTTGCAGATCTTAAAGCCACTTGCTAGTAAAGGCTTTTTCAATTAATATCTTGAACGGAGCTGTGTCATATATTGGAGTACATGGCAAATCAAAGAACACACCATCCAGAGGACAAAAATCTTAACATTTTGCAAAGGACTAAACAGTCCCACATTCTCACTTATCTGCTTCACAGTACCAGAAATCATTTGGACAAAATGCCTTTTAGTCTTGTGACTGGCCACCTCATCCTCATAGAGTGCTTGTTTTTCCACTCCTCGACAGTGTTGATTTTCCTGTGACTTTTGCTTCTTTGTCACTGTATGTATCTTAGTCTGCAGGCACATGCTGTTTCATTATTGTTGCACTTCCTTAAGGACCCATTACTCTGGGTACTGTGGATCACCAAGGACAATTCTGGGAACTGCAGCAACTAAGTTATATGATTGTACCGGCCTCGGTTGTTCTTTCTTCAGTGGATCGTTGGTGGGAATAAATAAGTCCTCAGATATGCGAAATGGACCCTAATGCCCCCAATGAAATGTTTCACATAGTTATCAGTGGCACAATTTTAGTGGTTCCTATCAAATCCAGCTTGCATGTTGTTGTCCATAGACAATCACAGATATGAATTACACTTGCACATATCTGATAATGTCATGTCATGGTTACTGCAGATGCTCCAGCAATACAGTATATTGCAATTAAATATGCCTTTGGGGGATCTTACTTCAGGCTTTAAGTTAAAAGTCAGAATTTAACTGTGACAGCAAGTGGTCAATATTGGGGTGAATACATATGCTTTTATTACCTGAAGTGGCTTAGCCTTGATATATGCAGTCTTCCTGATTCATGGTATGCTACTCTTCAACCATTACCATTTCCAACTCCAGCAATAGAAAATGCCCTGCAATATCTCCCTGAGCCAAACAGTATATAAACAATGCTGTAGACATAACACTGTCTGACGGCTGTACACAAGCATACCTGCAGGCTGTAGAGTAGTGTGTTGCTGGTGTATACTGGTATAATTGTTCAAAACATATTCTCAATCCATTCCTCCCTCATGTGTTTGGGTATAAACATGCACATTACAGCAAGATTTGTGCATTTGGTGTATATACACAGACTTGCCAAACACCTTGTCTGTATACCTGTAAATAGTGTCATTTTAACAGTGCACTTAATTGCAATGGCACACCTGGAGATTAATTGCCAGTGATAAATTTCTGCTTCTGCAGGCGAGGAAATTTCCTGTATGGGCAGAGACACACGGCAGATTCAGGGAGATTAGTCGCCTCGAAGAAGAGGAGATTTGTCGGCAGGCGATTAATCTCCCCGAATCTGCCAGTGTGTCTCTGCCCTAAAAGCTTTCCCACCGGCAATAATGTGAATGTGCTGGTGGTAATACCCATGTGTTGCTTCAGTCTCCCAAAATCGCTTGAAGTTTCTTCTAGAGGCCATTGGTATGCCATTGCCCTTAATATATTGATATAAATATATGCACAGCCACTTCAAACCATCCTCTCTACTATCACCCAGTAAACCTCTATTTGCAATGTGCCTTCAATGCTATATTTTCCACTTTAGTTGTATATACACAGATATTTGCTTAGGACAACTTTCTATCCATTATCAGGAAACCCATTATCCAGAAAGCTCCAAATAACAGGCCATCTTCCATAGACTCCATTTTATCTAAATAATTACATTTTTGCAAATGATTTCCTTTTTTTCTGTAATACTAAAACCATAGCTTGTACTTGATGCAAACTACTTAATCCATATTGGAAGCAAAACCAGCCAATTGGGTTTATTTAATGTTTAAATTATTTTCTAGTAGACTTAAGATGTTGGCCAGTGTCGAACTGGGACACCAGGGGCCCACCCAAAAATCTTAGACCAGGGGCCCACCAAAAGACCTCAGGGGCCCACTCTCAGTACTATTATAATTCCTCTCCTCACGCAACCTTTATTCTGCTAGTCTCTTTTCTTTACATGCTATAATCTATTATTCAATATATTTAGTCTATTTGTTCTCATAGAAATAGGTAATGGCCATGAAATATGCCAAATGTTTTGAAGCAGGAGGGCCCACTGACTTTTCCTGGTATCCCTGTGGGCCAGTCCGACACCGATTTTGGCATACGGGAAGATTTAGTCGCCTGGCAATAAATGTTCGCTACTGTGGACAACTAATCTCCTCGAAATGCTTTCCCACCGACAACAAATGTAAATCGCCAGCGGGATGGCATATGCAATGCTTTGGTTTTTCTGAAGTCGCCTGAAGTCATCTCACGAGAAAAGCAACGCTTATGCCATCCTGCTGGCAATTCACATTCTTGTAGGTGCGAAGGGGAGATTAGTCGTTCGCATTAGCAAAGATTTATCGCAGGTGACTAAATTTCCCCGTGTGTCACCACCCTTAAGGTATGAAAAGATCTGTTATCTGGAAAACCTCAGGTCCCAAGCATTCTAGATAACAGATGCCATACCTGTAATATATACCAGATCAGCATTGGTATTAGATACAGAGATTGACTGATAGATATTATGTTAATTATAAATGTGGGGTTACACTAATATTACAGAGGCTGCTCCCATGGGGCTACATTGCGGTCAAAATAATGGAGACCCACTTTATTACAAGAATATATGTATGGACCTATACATTCTCCTAGTAATAAATGTATATAATGGCCTAAGTGAGTTCTACACATTAGTATACAATATACTTATTGGTACACATAATGTGGATACATGAAGAATCGTGGCATAAAAACAATATAATTCATTCTGTATTTGTCCTGCGTGATATATTCAGTGCACGGCTAAAGGATCAAGGCTTATACCTCAAATCTTTCTGTTCCGCAACAGGCTGTCTCAGACCCAGAAGAATATTAATGCAGGGCAAGGAGGTGGCAGCACAGGAACAGCAGCAAAACTGGAGAGTCTCAAAGAGGAGGAGGAAGAACTAAGGAGAAAACTAGAACAGAGCAAGGTGTGTATGTGGCCATAACAGAAAATGTTTCTATCATGTCACCTCTCTCACTTCTTATTTGTGCCCCACTCTCCTTGCTTACTTAGAAGCTCTTCATGTCTTTCCTGTCTTTATTATTTGCTAATATTCCTCTGTGGTCTCAAAATGCAATATTCATAGTGAGGTCTCATCAGTGATGGTATAATCTTATAAATTCTATACGAATTCTATAAAATTTACTGCAATTTGCTTTCAACACCACTTTATTGGTATGCAAGTAAGTCACTGGAAATTTTCATTCCTAGATCACTTTTTTATTATTAATAGTTAATTACCATGCAGTCTGTGCCCATTGTTAGGATATCTGTGTCCTCAACGGATTGCTTTACATTCTGGGGAGTTTTGTCACCCTCATTTTTCCGGGTCACTGATGGTGCACGTGTTTTATTGATCATAATGTTCAATGCTGCATTTGTAAGCGACAAACATTTATACCAGAAGTTAAACAGCTTTTCGTTTTCCAAGAACACCTACTTTTGGCCATATTATTGCCTGCCCAAGAGGTAATTTAACATGAGCAGCAAAGTTCACCATGTGATATTACCCTTAAATATAACACCCTAAACCTATACAATTGCTGTCATTTTCATTAATAACAGACCTGCTATGACTTAATTTTCCTGGAACAAACAAACAAACACACATTGTGCCCTAGATACCACTTGTGATCACTGTCCATCAAAGGGGTGGTTCACCTTTAAGTTAACTTTTAGTTACTGAATGGCCAATTCTAAGCAACTTTTCAATTGGTCTTCATTATTTTTTTTTTATAGTTTTAGAATGATTTGCCTTTTTCTTCTGACACTTTCCAGCTTATAAGTGGGGTTCACTGACCCCGTATAAAAAAACAAATACTTTGTAAGGCTACAAATGAATTGCTATTGCTACTTTTTATTACTTCTCTTTCTATTCAGGCCTCTCCTATTCATATTCCAGTCTCTTCAATCGATACATGGTTGCTAGGGTAATTTGGACCCTAGCAACCATATTGCTGAAACTGCAAACTGGAGAGCTGCTGAATAAAAAGCTAAATTGCTCAAAAACTACAAGTAATAAAAATCAAAGCCATCTGCAAATTGTCTAAAAATATCACTCTCTACATCATACTAAAAGTTAACTCAAAGGTGAACAACCCGTTTAAAACCTTGCTAATCAACTGCTCCAACGTTCCTCACTTTTATTGCTATCAAGCAACAAACCAGTCACTGCAAAGCAAACTTTTGTAATTTATTTTACCAACAAGGAATTTATTTTACCAACATAGCAAGAAAATACCACATTCCCCTCCATGTTTATACTAAGTACCACATTCCCCTTTTAGTTCTTATCCAATAATAACAATGGGCAATGTCATCTCCTCGTGCCTAAATATGTTATAAGGGCAATGGCACATGGGCGACCAAACAACTGAAAATAGCTTTAAGGGCAGTGGCCGATGGGGAGATTTATCATCCGCGATTATTTATGAGCGACTGCGGGCGACAGATCTCCTGAAAATGCCTCTCAATTTGAAATAATTGAAATTGCTGGTGGTAAGACCAACATATTGCTAAATCACCCTAAGTTGCCTCTGGAGGAAACCTCTTCCCATTTAGCAATATGTTGGTCTAACCGCCAACAATTTCAAATGGAGAGGCATTTTCGAGAGATTTGTTGCCTGCAGTCTCTCATAATAATCGCGGGCGACAAATCTCCCCGTCGGCCACTGCCCTTAATTGGGAAGTTTTACAATCACGTGTTTTGAATTTCACAATTGCACTTCCTTCCTCATTGTCATTCATCTGCCTATTTATTTCTAAGTGCCAAATGAAGATTATATTGAGGCATGAAAAGGGCAAAGTACAACCTGAGAAGTTTCTATTGGTTTATAAAATAAACACAAGTTTCTAAAGTCCTGTCATAAATAAGGTTTCTAGTCTACTGATACCAGACCACTCTATGATCAGGGGCCCATGCTTTTCAAAAAAAATTCTAGATACAAGTATGGGACATGTTATCCCGAATGCTTGGGACCTCAGCTTTTCCAGCTAAGGGGTCTTTCTGTAATTGGGATCACCATTCTTTGTCTACTAAAAAAATCAATAAAACCCAATAGGACTGTTTTGCCCCCAATAAGGTTTAATCGTATTTTAGTTTGCATCAAGTACAAGGTACTGTTTTATTAATACAGAGAAAAAGGAAATCGTAATATAAAATTTGAATTATTAGATAAAAATTAAGTGTATGGGAAATGGCCTTCCCGTAATTTAGAGCTTTCTGGATAACAGGTTTCCAGATAAGGGATCCCATTCCTGTACTTTACTAAAACCAACACATGTTCTTAGGATATAACTGTGTTAGAAGGTAGGCACACCGTACAAATAAATTCTGATGCTCCAAATTTTAATCTTGTGCTCGATGTTTAGTCTCTGTTAGTTGTACCTCTCCTCAGTAACATTGTAGCCTGAAAACAAGACTGTATTCTCTGCCTTTTAACTTCCACCTGCCAGAGAACACAGTATCGGCACTGTTTATAGTCAAGTACCTGACTGCCCTCAGCCATATAGTCTTCATTTCTGGTGTCTTTGTAAGCAGTAAAAATTTTACATTTATACATGGGTAAAAATGTTAGTGGAGAATCTGGAAAGTGTTAAGCTCTGTTGGGTTCTTCGTGGTTTCATATAATTTTTAATGTAATGTGCTAGCTTACATTTATTTATGTATTTAAATGTTTTATATTATGCAGGGTTTATTATTTTATGGAGTAAAGAAATAAACACTCAACTCAGACAAAGACTATACTTTATTTTTTCTGTTGGGATAGATATATCCCTAATAGTGATTGCTGAAAAAATCATGAATTTGCCACAAAATTCGCGAAACTGCGGAAAATTTGTGAAAAATTTTGAAATCGGAAAGATCACGAAAAAATTGTGAAATTCAAACGTTTTCACAGGAAAAACGTGAAATTCTGAAGTTTTCACTCAAAAATCGTGAAATTTGAAGGTTTTCACAAAAAAATCGTGAAATTTGATGGATTTCACAAAAAAATTTTGAAATTTGACTAAATTGATGCAGGCAAATTTTCGCTGGAGATTCGCGAAACACAGAAATTCGCCGCAAATTCGTGCCAGGCGAATTCATTCGCCCATCACTAATCCCTAAAGGTGGCCATACATGGGCCAATAAAAGCTGCCGACAAACTGAGTGTATGGGGCCCTCCGACGGGCTTCCCCGATTGATATCTGATAGTTGGGCAGATGTGGTTCGGACACGGCTAAAAATCCCGTCGGATCGTGGACCGCATCTGTTCGTTGATACGTTCCAGCGATCCACCCGCCCATTTACCCTTCATTATGATCCGAATGTTGGGCCCTAGGGCATATAGGGGAGAGATCACCAAACTAGCGGATCTCTACGTGTATGGCCACCTTAACTTCTGTGAATTCATGGTTAGTACATGTTTCATTCTGATGTGTATACAGAAGTCATGGGCTATCCCTATATAATTACCGGTATATCCAATGCATTTAACTGCACAAGACAAGGGCCACCTCAGAACTTGAAGTACGATTCCCAATAGACTGGCTATCATTTTGACATCTGTCTATTCACCCGTGGTAGAAAATTGGAAAAAAATGCAGGTATAATGCCACTCTTTATCTATTTGTAGGATGAGTACATTGCTGATCTCTATAACTACACCACCAAGGAGAAAGAGTGTGAGAGATATGTTATTCAGGTAAGTTCCACACTGACATATATTAAAGGAAAATTATACCCCCAGAATGAATACTTAAACAACAAATTATAACAACAACAGTTTAAATAATATTACGTGGCCTATTATAAAATCTTACCAAACTGGAAATTATTTATTGGTAATTTGCACTTTTATATTGTTTACCTTGAGCCACAATTTTGTGATGGTCTCTGTGCTGCCTCGGAGATCACCTGACTAGAAATACTGCAGCTCTAACTGTAACAGGAAGTAGCATGGGAGTAAAAGAACTTTGTTCATTTATTGGCTCATGTGACCTAACATGTATGGTTTGTTTGTGTGCACCGTGAATTGTATGGTCCGAGGGAGCGGCCCTTAGTACTTACAATGGCAATTTTATATTTAGGATTAACCAATGGCGCATATTGCTAAAAATGTATATTTTTATGAAAATATATACAATGACATATGAGCTGTTTTATGCAATATATTTTTTCTAGATACCTACATTGTTCGGGCACTCATATATGCACAGAACCCATATACACATAACAGGGCACATAACTTACAAGTTTTTGTCTGTGTTGTAGCTACTGGAACTGCAAGCTGAATATCATAAGAAGTCGCTGAGTCACCTAACAGAAGCCCTGGAGGAACTAAAAGACCTTCAGAATGAGACAGGTTAGAGAGACAGGAAAACAAACAGCACTGAAAGAGTCATAAGAACAAAAAAAGAGCAACTGAATATAAATCAGTCTACAATGATCATACTCTCCCTTTTTTTTCTCTGTAGTCCAGGATTCAATAGAGCAGCCATCTGCAGAGGTGTATGGAGCCCCCTTGGAGACCCATCTGGCCAAGTTTGAGTGTGAGATTGCTGTGCCCATATCTGCCTGTGTGAGGATGCTGCTTAGCCGAGGAATGCAAGAAGAGGTTAGCTTATAAAATGAATACATATGTCTCATCTCAGGCCTTTGCTTGTATATTGGAGTTGTGCTTGTATGCCACAGAGTTATGAGTCAAAAATACTCTTCTAAAAATGCACTGTATAACTTAACACTGTGGTCACGTAAAGTAAGTCTATGGACAAAAAAAAGTCATGCGTCAAAATTATTCGGACGCCCATTGACTATAATGCATTTGGACAAAATAGTTGCATGTCAAAAAATTGTCGCTCGTGTCAAAATTATTTTGACGGCCATTGACCAATGCATTTTTCATCGTCTTGCAAATTTTTAAGCGATTTCAAAAATTTTGGGCGAAGCCAAACAGGACAGATTCGCCCATCACTATCTATGAGAAATAAAGATTTCTTTTCCTTCAGTCTTCCAGAGCAGGACACCTGAAATGACTTCTTCTTAGGCACAGAAATACACAAAGTTTCTTTTAATTGTAGCCCCCCCCCATACATTTCCAAGTGAAATATTAGGCTGCTACTGAAAGATTACCTTAATAATGAAGGTATAGATTTTGTGCTCTGGAAAACTAATGGAGAAAGAATTTAGATGGGATGGGTTAATGACAGCATGATTTGAGCAACTTGGAGCAAAAATGTGAATCTGGAGAAGATTGCACATCCACCTTCTAATGCTTGATGAAAGTAGACGCCTCTGCCCATGCAGCTGTGAAAGCTTATTTAGAGTATTTGATGGAGAATCTTCCCAAGAATCTACTAAGACAGGAAGATAATCTGCTTACCCAATAAGAAAGAAGGTATACAGGGAGATGTGCAAAACAACATTATCTTGTGAAAACCGGGACTATAACTGTAGAAGGTTTCATTTTTTTAACCTTTATAGAAGAAAACATTCTTAGGTGCCAACACTGGAATCATAATCTTAAACCCATAATAACAATAGAATGGAAACCTTTTTCAAATCCTTGCATACAATGCCTTGCAAAAGTATTCTATCCCCTTACCCAGTTAGAATTTGTATCTCAGTACAAGAGAAATTGCCAAGGCAAGTACTGTAAGTAACAAACTAAAGGTGGCCATAGACACACATCCTATCGTACGAAACAAGGATTCGTACGATTTTTGGATTGTGTGTGGGGTGTGCCGACATCTTTCGTCCGGCAGAGATCGGTCGTTTGGTCGATCGGTCAGGTTTGATTTTGACCCGACCGAACTATCAGATTACCCCCGATATAGCCATGTTTGTTAATGGCATATCGGGGAAAGATCCGCTCGTTTGGCCACATCGCCAAACAAGCGGATCTTTCCCCGATATGCCATTAACAAACATGGCTATATCTATGGCCACCTTTAGCCTTCTTTGTACTGGGTAAGATGGTGTCAATCACAGTCAAATTTGTTCGACTTCTTTTAAATTCAAATAATTCCATGTTTTCAGGGATAAGAATTGTGGATTCTGATGTATTACTCCACCTTGGGGGGTTATTAGAATGATTAATTGACACAGCCTAACCCACATATATTGAAGGACAGAAGATTAAATCACATATACAGTATATAGAGCAGGGGTGTCCAAACTTTTGGCTCGCCGGGCCACATTGGAAAAAGAAAAATTGTCTGGGGCCACAAATGAAATACACAAACACGTTTGATTTGTAAAAGTAATGGAAATACACAGAAAAGAACTACAATGCCAGTTGGATAACCAGATGGAGCTATACACTGGAATATGGGACACCTGGATATTAAATAGACTTATTATTATATTATTATTACTAACTGGCCAATGGGCAGAGTCCCTCCTCCTCCTATATCCTTTGCAACATGACTGTCACGGCCGGCACCCAATACCAGAACAGGTGCCAAGTACCCTGGTCTTGGCTCGGCTTCACCAGTAGTGTGACCACCGTTGGGCTTCGGGAGGAGCCCTCAGCTTACTTGGGTGCCACCTGGACTTAACGAGGGGTACAAGGCGAGATGTTCTGGCTAGCAGAGGGGCACGGCAGGTAGCAGAGTCTTTTGGGCCGAAGGTCACGGTACAAACGGAACAGGCAGCAGAATCGTCAGACAGGCTGGGTCGAGGCAGGCAGAAAACAAGAATTGTCAAACAGGCTGGGTCGAGGCAGGCAGATAACAAGAATCGTCAAACAGGCAAAAAGGGTCAAAACCGGGTGATCAATCAAGGGGTTAAACTGGAGAGTAGTCGTAAGCAGGCAAGGTCAGGATCCAGAATTCAGAATGGTCAAAATAGCCAGGCAGGGGTCAAAACAGGAATCAGGCAGAATCAGACAATAGCACACAGCTCAGAAGCACCAGGAATTCAATCCTATCACGGGCAATGGTAACCTGTGGGAATGCCCTTTAAATACTATTTGAATTTGGCGCCTCTCGCGCTGACGTCATTACGTCAGCGCGCCTGCGCCTTTAAATCCGAGTGCGCATGCACGCGCGCTAGGAAGCCGGTACCGGAGCAGCGCGGCGTGATGGGCGTCCCCGTCGAGGGGGCGGCAGGCGTCCCTGCCGTCCCCCCACACCATGCCCAGGTAATTTTATTACAATGACGTTTCCTCCGGAACCAAGCTGGGCCGCATTCATATGCATCCTGGGCCGCATGTGGCCCTCGGGCCGCAGTTTGGACACCCCTGATATAGAGAGTGAGAGAGTCTGGAGAGCAGCACACTCATCAAAAAGCCCAGGTGCTGCTGCAAAAAAGATATTATATCATCAGCCCAGACATCAAAGATGGCCCTAAAGGTCTGCCAAAAAACAACCAATGGGTCAAAACTTATCCTACCTGACATTAAAACCACTTGGTAATGTAACGGAACGGGGGTTCTTTTTACAAAAGTGTTTCTCTTGTGGGGTCACCCCAGGTATGCTGCCTTATCTATTGCTTGGCATATACCATATAACCCACCAAACACACCAGCCTCAGTACCTTTCTACTCACCAACATTTAATGATTGACTCCATTACTTGTTACATTGGCCTGCGTATCTCTCGGCCCCTGTTCATCAGTTTATTTTGTCTATCACAATAGCTCTCACATGCATCAGTCTCTGCATATTCCAACCCATCTCAAAATGAAATACAACCTCTGAACCTTTTCTTTTTCTTTTATACATGTACTTTCTGCATGTTCTTTCTTACTCTTGCTACATATGTCCTGTAACTCCCGCTGTTCAGCCTGTTTCTCCCCATCTCTCTTACAGTACATCACCTGCCACATCTCTGTCCCTGCATTATAAAAATGAAGGGGAACTTACCAAAACCCTCATTTTCCTTCCTTCCGGCTGTGCTGTACAGAAAGTTTCTGATAAAATCAGAATGAAAACACCACCAGCATTGGAATGCACTGTTGTGTTCTGCTCACCATAACTTATCCATATCCCTCATGAAACTCAGCAATGATAAAAGCAAATGCAGTGCTGTTTTGTTTCTGTTTTGTGGTCATCACGTATGTATACAATGATTCCCAGCTGCCCCAGCCAGCTTTACAGATGAACGGCATTCAGCAGAGTCTTATTTATCTGCAAGCTGTGTCTATATACTACTGTCTCAGTATCAACACACAAGTCCTTTGCATCCCCTAATAAAACCAATAGGAATATGTATTGTACCGCAATAACTTTCTGTCACTCCTTTCACAAAAGGTACATGCCAGTAAACCTGTACTCTATAGGGTCTCTTCCGACTGACTGCTGGGGCCTCAATACTGAGGAAACTTAAGGCCTGTTTGGGAGCTGGAGCCAGTGACCTGAGCAACTTTATGTCTGAGCCACATGCAGTAGCAGGTGAATTCCTCTCATCTCTTCTATAATACTGAAAAAATAATTAATGTAATTTTCTAATCTGCATGCTTTTCCATATTTAATCCTCAGCATTTCTGTTTTCTAGGTTACAAAATATAAAGACAGTCCTATACTTACCTCCTGGTCAATGCTCTTTTCATGACCCTTTTCTCCATCTTGCTTTTACAATCATACACCACGTGCTGGCTCAGGATGAAAACATGTTAGTTTCAATGTCTCTGTTGAAAAAACAATAATACATATGATTGGCCCCTGTCCCTCACATATTGTTCCATTCTTCCTTTAGTTGCTGCATATCCTGAATTGGAGGGAGTTATTAGATAATATCCATCCCTATTATATTAACAGTGCTGGAACTACTGGGGGAGCAGGGGGTGCAATTGGACCAGGGCCCACACCCCTCTGCCCCCCCCCCCGTCAGCTCGCACACCGCTGAAGCTGGCAGGAAAATAGAGTATGGAGGGGAGTGGGGGGGCCAGTTGCACTTCCCACACCTGGGCCTGCCCATTGCTAGTTATGTTACTGTATATTAATACATCTTATTATTAGTCTATTAGGGTTTCACTTAATCCAGGTTTCGGTATGGGATTCGGCCTGATCTGAGCCTTTTTTTCAGCAAGATTTGGATTTGGCTGCATCCAAGAGCCCGGCTGAACCAAATCTTAACCCTACAAAGTGTTAAAAATGTGCAAATATTTATGCCTATGCTACATAAGAGTGTCTGTTCAGGCATATGCGAGTCAATTCTTTGCCACAGAACACCAGTTTGCATCCCCAAGGAAAGGATTTGGTGTGGTATTTAACCTAATCCTGTGTAAAGTGTTTTTGATTTGCTGAATCCTGAAAAGCAAGGTTTGGTGCATCCCTATTTTCTAGGGATTTTTTTTAGTATATTAAACCTTAGTTCCATATTACCCTAAGATCTTCTTTTAATTATTATTCAGCAATGCCTACTTGATGCTCCACGTTATCTATCCTTTACTTTCAAGGGTAGTTATTCTTTAGCACCTATTCTACTAAACCCTACTATCTATAAATTTGTTATTGTACAATAGCAGCTGTTTCAACTTTTCAAAATTGGACTGGAAATTGGACAGGAATTGAATTGGAAATTGGAAAGTATCCTTACCTAACCCAAGGGGACAACATCATAAAGAAAAGATACAGTACAGCTGATAATTCATGTAAATCACACAATCTGGACATCGTTTCGTAATTGATAATTCATGCTGGAGTCTGATTGTTCCAACAGGGAAATGAGTGTGTGACTCACAAAATGATTTGTTTGTGGCAGATAACTGACATACAGGGCTGAGAAATTTACAGATAAATCATTAAATATCATTAAAATCCAGGAAGAAATAAATCATAAACGCTATTTGTGGAACATGTTGATTGAACATGTGTTATAGTTTAGCTGATATTCTATAGTAATGAAAGTTCCTCTTTATTCAGGACACCAGGCTTGATAGCAATAGATAGGCAGATAGCTTGGGCAGATTATGAGCTCTACATGCTTTTGGCTGCCCACAACCTGCCATTTACAGCCCAGTTACAATAAAAAGGAATGCTCCTTCCGGTCCCACACTCAATCAGCTATTCCTTACCATATACTGAAGTTACTTCTGCAAAATGTTGACCTATTTATTTTTTCTTCAGCTGAAGGTACTTCTGATATGAAGATCATTCTTTTTACTTCCCGCTTGGATAACATATTGCCATTGTTATCTTACGGTTCTTCTTTTTATTATTTGGTTTCCACCTGATCTAATATTCCCAAATTTTTGACCAGTACAGTTCCTCCCTATCAAATAAACGGCTGTCTTGAGCACAGGCCTGTCCTATCAGACTAGCAGTACAAAAAATAGATGAAAGACAGGGGAGAGGCGGAAATTAAATGTTGTATTGTTTGTACACAGACATCAGATTATTCAGACCCATGTTGTTTAGGGCAAGTATTTGTACACAATTTAAATGAAGAGGTTGGCAGCAATATTGCTTGAATTCTGTGCTTGTAACCATCTTGTAGAGTAACCAGGATGTTCACTCTGCCTCGGGCCATTTCCTATTAAGTCTCATAGATAGGAAATCTCTGTGCTACAAAAAAAAATCTTGTGTGCTCAACCTGATGTTGCTGTTCTTATTTGCCAGTTTTAAACTTAATGGAGTTTATCAACCCAGAAAACGACCAATTCTTCTGCCTACCCCTAGTTCTGGTCCTGGATATTCACATGTCTCATGCTACATACATGCTGTAGCACTGCCTTAAAACTAAAAACGAAAGCCTTCAACTCTCACTTAAGGAATTGTGGCAGAGACTTACAAATCACTCCTTAATTTGCCTGTGGCCAATTATGTATCCAGAACCACTGGTTTAATAGTACAGATACGGTCTAATAATTCAGAGCCATATATTTAAACTTGCAGACAACTTTGTTAGGTCCTCATCAGTGAAAGGTATTGGAACATGGGGTACAACCTGGAGAGCAGTGAAGCAGAGACACCATTCCATTTAATTTACATTGCAAGATATCTAGTGTAAAGACTTCTGAAATCAGAGGGTATTCATATGTCTTGTGTTACAACTGTAATGTTATACATAACAAATTAATCCTTCTATCCATTAAGCTTGGTCTGCAGAGTTTGTTTCACTATTTGTTAGGACATTAACTTACTTTTTGCAGGGGCAGATTAATGCATAGGCCCAGTGTGATCAGGGGCCCATTTATATTTTCTTTTCTTTTAATATTTCTTTTTATTTGGACTGCTGGGTCCAGTCTGGGGCACCTGCTGGGAGAAGAAGGCAGGCAAGGAACGTGTGTTTGAATGTGTACAGATCCAGTGAAGTCGCTGGTGCATGCCAAACCAAAGCCAATGTGGAAAGCTTGGATGCACACTTGCCTGGTTCTAAACATATCTGGACCAAGCAGTAGCCTAGAATGGGGCCCTGTGTGGATGTATTCTAGGGGCCCCACATGTCATTAATCCACCACTGACTTTTTTCCATTTCTTTCATGCCTGCCCCCACTGTTTCTATGAGACTGGCAGGAAGGAAATTGATAATGGTTCAGTTTGCTTGTTACTAGCCATAATGCCGTGCTTCCATTCTAGGTGCTCTGAAATCATACCTTAGAGAACTTCCTGAACCTCTTATGACCTATGAATTGTTTGATGACTGGATGACTGCTGGCAGGTAAGAGGGTCAGACACATTTCAGATTCTATTCACTTGTTATCCCTGTATTTTAACTCCTCTCCCTTTGCATAAACTTTAAGCACCAAAGACCCTGAGAAACGTCTGGAGTGTTATCGACAGTTGTGCAAGAAGCTACCACCAGCCAACTACAACAACCTCAGGTATTACCATTTTATAATGTCTTCTGGCTGGAGGAGAGGCTGGTCAGAGAAAGCAGAATGTCATTGAGATAACAACAGCTTAAGATGATTGGAAATGGAATATCCAAGTAGCAACAGAATATGCTCATAGGCATTACCAAAAATACTGTAAGGCTTGCACAGTTTAGTACTACAGATTATATTATTAGCTCAATAAGCCATAGATCTATACTGGCAGTAGAGGGACACTTTAAATCTTATGTCTGTATTACGGCCCGCTGCACCTGAAGTATTTAAACTGTTTACAATCTATTAAAATGTATCAGTGTAATGTTTCCTAAAACCGCTACTATAACTTCTCTTCTTCTGCCTTGTAGGTACCTCATTAAGTTTATGGCAAAGCTTGCAGAGCACCAAGAGGTAAACAAGATGACTCCAAGCAACATTGCTATTGTGCTTGGTCCCAACCTTCTGTGGGCTAAAAGTGATGGGTATGTAATAATTTGCCCTAAGATAGGGCAGCACCTGTTCCATTATTTTTGATTTAGTTTAAAGGAGAACTAAACCCTAAAAATGAATATGGCTAAATATGCCATATTTTATATACTGACCTTATTGCACCTGCCTAAAGTTTCAGCTTTTCAGTAGCAACAATGATCCAGGATTTCAAACCTGTCACAGGGGGTCACTATCTTGGAAAGTGTCTGCGACACTCACATGCTCAGGGGGCTCTGAGCAGCTGTTCAAGAGATAGTGACACCAGAAATTAAACCATTTTTACATCTATCATAATATTGGCTTTGTTTGCTACTTATGATTTTGCCATAAGTATTTGCTCAAAGCTTTTACATTACCTTTCTGGCTCTCCGTGTTAGTCTATGAGGGGGCTGCCATATTTGTGCGGCAGGAGTCCGTTAGCATTAGAAACTTTAACTGACAGGCTGAGATGGGCCAGGTTGGTAAAACAGTTAGGTTTAGGAACTTCAACTAACAATTACTTATAAAAATAGACCTCTCAGCAAAAAAAACTATCTACATGGCTTATATAACTTTTAATGTCGTCACAAATTATCAAGCAGAAAATGAGGTTAGTCTGTAATATAAAATGATGCTACAGGTCAGATTATTAAATTCTGATGCTAATTGCACTGGTTTCTGTGCTGCCATGTAGTAATTATCTGTATTAATTACTAATCAGCCTCATATTGTGACATGTATATTCTATATATACTGTATATTGTGTACTGTATTATATAGGGTCCCTAAGCTCAGTAAGTGACAGCAGCACAGAGCATGTGCAGTGAATCAACAGAAAAGAAGATGGGGAGCTACTGGGGCATCTTTGGAGACACAGACACAGACATAGCCCTGATAGCTATAGAAATATAGAGATCAAGCAGTGAAAAGGTTCCTAAGCTGAAATGTAACAGTACATGGTAGAAACTATGGCAGCCTATTGTTCCACCAAGGAATGATATTGAAGTCAGTAACTCCAGTACAATGCTGCAAGAGTTATGTTTAGGGGTAGGTGACCTCACGAGTACCCCAGACTGCCTGGAACTTTGATTGTGTGTATTAGATTTACTTAAAGACACAGCTGGTATAACATGCAACATCTGCCCATATGCCAGAGCCTGAAAAATAGGGAGTGCTGTTTGTATTGATCAGTAAGAAGTCTCAGACATCTATTAATAAACCTCCATATTCTCAATAATTATTTTTTACAACTTTAACAACACGGGTTCTTCCCTCATACGCAGTGTTATGTTCATCTCTGCTTCCTGTTCCTCCTGACTTTGAGTAGGTGGGGGTGCAAATTTAATCTGGTCAGTAAAATGCTGCAAAGAGCTGAGCTATACTGGACTGGAAATCCTAATGGGGCTTCATACTGAGCGGAATATTTACAGGAAGCCCCATTACCACATCAACCATATGCAGATCTGAAAGGCTCAACAGAAAACCACAGCAGTCACGATGTGAAATAGCTACAGCAGTACAACATATAATGCACACACACTGCCTTGCAAAAACTACTCACATCAATTCTCTGGTGTTACTGAATAATAAATACTGCACTATGATGATTATTTACTATGACTTTTTAATGTGACATTCAGAAGTACAAAAAAAAAAATGAAGTTGCAGAAATATTAACATTTACAGTTAGGTCCATAAATCTTTGGATAGAGACAATTTTTTTTCTAATTTTGGTTCTGTAAATTACCACAATGAATTTTAAATGAAACAACTCAGATGCAGTTGAACTGCAGACTTGCAGCTTTAATTCAGTGGGTTGAACAAAAACATTGTATAAAATGTGAGGAACTAAAGCCTTTTTAACACAATCACTTCATTTCAGGGGCTCAAAAGTAATTGGACAATTGACTAAAAGGCTATTTCATGGGCAGGTGTGGGCAATGCTTGTATGTGGAAGACTTTGATGTTAACAGACAACATGCGGTCAAAGGAGCTCTCCATGCAGGTGAAACAAGCCATCCTTAAGCTGCAAAAACAGAAAAAAACCCATCCGAGAAATTGCTACAAAGAAAGAAAGAAAGAAAGCAAGCACTGGTGAACTCAGCAATGCAAAAAGACCTGGACGTCCACGGATGATCACAGAATCATTTCCATGGTGAAGAGAAACCCCTTCCCAACAGCCAAACAAGTGAACACCTAGCTCCAGGAGGTAGGTATATTGATATCCAAGTCTACCATAAAGAGAAGACTGCATGAAAGTAAATACAGAAGGTGCACTGCAAGGTGCAAGCCACTCATAAGCATCAAGAAAATAAAGGCTAGATTGGACTTTGCTAAAAAAAAAAAAAAACATCTAAAAAAGCCAGCACAGTTCTGGAAAAACATTCTTTGGACAGATGAAACCAAGATCAACTTGTACCAGAATGATGGCAAGAAAAGTATGGAGAAGGAGTGGAACAGCTCATGATCCAAAGCATACCACATCTCTATAAAACATGGCAGAGGCAGTGTGATGGCTTGGGCGTGCATGGCTGCCAGTGGCACTGGGACTCTAGTGTTTATCCCTGATGTGACACAGGACAGAAGCAGCAGAATGAATTCTGAGGTGTTCAGAGACACTGTCTGCTCAAATCCAGCTAACTGCAGTCATATTTATTGGGAGGCGTTTCATAATACAGATGGACAATGACCCAAAACATACAGCCAAAGCAACCCAGGAGTTTATTAAAGCAAAGAAGTGGAATATTCTTGAATGGCCAAGTCAGTCACCTGATCTGAACCCAATTGAGCTGCATTTCACTTGTTGAAGATTAAACTTCGGACAGAAAGGCCCACAAACAAACAGCAACTGAAAGCCGCTGCAGTAAAGGCCTAGCATGGCGTTAAAAAGGAGGAAACCCAGAATCTGGTGATGTCCATGAGTGCAAGACTTCAGGCTGTCATTGCCAGCAAAGGGTTTTCAACCAAGTATTAAAAACGAACATTTCATTTTCAGTTTTTTAATTTGTCCAATTACTGGGCCCCTGAAATGAAGTGATTGTGTTAAAAAAGGGCTTTAGTTCCTCACATTTTTATGCAATCTTTTTGTTCAACCCACTGAATTAAAGCTGAAAGTCTGCAGTTCAACTGCATCTGAGTTGTTTCATTTAAAATTCATTGTGGTAATGTACAGAACCAAAATTAGAAAAAAATTGTCTCTGCCCAATTATATATGGACCTAACTGTAATAACAATATAATGTACTGTTGCCCTGCACTGGTAAAACTGTTCTGTTTGATTCAGAAACACTACTATCGTTTATATAAATAAGCTGCTGTTGTAGCCATGGAGCAGCCAAGAAGAAAAGCTTACAGAGCAGATAAGTTCTATGGAATATAATGGTGTTCTACAGAGCTTATCTGCTATTTTAACCTATGCCATTTAGCCCTATTTCAATTGCCCCCATTGCTACACAGCAGTGTATTTATATAAACAATAGTACCATTTCTGAAGTAAGCAGATCTGTTTTACCAGTGAAGGGCAATACTACATTATATTGTAATTACTTTAAAAAAACTTTGGTGTTCCATTAAATAGAGAATTGGCCATTGGTGTAAATGCAAGGTACTGTATGCCCACCACCCAACATTTGTAAATCAAAATGTTTTTGATCATGCCCATGGTCCCCAGTTTTTACCTGTATATTTGCTACTATAGTTTTTGCCGTGCTTAAATGTGTTTTTTTATAAACACATGATAAGTAAACATTGAAAATAAAATACACCATCTGCTGGTCAGTTTATAGACAGAAACAGAAAACAAAGAACTGTTGTGATGTTTAGCTGCTCAGAAAAGAGATCTGGAACCTTAGATGACCATTTTTATCACTTTCCTGAGCAGAGCAACATCAGAACAGTTCTGTTTTCCTTCTCTCTCCTAACTCTCTGAATATACAGGAACTGATCTGCAGGTTGTGCTGTTGTTCCAAAAGTAATTATTTTGGCAGTTAATAAATAATATGAAACAAAAAAATAACTAATGCAAATCAAAAAAAGTGCTTAGGAAAGCCCCCTGAGCAATTTAAAGTGTATTGTTATTTAAAGTTTACTTGTAATATATATTTTGTCTCTATTTATTTTCTCTGGTGAGCTCTCGAGTTGGCCTATGAGAGCTCAATGTATGCTAATGTACCTGATGCTAGTGATACCATATTAAAAGCATTGATTCATTCTTATTACTCCTTTCAGAGAGACATCCTTATGGGACATGGCCTCAGCTTCCCCTATCATGATGGTCAGTGTGGTTGAAGGATTGCTAAACTGTGCTGCAAGCCTCTTTCCAGAAGGTGAGATTGTGCATCAGTCCATAAGGCATTGGAGCTATAGGGAAATATACTATAAGTAAGGTCAATTGTTCCTATATATTCATATTAACTTTGCAGAACAAACAAACATATCTAGTTCTCATCTTTACTCATATAATCCTATTTATCTTAGCTCATCTATATGCAGGCAAAATACTCCTTCAAGACATCATTAGTTCATCTGAAAGCCGAGAATAAAATATTTACAAACCCCTAAGGTGCAATATTTGGATTATTTATCCACAATGCAGTTTTTTTTCAAGAATTCGTGTGTCAATTCTATAGCAGGCCCCTGGAACTGGTATGTGGTGCACCAATATGAACACAGCAGCTGTTTTTATTACTGTACTTCTGTGCAAATGGATCACTTCTGTCACTAAGGGGCAGATTTACATATGGTCGAATATTGAGGGTTAATTAACCCTCGATATTCCACTGCCGAATGTAAATCCTTCAACTTCGAAGTCGAAGGATTTACCGCAAATAGTTAGATCGAACGAAAAATCGTTCGATCGAAGGATTTTAATCAATCGATCGAACAATTTTTCTTCGACCAAAAAAAACTTATATACCTTCCCCATAGACTAACATTGAGCTTCGGTAGGTTTTAGGTGGCAAAGTAGGGGGTCGAAGTTTTTTTTAAAGAGACAGTACTTCGACTTTCGAATGGTCGAATATTCGAATGATTTTTAGTCGTAGTCGAAGGTCGAAGTAGCAAATTCGATGGTTGAAGTAGCCAAAAAAAAAACATTCGAAATTCGATGTTTTTTTTATTCTATTCCTTCACTCGAGCAAAGTAAATGGGCCCCTAAGCATCAGTTGGGGTGTTAGCAGCAGATTCACTTGGCACAAGCCAGTTGCATCTATGAATGCAAGACTCTAAGAGAATGCTGTAATTACCAGCAGTTCCAGCCTAGGGATAATTCCGTGCCCACAATTGCTCCCCTAATGTTGCTGAGGATTCAAGTCACTAGTGCACCAGTGCACCCTCAGCTTTGTGTCCATTTGGGTGCTGTGCAGTTGTGCATGCATTTGTAAATGAGCCCAAATTGATTCCAAATTGAGGCAACCTACCATGTACCATTTACTTTCATAACAGAAAATTGTCTGATTTGGTAAAAGAATATACCAGCTCTCCTTGAAATCTTGTATCTGCTATATTTTCTATTACAGCCTCTTTAGGGAGAAAACTCCATAAAATACTTTTCTTATCATTAACATGTAGCTGAAACCTCCTTTCTCCTACTACAAGAAGAGGCGTAGACCATTATGTTTAGGAACAGAAATATTCTAATTTCTCCATTATACGTCAGCATAACTATAGATCACATTTATTTTGTAGATGTTGATTTTGGGGTTTCTGAGGCATACCCTGACACATCCTCTGTCTTGCCAATTAAGAATCAGGATTGTCCGAAAGCAGAAGAGACAACACCTCCGCCATCCAACGTTTATGAAAACACAGAAAGGTGAGAAGCTACAACATGCACATACATCTTTAGAGATGATCAACCCCTACTGAATAATATACCTTTACCCCAAATGTTATGTCATGTTTGGTCCTAACTTTTTAAAAGATAAATTATACCCCCATTTTTGGTATGAGCTCACTCTGCAACTCTTGCATATTTTTCATTCACTGGAGAGTTCAGCCAGACCCCGGATTCAAGTTATTTTGAAATGAGCACTAAGGGACATGCTTATGTACTCCTTAGTACTTGTGTCTTTTGTGTCTGTAAATGGGAGTAAATGACCCCTATAGACCCATGCTGTTCTAGTACATCCATCTACGTGTACATTTACTTGTTTTTCAGTGTCTCTGAATGTTTGACAGAATGGGAAGAGCAGACAAAGTTGGCCTCTCAAAAGGCTCTTCCTCCTATTGACGAGAATAATTCCACAACCACAAAAGTAGAAGGAAGCCCCACAACCATGCGTAAAGGTAAGGCAACATTAAAGGTATACTGTCACATCCCTGGCTAGATATCCACTGGTAGCAACTGTACCTTGTGTAGACTCTTGTTAATCAAAGGTTAACACTTACAGTAATCTGGAATCTCCTTTATTCCAGAGATATGGAATGGACTGTTTCAATATCAACCCCTCTTTGCTGGCAATAGAATTTGCAGACTTTCACATGATGATAAATGTATGTAGATGGACAATTAAATGTATGAAGGTGGTACATTAAGCTCTATAGTTGTGGGCATGGTCCTGCAGTTGCATGAAAGTGACTAATGCAATGATGTTTCTGCCCCATGAGGCAAAATGAACAACTTGCTTTAGGGGCACTTTACCAGAGGTTGCAAAAAGCTGCCCCTGTTAGTTTAAGAACCAAATATCCATCAAAGACTCTTTTGTGTAGTGAAATTGCAATCTAGGATTCTGGATTAGGGACACCATTCTTGTACACGTAAAAGCTAAAATATGTTGTACCTTTTTTTGCCATTTCAGTAAAGAGACAAGCGCCTCAGCGTCCCAACATTCCACCTCCTATTCAACCTCAGACCAATCCAAGTACAGAAGCAGCAGAGAGTTACAACAGCCCAAAACCAATCCCCCGCAGAAGTATGAGTGGCAGTCTCAAGGTCCCTAATAAGCCCCCACCACACCCACCGCTCCCACTTCAAATAGCTAAAAGTGCAGTGGAAGGGGACAATGAATCACCAACAAAGAGTCCACCTCCAAGACCTCTTCCAAGGAATCGAATTCAGTCAACAGAAAACTGAAGCCTTTTTCTTACAGATCTAGAAACTGCAGAGTCTACTGTCGCATGATGCCCAGTTAATGTATATGCAACAATCTCTTGTGAATGTAAATGAAGCTATTTGCTATTTAACAGAGCTCTGAGGCCATTTTCGATTTAGTTAGATATAAACTTCTCCACAAATCAATAAGCAATCAGTCCCAACCCCCATTAGCATATTCAGATTTGAACACAATCAGCAAAACTGCATTCTTTCAGAACCAACGTGTAACAACATCAAATGTTCACCACTATGAAAAAGGGATGCAGATGTAATGTAGTGTTCTTGTGGATTAATGCCACCCATATCGAGATCCAATGAATAGGGCAAGACTCATGTTGAACATACTTTTGCCTATTTTAATTTTTTTTTTAAAAATCTATGCTTTTTGTTATTTCTTAAGATGAACAAGCACAAGAAATAACAAAAACCATAGATTGTTTTTGTAACCCCTTTAAAGAATAGGTAAAGCTGGCCATCCACTATAAGATCTGCTTGTTGGCAAGGTCGCCAAACAAGCAGATATTCCTCCAACATGCCAACCAACAGGTGGGCGATATTGGGCTTATATGATCATTCGGCCCTATGGCCAAACAATTGGATTAAATGACGGTCAAACCAGCCAATGAGACGAGGTCAGAACCAACTATCCTATGTGGTCCTCGATCGGGTGGGAAAATCAAACCTGCCTGATCAAGATCTGGCTGATGTTTGGCCAGATATCGGTCTGGGAGGCCTGTCGGAGGGATCCATACACTGGTAGATAGCCTGCCGAATAGGACTAAAAGACAAGAATCGGCAGCTAAAATCTGCCTGTGTATGGCCACCTTAAGACTTTTATTTTAAAAACCCCTAAAATTACTCTAAACAGCCCCCAGAATAACATACATTTCTTTCTCATGTATGTCTTGTTTTGTTTCTCCTTCACAAGCAGTTCAGCTACTGCTCTTTTAGCTACTTCCTTGTTTAACATGAAGCTCCACCCCATTTATTTTCTGAGCTCTCCTTCCCTCTCCGACTGTGAAGACGTCAAAGAGGAGTCTACTGTGCATGCTCACTGGCTCTCCTCCATTGAAAATCAGTAGACACCTCTTTGACATTGCTGCAGCTAGGGTTGCCACCTGGCCGGTATTTTACCAGCCTAGCCGGTAAAATACCTGCCGGGGCTGGTAATACAAATTTACCGACAATGTAGCTGCTGGTAATTTGTAATATCTATAACAAAAGCCCTTTGCCCTCCAGTAGAAACTTACCTCTTTCGTCTTCTGCCCCTCTCGCGATGGGGCCCGTCCCCTTTGCATCACGACGCACACGATTCTGCCCCTTTTTATGTCACATCCGCCCATTTACCCATGGCTCTGCCCCTTTTTACATCACACCGTTACCGCCCCATCACTGGCCGGTAAATTTTTTTGAAAAAGGTGGCAACCCTAGCTGCAGATGCACTGCTTTGTCATAGAGACATGAAATGAGAGAAATTATGTTATTCTGGTGCCTGTTTAGAGAGAGAAAAAAGACTTACTTCTTCTTTAATGAGCACTTTAGGTGGTTATGGTGCTGTGTACTACTATATGTAAAAGGGAGCAGCAATCTCACTTCTGGTGTTTTTAGACTAAATAATTTATATTTGTGAACTGTTGTAGCCCCAGAAATGCACAGATTTGAAAAGCGGTGTCCCCTAAAAAGTGGCACTGCTACTTTATATTAAAAAATCTACAAAATTTGGTCAGATCATCATGACACCGTCAGACTGGGTCTCCTAAGGCCCACCAGAGAACCAGACAGGGTGGGCCCACTGTCACAGGAATGAAATATAAATAGTGCCAAATTATAATGGGCCACTGTGGAAATAAGGATGGGCAGATGGAAACTATCCTATGTTGGGGTCCAATGGGAGATGTTTTGGTACTCTGGTAGGCCAGTCTGACCCTGCCTGTTGCATACTGGGGATTAAGTATGTGGATTTGGTTTACTCTTGAAAAAAACAGTAACATCAAAAAATAAAAAAAGTAATAAAAATATAATGCAGTGTTGTCCTGCACTGGTAAAACTGGTGTGTTTGCTTCAGAAACACTACTATTGTTTAAATAAATAAGCTGCTGTGTTGCAATGGGGGCAGCCATTCAAAGGAGACAAGCCTCAAGTTACACAGCAGATAAGCTCTGTAGAACATAATGATGTTATCTGTTATCCACTATTTAACCTGTGCCATATAGCCTTTTTTCAATTTCTGCCATTGCTCCACAGCAGCTTTTTTATATGAACTATAGTAGAGTTTCTGAAGCAAACAGATTAGTTTTACCAATGCAGGGAAACACTACATGATATTTTTATTACTTTAAAACACTTTCATTTTTTGGTGTTACTGTTCCTTTAATATATTATTTAGTGCAAGAGGACCCGTTGCTATCATATTAATGAAATGCAGACTCATTTTAGCAATGTTACTTGTTAAATCCCACAGCCTTAGTTTAGCACATATTCCTGAGGTTATATGTTCTTCTGATAGCTGAGCATAGCAATAGAAGTATAAGTTGTCATTCTAAGATTGGTCCCTCCAGTATTTTACTGCTTGTTTGTGATGGAGGAGTCTTTGCTTGTCACTACTGATATATGTGAGGTAATACTGGGCAGCCATCTTGTCTAGGGGCAGCCATCTTGTCTAGGAGCAGCCAAGGGCAGCTGTGATATTGTCCTGGAAAAACTTTAGTATTATTTGCTTTTGCAACATTGTTTTTAAATGTAAATAATCTTTAAGCAAACATGGGACTGGTGCCTGTGTCAATAAAAAGGCATGTGTGCTTTAATCTGAACTGGCTAAATAGCTTCCATTATTGCACCACTTGCACAGTCTGATACTCACAGAATGGCTTATTATATATATACTATGTGCCACTCAACTCACTGTATAGTAGGGTGAATACGAGTCTTTTCCATTGACTGGGAGACAGAGGTTTTGATTGGAGACACTAACCATTAATAAGATAGTGAAGGGAAGGGAAGCTTTAATGGGGTACAGTTGTCCAGTACAGTCAGGGGGAACAAACATTGCTCTAAATATAAATATATATATATATATAGATGCCTATGATTAAGGGAGTGATTCCCGAAACGCGTAGGGCGTTGGATCCTTGTATGAACCTGGAATAAAAGCATATTCCATGTACCGGAGTGCCGTCCTTCTTTCTTGATGTCTATATATATATATATATGCACCTACAAAGACATCTCTACCATGGTGTATTATCTCCCAGAGGAAAAGACACCCCCACTGTAATGAGGCTAATTTCACATGTAGCATTTCTCCGCCGGCGTTGAAACTACTGAATCGGCACCCAATCACCCTAATTTTGTGTGCAGTGACAGGGACGGAATCCGCCTGTGCACATAGTGGGTGGGATTTAGGCTTGTGTCTGTGACTTTAGCTGCAGTAGAAGCTGAAGAATCTTGTTTAGCCTGCCTCTCCCTTATGATAGAGCAGGTCATAATCACATTTTCATTTCTAAAGACAAAATAGTGTACAAGATGGTTCTGCAATAAATAGTGTTTTATTTACAGATACTGAATGTGGAAATATCCTCACTCTGTACTTTTAGAAAGGAAGCACATTCGGATGTTACATTGGGTTTTTATGTTTCTGTTAATGTTCCGATATTAATTGATTAATTAAATCTGTATAATCTGAAATATTTTCATAAACTCATTCTCTGCTCCCTGCAGGTCTGTTGAGCAGGGAAAGGGTAAGACAAAGGTGTGCAAAGTCTTGTTTGTTTTCTTTTTTATATTGTTTTACGCAATAAAACTAATTTGGATACAGAAACAACCATTGTCTGCTTCTTCTGAAATGATTGCTATGAAAGGGTCAGTATTGGTTAAAAAATAGGCACTCAGGCTCATTTACAAAGTTGGCAAAAGTGACCCAAAGCAACCAATCAGATATTTGTATTTGAACAGTGTAAGGGAAACTCCTTACTGACGCCATTCCTCGATCCAAGATGGCGCACCCAGTCTGTCGACGAGGTTCTTCCTGGTCGCAGCGGTGTGACGCCAGTGCCTTCTCGTCTGCTGACGGCACTGCGTCCATTTTGGCGCCAAAGGAGGCCTATTTAAGGAGCCTGAGGACTACAAACATCGCCCAATTATAGGTTTCACTTTGTGCATTCCTGGGTGTGACTCTAGCCTTGTTATATTGATTCTTGTGTACTGACTTCTGCCTGTTAAACCGCATTGACCAGATTCTACCTGGATTGACCCCTTTGCCTGGACTTTGACCATTCTATTGTTGAACCCTTTTGTACCCTGAACTTTGGTGTTACGAACTGCTTCCTTCTTGGTCCGCACTACTAACTGAGCCTTCGGATCCTTACAAACAGGTGATAAGTAAATGCTACCTGCTGATTGGCTGACTGCTTTGGTTTACTGGTGGTTCAGAATTTGTGACTTTTTTTTACATGACCCCATTAGAGGCCCTCATCTACTAAAAAGGTGCAACCTTTGCTCTGATTATTCTACTGGATTAGGGTGGCACATGCTGCTACTTGGGGAGATTAGTTGGCCAGCGACAAATCGCCTCTTCTTCAGGCGACTAATCTCCCCTAAATGCCTTGTCACCTAGAAGAATGTAAAACGCTGGAGGAATGGCACTCGGAACGCTTTGTTTTCCGAAGTCGGCTGAAGTTGCCTCACGAGGAAACTTCGGGCGACTTCGGAAAGCGTAAGTGATCCGATTGCCATACCGCCAGAGATTTACATTCTAGCGGCGGAAAGGCATTTAGGGGAGATTAGTCGCCCGAAGAAGAGGTGATTTGTTGCTGGGCGACTAATCTCCCCAAGTAGCAGTGTGTGCCACCACCCTTACATGCAATTGTAATTCTTGTGTAGTGTTTCTTTGTGTGTGTGTTCCACCACCAGGTAGTAACTGACAATGTATAACAGAATTGTTGCATGTGTCTCTCAGGCTTCAGATAAGGAGGAGATCATTATCCACAATGTGGGAGTTGCTGTCTTTTATAAACAATGGGCCTGCAGCTGATTTGGTTACCAGCATTCCCCCTTTACCAACACCAACAAACGGATAACATGGGGACAGACTGCCACCATGGTGCTCTGCTCTATTTTTTCCTAGCCCAAACAATATCTGGCAAAGTCCTGGCAGCTGGGGGCCATAAATATTGGCACAAAGCAGCACATGGGACAGTGGATGGGATAGGGTTAATACGTTTCAGTTGGCTTTGAGAAAACCTCTGTGTGAAATTTCTAACAAGCCATTAGGTAAAAAAAATTACTGCAGTATGACTCATGCTCAATAAGGGGCTATAAATATGACAACTGTGATGCATTCCAGGAGCAGCATGACACACTTTGAGAGAGAAACTGCAAACAGAGAAATCCAATAAAATAATGTTTTACTTTGTCGCAGTTTAGAGAAAATTAAAAGGAATTTGGTTATGTAAAACATGGTAAGTTATAATTAACAAATATAGGTTCCTGGCAGTTAAGGTGGGAGCAATTGCCGGTGTGCACATTAATTATGTTCAGTATAACAAAATTGGTTTCATGCATAAGAGTTATTTAGCTGATTTGATTTCAAAGAAAAGAAATAAAAGCTGCGGCCTTTACACCTCCAGCTCCAGATATGTAGGTTCACATACACACACACACTTTTGTTGCATGAGTGCTAGTTTTCTTTATGTACTGTATATACTGTATATATATATTAGAAGAACCATGGAGGAGCACTCCCTAAACGTAAATAGCCACTTGCCCGGGTGCTGGTATATAAGGCAAAGTGACATTGTGCTGCATTCAACAGGAATACTTGTAGAAAATCAAAATTGATTGAAAAAAAATCAGACGTTTGGTGTACATATACTAAAAACATATACTAAAAACCTATAGCTATCTTTCAATTCAAAAATAGCCATAATCTGTACACAAAAGAAGCCCTAGTGATTGGGCACGTGAATATTATCCCATTTAAAAAGGTGAAAAATGTGTAGGAGTAAGCACTAGTAGTTTAAGATCAATTGAATATTAGACAGATACAACTGGTAAGTGATAATAATAACAAAGAAATACAAAAAGGTAGATGAAGAGGAAGCAACTATTTTACCCCAAATAAGTTTTACATAAAGTTCTGCACTCAGGGCCGGATTTACATAGTGGGCGCCCCTAGGCCCACTGCCGTTCGTCGCCCCTCTCCCCTCCAGGGGGACAGGAGCAATGGGGATTGGCGCATGGGAATTTTAAAAAATGGTTGTATCCCCAGCACATCCCCAGTGTTTTTGAACCAATGTGGGTGTGGTTGAGCAGCATGCCGCCCCCCTAAAATCCTGCCACCCTAGGCCCGGGCCTAGTTGGCCTTTCCACAAATCCGGGCCTGTCTGCACTTCTTGTTATTGTTTCTTGATGCCTCTTACCTAGTGGCCTTCATATACAAAACACTATGCTCTTAATACCAGATACAAGCAAACAGCTGGAATAACCTGGCATGCAGATATCCTGAAAGCAATACTAAGTACACACAGTATAGTGTAGGCTGAATGCTGCTGACATGTGCTAATACCATATAATACAGACTGTACATAATGTGCTGTTTATTTCCCTTGTGTAGACATTTCCCAGTGGTACATTGGCACACAGTGGTGTATCCATAACAAACAGATATGTGTAACTTTCTCAGCCAAGACAGCAGAGGATTTGGATGGGGATTTGAGGGTTTTTCTTTGGTTTATTAGATTTTTTAAATCTCAGATATATTTCTTTAGGCTGGGAAAGTTACACATCTAATAAAGATTAGTAATGTGTAAACTTTATTATATTATATATGCTTTGGGTGTTTCATTTGCCATTTGTACATAGTGTGACATTCAAGTTAGCTTTGCCAAAATAAATCCTGTTCATTATAAGGGGCAAACTATTCAATTACTCTGGGAATGTTTCATAGATATTGGAATCAGGGAGCCTTGACCCCACCAAATTTGTACCCATGGTTCCAGTTTAGTGCCCATGACATTAGTCTACTGTTGGCTCTATGAGCCAATTCTAGCAGCACTGCATGCAGACTCACACAGACACAATCACATACACACAAGCAGAACTAGTCTCTCACACACACTATTTGTACAACCCTCTCTCCTCTCACACACAGCATCATGACCAGGTTCTCCTCACACACAGCATCATGTGACCAGATTCTCCTCACACACACAGTATCATGTGACCAGATTCTCCTCACATACACAGCATCATGTGACCAGATTCTCCTCATGCACAACACAGGGGAGCACCCAGGGCCGTATTTACATAGTGGGCACCCCTACGCCCACTGCCGTTCGTCACCCCTGTCCCCTCCCCTTTATTTGTGCAAATTTTCATCATCTGGACCGAAGCAATGGGGATAGTCGCACGGGAAATTTTAAAAAATTATTATATCTCCACCGCATCTCCAGTGTTTCTGAACCAATGTGGGAGTGGTTGGGCATCATGCCGCCCCCCTAAAATCCTGACGCCCTAGGCCCGGGCGTAGGTGGCCTTTCCACAACTAGCACGGATCAAACCTGTGCTGAAGGTGGTCACCAGAATCAGCATAGGTGGACCCTGCTGTGATCAGTCAGTTAGGGTTGCCACCTGGCCGGTAAAAACAATGGTTGATCCCAATGTTATTAATAGGGAAAAAAGATAAATATATAGGAAGGCCGGTATTTTTCACCAGAAAAGGTGGCAATCCTGGCCATAGCAGATCCCAGAAAGAAATGCAATGTTATCAGGAGAGAGGCAGATTATCAGCAGTTTCTAAAAAAAAATGCAGGCCGAGAATCACCCCTACACAGCAATCAGCCCCTTCCTTGCCTGCCCCAGGAGCTATAGTGTCAGGTGCAAGCATAAATACCCATAACCAATATCCACCATGTGGTTAACACAATAGTTCAGGGAGCAGGCAAGGTAAGGGGCTGATTTTTGCCCTGTGTTTTTCAACAGGGCAAGTTTCAGCCCTGAGTGGCATAAGACGTACGTTATCATTACTAAGTGCCACCCCCCTCCCATGGATTTCTAGGCAGCTTGGTAAACAACATTCCAAACGACCTCTGCTGGAGGAGCTGTTGCAATTTGTGCTTAGGGTTGCCTGGCCAGTAAAAATTAAGCTTGATCCCAATCGTATTAATAGGGAAAGGCATAAAATATAGGAAGGCCGGTATTTTTTTCAAGAAAAGGTGGCAACCACATTTGTGATTGCACTTAAAAGCATGATGTACAATGTATAAAACACAAAAAAGACCGCTACAGCTCACAGTTCTTCCCTTAATCCAGGTGCTCTGTCAACAGTGTCCCCACTGTAAATACGACAAAACTCAACAGGCAAACGGCACTTCTGGGATAAGGTTTATTGGGGTTACTGCTGCTGAAAACCTAACTTGTTCGGGAGTATATCCCTTAGTCATAGGCTAACAGTTCATTTCAGACAGCTGTATGAGATTGTAAGTCTTTCCAATAAAATGCAAGTCCCCTGTTCCTCAAAACCAACCAATGGATAATGCACTGTGAGAGAAATGGATAAGTCCTATTTTGACACACCTTTTTTCTACAAATTTCCCCCTAATGAGTGAGGGTGTGTCCCAGATTGTAGATATAAAATAATAAGGAGCCAACACTATAGTCAGAGAGAGAGAGAGAGAGAAAGAAAGAAAGAAAGAAAGAAAGAAAGAAAGAAAGAAAGAAAGAAAGAAAGAAAGAAAGAAAGAAAGAAAGAAAGAAAGAAAGAAAGAAAGAAAGAAAGAAAGAAAGAGAAAGAAACTGCAGAGATGGACATGCAACCAGTAAGTTGGGCTGCAATGATGTGTGAGTGCAGAGGTATAGTGTTGGTTTATTCCACTGGTCTGCCTGTAAGTTAGAACTGGAGCTGTAGTTACTGAATATGCCTGTCTACAGGGTTACATATTTGGTCTTTCAGTTGCATTCACAGGTATACTTGATACACAATCATGTCTGCAAAAATGCCCTTTATTTTACCACTTTCTACGAAACTAAAATTTATTTTCTTCCATTTTATTAATAACCGTTTCCTGCCATTTTCATAACCGTAGCATCCACTGGGTTTTTTTCTTTTGCATTTGTTATGGGGTATCTTGTTCTGCACTGAAGACATGACCTATATGATTTAAAAGAAATAGAGGTGCAGTATTTGGTAGAAACCATAGGCAGCCATGTGTACAAAAATGCATTTTATTAATAACCATTTTGTGCATTTGTTATGGGGCATCCTTCCACTAAAGGCCTGATTTAAAGAAAAGTATTATATTATAACAGAGGTACAGTAGATGGTATAGGCAAGTCTAATAAGTCTATGTGCCTCCTGTATGCAATTTCTACAAGACAAACTGATTTAGTGATTTGAATTACAGGTATGTGATCTGTTATATGGAATCCTGAGACCTGGGGGTTTCACTGATAAGGGGGTGTTTCTGTAATTTGGATCTCCGAACCTTAAGTCTGCTATAAACATTTAAACATTAGAAACACCCAATATAATTATTTTGCTACTAATACACATTCAATCTGCTTAGTTACCAAAGGAAATAGATAGATAGATAGATAGATAGATAGATAGATAGATAGATAGATAGATAGATAGATAGATAGATAGATAGATAGATAGATAGATAGATAGATAGATAGATAGATAGATAGATATTGCTGTCTCATTCATATCTATCTTCACATCACCAGGGGGAACCAGGACTGGGGTCCTGTCTATCCATTTAGAAACATTTTATTGTCTGTTATTTATATTGCACTGATGCATTTATACAAAGCTTTACAGATATTATACATCATTCACTGCCCCAGTGGAGCAGACAATCCCTTTCACATTCAGTAGTGTCCCTATCCCTGAATGTTTTCGGAGTTTTGGAGGAAACACAGTCACGGGGAGATCATACAAACTCACAAATAGCACCCAAGCTGTAATCAAACTCAGAACCTGAATGTTATAAGGAAGTAGTGCTGCCCACTGAGTAACCATGCTGCCCTAATTGTCTTATCTTTTCCCATTTACTGCATCCTTTATACTGCTCGCCTGACTGTGTGCTTCTCACCATGCACAGAATGCTGTCATACATAAACTCAACCTGACTAAGGGTTACACTATAGAAGTTCGAGGTATCATTGACCATGATGCTAACAGGTAAGTACATTCCAAATCTTTGCACCAACCACCTTCTGAACTTTGTGAATGTGGATTGCTTCAGTCCTGCATCAGGAAACGACCAATTAATTCTGCTTCCTATAAAGATTCAGACAGATCTCAATAACTGCAAGGTTTTCAGTCTTCCAAATGCCTCTGTATGGTCTCTAAAGGCTTATATACCCCTACCTTAAATGAAAATATAATATACTTGTTAAAAGATTAATTGAAATGCAGTAAGTGATGCTGCAACTATCAGCCTTAAAGGGGTTGTTCGCCTTTAAGGTGACTCTTAGTATGTTATAGACTGACCAATTCAGTATATGTATATTTTTATGTATAGTTTTATAATTATTTGCAGTTTTCAAATGGGGTTCGCTGACCCCTTCTAAAAAGCAAATGCTTTGTAAGGCTACAAATGTATTGTTATTTCTAATTTTAAGTACTCACGTTTCTATTCAGTGCCTATGCTATTCATATTCCATTCTCTTATTCAAATCATTGCATGGTTGCTAGGGTAACTTGGACCCTAGTTACCAGATTGCTTAAAATGCAAATTTAATAGTTGCTGCATAAAAAGCTAAATAACAAAAATCACAAATAATAAAAAAATAAAAACCAACTGCAATTTATCTCAGAATATTACTCTCTATATCATACTAAACGTTATTTCAAAGGTGAACAACCCCCTTAACGTTTAGTATGTTTTATTATGGCTAATTTTAAGCAACTTTTGAAACTGATTTTTTTTTCTTTTTTTTGTATAGTTTTTCTTCTGACTCTTTTCAGCGTTCAAATAAAGGTCACTGACCCCATCTAAAAAAACGAATGCCCCGTAAGGCTACAAATATATTGTTATTGCTACTTTTTTAACTCATCTTTCTATTCAGACCCTCTATTATTCAAATCAATGCAGGGTTGCTATGGTAATTTAAAGTCTAGCAGCCAGATTGCTGAAATTGCAAACCGGAGAGCTGCTGGATAAAATCTAAATAAATCAAAAACCACAAATAATAAAATGAATATCTCAGAATATCACTCTGTACATCATACTAAAAGTTAATTTAAAGGTGAACAACCCTTTTAACTTAACTGAGAGCATTAGTGCACCTAATATACTTCATCTCATTGTAGCCATTAAGCGCTGTTCAGAAGGATTGTCCCATCAGTCAACCGTAGTTGATGGCTCTAGATGTCATCTGCTGCCTGACACAGGGAACATTTGAACTGCAAACAATATTGATAGCAGAGGAGCTCACTAGAAATCTTTTGGCTCATATTAATACTATGGTGTTAAGATACTCACAATCCTTAATAGAAATTGCATCAGTTGGTGGAATTTCCTACAATTTTGTTTACTATGTTTGTGCTTGAAGTACCTCTCTGTTCTGTTTTATATTTTTAAGTGAAATTGTCTCTGTGATTTCTTTTATGTTTAAGATTTGCAATTGAATTGGGAAAAGATGCCGACAATGTTATCATCCATTTCAACCCTCGATTTGACTACTCCGTCGATAAAAACATTATAATCTGCAATTCAAAGCACAACAATGTGTGGGGGAGTGAACAGAAGGAGCCGGCGTTCCCCTTTCAGAAGGGCTCAGAGACCATGGTGAGATGTGGGGAGAGTCTGGACAATTATCAGTATCATTTCTGGTGGTAACACTAGCACAGTACAATCCATATTGGAGGATGTTTTACATTGTGCTCATTGTGTGTTACTTTGCCTTTGTTTTTATCTGTAATAGTCATCCAGCAATAGGGTGACGGTCTGCCACTCTTTGGGGGTATGAAGTAAGTAAGTAGTTAATGTGTTACTGTAGATCCCCTGTAAAATATGGGAAAGAGTAGCAAAGACTAAAAAAGTGCTCAGGGAGAAAGGGAATACTGTAATGGGAAGGAAGAATGCTATATGATACAATTACGAGATGATTGTAGTTGAAATTCAATTACATCTTATGTTAATGTAACCCTTTCGACAACCCTTTGTCGGTGTTACACACCACGTGTGGCGCTTACATGATGGCACGGGACAAACCTGACCCACTCTGCAGTGGTATTGAGAGAGACTGGGTACCTGGTACTTGCTAGCACAGTGCCTCCACCTAGTGGGATCTAGGAATGCACCTACGAGCGGCCCCACTAGAAATACAATAATAAAACACATACACAGTATTTGTTAAACTGAATAACTGTTTATCTAAAATTAAATGGCCAACTAGTACAAATAGGACTCCTAACCAGGTGGGAGTAAGGGCCTCACTATCTACCTTGTTTGTGCTAACTATCTACCTAACTAAAGATGGCAAAGTCCTTTAATGTCCTTCCACAAAACAGTCTCTGTATCTTCAAGCGCTTTTTTAGGGTTCTGTCCCTTTAAACAGGATACTCACTCGAAATGCTCTTCGGATGATTTAGAGCTCTCTTCAGGCAAGTCCAGCACATTCAGACCTACAGCGCGACTACCAGCCCCTTTGGATGCTCAGATAGGAATCTCCTGCTGGCTGTTCCTCCAGTCTGGATTCCTCTCACACTCTCTGTCCCTCCAGGCACAGTATGTGGCTTCCCTGTGCCAGCCTGATCCAAATGAATGCTTTTGGTGATGCCTCTCAGCTCTCTGGGCTGACCAGCAGCTCTCTAGTCTCTCTCTGTGTTCACCATGTGGTTCTCTCTGCCAGGCTTTTCTCTGGGACTTCCTCTTCCTGCCACTAGCTGCTGTGTCACTTCCTGCTGCACTGAGATCACTGAACACAGCTGGTTGCTAAGTAACAGCTTACAGCACACAGACACATGCTCTGTGCTTGATCACTTACAGGGATAAGTGCAATCGTTTTGCACTAATTGCCTACATTTGTTAAACAAACATAAAGTCCAGGAAAGAACATGGGACCACAAATAAAATAAACGGCAAATAATTCAGATAAATTTGGTGTCCATTAAATCAGGGTTCTACTGTATAAAACTAGCAAATTGATGTCAACACCCTTGGGATGTCAGATAATTTATTTATTGTTTGATTATTTGCTAGTTTTAGTGCCATTAATAAGTATTCCCTCTGGACAATGTTCTCTCTAATTCCTTGACTATTTTTGCGAAAAAATTATTTTGTGCGCACATTTTAAACGTGTGTGTGCATTTTTGAAAACTGTGTGCTCAGGTCATAATAAATGAAAAACTTTGGCCTGAGAATTTGTGTGTGTGCACAAGAGCACAGCTTGGAGGGAACATTGCCCCTGGCGCTGATTAGAACCATACAGGTTCCACTCAGGATATTAACCATGACCGCTTTAGTGAGGTATACATTAATACAGTATCAAATAATAGCTTGTGCATTGTGAAAGCTACTTACATTGTTGGGAGACCTCTTCCAACACAACATGCTACTATTTACCCAATTTTCCCTATTGAGGCAATTCAATTATTTCCTTTCTCTGTCCTTTCCAAGGAAAAGGCCAGCTTTTTAGTCTGTTCTATAGCCTTAGTATTAGTGATCCAGCCATGGATTTCGGTGAAATTCAATATTTTGCCAGCTGCAAATCTTTTTGCTTAACTGTGCCAACAATTAACGGTGGAAAAATTTGCTGAGACCAAATAGTCGCAAAGACAAAAATGTCACCAAGACAAAAATGTCACCAAGACAAAAAAAGTCGCCATAAGAAAAAACGTCCATTGACTTTAATGCATTTGGACAAAAAAGTCACCATAAGAAAAAACGCTCCAATAATTGTGCCTCCAAAAAATAAAGGGCCAATTAATTAAAAAAACGCAAAATATTTATTAGGACATGTTCCTATAGAGCATGCTAACTACTATTTCGACCGGCAAGTCTTCATTTGAGTATAATATTATATGTATTAACATACCATACTCAAACCTATAGTGAAATGTATATATTATGTTCCCTGACCTTTTCATTAAGTATGAAACTGGAGAAAACCTTTTCAAATCTCTGTGCTATTAATTTTTAATACAACTTTTACTGTAATAATCTTTATTATAATTCTTTATTAATTTGCTCATTCATTTTTTTTATCTATTTTTTTATTTTTCACCTTTTTAAATTTTTTGCTTATTTCTTCCGTTAATCTTTTCATTATTCCTATCAAGTATTGTTTTGAATGTTTTGTAACTTTCCCTTTTTCCTTTTAAATTTTCTCTGTACACAGACCCAACAAATAGATTGACCTTTAACCCTGAGTCCTAAAATCTTCCTACAAATGCTCCTGTTCTATAATCTTTTGATGATAACTAATATAGCTTTATATAGCTGAAAACTATAAAACTGATAGCTGTAGTTCCATACTTTAGTCTAATAACCCATAAGAAATGTCTCAAACTGACAATCTCTCCTTCATACAGATTGCCTTTGAGTTTCAAAATGACATTCGGGTGAAGCTGCCGGATGGCCGACAATTTACGTTCCCTCTTCGGGTACCTGAGGATGTTATTCAGTTCCTGGCTCTGTATAGCTTTCATATCAGGTCGATTTCTATTCATTTTTCAGCTCTTTAATCTGCACTGCCACCAAGTGCAGGTTCTTCTACATCTATCAAGTTCAACTCTCTTCTAAGAGAAGATGAATCAAAGCAAGACAAACAGACCCATGGCAAGCAAATGTACAAATAGGCATGACCCCAAAAAAAGTAATAAAATTGCTCCCTGGATCATTTACAATTGGTCATTTACTGAATCATTATTGTATATGTTCTCTTAAGAGTAAAATATCCAATCCAGTGATTGAGTCCAGTCACTCACTAGAAATGATTTACCTTTACATCCCTACAGTAATAAATAAACTTCTCTTTTGCTGTTATAACTCCTTTTTTGCTTAATACTACATTCCAGAATGTAATTGACAGAAAGATCCCCAGGTCGTAAGCATTCAGAATAATAAATCCTAAACCTGTAGTTTATTTACTATCTAATGCATGCTGATCATGAAACAGTCCTGGTTTTTTTAATTTGTAATTGTTTTAGCCTAGGCACAAACATTCTGCTTAATAGGTCCTACATCTATATAATAAACATTCTGATCAAGTTTCTCGTCTGTGTCTATTATACAGAATCATTACAAGATCAAACATATTTACATACAGCAGTTACATAGTTAATGTGGGTTGAAAAAAATTTCAATAGTTTATGTAATGTTTAGTTAGTCCAGCAGGTGGCACCAACCCCTAAAGGTTGTCCCTTACAGGCTTTCTCCTGGGAAATTCTAGAGTTGGGGAAGTCCCCGTTTCAGAGAGCTATAAATGGTTTTTATTGAAAACTTTGCAAGAAAATATAATCCTCATGCTGGCTGAGGTATACTAAACTTATTAACAACTGAAATTCCCTGCCCCCAGTCCAAGCAAGGGCAGCAATGAGGATATAAGGTGTGGGTAGGACTGTGCCAAATAGGGAACAATAGCATTTAAGTGTAAGTTGGTGTAACAAAATTGGATAGGAGTTAGTTCCTGGTGCTTCTGAGCTTTAAGCTAATCTGTCTGAACCTGTTTTGATTCCTGTTGTGACTCCTGCCTGGCTTTCGACTATTCTGACCTCTGGATCCTGACCCTTGCCTTAATACCGACTATCCTTTCTGATTGATCTCCCGGTTTGACCCTTGCCTGCCTGACTACGCTTATTCTCTTCCTGCCTCGACCCAGCCTGATCTGACTACGACTTTGATTACAGCTGTGCCCCTTCGCTTGTTTAGAACCTTTCGCCTTGCATCTCTCGTTTTAAGTCCTGGCGGCATCTGAGTAGCTGAGGGCTCCTCCCGAGGCCAAAGGCGGCTGCTACAGGCAGAAGCACGAGCCGAGACCTGGGTGCTTGGCATTGGTTCTAGATTCAGGGTGCCAACCGTTACAGTTGGAAAGAACCTACAGGTACTGCAAGTGCTTTAGTGCTATACATGCCAGAGGAGTAGGGGGAACGGTAGTAGCAGGTTGGCCCCCTCAACGGCTAAAAGTACTCTGGCACAAGAGACGGTAAAAAGAGAGTGTGTGAGTTTGTTCAGAATGTGAGAGCTGCTACAATAAAATCCTTCATTGCATCTGCATGTTACCAAGTCACAGCCAGTTTGAAAACACTAAAATATTTTCATCAACAAGTTAAGCTCCACAGTTTTTTTTATTATAAAGTGGGCCTTCTCCTAATAAATCCAAAACACAGCTTCAGTCTTGCCTAGTCATCAGACTTGTGTAGAGATGTAACTGTCATTTTAAGAAACACTGGCTCTCATTTATTGAAGTATAGTTCAGTAACATTCTGCCTCCAATATTAAGCGGGAGCCCACTAACGATGGTTAAGAGTTGCATACATCATATCTTTGTAAAGCTATAGTTCTGAAGTAACTATATCCTTAAAGGAGAATTAAACCCCCCCAATAAGAAAAGCCCCTACCTACTACCCTAGATAATCCCCCTCCTTGCTTCCTCCCCCCCCCGCATACTTCAATACCCCTGAAAGTGTCCCGAATACATTGCTCACATATCTGTGCAGAGTAAGTGTAGCGGAGCTCATGGGTGCCATCTTCCGGATCTTTGTTCTTCATCTATATTGGCACATGCGCAGTTGGAGCAGTCTTCCAGTTCATAGCAACTGCACATGCACCAAGAGTGTTGTGAATTGCCGAAGGGAAGGAAGCGGACCCTGAAGAAGACTGAAGATCCGGAAGATGGCGCCCATGAGCTCCGCTGCGCTTTCTCTGCACCAATACGTGAACAATGTATTCGGGACACTTTCAGGGGTACTGAACTATGCAGGGGGGGGTCACCCTCCTGACAGCAAGATACAGCTTAGCATTCTGCAGAGAAGCTTCTGTGCAAATAGAGAAACCTTGCTGACTGATGATCATGTAATTGTAAAACAATGTTTTTTTGTTCATTTGCCTTCATAATCTAGACAAGGGCATTTCAGCTATTAGAAAAGGTGAGATTGACCTGTGAAGGAGAATCAGGCCTTGGTGGGCTATTTGTGCTGAATTGAATGAAACATCCCAGGATGTAGGTCCTGTTTCTATTGAAGCCACTTCACTTTTCCAAAGAAATATCTAATGCAATGAAAACAGAACCACCAACATATTTTGACTCAAAGTGCTCTGCTGAAAATAGATAGTTAGGCTTTCATCTGGTCACGACCCATTCAACAAGTGTCCAGCATAAATACATATTTTATATATACAGTATAAGCATCACCTGTACACTGTTTACTACATATTGGCCATGTTTAGCTTGCTATTAATGCAAATGTAAATTAAACGGGTGCTTCACCTTAAAGTTATGTTTTAGTATGTTATAGAATGGCCAATTCTAAACTACATTTCAATTTGTCTTCATTATTTATTTTTTATAGTTTTTGAATGATTTGCCTTCTTCATCTGACTCTTTCCATCTTTGAAATGGGGGTCACTGACCCCATCTAAAAAAAAAAGTTCTATTTAGTCTCTCTCCTATTCATATTCCAGTCACTTATTCAAATAAGTGCATGATTGATATGGTAATTTGGACCCTAGCAACCAGTTTGCTGAAATTGATAACTGGACAGCTGCTGAATAAAATGCTAAAGAACTCAAAAAACACAAATAAAAAAAAATGAAAACAAATTACAAATTGTCTCAGAATATCACTCTCTACATCATACTAAAAGTTAACTACTTAAAAGCTATGGTCTTTGGTCACAGAATCTTATTCTAGAAACTAGAACAGAGTATACCATTTTGAGCTAACATACAAGGCACATTATTTGTCCTACAGTATCTGGATACGGCCTGTCCAACATGTCTCATTTCCAGACCAAGGGCACACAGAATGTTTTACAGGTTCGATGGTGAAAAGTGCAAACAAAAAAACCAATCCACAATGTTTTTACAACCAGCAACTTGAAGAATTGCTGCAGCCGTGTATTCATTAGGGATGCACTGAATCCAGGATTCTGTTTAGGATGCTGCCTTTTTCAGCAGCATTCAGATTTGGCCGAATCCTTGTGCCTGGCCGAACTGAATCCAACATGTAAATTAGGGGTGGGAAGGGAAATCACGTAACTTTTTATCACAAAACAAGGAAGTAACAAAATAGTTTTTTCCACTTTTTCCCTTGCCGTCCCTAATTTGCATATCAAAATTTGGATTCGGTTCTGTATTCGGCTGAATCTTTCATGAATTATTCGGCTGAATCGAAAATAGTGGATTCGATGCATTCATGAAGAGCAGGTCGACTTCCGGACTCTAAAATTGTACCTAATACCAGATTTCCAATCTAGCCTTAAATACAGGGGGCAGCATTCCTCAAATAAAAGTTCAAGGTCATCTATAACTGTTAGATTAGGCAGGCCTTTGTTGTTAAAGGAACAGTTCAGTAGGTAAATATATTGTATGTGCAAAATAAAAAATGTTTCTAATATAGTTAGTTAGCCAAAAATGTAATGTATAAAGGCTGGAGTGATTGGATGTCTAACATAATAGCCAGAACACTACTTCCTGCTTTTCAGCTCTCTTAGTCAGCGACTTGAAGGGGGGCCACATGGATCATAACTGTTTAGTGAGTTTGCAATTGATCCTCAGCATTCAGCTCAGATTCAAAAGTAACAGTTATGACCCATGTGTCCCCCTCAAGTCACTGATTGGTTACTGCCTGGTAACCAATCAGTGGAAACCAAGGAAGCTACAAAGCAGGAAGTTGGGTTCTGTTCTGTTATGTTACACATTCAGTCACTCCAGCCTTTATAGATGGCATTTGTGGCTAACAATATTAGAAACATTTTTTATTTTGCACATACAATCTATTTACCTAGTTTTTATTTTAACCCTGAACAATTCCTTTAAAAGTAGACATCTGACCACATGATGCTATAAACGAAGCCCCAGACTTTATTTAGTAGCTTCTCGTAGGTATGGCAGGGTACAAACTGGAGCACTGGATGCCGGGCTCAGAGACATATAACGTAAACAAATAAGCACTTTTCCACACACAGTATTCCATATCCAGAAGCCATTAGCCATTGAGGAGGCATCCCCTCCCATTAAAGCCGTCCTACTTCTGTATCATGTCCATCACACAGTGCACCAGCTCCCTTAGGTTCCTGCTAATTCAGTTCCAGTTTTGTTCCCTTAGACTTCAATAGTAGGGATGTAGCGAACTGCCGATTTGGTGTTCGCGAACGCCGTTCGCGAACACCGGCAAAAAATGCGAACGTTCGCGAACAGTTCGCGAACTTCGAACACCCGCTAAAATCGTTCGATTCGAACGATCGAAGGATTTTAATCATTCGATCGAAGGATTTTCATTCGAATCGCACGATCGAAGACAATCGTTCGAACGAATGGAAATCGTTCGATTTTTAGTGGTCGAAGGAATTCGAATGGTTGAACGACTTGTATTCGAATCGAACGCGAACTCAAAATGCGAACGTTCCCAAACGTTCGCGAACATTCGGCGGACGCAAACGGTCGAAGTTCGCGCGAACTAGTTTGCAGCAGAACAGTTCGCTACATCCCTATTCAATAGTGTTTTCATGAGATAAAAAGTGCATTTGCACTTTCTGGACTTTTTTTTAATTCAGTTGTTTTCAGATCTATCACCAGAAATAGACTTTTTTCAATTACACTCTATTTCTATGTGACAGTTTTTCTAATATTGAAGTTAAATAACCAGAAATTTGGCATTTAAAGTTACCAAGAGCAGCTTTTTGCCACCCCTGTTAACTTGTGTTAACTTGTGTTAATAGCTGCTGCTGTGAGTTTCTCAACTGGACAGGTGTAAGTTTGATACGCATTATATGTGTTTCGTCTCTACAATAAGGGCTGAACTCCACAGAAAGATTACGAACGATTCATCGCATGGCGATGAAACACAGGCGACAAGTCGCAGGTGCTTAATCTAATGGGAGTGATAGACATATCGCAGGTACAAACTACATGTATCCACTGCATGCTGCGTCTTCATCCAACAGTTGTGTTGTGTGTAGTTTGCAGTTTCTATCTCTTTTGTCATATTCGGCACCTCTGACTTGTCGCCTGTATTTCGTTGCCATGCGACAAATCATTCTGAATCGCTCCGTGGAGTTCAGCCCTAAAATGGAAGAGATGCAGCAGCTGAAAGAATACATTCATGCCATTGTTTAGGTTTGCCACTTTTTTGGCACTACCATAGTTATCTTGGGTAAAAAATACATTATGTTGGCACTGGTCCACTGCAAGGGGAAATCAACAAATCAGATCACAGATAATATACTCAGGGATGCTTTCTTTAATAGATGTGTAGCCCACCATTGGGTGTGACTAATATGTTTGTATAGGCAACTCCATTGTACCCGTACCTTTCCCAGACTGACCACAGGAAGCTTATAATTGTTTAAACAATAAAACCCCTTTTTTATTATTCAAGTAAAATGGCAGGATCTACATGGAACAATCAGTTTTAAGCAAATTATATATTATAAAGCAGTAACACAGTTGGAATCTCAAATATAAAGTACACAATAATGAATATGAATGCTGTAATATTATATCAACTCCTTAGATTTAACTCCCCTATCAACAGTCCTAAATGATTTGTGCAGGTTGGGGCCCTTATTAGGTTTCTCCAAGTGAATGGCCTTTAGGTATCCAGTTAGCAGTTTAAAGCAAGCAGTTCAGTAAGTTGTATTCAGTTAGGGCAGACACCATCCTTCCAAGGGAAGAACAGCTTAGTACTGTGTATAGTCAGAGCCATATTTATATATAGGGACCCAAGGGTCTTTGCCTAGGGCACAGGTTTTGGGGGGTGGCCCTTGGGTGCCTACGTCATAGATATTTTTTTAAAAAAACAATGGATTAAAGGGTACACGTTCCCCTTATAGAGTAGTACTCTGATTAGTCACAGTGCACCAGGGGGAATAGCCCACCACTCTTCCACAGGGAATATTGAGTTCTTAAAGTAAAATGCTTACTGTAGGCAGCTGCTTGCTAATCATCCTCTAAAACAAGGAACTTACTTTGATTCATGGCTGAAACGCCATCTAAATCATGAAGTCAAATGAACAACAAACATCAGATGCATTATATGATCGTCAGGCAGCAATGTTCATCTGTTTGCACAGAATGGCAAGCTGTATTTTGTTGTCAGGAGGGCAACTTGTGTTATGTTTTTTTGGGAAAAGCAAACAGACGCCAGAGTTGTATACTTAGTTATTCTGATGACCAGGCTTAATATCCCCCTGCCTAATGCCTCGCACTGAAGGATTTGTAGGGGTTGTTCGCTTTTATTTTCACTTTTACTATGTTGTAGATGGATCTGTTCTAAACAACTGTTCAGTTGGTCTTCATTATATATTTTTTATTGTATTTATATAAAATGATTAGCTTTTTTTTTTTGTGGCTATGTCTAGCTTGCAACTGAAAATGCTTTCTGGTTGCCCTGGCAAACATTGATGTTAATGCTGTCCCTACACATTGAGATCTGCTTGTTCGACAACCCAACTATGTGCAAGGCCAAGTCAGCCTGATCAGATGATTCAGCCTGATCAGATGATACAATATGTTTACTGCGGATGAGATTTCCGGCGAATTTCTGCTAGCAACGGCCACTTTGCCCTTTAGTAAATCTGCCCCATGGTCGGAAGATAAACTTCAACAAATCTATCAGTTCCTCAGTGTCATTGGCAAATGTACAGTTGCTTTCACTGTAGTAGATAATTTGAATTGCTATGAGTTACCTAAAGCTTTGGCATCTGGAGTACTTACAAGGATTGGTGAAGGAAAAAGAATATTGATCCATCAGCCATAACCTCGTCATCCACAGATAATAAAACAAGGGAATCATTGTCTCATGCTACAACAAGAGTTCTATTAAACATTTAAATTGTCTGGCTCCCAAGGACCTTTATTCATTTCATTGCTTTCTGGATAAGCTCTCTATTTACTTTTGTTGGCATTTTCTTGTTATTTACAGCATTGATCAATTGTAAGGAGCAGTAACATCAAAAAATAACATTTTTTTAAAGTAATAAAAATATATGTGTTGCCCTGCACTGGTAAAACTGTTGTGTTTGATTCAGAAACACTACTATTGTTTATATAAATAAGCTGCTGTGTAGCAATGGGGGCAGCCATTCAAAGGAGAAAATGTTCAGGTTACACAGCAGATAAGCTCTATAGAGCATAATGGTATCTGTTATCCACTATTTATCCTGTGCCATATAGCCTTTTTTCAATTTCCGCCATTGCTACACAGCAGCTTGTTTATATGAACTATAATAGTGTTTCTGAAGCAAACAGATCAGTTTTACCAGTGCAGGACAATATTTTATTATATAGGAATTACTTTAAAATACTTTCATCTTTTGGTGTTACTGTTGCTTTAAGTATGCGCTGCATGTTGGAATGTTGGGCTAAAGGTGGGTGAGCAGTGCACATTTTCAAACTTGTCAAAATACAGTCTCTTTAAAAGGTCTTTTGTGTACTGACCAATATGAGGTTTTCTAGATTATTATTTGCTTTTGTGAGCTCCTTATCCCTGGACACTTCCAGTTTATTGCTGATTACCATAAGTAGTGATGGGTGAATTTGTCCCGCGAAATCAATGGGCATCAAAACTATTGTCAATTTCGACACCTGCGACAATTTTTATACACACGCCTATTTTGTCAAAATGCATTAAAGTCAAGGGGTGCCCGAATGTTGACGCGTGACTATTTTTTAGCATGTGCCTATTCTGACGCGCGCCCAAAATCATTTGACGTGGCGGATTTTTTGCCGGCGAATTTTCTCCACAGTTTCGCAAATTTTTTCACCGGCGGCGAAATGCCCCGCAAATTCACACCTGCCGAATTTATTCGCCCATCACTAACCATGAGTTATCATTAGAGCTGGGTGACCTACAATATCATTCAGTTACAGGGAGCTGTTAACCATAGAAATAGAAAATGAAGGGTTGACTGATTACAAACACACATGATTGTTTGTGTGAAACATCACATGAATTACCTCTTTTCCGTGGAAAGCTTGGTGGATGGGGCTTAGGTGAGCATACGTCTTCCTACGTTTATCTGACTGGGTAAACTATCATTCAGCTGCAAGATATAAAGCCTGAGTCCAGCACTAGAACCAACAACGAGGCAGGAATCTTCAGCTTGCAAAGATGGACATGGAACCAGTAAGTAGGGGAAGCAGTGCTGTACATGGAAGGGGGGAACTGGATGCAATCAAATGCATCACTCATGAGCCGTTAACTCTTCAAATTGTGAAGTGTGAAGCTTATTTATAAAATCGTTAATGTTTCTTCTTATATAACATGAGTATTATGCTCATCTAGTCTTTAGTCACTTCTCATGTCTTTCCCTTGTATCCCACTTGACACGCAGGGTAAAAAGCCTTCTGAAAACAGAGGTTATTCACATGCTCCTTTTAGCCCTTGTTATCCTAACAAAGTGGTTTTCTATGCTTTAATAGCTGTTTAATAGCTCTTTTTCCCCTTTTTCATGTATTATGTAATAATGATACTCTTTCATATTCTTTATTTTTTTCTTCACATTTTTCCTCTACTTTTTGCATTTCTGTCATCCGCCAAAATGATTTGGCATTAACCTTCTACATGCTTGCTCCTTTCACTTAGGGCCAGATTTACAAAAGGGCGAAGTGACTAATGCTGGCGACGATTCGCCGCTCTTACAATTTTCAGGGACTTTGCCAATTTCCTAACGGGCGCAGGCATCACTTTGCTAGCAAAGGAGATAGACGGTAGCGGTAATTCGCACTCTATTGCCAGGCGATTTTCACTCTGGCGAATAGATGTTACTCTGCAAATTGACTAAGATGAGGATTTTACTGAATGTTACCTCTTTCGCCAGACTTGCCTTCTCCAGCTCAGACCAGGCAAAGTGCAATGGAGTGTATCTAACTTCCTCAATCTTCAGTTACTTACATCATATTTTTTAGTGAAAAAAGTTTCTAAGTCAAAAAAACGCTGGCGTCTTATCCTTTTTTCCGAGTGATAGCCTGCAAAAGTCCTTAAAATTTTTTTTGAGTAACCGGGTTCCCCCATACATTTTCTAACATATGGAACATTAACTATACAGTGGGCTCATGTGTAGGGCATTATAACAACTCTATTTTCTTTATTAAGGTTCCCTGGACTTGTGTAATGTAATGCATTTGCTGCAACATATACGTCCATTCAACTTTATCATTTCCCGCCGTATGCAAATCAGCCTGAGCTAAGACCTCTAACGAAGTTGCACTAGGGAGAATTGAATGCTTGCACATCTTCACTTTTGTTTGCTCGCATTGCCGAATTAACAGTAGCAAAAATTTGCCAGTGTTCGGCACCCTGGACGCAACTTCGCATTTTATTAAATTAGCATTGTCTGAGCGAATTTTCGTCTGACGAAGTGTTGCGATGGCTGCGAAGCTGTCGCTGGCGAATTTTCGCTGCTTAATAAATTTAACCCTTAGTAAGATAAAGTTAGTTTTGTGTCTTCCAAACCCTTTTTTTATCAGTTTTTTTGTCTCCTGTTACCTCTCCTTACCTTGTTCTCTTTTTATTCTCCTTTACACTAAAAAGATACTGATATGTAATGTTGGTGACTATTAACAGAGGTACAAAAATCGACCTGCATATACTCATAATATTATTATCACATATATATTCCAAGGCCAAAACCATCAACCTTTTCCTCCACTTCTAACACAGGATGTTAGGATAACCAACCTCAACCTGCATAAAGGCCACCGTGTGGAAGTGAGAGGACGTATTGCAAAAGGCACTAACAGGTATGTTTCACCACATCAGAAAGATCCAGCTATGCTATAAACCACATAAACTGATCATGTGACTCCTGCTGTACTGCAAAAATATAAGAAATAATAGAGTAACTTTAAGAATTGTGGCAGAGCCATGCAAATTACTCATTTCAGCTAACCATGGGGGTCATTTAGGAACAATAGAATTTCAATTGTTTTCCATGAATCTCTAAAAATGTGTGGTTTTCCTATTTTATTTATAAACTCTATTCAAGATTTATTAAGTGTAAAAACTACAAAAACCTTGAATACCAAACTTCGCCAGGTAAAAGTTTTTGAGGTCCTACAGAAGTCAATGAGAGCTGCGTTGATCCTATTAGACCGTTTTAAATCAATTCAGACTTTTAGAGTATTTCGAAATGTGTCCGGTTTTCCAGGTATTCATATTTTTAGTGTATCATTCGTTATTTTCCATTTGTATTTTTTTTATTCAGATTTTTTAATAAATGTCATAACATTTGCAATTTTAGAGAAAGTGAGTTTAGTCGTGGTTTCAAAAACCTCTAAAACCCCTAAAATCCAACCTTTGATAAATAGACCTCCACATGTCTGTAACACTCCGCTATGTCTAATGTCTAACTTGCACCACACGTGAAAAAATAAAAAACAAAGGACACCAAAAAAATGCATATATTGCAAAAAATGTAAAAACTCTACAAAAGACATTACATCCCTTTATCAAACATATTGAATCATCATGACATTACGTTTTTACTATATATATATATATCTATATATATCTATATATATATATATCTATATATATATCTATATATATCTATATATATCTATATATATATAGATCTATATATATCTATATATATATATCTATATATATCTATATATATATATATATATATATATATATATATATATATATATATATATATATATATATATATATATATATTGTGGGGGTTCACTCGCTGGTAGGCTGCAAAAGAGGCGACTTCACACACCAGGAACGGTTTAAGGGCTTCCTGCCCGCGTTTATTTTCCAGTGGCAGCAGAAGTTTCCCCTCGCAGGGGGAAGGTAACCAAAAAACAGCAGTTTAACAGAAATATCCAGCCTCCTGGCTAACACAAAAGAAATGCTTTGCTTTCTCTCCTGAAGCTGAGCAATACCAGCAGTTTGTCTCACACACATTCAGCACTGCTGCTCAGCATCAGGTGTACTAAATAGGCCTAAGGCCTCTTGAAAACCTGGCCTACGGATTTGGGAATCCGCCCCACCCTACTCTTGCGGGTTCCCAGTAAGACCAGTCCCGGATCAGCAATTACAAAAACCTTGCAGAGAGACATAGTGTTTCTCTGCTAACAGCACTACTGGTCTCACCTCAGCAACAATATCTGAGAATCCGTGGCCCAACATACATTCCATCAATCACTTTTCCCCAGGAAACTGGGGACCTTTTTGTCACCATACCACATATCCCCCCCCTCTGCTCAAGCCCGTAGGGCTGAGCACAGTATGCCACCAATGCATGTACCCTGGAGAGAGCATCTGCATTCCCTTGCATCTTTCCAGGTCTATGTTCTACTGAGAACTTGAAATTTTGAAGGGACAAGAACCATCTGGTGACCCTGGCGTTCTTTTCCCTATTTTGGGCCATCCATTTAAGTGGGGCATGGTCAGTGACAAGTTTGAACTGCCTCCCTAACAGATAGTATCTCAAGCTCTCCAGTGCCCACTTGATGGCCAGGCACTCTCTCTCTACAATGGCATACCTGCGTTCAGCGGGGGTTAGCTTCCTGCTTAGGTATGCTACTGGGTGTTCTTCCCCATTCACTACTTGTGACAGAACAGCCCCTAACCCAACTTCAGAAGCATCAGTCTGTACAAGAAACTCTTTCTTGAAGTCAGGAGCTATCAGCACAGGGTATCTGCACAGGGATGCCTTCAAGTTTAGAAAGGCTTCCTCTGCCTCTGGGGTCCATGTAACTGTTCCAGCTTTACTCCCTTTTGTGAGGTCAGTAAGTGGGGCTGCTAGGGTGGCAAAATTGGGGACAAACCTCCTGTAATATCCCACTATCCCAAGAAAGGCCCTCACTTGTTTCTTGGATTTGGGCCGGGGCCACTCCTGAATTCCCTCAATTTTGGACACCTGTGGCTTGACTACCCCTCTTCCAATCACATACCCCAAATAACGGGCCTCTTCTAACCCCATTGCACACTTTTTGGGATTTGCTGTCAGACCCGCCTTCCAGATAGAGTCAAGGACCGCTTGTACCCGGGGCAAATGACTTTCCCAGTCTGGGCTAAAGATAACCACATCGTCCAGGTAAGCTGAAGCATAACCTTGATGTGGTTTGAGAATGCGGTCCATCATTCTCTGGAACGTTGCTGGGGCCCCATGTAAGCCAAACGGTAGGCGTTTATATTGCCACTGCCCCTCAGGAGTGGAAAACGCAGTCTTCTCTTTGGCCCCTTCAGTGAGGGGTACCTGCCAATACCCCTTGGTAAGATCTAGGGTGGTAATGTAGCGGGCCTGCCCTAGCCTTTCTATCAGTTCGTCGACCCGGGGCATTGGATATGCATCAAACTTGCTGACCTCATTTAACTTTCTGAAGTCATTGCAAAATCGGATGCTACCATCCGGTTTTGGGACAAGGACAATGGGGCTGGACCATTCACTATGGGACTCCTCAATAACATCCAGCTCCAACATCCTTCTAATCTCATCTGTCACTGCCTGACGTCGTGCCTCGGGTATCCTGTAAGGTTTAACATTGACTTTAACCCCAGGTCCAGTTATAATGTCATGTTTAATAATATCAGTAAGCCCAGGCTGGTCTGAGAATATTTGTCTATTCCGGATCAGAAACTCTTTCATCTCCTGCTTCTGACTGTTAGTAAGGGTCTCAGCCACTTTTACCTCAGGCACCTGTGGGATCTTTACCTCTACAACTGCAGGACAGGCGGACAGCGATTCCCTATCCTTCCAGGGCTTAATTAAGTTAACATGGTAGAGCTGCTCTTTTTTCCGCTTGTTTGGTTGGGACACCTTATAATTAACGTCCCCTACGCGTTCTATAATCTCGTAGGGGCCTTGCCATTTGGCCAGGAACTTACTTTCCACCGTAGGAACCAGGACTAACACCCTGTCCCCAGGATGGAAAGTTCGGACACGAGCCGATCTATTATATATGCGGCTTTGAGCTTGCTGGGCCTGAAGCATATGTTCTCTCACAAGGGGCATTACTTTTGCAAGACGGTCCTGCATGTCTGCAACATGCTCTATGACACTTTTGTGTGGGGTGGCTTCAGACTCCCATGTCTCCTTTGCCACGTCCAACAGCCCTCGTGGGTGGCGGCCATACAACAACTCAAAGGGTGAAAACCCTGTAGAGGCCTGTGGGACTTCTCTAATGGCAAACATGAGATATGGAAGTAAACAATCCCAATTCCTCCCATCTTTATCCACCACTTTTTTTAACATCCCCTTAAGGGTCTTGTTGAACCTTTCCACCAACCCGTCAGTTTGGGGATGATAGACAGATGTGCGTAACTGTTTGATTTGGAGAAACCTGCACAATTCCTTCATCACCCTAGACATGAAGGGAGTCCCCTGATCTGTAAGGATCTCTTTTGGAATTCCTGTGCGGGTGAACATGTGGAACAGCTCTCGAGCTATGGTCTTTGAAGAGGTGTTCCTTAAGGGGACAGCCTCTGGATACCGAGTGGCGTAGTCCATGACTACCAAAATATACTGATGCCCCCTAGCAGATTTTATTAGTGGCCCTACCAAGTCCATGGCAATACGATCAAATGGAATTTCGATTACGGGTAAGGGAACTAATGGGCTGCGAAAATGGGGCATTGGGGCCGATTTCTGACACTCGGGGCATGATTCACAATAGTTCTTTACATCTGCATGTACCCCCGGCCAAAAGAACCTCTGTAGCATTCGGTCTTTGGTTTTCTCATACGCTAGGTGGCCACCTAGTGGATGAGAATGGGCCAGATTGAGAACTGTTCTCCTATATGGCTGTGGGACCACTAGCTGTTCCACAATCTCTCCTCGAACCTTATCCACATGGTAAAGCAAGTCATTTTGTACAGCAAGGTGGGGAAATACACATTCTACCCCAGGATTTTCGGGGTTCCCATTTTTAACCTTGACATTTTCCCAAGCTTTAGTGAGTGTCGGGTCCCTTAGCTGGGCAGTTCCGAAGTTATCCCGGGAGACCTCTAGCTCAGGCATGCTAGGTTCCTCAATGGTCTCCGCAGTTACCTCAGATTCACCAGCTAATACAGCTAAGGGAAACAACTCACTATCTTCCAACCCATCCTCGGTACCACTTACAATAACACCTGACATGGGTGGTTCTGTTTTCTCTCCCCCAGATACTCTATTGTCCTTAACAGTTTCTATAGAAGTATCCAGTTCAATAGGGTGGGGTCTCACCTCACCATGCTCAAAACTTTTCTCAGTCTCTGGAGCTTGCTCCTGGCACAGTTCACGAAATAAGGGAAAGTCTCTGCCCAAAATTACACTGTGCAAGAGTATGGGAGACACTGCCACTTCATGGCACACAGTCCCTGCGGGGGTCACAAAAGTCACTAAGGCTGTGGGGTATTTCTTACAGTCCCCATGTACACACACCACTCCTACTTGACGCTGTGTTAAAGGACAGTCCTTCAGGAGCTGTGTGTTTACCAGTGTGACTAAGCTACCTGTGTCTAATAGTGCATTCACAGTGCGCTTACCAATCTGGACGACACAAGTTGGTACATCAGGATCCGCAACGAGACCTGGTCGAGCGAACAGAGACAACTTCCCCTCCGTTCCACACTCCATGGGTTCTGGATCAGCTGGGCAGTTGGCGGCAATATGTCCCCACTCTCTGCACCTCCAGCACTGGGGAGCTCCTCGGGTCTGGCGGGGGCTGTCTCCACGGGGTCTTCCTCTTGTTGAGTCTAGACCTGGATTACCGGGGTCCTCTGGGCTGAGCCTTTCCACTGTAGCCGACTTCTTGGATCGGTCCACTGCAGGAGTCCTCTTCGAGGTGGGCACCGCCCGCATAGTGAAGTCCTCAGCGGCAAGGTATCGCTCCACCAGTTTCCACCAACTGGTCTGCTGTATTTGGGTCGCCTTGGCTTACCCACCGGCGTAATTCAGGTGGAAGCGCTCTCAGGTATCGGTCCATTGTGACCCTTTCCACTATCTGAGGCGCGGAAAGCAAGTCCGCCTGTAGCCAGCGTTTCACAAGGTTAATGAGATCATACATCTGGGAGCGGGGTGATCCCTTAACCTTAAATTCCCAACTGTGGACCCGCTGTGCCCTCACAGAGGTGGTTACTCCCAGTCTCCGCAGGATTTCAGACTTCAGCTTGTCATAGTCCCTTGCGTCCTCGGAGGACAGGTCATAAAAAGCTTTCTGGGAATCCCCCACTAGTAGTGGTGCAACAATCATCGCCCATTGCTCCCTCGACCAGGCTTGCTGCTCCGCCGTCCTCTCAAAGGTACAGAGGAAGGCCTCCACATCATCCTGCCCAGTCATTCTCCGCAGGAGGTGGCTGCCTGGGATGGAGCGTGGCACTCCGGGGACTAGGGCAGCATCCCCAGAGACCCTGGCTGTCAGTTGTTTTAGCACCTCAACTTGCAGCTGCCGATCTTTCTCTGCAGCCTGCGCCAGTGCAGTGATCTGGGCCTCCAACAGACGATTTGCCTCCTGCTGGGTGGCGTTACACTGCTGCTGTAGCAACTGGCTCTCCTGGTGGGCCTTCTGTAAAGTTGCAGTGCACTGCAGCAAAGCCTTGAGGACATCCTCCATTTCACAACTTTTAAGTGCACTGTCTCTTTAAATCCCACTTATAAGCTATACAGTCCGCACAATACCCACAGGAGACTTACTGTGGTTTGGCAACTTCCGCGTGTGGCAATCGCTGCCCGCATCCTCCACCAATTGTGGGGGTTCACTCGCTGGTAGGCTGCAAAAGAGGCGACTTCACACACCAGGAACGGTTTAAGGGCTTCCTGCCCGCGTTTATTTTCCAGTGGCAGCAGAAGTTTCCCCTCGCAGGGGGAAGGTAACCAAAAAACAGCAGTTTAACAGAAATATCCAGCCTCCTGGCTAACACAAAAGAAATGCTTTGCTTTCTCTCCTGAAGCTGAGCAATACCAGCAGTTTGTCTCACACACATTCAGCACTGCTGCTCAGCATCAGGTGTACTAAATAGGCCTAAGGCCTCTTGAAAACCTGGCCTACGGATTTGGGAATCCGCCCCACCCTACTCTTGCGGGTTCCCAGTAAGACCAGTCCCGGATCAGCAATTACAAAAACCTTGCAGAGAGACATAGTGTTTCTCTGCTAACAGCACTACTGGTCTCACCTCAGCAACAATATCTGAGAATCCGTGGCCCAACATACATTCCATCAATCACTTTTCCCCAGGAAACTGGGGACCTTTTTGTCACCATACCACAATATATATATATATATATATATATATATATATATATATATATATATATATATATATATATATAATGAACTAAAGCCTAGCAAGGAATTAGGCAAATAACGATGTACAGGTTATTTATCAATGGTTGAGTTTTTTTCGACCTCGAGTAAACTCACAACTTGAATGTTTACTTATTTATGAAAAAACCCAAAATTAAAAAACTCGAGGTCTTTTCAACTATGTATTGTGAGCATCTGAGCACAGAAGTGGAAAATACAGGTGGAATGGTGGATGGGAATATCATGTATGGTAGAGAGAACCATAAGTTATATGTACATAATATACCTACTGTTACCAGTATTAAATGTTTACTAATGCAATAAGCTTGAGCTTGAAATGGGAGAGCAGGAGTTAAAGGACATCAAGTGTTATTCACTGGGGGTGCCAATTTGTCAGGCATTTACCATTGAAAATAATGGATAACCTCAGGTCAGTGCTCCTGTTTTCATGGGTTTTTCCAAAGCTCTTAACAGACTTCCCCATAAACATTTGATTTCTAAACAAAGGTATGTTGGTCATAGTAATGTTGTTTGTAAATGAATAGAAAACAGACTGATGAAGGGTGGTTGTCAATGGTGTATTATCATCTCTAAGTAGGGTTCTTTATTGGCTGCTGCAGAGTTCTGTATTGGGTCTACACCTATCCAACTGGGTAATTAATAATGGCAATAGTTAATGCCAGTCAGCAGCAAAAAAGCCAGCATGATATTGTCTTGTTTTAAAAGGGGTGTAGACTCAGGAGGAGAGGGTCAGGCTTCCCCTTTACAAAGCACTGATAAGGACCCATCTACACTATGCTGTGCAGTTTTGGTCTCCAGTGTTTAGACATTATATTAATTAAAACAAAGAAGAGCAACTAAGCTGATAAAGGGTATGGAAGGCCTAATTTATACCAAGCTGATAATTTTTAAGCTGGAGAAGAGGTGCTTAAGGGTAGGTATGACAACTATATAAAAATATATAAGGGCACCATATGATAAACTCTCATATAATTTATTCACCATTAAGTCTTTCCAGCAGACACCAGGGCATTCATTGAGATAAGCTTCAACAATGGACTGCATGCCTTCTTAAAATTGGGGAAAAACAATGTTTCTGAAACAGGGTCAGACTAGGGGGGCCCAAGGCAGCATGGTGGGTGCGGGGCAGAACTATATATGAATAATACTTTCATTGTCTGTGAATCTTACTAATATGGAGATGTAAATTATTATGAGTGTGCTCTGTATCCCTCAATGTGTTCAGTGTACTGTTTTCACAATGATAGAATCTGCAGCATCCTATATAGAAAAGCTGCCCTATCTGTGTCTACACCCCTTAGTGTTCTACACGTTCATCCTTTGTAAAAAAAAAAAAAAAAAAAAAAAAACAACATAATTTATTTGCTAAACAAAATGACTTCAGTCTAAAATATAACTGAAAGGATAACTCCTGCGGATTTCCTGGGTAGCCCTTTATATATACTGTGCAGTATGCAGTGGAAATAACTACCTGTCTAATCTTTTTTTCTATTATTTTATTAAGATTTGCTGTTGATTTGGGAACAGATAGCAGGAATTTGATCTGTCACTGCAACCCTCGATTTGAATATTCCGTGGATAAAAACACCATCGTTTTAAACTCAAAGCAAAACGATGTCTGGGACATTGAAAAAAAGGAAACTGCTTTTCCATTCAAGTCGGGTTCAGAAACCATGGTAAGTTAATTTTCCAGATAAAGTATTAGTTAACTCCCTACTAATGCATTCATTTTGATGGATACAAACAGGAGAAATTGAATTGGTGGAGAGAATACAAATAAAACCATATGTGTAACTATGTAAGTACAATGGCCAATCAAGCATGTCATTCTCAAACCAAGGTTATTAATATGAAGGTTGTCCTCTCTTTGCTGCTATAACAGCCCCTACTCTTCTAGGAAGGTCTGGGAATGCTGTTGGTGGGATATACTTCCATTCAGGAGCAACAGACTAAAAGAGGTTGGGCATTGAGGTCAGGGCACAATGGGGCTCATTTATCAACAATGGGCAAATTTGCCCATGGGCTGTTACCTATAGCAACCTATCAGTGATTAGCTTTTTAAAGCCAGCTGTAAGAAGAACAATGAATGCAGCAATCTGATTGGTTGCTATAGATAACAGCCCATGGGCAAATTTGCCCAGTGTTGATAAATGAGCCCCAGTATCTTCTGCCTTGAGGGCATTAAAGGCATTATTTACCTTTCCCATACTTTTGTTGGAACAAAGTTGGAAAGCATATAGCTTCTGGACAGAATTGTCCAGAATATCATTATATGCTGTAGCTCTCAGAGGAACAAGGGGTTCTAACTCATATCATGGAAAACTCCAGACCATTATTCTTCCCCCACCAAATTTTACTATAAGCATTAAGCATTCAGAAAGGTTGTTTTCTCCTGGCATCTACCAAACCCAGACTTCTCCCAAATCACTGCCAGATGAAATATCATGTATCTCTCTTGAAAACGTGTTTCCACTGTTCCAAAATCTAATGCCGGGGATCTTTGCACCACTCCAGGTGAACTTTTCATTACATGTGGTGATGTCAGGATTGTTTGCCTCATCACCCATTAAAAATCCTACATTCCTTTGTGCTGAGATTGCTTTTGGGGTGGTCCAATTGAGCACATTGACATTTAGGCAGGTAATTTTGGCTAGACCATATATAACATGGTTTGGATGTTTTTTTAAATGCTCTGTCTCTTAACCCTGGTTCTAGAGATGTTGCTGGAATATGACTACCAGCTAGGGATTGGTGAATTTGACCCATTTCGCTTCGCCAAAACTTTGCCGTCAGGGAAATCTCGCCAACACCCATTCAATTTTTTGCAGCTCGGCGAATTTTTTTTTAACGTACGACGCCATACAAGTCTATGGGCGTAATTTCCAAGGCGAAACAAGGCGAAAAAATTCGCCCATCCCACCAGCATTCATCAACATATATTTAAGGATTCATGCATCTTTTTGGGTATCCAACAATGTCTTTGGACCCATAGTTACATTTCAGTAGATGTTCAGGAGGTATGTACGTCATCTGAAGCTTAAAATACTATATAGAACCGGGAAAAATGTAGTAACTTTTATTTCATGTGGGGATAAGTCTCCTATGGTTCAAACAGAAACTTAGAGATTCAGTTATGAAAAATAGCATTTTTGAGGTTTTACTCCAATGTGTGCTTATTCATTAAATACCACTAAACTGAAAAACCTGATTGTGTAGAACCTGAAAAACAATGCAGTGAAATCATATCCTACCAATTATTTTTATAAGTTTTCATAATCTCAAAAATGTCTCTAAAACGCAAATTATATTTTTTTGGAATTTTGAAAACTAGAATTCAAATTTGCTATTTTTACCACAGTGTGACCCTGATTCTACTACTTAAAATAATATTGTAATAGAAATGTATCCCTTTAATTGAACTGTAACTGGTGATGGGGATGGGTTAAGACCTGGGTACACTTTTTGAGAGCGGCGCTGCGCCAGTGGCGGCATTGCAAAATGCAAATTTGGCTCTTCTAGAGCAGAGAGCGCAATTATACTCTCTGTGCTAGTGTTCTGGCCCTTTCTGCTACCCTTGTGGACCCCCTCCAGGGCAAAAAAGGTGATCACATGGGGTAGGGGGGCGGCAGCAACAGCAAGTTGCCTCAGGTGGCGGATAGGGCCAGGATAGCCCCTGCTTTTGGATAATAAATCAACACTTGACCTTGGCTGCATACAGGACAGGACATGAGCAGCATATAGGCAACCTCCGAGATGGAGAACTTTGTGGACTTCTAAGCCAATGTTTTAAGAGGGTTGGGTGGTGTATACTTAGTCAGGACAGCCATCTGTGTGTACAAGGTGTAGAACAACAGGACTTCTATGGACGGGGGTCCATATGTTATACTTTACATATGGAGTCCCGGAAAAAGAAGTTCCCTTATGTAAACCCTGTGGGGCTGCCACCATGGAGGACAGGGGGTTGTCCAGTTAGGGGTACCATAGCAGAGGAGGGGCCATGAGATGGAAAAGGGAACAATTTTTTGTATGTAAATATTCTATATATGATAAGGTACCTGTTTGTATCAGATGTGACCCTATTACTACGTGCTGTATTACTATTGCAGTGCAGCATTACTCCAATTATATTGTGTTGGTTGCCTGTTCAAATTAGTGTCTCCTCTTTTACAGCTGATCTTTGATTTTGAAGACTGCATAACGGTGCATTTACCTGATGGCAAAGAAATCCCATTCACCTGTCGGTTTCCCATAGAAGTGATTAATTACCTGGCTCTCAATAACATCGAGCTCATTTCAATCTCAGTTCATTAACTGATCTGTAAAGATACGGCGGCATCTCGAAAAATACGACTTTGGCCAATGACACAGATACATAATGATCCTGTTATAGATTAACATTATATTTCACAAAGTGTAGAAAGAGTAGCCTGCACCTCTTCATCTGCTGTTATGCTATTGGCTGCTGAAAAGTGTATTACTTCATGATTCTATTCATTGTTCAGCCTCTAAAAAATTTATGTTACCTAATATTTTAGAATTAATGCAGTGTCTGATCACAGTTACTAATGCGTCATTCACAATATATTAAGTGAGGGTTTGCTATGTGTGTATATGCTTTTATTAACACTGGATCCTTTGCTAGCTGAATATTCAACTGCACTCACAATAAAGTCTTATTGCATCACTTGTGTCTCCTGTAGTCAGTAGTTAGGTAGCACAATGGCCCCGGGCCTGATCTATAAAGATGTTTTCTCACTGATTGAGAATTCAGACAATTAACATGTGTTTCTGTGTCTTTGTTTATTCAGCCGTATCAGCATATGCTGATCTGTATAATTTGTACTACATTAACAGGACAGGGGAAGGGAAAAACTGTACAATATATAATGAATATAGTATGCCCTGTTGTAAAAGGTAGGGTAAGTCGCCAAGGAGTTCCATGACTATATAAAAGGTCAATAAAAGGTATATGCAAGTCAAGGAACTATGACTTCTAATAACATAACGATAAATGTGACTTCCTCCAAAAAAATAGGACAGCAAGTAAAAAAACACTAAATATTTATTAGGACATATTCGGCAAGGGCCTAACGCGTTTCATGCCTGTTGGGGCACTTACTCATAGGCTAAATGGCACACCCCTGTACACAGGTTATATAGGGGCTGGGGCCCATCAAAAAGAGCAACACATGTTTCCACCTATCAGTGGAAGCAAATCGCTAGTTTGGATGCTTATTTACATACAGGTTCATTAGACTACAGTATACTTCTACAAGGGTTACAAAAGAGGAGCATGCAGTTATACTTAGAATAGATTCGGTTTTCCATTCAGTTCTAGATTAAAGCTACATACACCCTTCCCTACAGGCGCGCATGCTAGCCTGAACCGGAGCGCTCGGGAGCTGCGCTCCCCAGTGCTTCACAGACAGTGGCTGGACGGCCCTAATTTTTTGCCGCCCTAGGCCCGGCCTATGTGGCCTCCCCACAAATCCGGGCCTGACAACACAGTGACTCGCCACACACGAACAATAGACAATCAGTTGGCTCCCAGCTTAGTTCAAACGCCTATTACCAATTCAGGCTGGCTCAGCACCAAAGGTATGTACAAATATGGGACAGCTAGATGTCTCACTTGTGGACATATCAAGAAAAGAAAAGTGTTCACTTCTAATGTCACTGGACGCGAGTACACCATTAGGTCGTATCATTTTTAACACTGCATTTGTGGTCTATTTATTGGAATGCAGTGCTTGCCACATTCAGTATGTGGGTCAAACTTCCAGTCCATTAAAAAATCGTGTTAGAGAACACATTTTGGACATAAAAAAAGGACATCAGGATTCTCATGTAGCCAAACATTTTCAGGAATGTAATGGGAGGGATGTCACTAGTCACTAGTCGTTCTAGGTATAGACAAAGCAGTTAGTGGAAAATGGGGTGTGGATATCATACCCAGACAACTACGTTTGGAAACCAAGTGGATCTTCCATCTAAAAAGTAGAAGACCACTTGGCCTAAATAGTGACTTTGATGTCACATGTTTCTTTAAATAATCATGTGTATTTGGATATTACATTGTTGTAACAAAGCGTAAAGCACACTATATTGTCAGACTATACTACATTGTTATAACAAAAACCGTAAAGTACACCATTTTGTCTTATTATAATAACTTTTTAGAGCTTCTTTAACCATTAGGATGAGCATTCCAAACTAAAGGTCCATGGTCTGGTATAAGAATACATGTACTAGTATTCTGTGCTCAAATTTAAAGATTTATGTCTATATCATGTTCCTTGACTATTTTCTATTAAGTAAGAAACTGGAGAAACCTTCTATTAAGTAAGAAACTGGAGAAACTTTTCTATGTTACTGTCCTACTAATTTTTATTTATACATTATTTTATACTTATTTTTCAACATATTTTTTCAATTTTTTTTTCACATATTTTTTCACCTACTTTTTCACTTGAGTTTTGTGATTACTAAATATTTTGAGTAGTTCTGTTTTTATCAAGCATGTTCCTCTTTTGTAACCCTTGTAAGAATTATACTGCAGTCTAATGAACCTGTATGTAAAAAGCATCCAAACTAGCAATTTGCTTCCACTGATTGTGATAGGTGGAAACATGTGTTGCTCTTTTTGATTGGTCACAGCTCCTATATAACCTGTGTACAGGGGTGTGCCATTTAGCCTATGAGTAAGTGCCCCAACAGGCATGAAACTCGTTAGGCCCTTGCCAAACATGTCACATGACTGGGGGCAGCTGGGAAATTGACAAAATGTCTAGCCCCATGTCAGATTTCAAAATTGAATATAAAAAAATCTGTTTGCTCTTTTGACAAATGGATTTCAGTGCAGAATTCTGCTGGAGTCGCACTATTAACTGATTCATTTTGAAAAAAAACATGTTTTCCATGACAGTATCTACAACGTTTCAGACCAGCATCGGTCTTTTATCAAGCCACTTCAGCAGCACCTGTGCACAGTATTTCTACATTGTAACACAGTGACCCCTAATGGTGTATTCTCACATTTACAACAAACAATGTATCACATATATAATTCACCACAATTGTATCCAATCAAGTCCAAAATGAATTTATCTACTTTGTCTACCTTGGTGAAAGATCCTGTTTGATCACTTTTTTTATTATTAATAGCGGATTAATGTTCTCTTATGTGCTCTTTAGCGCTCCTTGAGGTTTGTCCAACATAAGCTAGCCCACATTGGCATTTTATGACATATATAACATAAGTTTTTTTACATGTGTTAAAACCATTAATTTAAATCGCTGTCCGTTTCCTTGGGTGATATAACACCTCACCTTTTTGACAGTTTGAACAGCAACTACACCCCAAGCATGGGTATGTCCCGTTTCTTCTTGGCCGTAATAGTCGAACTCTTGGGAATTGGAACCACCCATGTCTTAATAAAGGCATTTTAAGAAAATACATCTGCGAATGGTGCTGTCTGTGATGTACAATTTGATCTAAAAAAATCCATTACACAACAATATGTTTTAGGAAGATCTGTTAGATCGGAAGAAGAGAGAAGGCATAAAGGACTGTCAAGATCTGCCAAGTAAAATTCTCCATTCCCTTTGAAATGATTTCCTTGAAACATATTGGCTAGCTTTGGATGATATTGTTAAGACAACTAGATTTATTCTCCTGAAGCCTAAGAAATCCTCTGAAATAGATGTTTGTGGAGGGACTACATATAATGATAAACTTAGACAAAATAGCCTGTCTTCTATTCCTTTTTGTGTTTATTGAATGTTTTCTATGAGTAGCAATATGTTTTCTTTGTGCCGGTCTGTAAAGCAAAACTGCTTCTTGATACAGAAGTGATACAGCTGTTCTTTTGGCCGTCTGAAAAGTACTCTTGCTGGTTATGGAGAAGTGCAATTGGTTGAATTGCTAATTTGACAGGCAGGATCTATAGTAAATGAATGTGGTATTGTGTCTCTGTTGGAGACCAGCGCCTTATTACTGCTCTGCTGTTGTGAAACATTTAGCAATGGCAAAGTTACACAGTCTAGAATGTTTGTGCAAGGGATGAAATACAGACAACTGTACAATAAATATCTTTAAAGGAAGGGAAAGCTCTTTTTTACTACCTTCAGTACTCTGGGAATTGATGTTATGTTTAACCAACGCACGACCTGATATTGTCTTGGAGAAGATACCTATGAAATGAGAGGACAGTTTGTTGAGTTTAGTAGAAGTAGTAGCCCTGTTTAGCATGAGACACATTCTAGGCTCTTTTGTACATCCATTTTTACTAAAGGGCTTTGTAAAGTGAGGCTTAAAGGAGAAACAAACCCTTTCACACTTGAAAAAGGATCCTTATAGGTCCAAAACATGTTGTGTTAATAAATATTTTGCAGTAAAATCTGCTGAATTGTGTGCTCCATCCTATCCCTCTTTTTACATATTATATTGGTCGGACTGGTGTGGCCTAATCAGGAAAGAGAGCAGCAACAGATGGTGGATTTCGTTAGAACAAACCTGCCTTGTTACCAAAAAAAACCCTACCCCCCACCCCACGTAGACCCCCCTCCCTCTTCCCCCCCATCCTAGCTGCCCTCCCGGGAAATGGCCCTAACTTTTTACTTACCCCTCAGTGCAGAGTCACAGCATCAGAGTTCACCACAGCCATCTTCCAGGTCTTCAGTAAGCTGAGACGGAGAGCGGCGAAGCGGTGCATGTGCAGTTGGAGATATTTACCAGTCTGCAACAACTGCTCATGCGACAAAATGGACGAAAATTGTCGAATCGATGGAAGAAGACATGGAAGATGGCTGCGGTCAAATCCGATGCTGTGACTCTGCACCAAGGGGTAAGTAAAAAGTTAGGATCGGATGGGGGGAAGGAGGGAGGTCATCTACGTGGGGTGGGGGTAGTGTTTTTTGGGTAAAGGGTTTGTTTCTCCTTTAATGATAATGTCTGTAGGAAATGTATTGGCCTTATAAGGTCTTAAAGGGCACCTATAATGAAAAAAAAATGTTAGAGTTAATAGTTGTTTTTTTTGCCCCTGTGAGCACTATGTTGCACTCGCCAGGAGGGAGTTTCTGCCACAGCTACACATGCATGTGTGACAGAACATAAGTTGCCTTAGTTGGCATCCAATTATCCTACTGTTACTTCCCTCCATCCATATAGTCCAAGTTCATCCAGGAAGTTAAAGGCCACCTATAGTCAAAACCTGCACTAGTGGTGCACTCTGGTTAAGAAACTATCTTTTTTATTGCACCCTAACATCTCTATGCCGCCCAAACTGGTTCAGGATTAAGGTGCCCTGTATAAGGGAGTAGACTTATTTGACTGTTGATAATGAATGATGTCAAGGGCCTGAGGACATTTAACAACTAGCATTAAAGCAAGTCAAATAAACAACAAACATCAGATGCATTATAAGATCATCCAACAAAGTTCATCTGTTTGCACAGAAGCTTCTGTGCAGAATGCCAAGGTTTATCTTGCTGTCAGGGGTGCAACATATGCAGTTTACCTGGGAGAAGCAAATAGACGCCAAAGCTGAATATTAAGTGATATCCATTACCTAACTCATTACCCTCTGCAGACTGTCTCAGATTAAAATATTTAAAGGTTGTGTTCACCTTTAAATTATCATTTACTTTGTTATAGATGGATCTGTTCAAATCAATTTTTCAACTGGTCTTCATTATTTGTGTGATTTTTTTTTCCTATTTTACCTAATTCTAGCCTTACAAATGAAAATGCTATCTGATTTCCCTGGAAAAGAAAGAAAAACACTTTCGGGCTTGGGTGCCTCTAGGCCACGGGTCTTTGCATGCACCTGAGACCTGCAGCGCCGGATTTCATTGACGGCCGCCCCTAGGCTGCGCGGTCCAACCAGGCGGCCGCGCGGTCCTAGCGCTCACCTACACCTCCCCTTCCCAGCGCGCCGGCGAAAAAACGCTGGCGCAGCTGCTGTAATTGAATGGGGACGCAGACGTCCCCATAATGCGGCTGGGCGGCATGCCGCCCCTATATTTTTGCTGCCCTAGGCCCGGCCTATGCGGCCTTGCAGCAAATCCGGGCCTGGAGACCTGGGGATTTTGTGTTCCCAGTGCTCCTTGGATTGCGGCTGGGCAGCATGCAGCCCCTAGGCCTAGTCCTTTGTACATTGATTTATAATACTGCTACTAAGTATTAGTAGCAGTACTAAATGTCTATTTTAAAGTGACCTATTCAATAGTTTGCTCACACCTTTGCATGAGACATAATTAGATAGAAGATTTCCAGAATAAACACTGTAGTCCTAAAGTATAAAATAAATCAATTAAATTCACAATTTTTAACATTTTTAGTTTTTTTAACAGAAAAGAATTTCAAGTTATCCAACTCCTTTATAAGGATGGCATGGCTATGGTCCATTGTGGTAAACATCAAGCATACTTCAGTTTCACGTGAGCTAAGTGATGCAGTGTTGAGCACCTATAAGTACAACACATTAAGGGAAACAGTACTCACACCCTGGTCAAAGCAAGTGTATAGTATAAAGCTCCTGCACACTGTACCTTCCTCCTCCAAATGAGGTGTAACTGTAAAATACATGGAGCTAATATAGTTGGGCACAAAAAGGTAGAAGCACATTATGCATAGCATAATATGGGACCAATTCTGCCTCCAGTTCGTGGCTAGGAAAAGAGAATGTATGTGTTTTAATTGTAATTGTATCCAGTTCTTGGTAGCCTACAGAGGGTCTCAATGAGAGATCTTTAATTTCAAGAAAGTTTCTGCCCCAGCAGGAAAGGTGGATGGACAGATGACAACAAGTAAGTCAGGGTCAGAGACAGGATAAATGTATTCCAAATGAATTTGAGCACCTAGGAGAAGGTCAATAGGACAATCATAAATGCGATGAGAAGGTAAACTGTCTGCATCCTTCTTGTTGAACACATCAGTAAATTCGCAATGAACTACAGGTAGATGATTTGATATCTCTGTAGAACACAAGGGAGAGCACAGTCCAGTAGATGGCTTGGAAGACTCAGGGCAGCAGGTAAAAAAGCAGAAAATAGAGAGTTCAACACTCCAGTGACCCGTTAAAGGAACAGTAACGTCAAAAAATGAAAGTGTAATAAAGTAATGAAAATATAATGCAGTGTTGCCCTGCACTGGTAAAACTGATGTGTTTGCTTCAGAAGCACTGCTATTGTTTATATAAATAAGCTGCTGTGTAGCAATGGGGGCAGCCATTCAAAGGAGAAAAGGCTCAGGTTGCACAGCAGATAGCAAATAAGCCTTGTCTGTCTAATGGTGTTATTTTTTATCCATTAGTTAACCTGTGCCATGTAGCCGTTTTTCAATTTCCACCATTGCTACACAGCAGCTTGTTTATATGAACTATAGTAGTGTTTCTGAAGCAAACAGATCAGTTTTACTAGTGCAGGGCAACACTACATGATATTTTCATTACTTTAAAACACTTTCATTTTTTAGTGTTACTGTTCCTTTAACGGGTCACTGGAGTGTTGAACTCTCAGCACAGGATGCTGAGAAGATAACAGATAAGCTCTGTTGTATACAATAGGATTCTACAGAATTTATCTGCTATCTACTGTGTACCCTGTGCTTGAATGACTGCCCCCATGGCTACACAGCAGCTTGTTTATATAAACTATAGTAGTCTTTCTGAAGCAAACACACCAGTTTTACCAGTGCAGAGCAACAGTAAATTATATAGTCGTTCCTTAAAAACACATACATTTTTTGGTGTTACTGTTCATTTAATTGATTACGGAAGAGACTGGTGTATAATTTTCTGTCATAGGGTGGTGCCCCAGCACATAAGTGACTATGGAGAATTGATATACCAGCAATTATCTACTAGTATTAAGAGGTCTTAAGGGCCAACGTGTAAATAAAGCAGTAGAGAGATTATTTGATCATATAACAATCTCTCTAATGCTTTATTTACCAGTAGGTCCTTCCAGCTGACACGTGGGCACCAATTCGTATTAGAAGAAAGGCGTTCGGAAGGGTTTTTTTTAACAGTGAGAGCTGTGAAGATGTGGAATTCTCTCCCTGAATCAGTTGTACAGGCTGATACATTAGATAGCTTTAAGAAGGGGTTGGATGGTGTTTAGCAAGTGAGGGAATACAGGGTTATGGGAGATAGCTCATAGTAAAAGTTGATCCAGGGACTAGTCCGATTGCCATTTTGGAGTCAGGAAGAAATTTTTTTTTCTTCTGAGGTGAATTGGAGAGGCTTCAGATGGGTTTTTTTGCCTTCCTCTGGATCAAATAGCAGTTAGGCAGGTTATATATAGACGGATAAGGTTGAACTTGATGGACATGTGTCTTTTTTCAGCCTAATTTTCTATATTACCATGTCTGCACATTTTTCCATGTGAATGTACAGGCTCCAAAAAAAGCAAAATCAAACTCTGTTAATAAACTGGCTTCATCAACTGATATAAAGACCAAGGACTAAATGAATATACAGTTGTTACATACACTTGGAATTACTAAAGGGCTATTGCTTTTAAGTTTATTGATTTATGTTTTTTGCATATAGTATGTGTAGTGGCCAGCCACATAATCATTTTTAATAATTCCATTAAACTATTAATAGTTTAAAATATACTGTAAAAAAAAAACTTTCAGTCTAAGGTAAATGTTAGACAGAAATGTATTTGCACAAACAAAGAAACTGTTCATGTGAAGAATCACATGGATAACCTCTCGTCCCTGCTATGTTTGGTTTGTAATGGTGGAGCTTAGGTGAGCATACACCTTTTCTATTCGCTTATTGGTCTAATAAGTAAAGGTATTTATTCTGCTTCAAGATACAAGGCCTGAGCCCAGCAACAGAACCAACAAGGCAGAAATCTTCAGCTTGCAAAAATGGACGGGCAACCAGTAAGTAGGGGAAACACAACGATTTGTGACAAGACATGGCAAGGATATTAGAAACAAGGTTGGGAGAACAAAATTTAATGTGATGAAATAAATCACTCACGACCAGTTAATTGTATTCACTATGAAGTAAAACCTATTGATATAGTGCTGAGATGCTTGCTATTAATGTCTTCTCCTTTAGTTTTTGAGACAACTTTTATTATGCCTTTTGAGACACACACACACATATATATATATAACTTCCAGGTGAGTATCCGCACTCCAAAATCAATCTTAATAAAGGCAGGGGTGCACGGTAAATCTTGTATACGCCAATGTTTTTTAGACCAGCACTCCCTTTGATGTAAAACAAATAATCTTTTATTGCATCATTATCCAACGTTTCGGTCCCTGTTGGGACCTTGAAAAATGTATTGAACTCAGTTCGCTATTCTTATACATACTCACTTTTTGCAAGGCATGCAGGTATTTTTTCCAGTATACGGAGTGCACCCTGAGTATCGGATATATATATATATATATATATATATATATATATATATATATACTGTCTATTTTTTACAGATTGTGTTAGCCGTGCTGGCAATACTTAACCTCAACCTTCTTTATAGGAATACCTCAAATGATTCTCATAGTCAACACCAGTTGGCAGCCATTTGATGCATCATCATAACCACAAACATTGTATGTATATATATATATATATATATATATATATATATATACATATATATATATATATATATATAATAAAATGCACTGACCCTGGACCCCGCCACGCCGCTCCTCTTCAGCCGCCATCATTGATTCTCAGGGCGTGTGCGCCCGCGTCTCATTGTAGATATGGACGCGCTGACGTAATGACACAGGTGCACAAATGCGCGCAAGGGCGCAAAATTTGAAAAGTATAAATAGCTCATTCCGATTACTGGACCTTGCCCGTTATAGGTTTTGTTACCTCGTGGTGTTTAGAGCTGGTTTGAATCCTGATCTGTATCCTGTTTTGACCCCTGCCTGGCTATCGACAATTCAGAACTCTTGTATCCTGACCCTTGCCTCAATACTGACTACCTCTTCCGCTAAATCCCTTCTGATCGATCACCCGGTTTGACCCTATGCCTGCCTGACTACGTTTGTACTCCGCCTGCCCCGACCCGGCCTGTTCTGACTATGATTCTGTCTCACGCCTTGTACTGCAACCCTCTGCCCAGAGACTTTTGCTTACAGTTGTGCCCCTTTGTCTGTCCAGAACCCCTCGCCTTGCACCTCTCGTTATTAAGACCTGGCGGCATCTGAGTAGTTGAGAGCTCCTCCCGAAGCCAAAGGCGGCTGCTACAGGCAGAAGCACAAGCCGAGACCAGGGTGCTTGGCATCAGTTCTGGTTTTAGGGTGCCAACCGTTACAATATATATATATATATCTCATTATAGCTATGAAGGCACACTCCACGGAATCTGTAACCTGGGTACCTAGTAATAAGGATATAACTCAGGATTTGTAATTCATGCAAGAACTTTATTTTCCCATGAAGGAACTGGACAACTGGCCCACTAAAGGTCCCCATACATGGAGAGATCCGCTCGTTTGGCGATGTCGCCAAACGAGCGGATCTCCCTCCGATATGCCCACCTTGAGGTGGGCAATATCGGGCTGATCCGATCGTGGGCCCTAGGGCCCAACGATCGGATCCTAGCGTTCGCAAACGGGCGGTCGGATCGCGGGACCGCATCAACGAACAGATGCGGCCGCGATCCGACGGGATTTTTAATCCCATCCGATCGAGATCTGGCCGACTTTCGGGCAGATCTCGATCAGGGAAGCCCGTCGGAGGCCCCCATACACGGGCCAATAAGCTGCCGACTCGGTCTGTCAGCAGCTTTTATCGGCCCGTGTATGGCCACCTTAAGAAAAAGTCTTAAGATCAACCTTTCTTACTCTCTTTTTTTCCTCTTATTTTAAACCTTCATCTGCCTTGTTTTTCTTTCATTTTTTTATTATCCTTTTCACGGTTGTATTTCATTACTGACCTTACTGTCTTACTATGTCCCTTTCCTGTCCTGCTTTTGTGTCTCTTATTACCTCTCCTTACTCCCTTTCTCCTTTCTTCTATTTGTTTTTATTCTTCTTTACAGGTGCTGATATATAATGTTGGTGACTAATGGCAGAGGTGCAAAAAGAAAGAAACACTTTAAAATGAGCAGACTGAAATTCAACATTCATCTGAATTGCTCTTAAATAAGTGTATACTCATAAAAGTATTAGCTTATGTATTCCATGGCCAAACCCATTAATCTTATTCTCCATTTCTAACACAGGATGTTAGGATAACCAACCTCAACCTGCATAAAGGCCACCGTGTGGAAGTGAGAGGACGTATTACAAAAGGCAGTAACGGGTATGTTACAGATTAGAAACATTCAGTTGTGCTAAAAGCTTTCAAAAACTGTTTATGTGACTCTTGCTGTACTGCAAAAAATAAGAAACAAAGAGAGTAACTTTGTGGCTAGAGATATGCAAATACCTCAATGTCCTTTCAGCTAAGAGTTAGTCATGTTAGTTACATGAAGAAGTAAAGCCCAGAAAGGAATTACGTAAGTAATAATGTACATTATATAGTGAGAGAATCTGATTATAGTATTGGAAAAAGGGGGTGGAATGGCGGATGGGGATAACATGTATGGCACAGAAGACCATTAGTTATACATACACAATATAAAAACTGGTACCGGTATTTCATGTACAATATGTTTACTAATGCAATAAGTTTGGCCACTAAAATGGGAGAGCAAGAGTTAATGGGCAAATCAAGTGTTATTCACTGGGGGGATGCCAATTTCTTAGGCACTCCCCAATAAATATAATCACTAACCTTAGATGCTGGGCCCTCCTCTTTGCTTAGGTGTTAACAAAGCTTTTTTTTACAATGCAGCATAAAAATTTCATTTTTAAACTAAAGTATTGTATGTTGTTTATCATATGACTGCTGTTTGTACAGTAATAGAAAACTGGCCAAAGGATCATATACACAGGGTGGATGTCAGTGGTGGATAATATCACTAATATGGATGAGAAAAGAATTCACATACTCATTTATAGCGCGATGCAATGTTTCAGGGAGAACCCCTTTGACAAACATACAGATCAAACGTGCACAAAACATTTAAAAGAGTAGCAATTAACTCAGTGGGAGTGAACGCAAGTACATGTCATAGGTCAAAGTAAGAAAAACCAATAGGAATCCACAGATCTTTTCGAGTCCACATAGTATATGTCCAAAATGTGAAAAAATTCACTGAAGTATCCAGTTTCAAATGCGAAAAGAAATTAAGTGGAAATGTAAGTGTCCAAAATTGTCCAAGTAACCACCTAAAAGTTAAACTACAAGAGTTGCTATCTAACCCTATACAGGGGGAGGGAGGGTATCTGTCCATGAAGCAATTTCAACAAGCAGATTATCTTGAAAAAAGGAAGAATTTACACAGTAAACAGATTATATTATTACAGAAAACATGTCATGTTAAATTCTTCGTTTAACCCTTTTGGGTGTGGTGACTGTAAAAGCCAAATCCAGTAACATTATCTCTGCAATAATGTTTTTTTTAATTCAACACCAGGTTTAAAAGACACCTTTAAAAGGATCTGCCATCTGAGTTGTGATAAATGATGCCCATGGATAAGTGTTCAGCTAATAAAGATTCATCTTTTACTTTGTTACTTTTTTCCACTTTTTGCCTGAGTGGTTGGAAGCAGGGGATGATAATTGCAAAAAATAGACTTAAGGTGGCCATAGACTCAAAGATCCGCTCGTTTGGCGACATCTTTCCCCGATATGCCACTAACCAATTGCAAAAATTGTCTCAGAATATCACTCGCTACATCATACTAAAAGTTAATATAAAGTAAAACAACTTAATGATCTAATAACCAATGCCATTCGGCAGCAAGAAGAGCCGGTATGTAATTGTCTTGTATTTAAAGGGATATAGACTCACAGGAGCAGTCATTCTTTCCTTTTGCAAAACACTACTAAGGCTCAATCTAGAATACGCATTTTTGGTCGGTGCTGAAATGGGATATTAAATAAACCAAAAAAAAAAGAGTGATTATGCTTATGAAGGGCATGAACGATCTCAGTTCTGAAGAAAGATTTGCCAGGTTGGGATTGAGTTCACTAGAGAAAATGTGCTTAAGGAGCATGATAACTATAGAGTACTTCCATGTAGTTGTACTTGGTGCTGCTTAGTCCGTCCCGCTTTCCATTTGAATCGGTTGCTGCTGCACCTATTGATGCAGGGGAAGACCAGAACTACCACCACCTCCTGATTCCCTTCTTGTATGAATAGGCACAGCACACTTGTACCTAAAAAACTGGGAGCAGATGTTACTAACATGCAAAACATAGTAAATAACAGCAAACACCCAAATTGACACCGAGCAGAATATAAATATTTAGCATAACAGTGCCTGATTTTTGACAAAGCAAACTTCCAGTTGCATACATTTTTACAAATCTGACACAACTGTGGTAGTCATAGTGCAGCTGAATCAAGTGAATCACCCTGTTTTGTTTTTTTTAGCAGGACACGATTGACCCCACGATTGGCACCAACCTTACTGATATTGAGATGTCACCGTGTTTTTTGTTCTTGCAAAGTTTACTGTGAACTTCTCAATTTGTTCTGTGCACTGTTTTCACTGTTTGGACACTGATTAATTTGCAGCATCTTGTGTAGAAAATCAGCCTTATCAATGCCGACATAACCAGTGTTCTGTACTTCCATTGTTTGTCATATATTTGAAAAACCAAATGACTCCAATCTAAAATAGAACCGAATAATAACCCCAGCAGGCAATAACTTTGTTAGGTACTCCTTTGTAAATATGCAGTGGGAAAAAATTGTGTTTACACTTTTTTTCAATTATTTTATTAAGGTTTGCTATTAATTTGGGAAAAGATGCCAAGAATTTGATCTGTCACTTAAACCCTCGATTTGAATATTCTGTGGATAAAAACACTATCATTCTTAACTCACGGCAAAATGATGTTTGGGAGACTGAACAGAAGGAAGCAGCATTTCCATTCAAGGCAGGTTCAGAAACCATGGTAAGTAAATTTATACAGCCATTTCGTAACAATGACAACGTACCTACATTGGGCAGAAGGAATCCAGAGTTTCTAACTCTAAGCAATGACATAGAATTTTTGAGGGAAGAGTGGTGTGCCCTTGAATATGTGAAGACCTCCCATTGTTGGTGCGGTGTAACCTTGAGGAGGCAGTCAAAGTGGGCCCTACTCACCTCAGTCCAACACTGGAAATGGAAACAATGACAAAACGTTCTAGTGATGGCATTTGAGTCTCACAGACATGGGTTTTCATAGGTCCCATTGGGCAAGGTTTTCATCTAAGTCAAGTTTTCTGGTTACAGTAAGTAGCTTGGGCACTCCTCGAAGTCAGACACTCCCACACAATCAGGCTCACTTTCGCTGTGTAAAAAATTATTACCAGGGTATAAGGTACAACAAGTCCACCAGTGGGCATAGGATAAGAAGGGGTGGCCACAAATATAAGGGAACCCCTGAAAAAAATTTTTTTTAACCTTTCCTAACACATAAGAGAGAACCCACCAATAAAAAACGTACCCCCACGAAAAATGACAAAGGGTTGTCCCCACTCAGTCACTCATTCAGATTCATTTGAGGGTCTGCAGGATATGCATAAATATGTCCATTTGTTTAAAACTAAGGACTGATTTTATATTCTCCACTGAAATGTCACCCTCTTTGTTTTGACCTACAAACAATTTTATTCCCCCCAACACTTCATATTCGTTTGCTACTTTCTCCAGAATGAGCATGCTGAAAACGATAGCAAATATTGCTAGTGCTACCCTGCAAACATCCTACTGTAATGTTAATATTGAAAAGAGATGCAGCAACTTGCCGGATGACTAATCTCCCTGAATCTGCCTCTGTGCCCTGACCCTAAAAGCTTTATTTATTAGTATATCTTAAAAATGCATAAACATGTGCAGCACCCGCTACTGCCTGACATGTTCTGGCATCCTCACCCTTAATCATAGGCAGCATGCGCAGTTATAAAGAAACAGCCCCAGGTGTACAAACCCCAGTATTTAAAGTATAAATCCAAAAGCACTCATGCATATTTAATGGATGAATAGTATCACCCTTTCTAAGTGGGGTAAAAACTTTTTTATTTACTTTTTTAAATGTATTAATTTATTACCCCCAAATCGTGTACACCTCTACCTGTGCAGACAGCAAAATGTTTACCTTTGGGTAATTTAAGGTCTTAATGTTCAGTAGAATTCACATAAAACAAATAATATGAGAAAGTGTTTGTGTGGCTATAAGTGCAGTTCTTCCCAATGCAGGACATGTTGGGGCATTTTGGTGGGGGCCCTACTGCTCTAGCACTACTTCCAACATGATACGCTATACCGTCTGTTACATAGCTTCTTATTAAAGGCCCAACATTCCTTTTATTGCCCTGTAGCACTGGACTCTAGAAGAAAACTGCCATTTATAGGATGGAGATGGAGTAGACCAATTACATGTGATTAGATTGATCCGCAGATCAATATCTTTGTGATCAAACAAGAATTGAATTTACATCTAAACCTCCTTTTTAGTCAAACCATGCATGGCCATTATTAGCTAAGTTTGCCTCTGCCATGAGGTCAATGTATATGAATACATGAAAATGTGTTTTTTAGGGTAGCAGCTGACTATAGCTACAAATCTTCTTATTCAATTGAACATGACCCCTTTCCTCCTTGGCTTTTCCAGCTTTGTCCCTAAATGCAACCCTGAAGACCTGCATATTTGAAATTATTTAATGCTTTTCTGTTTAAGTGTGCATGCACTGATCTGATTGCAGTTGAATAAGCTTAATGCATCATGTTTGGATTTAATGCCTCTGCTTTGGGGTTCTCTACCCTTAACCTCCTTAAGCTATTTCTTAAACGGATTAAAATTCCCTCTCATCTTGTAACCAAACATCAGAATCTGACATTTCCCAGTCAGACAAGGCAATATCCATTTGTCAACTTAAGCTGTTCAGATGTTGAATATGTGCCCATAAAAAACACAAACTTTCCCCCCTTCCTTTGCATTGTCTTGTATTGCCTCCTGAAATCCTATTAACTTTAGGGGGACAAACGACTGTCCATTGTTCTACTCCTGCAGAAATGACTGAAGCTCCTCCTCTTCCTTCTGTGTAAATTTCCCAATGGGGCTCATTGATTGAGGGACAGCAAGCCGCATTGTACAAAGTCCAAAAAACACACATGCCCACAATACACCCTGTGCCCACATTGGTAACCCTATTGACTCCATTCTAAGAATTGAAGCTCTATAAATGCGGTAGTGCTTGTGCTTGGCTTAGCCATGAGCGGTATATGGGCATCCGCTGCCATGGAGAATTGTGTGGACCCATCAGCCATTTTTTAAGAGATTTTAAGGGTACACTTATTCAGGACAGCCATCAGCATATACAAGGTGTAGAACAACAGAACCCCTATATTGTTCAGTAGGGTATAGGAGCCCCATATGTTATACTTTAAGTACAGGGTCCCGGCAGGGCTGCCACCTTGGGGGGGGGCAGGGGGAAGTTAAGGGAACCATGGGGTCGAGAGATGAAAAGGGCAGATTTGAGGGCAACAAACATAAGGCTTCTATGACTTACTCCACCTTCTTTATCAGTACCTTACACACTAGGATGACCTACTCCTTGTACATCTTTCCCCTATTACAATGTGAAAGACTGCAGGGACACATCAGAAATATTGATGGCTCCATATTGTATTTATCAGGGTTCTCCCACCATGTAATCATACAGTGGCAATATTAGGTCTTTAAAGCAAGTTTTCACAACACAAAGTAGACAGGGGTGCTCCAGCCATGTGGTAAGTTAAGAAATCAGCTGCTCCTGAGCTGAAATTCGGAGCCAGTATTTTTGCTCTATGCACTAACGATGTGCAGCAGGGGGAGTGAAATGCCCTTGTGATGTCCATGTTCCAATTTCTACCATTTTTACATAGCTTCTATGTAACTATGAGATTGTCAGTAGCTTTACTCCAATTCTAATGTGTTGGTTTCCTGTCTAAGCCTTTCAGTGACTCCTCTCCTCTGTTACAGCTGATCTTTGATTTTGAAGACTGCATAACCGTGCATTTACCTGATGGCAAAGAAATCCCGTTCGCCTGTCGGTTCCCCATTGACGTGATTAATTACCTGGCTCTCGTTAACATTGAGCTAATTTCAATCTCAGTTCATTAACAGACCTGTAAGGATAAAGCAAAAAACGAAAATCCGACTTTGGCCGATGACACAGATACCTAATGATCCTGTTATAGATTAACATTATATTTCATAGCCTGCACCTCTTCATCTGCTTTTACGCTATTGGCTGCTGCTTTTCACCGAAACACTGATCTGCTGCAAAGTGTATCACTTCATTATTCTATCCATTAGAAAATGGATGTTACCTTATATTTTAGAATGTATACAATGTCTGATCACAGTTACTAAGGCAATATTTGCTAGCTGAATATTCACCTGCACTCACAATAAAGTCTCATTGCATCACTTGTGTCTCCTGTAGTCAATAGTTAGGTAGCACATTGGAACTAATGATAGTGCTATTCTAACAGGTGCAAATAGGAGGGTAGAACATGCTGATATTCAATATGTTTGAGGCATTGGTTATAAGTGCCAGGACATGACCAGATACTGTGCTGATGCTTCAAGATGTAAGGTGAGTGGTAGAGATGATGGCTTTTCAGAAGAATAGAGGATATGAGCGGAGCATAAGGAGACACAACTGAATAAATGGCATGAGGTACAGCTCATGACTTAGCAGGAAACTATAATAAAACAATGTATCAATGGAAGAGCAAGTTCTCTCTTAGGTTAGAGCAGAAGAGGAGATTGGAGTCTATGATTCTGGTTAGTAGTAGGTTGCAGTGGTCCAGGATATGGGCTGGGATGAGCTTTTTTTAAATTGTCACTTGAGAGAGAAAAGAAAGGATCTTGCCAATATTGCAAAGGAAAAAAGCAACCGGTTTTGGCGGGGGTTTTTAAATGATTTGAGAAGAAAAGGAGCAGTCAAATACCCCTGGCAGAGCACTGAATCAGCATTGATAATGAACCATCCATCAGTATTAAATGCTGGGCAAAGATAGTGTGGATCCATTCAGTTTTAGTTGTGTTGATCCAGGAGGCAATTAGAGATTTGGGTCTGAAATTTTAGTGATTAGTGAAGGGGAGACTAATGAGGAGAGTCTGCTTGCGATGAATATTTAATGACAAATGAATACATGAGGTTTCCCAAAGAGAGTGATCAGGGTGAACAACAGAGGGCCAAAAACAAAAGCCCCTGTGAGTCAAAGGCTTGTTAGAAGCATATTTTCAGGATTCAGCCAGGATTCAGCAGGATTCGGCCGAATCCTTCTGCCCGGCCAAACCGAATCCTAATTTGCATATGCAAATAAGGGGTGGGAGGGGTAAAAAAAATTTCCACTTCCCACCACTAATTTGCACATGCAAATTAGGATTCGGTTCAGCCGGGCAGAAGGATTCGGCCGAATCTGAATCCTGCTGAAAAAGGCCGAATCCTGGCTGAATCCCGAAACGAATCCTGGATTCTGATTTCAGTGATGCGACATTGCCCTTAGAATGAGTCACTCTACTGAAGACAGAGACACCAGAGAGTCATGTGAAGATTTTCACTTGAGCCCGTAGTATGAGTAAATGACCTCTATACTGCAGAGAGACTTAATTCTGGAGAGAGAAATTCTAGAGTGATAGGGAGGAAAGTTATAATGAGGGCAAGTGGAGCCAGCAGCAGTGATTAATTCTGAGTTGGGGGATAGGGAATTGTGAGGAACATGGTCCACAGTACTAGAGTACTACTAGAGTAATGCTAGAGTACAATCTGAATTCCAGCAGAGCCGTGACAAGTAGGGTAAGTGGATCATAAAGGGTCCTGATATCACACAGATGTCATGTGCTATACTATTTATATTTTGCTAATTTATGAATTTTAAAAATAAACATAAAATATAAGTATTAAGGAATATAACCAAATCATACATTGGCTTTATTTTGCCTAATTTTACCAAATATTTTACCACATATATATATATATAATAGCTATACTACATCATGTATGATTTCACCATAAAATGTGCAACAAAATCTGCACCTAAAGGAGTGCCCTGCCAAAAAAGAGAAGGGGAATTAAGTTTTCTAAGCACTGCTCATTGTTAGGTTCTATTTGGAAAGTTCCTAGGTGCCTTGCCTTGAATAATCCTATCTGTTATTACTGGTTTTGACCCTTGCTTTGCCTGTGACTATTCTGATCCTCTTCAAACCTGACCTTTGCCTGCCTGATTACTCCAACCTCTTCAATCCTGATCCTGCCTGCTTCTGACTACTCTGACTTCCAAAATCTGACCTTTGCCTGTCCTCCGACTATTCTAAGCTCTCCAATTCCGATTCTGGCCTGTCTGACGATTCTCTGCTTTTGCTGGCAGGGCCTGCCTGTTCCTGGTGGTGTTCTTCCTTCCAGTATCCTGGTGAGACGATCATGCCCTTTGGTCGTCCAGAACCGTTAGCTTTGCTCCTCTCTCAAATAACCTGGCGGCATCCGATTAGCTGAGGGCTCTTCCCGAGGTGAAAGGCGGCGGTTATAGGCAGAAATGAGAGCCGAGACCAGGGAGCTTAGCTTGGTTTCTGGATACAGGGTGCCGATTCGTGACACCTGGTACCATTGTGATTGGATCACACAGCAGCTTATTTATATGAACTATAGTAGAGTGTATAGTAGTGTCTGTAGCAAACAGAACAGTTTTACCAGCGCAGGGCAACAGTACATGATATTTTCATTTCTTTAAAATACTTTAATTTTTTGGTGTAACTGTTCCTTTAACGGTTTACATCTACCACTCAATTGAAACGAAGGAGCTGCTTGGATGAGTAGTGAATAAAGTCCAGTTGCATTAGACTTATCTCTACTAAATACTGGAATTCCTGGAAAGATTGTTGTATTTTGGGTAAAGCAATACACAGTGATTTACACAACATGGTTTTTTTTTTTGGATGGGGTCTGCTTCTTTAGTTGACATTAAGGATGCCATATGTCAACTAATTTTGTAAGTGTCCCTATCATCAATATACACATTATGGCAATAAGGACTTGTATTAAAAATGGGGGACACCGACACAATTACTTTGATACATTAATGTAGCAATAGGATAAATGCTATGCAAATGAGTTAATTGACAGGACTTGACCATTTGATTGGGTAAGCACTTGCTTTCAAAGGAAAAAATAATTTGGCAGTTTGGTTAGCGCTAAACAGCTGAACAGCTTAGAGCTAAATTCATAAAAGCTGAGCTTCCCCTTCAGAGTTTTCCCAGGCATAGACCGTTTAGATGCAAATATGAATGCAGATCATGTAAGTCCAGCGTCGTTTCTAAAGCAGGAGGCCTGAGACGGCTCTGGCAATCCTGTCCCCCACCCTGCCCACCCAGCACTTACCTTTTCCTGCTCCTGGGGGGCTGCATTGATAATGAAACAGACAAATTTCCGGTTTAAGAACTGGAGCTGCCACCTAGTCAGGAGGTGGGTTCCCCTGTATTAATAGGCACAGCAGCCCTTACATTGAAAAATAATCCTTAATAATTGTAATAATAATTAGTCACCTTCACACATATGAAATAACTTAGAGTAAACATTATTGTGTATCACAGGTACCTGTGTCAGACAAAACAGTTAAATTAGAGGATTAAATTGGCTACATATGGTTGGGGACATCCCCAGAAGCTAAGAAATAACTATAGACACAAGGAAATATTGCCACCTAGTGTCATGGAATAGAGTATAACTATACAAAAAAACGAAATATCAGTCAGAGTACACTCTGAGACTATCAGCATGTATATATACACTTGTGCTGGGGGTAGAGCCAGGTGCTCCTGAGTCTGTAAAGCCAGGATGCGTCTGCATCTGACAGTCGTGTAGCGTCGGATCAAAGCTGTGACACCTTACGACATTCACTTACCTTATGTCCGTTGCATGCGATTTGACGCCTTTGTTTTTGCTCAGCGTGTCGGATCGCACACAAAACGCCCGTGTAGTCCTACCCTTAGAATATTTGCATTTGCACTACTTTTTGCACCAGGCACAGGTAATGACATTTCAGCTTTAGCAACCCTGCATGTAAAGACTCGGCATTGAGCTGCCAATAAGACATTTTTAAAACGTGATACTGAAGGCTGAATAAAGTAATTTTGCAAATTAAATCACTGCTGCATGTTGATGCCAGTTCAGCCTCATTTCTCCTTATTTTGGCATCAATTGACTTACCTTTAGTGGTGCCCAGCTCAGCATTGGTATCAGAGACATATGGCAGGGATGCACTCAATCCACTATTTTGGATTTGCCCAACCCCGAATCCTTCATGAAACATTCAGCCAAATACTAAACCAAATCTGAACCCTAATTTGCATATGCAAATCAGGGAGGGGGAGAGAAAAGAGAGCCAAGTGCAGCTAAAAAATGTTTTACTTCCTTGTTTTGTGAAGAAAAGTCAAATGATTTTATTCGGTTCGTCAGGCACAAGGACTTGGCCGAATCTGAATCCTGCTGAAAGAGGCTGAACTCTGGCCAAATACCAAACCGAATCCTGGATTTGGTGTATCCCTAGTATATGGTCACTGATTGCAGCCTTGCCCAGGAAAACTCTCTTATTTTATTATAAGTACCAACAGGTGCCAATGCAAAATGTATCAATAATGTTATGTTGTTGATGATTCTTAACCATTTACCCCTCTCCTGCTTGTTTGGTGTAGACCAATTCTTGATGTGGCTTCTTGGAATTATCTTGTAGATGAATATGTAATTCTCTCTATGTTTATTATATTTGTCTTTCTGTTGTATGACACTATTCCATAAAACTGAATAGCTGCAGAAAAACAGAACTATTCGATGCCTCGAAGAAGATAGAAAAGGGACCAATGGTATGATGTCTTCAAAGTCACTGCTTATCACTGATTCTTTAAATATTAATATATATGATTAATCACCACGCATTCTATCCTGAAGGTGCCACTGCCCTCCCTCTTCTCTTTTTCTATGTAGTTAATTACCTCTTCTTCATATTCATATTCTGCCTTTCTTTCTCCTCTCCTATTTCTGTACATCTGTGACTCACTCCTCTTTCCGGTGCTCACAGAAATCTGTTGGACAGCCTCTCTGCCGCTCCTGATACAAACCAGATATGAGCACAGATTTCCTTCTACTCTAGTTACAAAGCCACAATAACTGCACTTTTTTGTAAGGCTGCCATTTCCATCCTTTTGAGGGGAAAGTCCTCACAACTCAACAGATGATAAGGCTGCATATACTCCTATGTATAACTTGTGTATCATTATAGGGCACAACACGGAGGTAGCAATCTCAATATATTTTTCCCTTTAAGGGATCGGGCAAACCCATCCAGGGTCATAAAATCCTCCAAAAAAAACCAAGATCTGTTACTTATTATTAATGGACTTCTGGTCTTGACAGTAGCAAAATTAATGCTACATCCTCATCACGATTTCACTCAGTCCAATATCTAAAGTTAACAGGGTGTTCCAAATTTACACACCGTATATTATTGAAATACAGTATGGGATCTGTTATCCAAAATGCTCGGGACCTGGGGTTTTCCGGATTTTTCTGTAATTTGGATCTTCAGACCTGAATTCTACTAGAAAATCATGTAAACATTTAACAAACCCAAGAGGCTGGTTTTGCTTCCAATACAGATTAATTATATTTGTACAAGGTACTGTTTTATTTTACAGAGAAAAACGAAATCATTTTTAAAAATGTGGATTATTTGGACAAAATGGAGTCTATAGGCGACAGTCTTTTTTTGTAATTTGGATCTCTCTGGGTAACGGGTTTCCGGATAACAGATCTCATACCTGTAGTTGTGTGGGGTTTTAATTATCACTCATTTTCACCTTTACTTTACCTCTTATTTCACTATTCAGCATAATCTTTCAGCTGAAGTCTTCAGCTCAGTCTTTTTTTTTTATTAATATTTGCTTTTTCTAAGCATTGTTTTTCTTTGAAGTTCTCTTTCTAGACTTTGTTTCCTACTTCTCTCTGTCACATTTCTGTGTTCCTTTATCACTCATCCCTCTATTTATTGTATTATTCTTTATCTTCCTTCTTTCCATGGAGCAATGTTTCCCCCCTTCCCCTATTCTTATTTATATCAGGTCTCTACACCTTCTCTCCCTCAACTGGTATCTCTCTGTAACCTACTGTACATGCTGTTTTGTTTAACCAGCTCCATCTTCATCTCCTTTCTTCACTTCTCAGTTGTTCTCCTTCTCTAACCTCCTCCCTTTATGTTTTCCTGTGACTCACCATCATCTGTCTTCCCACTCCCACCCACCCGTTTCTGCTGGCCCCTACCCCATAATCCTATGACACAGACTTTGTCAAGTGCCAGCGATGAGCACAAGTTTCCACACCACTTTGGCACAAAAACCACAAGAAGGATTTCTTTTTTTATATCTGCCAAAATCTTGCAAACCGTTTTATATTCAAAAGAAAAAGGATGTGAGCAATCTGTATTTTTACTGTATGCATAAATGCTTTCAGAGGAAAACCCTAAAATAGTTATACAAAGCATTCTGCTTAGATATAGTATAATGAGCCATTGTTGTTATATACCTATTTTGGTGCAATATAGTGAACAAGAGAATTCTTTTCTGTGCTGATTTAGGTTAATCCTTCCACTCTGGCGAGAGGAGGCTCTTAGGCTGGTCCTGTAAGATGTGGCTGGAGGGTTGCAGCTTAGATATCCCCGATTTATATAAAGTTTTCCTCTCATATTGGGACCCCAACCTGCCTGTATCCCCTAGGGCCGGGCCCTTTCTTTTCTTCTTTCTGGCTTTAAGAAGGGTGCCTGCTTTCTTAAAGGGGCAGTTTTCCTCCTTGTTTAAGGCGAGTACAACAAATAGGGCTTGTGCTGAATATACTCTTTGCCTATTGGAAAATCTATGGTTTGTGTCATTTTTTTTTAGCTAAACAGGGCAAACAGGGCAAATGAAGCTACTTCATTGTCATTAAAATACTAGTACTTTGATAATATCCCTGCATAATGGAATCCAGCCAACAAAACAGTCACAACAAGGGATAAAGGGAGGGGGGGCTTACACTGGTAATCTAATTATCGTCTTTCCAAAAACCAGCACAATTTTGCACCCATACAACTACTGGATGTTTAAATAGAACAGTAACAGAATGTGTCCAATGAAACCCAAGTATCACTAGGCACTCCCACCCGAAGGTCTGGGCAGCAGCCAGCCATTTATGAAGGCTAGAAAGGGCTGCAGAGCCAAGAATATGGAGATCTGTACATAGCTTGGATAAATTGAAATTTATATTAAAGATGGTGAGCCAAATCTTACCAACATGTATAAATATACTTATAAATATATGTAGTGTCAATTATAAAATAGTCTAATAAACGTTTCCCTCTTACAGTGTCATCCAATGAGAATGCCAGAGGTTCACCATCCGCATAGAAAGAATACATTGTGTTATTCTCTACTTAGAGAGACAATGGGCGAGATTCATTTTGATGAAAAAAAAACATATATCTCCTGATTTTTCACCTTAAAATCTGGAACTGAACTAGGAGATACGTTTATAACTGAATTGAATCTGGCCCCATACACTTTGCACATTGTGGTTTATTAATGGCTGCATGTCTCGGTGTTCTGTTTCACAGCTCAGGGGCCATTGCTCTGAACTATGTTCAAATTTCTGCAGGTACATAGATTAAGGAGGCCCTACACTGGCCAGCTCTTCGAGGTAAAACCTACAGGCCAGACAGGTCTAGCACAACTGTTTGATTGTTCCATTTGTGTTGGGATGACAGCCCAAATGATTCTCTATAACAAGAGAAGAGGAGCAGTGACTCATCTTCACTTCCTTATCTGCTGAGCTATCAAGTACCCACTACGTTGGACTGATTATCTGAAAATGCAGGATGGACTACCAAAATGGAACCCAAGCTGATATAGATGCCCGAGACGACTGAGCATTATGGTAGACATCAGCAAAACAGTCCAATCAGATCCAATTCTTTTAGAGCAATTTCCCTTCAAATAGCTTTCTCTTTATGGGTTCATTTCTTTTGTATCCTAACCAAATTAATATCCTTATCCTATGTAAATGATAATAATTTTGTAGAGATTTTTCAAGCGTATGTATATTTTTCCTAGTTCTCTTGTGTTGCCTGTGTGTTATTAGTTTTAAAACTCTGTGTAGTTTAGTTGTAAGAAAATTAGGTTCCATGTTCTTTTTTATTATTCAATTTTTTTTATTATTTTAAATACTCATTTTTAATACTCTCATTAGTCTAAAATAATCAAATGGAAAGTATGTCATGCAAACTCTCTCCCTCTGGCCCCTTCCTTTCATTTGGGCTGGACTGATATTGCCACTCCCCTTATTACAGGCTTTTATACTTGGGTAAGGGTGGGGGCTATGCCAAAGATATAAAATCAAAGAACCAGGCTAGAGGTACTGAACAAGAAGCACTGGACTTGGGAAAATGGCAGCTGTAAGTATTGCAGCGATGGTTGTGTGTGAACAATTAGGGTGGGCTCTGGGTGTGTTTTTTTTATGGTTAAAAAAGAAATTACTTGGTGGGATTTTCATTATTAATGCATTCACTCTATTCCTTCTCATAAAGTTATTTGTTGTAAGATATAATGTATCCTTATTTGTATCGGCTATACTGTATGTGTCCTTCAATTCCATCCCAGCTTGACTTGACTATTTCCCAGTTCTGCATTTATCTCAGATTTTTCTTTCTTTTTGCTTGAATTCTTTTCTTCATTTTCCGTTGTTCCCCTCCAACCCCTCCCTCTCCTTTCTGGCTTCTCTAACGGAACATTATTCCTTGGCATGAGACTGAGATGCTGCAGTTTTATTTGGTGCAGCTCATTTATTGTAGAAAAGCATAAAAGCACCATATTTGGAGAAATCAAACTCCGGCAGCTGCCACGCCCAGCACACCAGGAGAAGCACAATGACACGTATGTGCCCACCCAGAAAGTCCAGAGCATCAGTATCTCTAACATCTGCTCTGCAAACTGGAAATGTTTGTAGCTATAGGGTACCCAGAGGAAACCCATGCAGACACGGTGACTCAGTCAGCAATGGGGATTCGAGCCTGAATATTAATTTCTATGTTCTGTCTGTTTGGGCTTCCTCCAGTTCTATTAACTAAATACAAAACAGATTGTCTGGTGTAACTATATGCAAAAATGCAATTAGTAAAACTGCTCTTGCTCCATTTCTTTTAAAATGTGCTCTTTGATATTTCATTAAAGGGAAAATATACCCCCCCCCCCCCGATATGAGCTCACTCACTTGGGTTTATTTATAAAAAGTGAATAAACACTATCTGAACTTCCAGAAATAAATATGAATGTATTTATCTTACACTGACATACCTGATTCCACAGACTGAAAGGAACCTCATTGTTTTTTCTCATACAAATACAAATCATTTCCCAACCTTCCTTACGTTCGCTATATCATACAACACCGCCCTTACTTATTTCCATTGAGCGATTCCAAGTGATGGATTCTGGGGGTTAAATTCCCTCTGCTTTCCAGGGAATATGCAACACACCCTCTATGGAAATCAAAGGGACATCAAGTGGCATCCATCACTTGACAATGGAAGTGCCTATGAGCCTATGGGGGTGGAAATTGGGTTATACTAGACAAGGATAGACTATCATGGCTTCCTTTCAGTCTGTGGAATCATGTATGTCTGTAAAATGTACAGATACAAAATTACAATATTTATAGCTATTTTTTGAAGTTATAGTTAGTCTTTATGCATCTTTTTTACATACTGTAAGCAAAAATAAATAAGCTCATGTCAAAAAGGTGGGGGTATGTTTCCTTTAATGTTGTAACTTAGTCTACATTTGTCTGTATTTTAACTAGTCGTTTCTTGTGTTGGGTTTTACCATCTTGTTCTTATTTGCTCCCAGTTCTATGGTGGTTTTAGATAAAGTAGAACCAATGGATAATGCAGTTTAAACTGAATCCCACTGCAGTTAGTCAAGCCCTGCTAATTCCAAAGTTCTCATGGCAACTCACTTTATAATGTCATGTTTAATTAAAGGATAAGTAAACCTTTAAAATAAGTGAACATAAAATTGATGAGAAAACTTTTGCAATGTACATTCATTTTTTTTTAAATTCCAAGATTCCAAGATAATAAAGGATACATGTACTGTTAACATAAATGAATTTTGTTACAGCAACGACAACTGCTAGTCATTTTCTGACCATTATGACCACCAAGTAGTCAAGGAAGTTGTCAGGAGAAAGAAAGAGGCTGCTCTGATGTTCTTCTGGTTAGCAAAGATTTGAGAAAGGTTTCCCATTTTTTTCCCTAACATCAGACAAACACTTTTTCTTTCTTCTGACAACTTCCCAGTGCCCACAAAACAATTCAGACCAGTATTCATCATATTAAGCTGCCATTTTTTTCTGTAGCAAGTAATTCGTTTTTATGAGTGATGGTTTAATTTTTCTGGGGCAAAACAAGTACAATTGTAGCTTGAAGCTGGGTTTGTTTTTGGCTTTTCTGTGTCTCAGCTGAGCTCTGGGATAAATCAGTCCCTTTTAAAATGCTTTTCATCAACTTTTGATCTAATTAACTCTTTCGCTTCTTCCTTGGACAGGGAATGGTCATGAATAACTTTAGCCTGAAGCAGGGCCACTGCTTGGAACTGAAAGGTTTTATTCCCAAAGATGCTAAAAGGTATTAATTATGAAATCTTGTGAAGAATAACGTAAAGGTTTTACTAGTGAAATATCAATGTATACCAATCATTGGTCTTGTTGTTCTGTACTTAAAGGGGTTGTTCACCTTTTAAATAACTTTTAGTATGATGTAGGGACTGCCCAGAAGAAAGCTTAGTGCACTTTCTCTGTTTAGTGAAGAGCCGAATGACTAAAGCTACTGTAAGAATGTCATGAGACACTAGTTCACAAGTTTAGAAGGAGGAATAGTGTGTTAGCGTTTCAATTGATTCTATTATTGTGAAAGATCATAGGTTAGCTATGATTGCAGTTCTGCAGAGAGGAACATTAGCATCAAAAAATGAAAGTGTTTAAAAGTAATAGAAATTTAGCTTAACACTCCTGCACGTATGCTTAGCCCTTCATATATAATCCAAATAGTAGGGGACTAATACTTTTTTTACAAGATCCTTTTTCATAGACCTTTCAAACGATTACTTCTCTCTTCAGTCTACAAAAGTCCTAAAAAAAGGCCCTCACACAATAACCAAAATAAACACTCCAGGCAACATTCAGGTGTATGTCTCCTCTTTTTATTTATGACCCTAACACTGTCACAGGATGCCCTGACTTCTACAGCAAATATCATAACACGGTGTGAATAATCTTACATGAACTCCTTCTGGACCTTGCAGAGACACCTTATTACTATGCTTGTACTATAGATGTTTCACCAACAGATACTAATAGTCCTTATTGCTTTACAAAGCAAAAATTACAAATGTGGAGTTGCAAAGTGAATTATTCTGCACTACGAGAGACTAGAAGCATATTTATTACACAAACGCACACACACAGTGCTCATGATAACAAACTGTTTCTGCTTAAAAACCATGCTCGCTTTGTACATTGTTTTCAGTTTTGTACTCTCTGGTGTACAGTCGTTTTTAAATTGTGTTGTATTTTCTTTGCTTTTTCAAGCTTTGCAATAAACCTGGGCAAAGATAGTTCAAACTATGTCATTCACTTTAATCCTCGATTCGACCACGAAGGCGACACCAACAAAATAATCTGCAACTCAAAGGAAGAAAACAGCTGGGGGACAGAGCAGAGAGAAAATGTTTTCCCATTCCAGCAGGGAGCAGAGACATCGGTAAGTATTAATAGTGCCCCTTAATAATAAAGGGATGAGGCAAACTGCCAACCTGAGAGCTTTTCTAATGTCGAATGAGCATAGGACAGTCCCACTATGTGTTTAAAACTGCTGTCTGAATGAGGATGAAGGTGCTATTTGAAAGGATGGATCAGGTAAGCTTGTTATAGTATAAATGAGGCAGGGGAAGGTTCCAGTTCTTTTACTTGTATTCCCCCATAGAGGAAGATGGATGTGTAAAGCATCAAAGATCAGTGAGTGGTAAGTAGCTAGCAGCCAGCCCAAGGGCACACTAAGCAGATTGTCCTTTTTCATCTGCCTCTTCTTGATAGAGGCAGAGCATAATGGAACTGCTCCTATGCACACCACAGCGTAGCTCCATTGACAGGCCTGGACTTTGTGGAGCTACACGTAGCTGATATCGGTCCAAAGATCCAAACAAATGCATTTTTGTCATCATGGAAGTAGCCAGAGTAGTGCTGAGCCTGAGTATATAGAACATCACGGCATGGTGGGTCAGTATGAAGATGAGTATGGTAATATTTGATTATGGGTCAGACAAGCTATCACTCACCCTCTTTCTGAACTTGGTCAGTTTATTTATTTTGTTTATTTCAGTGACTTACAGCAGTCTTATCTCTCTCTCTGACAGATTTGTTTTGAGTATCAAGCAGACCATTTAAAGGTGAAGTTATCTGATGGCCAAGAATTCAACTTCCCCATCCGAATGCCCTTGGATACCATTACATTCCTTTCTATGGATGGAATAGAGCTCAAGGCTATCTCTCTTCATTAACAGCTATGTGGCTTCTACAGTCAATAGAAGTCACTAGGCCTCTGTCACATATATAACATGTCATGTAGAAAATGTTCTCCCACAATGAACTCCAGTGGCAAGCTGTAGAGAGAACTATATAGTTCCTAGTTAAAATTTCTGTTTTCTTAAAAGCTACTAAAGTCTTATACTATTTTTTACAATCTGTATTCAGTAGATCCCCCTGTACTTACTATAAACCTTCTTACTAGTGGCAAGTAGTAAATCTTTCATTTCATTTATTGTCAGTCATAGAGTTAATGTTTAGTGGGCTAGATCTTATCAGTCAGTCCAAGGCTGACTATACTCTAAGTTTAACAGAAAATATCTTCCCCCATCGCTTACCTTTCCAGCGAGGGGGGCAAGATAGTTAGAGCAAGAGCACAATTGTGCTAGAAAAGTGTTTTTGCCGCGCCTGGTAATCTGAGTTTTTCAACTCGTCTCATTGGCACAGCACCCCTGGCAACTCGGAGTGGAGAGGAAGGTCCTGTGTCTTACTAATGAATACAACACTGCCTATTAAGAGCAGCTTTCAGGCTCACAAGTTCTTTAATTCTCACTAATACTGGAAAGAAGAAATGACCAGCAGAGGGAGATAAAACACCATTTTTTTGTTATGATAACTTCCATGTGCTTATCCTTTTATTGATAATGGCTAAGACAGAGTCAAATGCTGAGTTAAAGGCATTAACCCTTTTCCATAGTTACACAGGTTAAAAATCTGAATTTTATGTATCACACAGTATCTCTCAAATCCTTACATATTCTCCCCAAAGAACATCGCTAAAATATTGCTACACAGCTTACAGCTCCTCCCCCAGGACCAATACATACATTAATTCTTAGGGCCAATACATATAAGCCTTACTGTCCATTCATCCCTGTTTTGCCTGTACCAACTGGACATCTGTGCAGAACAAAACATAAGATGTAACATGCAGCTTCTCTCTTGTGTTCAGCACTTCACTGTGGTCATATCAGTACAGGCCCTATAGGAAAGAACAGGCTATGTTAACTCATGCATTCCTGTGTGGTGGAACACAGAAATAAGCCACTGTTTAGCCATTGCTACTAAACATCCAGGCCTCACATCCTGAACAATTACATGTAGACAATACTAAATGTCCTAGGTGTTACATAGGACTGTACTAGTCATGTGCGGGTCAACATAAAGTCAACCTGCACCTGACGCTTACCCACCTGTTTGTTACCCACACCTGACCCTAACCTAGGGAGCCTCCCTATTTATAGACCTGCACACAACCCGCCCCACTCTGATATCATGGAAGGGGCAGGGCACACAGGCGCAAAGCTATAAAAAGGAAAGACTGGAGGCAGAAGTGGGGAATAGCAAGGTTGTGGGAGGGGGAAACACAGCCCACACCGCCCACGACCTGTGTGTAAGTTGGCCCGAACCCTACCAACCCATAGGTGAACCCATGGGCCCCCTTGGTTTTGGGCTGACCCGCACATCTCTAGCCTGTATACAAAAAAGAAAGAGCAGGGCAAGCCAAATCTGTATTTGGCTACGGGTAAATGATGCCTCTAGATCAGTGATCCCCCACCCGCAGCTTGTGAAGAACGTGTTGCTCACCAAACCTAAGAAGCAGGAGATCATTTTTAAATTCCTGGCTTTTAGGCAAATGTTGCATCCATTAAAACCAAGTGTACTGACAAACAGAGAATCCTGCAGTCTGGCTAGGGTTGCCACCTGACCGGTATTTTACCAGCCTGGCCGGTAAAATGATGGTTGATCCCAATGTTATTAATAGGGAGAAAAGATAAATATATAGGAAGGCCGGTATTTTTTTCCAGAAAGGTGGCAACCCTAAGTCTGACACTTCACATGAGGCTGCTAAATAGGCAATCAAAGCAGTGGCGTAACTAGTCACCTCAAATCTCCCTCTGCCCTGTCATCAGCAATAAGACATTGTGGTTTCGACAGACCCCAAGGAGATGCAATCGCACCCCAGATGCCTGAATCACAGCCCTTATCTGGCGACCCCACCTCCAGAACTTGTTTCATGCTTATGTGACTTTCTAACACTTTTTATATTATTGAGACTTATGATTAATAATGTTTCTAATTATGACTGCTGCTGAGACAGGCTGAATGGGAAGGGGGTAGTGATGGGACAGGCTGATTCTGCTCCTGAGCCTCTAACAGTAAAGAAACTCAAATCTTTAAAGCTTCCACATGGGCTGGGTGAGATTGCATGACATATTAAATGTATATATGTCAGAGTACAGGCACAGAACCCAATATTCCCTGGAAGGAATCAGTACAATAGTGCATGGGTGTCCACAGAAGGACCAAGAGGGGGCAGTTGCCCCACCCTGACTTCTCCAGCTAGTTGCAAGAAATTGTTTGTTAATTTAATTTCCAACAACACAAAACATTTTTTATACTTCCCCCCTAAGGCAAGCTTTAATTAGGTTATCTTCTGCATTGTCGTGAATAGGTTCATCTTAAGTGGATGCTACCTTATGTGATATTAGATTACTTTTCTACAGACACCCAAACAATAGTGGATAAACTGGATGGTCCGGAAGCAGATAATCACAATTCTCAATAATACTTATATCTGCAGTACAGTGAAGAACTAGAAAGCCAAAAGATACAGGTTTTACCAAATGGGTATAATTTTGGTGAGATCTGGGTATGTTTGTGTATAAGTGGGTATTGGTGGGGGGGTGTTGGGGCATGGCCTAACCTGAGACCCCCAAAGATCTGGGGACAGCATGCTTTTCGCATGTTAACCTGCAAGGACTGGATTTCTACCAATGGCATCGGGAGGCCTGCATCCTCTGTTGCCCAATCTCACTGCCTTCATACAAATTCAAATATCCTTACCTGAATAAAATTAATAGCTGCCTTTTAATTCAGGTTCCAAGCCGACAACCTCTGGGCACATGGCAAAGACATGCTCAAGAATAGACACATTACTCAAATAAAGGTTGTCAAGAGGAAGTCTTTCCTTTTGTTTTGGGTTTATTTAAAAGTTATCTGCCATGTACATTTATGCCTGCCAACAAGGAAATACAGCAAAGGTGCTTTCATTTTCACTGCTATCCTGGCAAGTGACAGAAGGTGCAGTCAAAGTAAAAAATGTTATAATTCCTGTGTTATTCTATCAACATGAACTATTTCATCCTTAATTGGGTTGCATTGCAGAAAAATATTCACAAAGCTTCCTTGTAGCACTATGATTGAATTCTTTCGTTCTACAACCGAAACAACATTGAAATCAGATCCATGTTTTTATAAGAGTCATGCTATGGGTCATGTATCAACAAAAAAATGTGGGCATCACATGTCTACAGAGGTTAGCAGAGTTGCCTTACAGTACTGGGGTATTTGTTTTATTTTTAACCAAAGCAAAGTCTGGAAGGAGACTCGTGTTCTCCCCATGTCACCATAGGATTCATCTGCACTCCAAAAATCTACTTGTAGCTTATCATCACACAGATCTTAATGTTTGTATTAATTTGCACATGAAAGGGTAATGTGACTTTAAAAGAATTGTTCCCTATAAAAATAAAAACTGGACACTTAGGGGTATATTTATCAAAGAGTGAAGTTAATAGTGAAGTTCCGCCACTAGAGTGAAATGCCGCCACTCCCCATTCATTTCTATGGGGTTTTCCAAGGCATATTTATCAAAGGGTGAACTTTCACCCATTGATAAATATGCCTTTCAAAATCCCATAGAAATGAATTGCGAGCTGCGGAATTTCACTCTAGTGGCGGAACTTCACTCTTTGATAAATTTACCCCTTAGATGGGCTGTTCAAAATAGAAGTTGGGTTCTGTTATGTTATGTGAGACATCCAGTCACTCCAGCCCTTATACATTAAATTTTTGGCTACATATATTAGAAAAAAAATGTATTTTGTGCAGGCTATCTATTTACCCAGTTTTTATTTTCTCACTGAACTGTTCCTTTAAGCTCCACGGGGGCAGGGATTATCTTGTCTGATTTACGCACTGTGGAATATGGATATGACAAATACATGTATAGCCACCAATCGCAGCTTGATTTAAAGGTTTGAAGAAGATCAAATATTGTGCTGATGTGCCTCAGCGGATACAAAATCTATTTAAGGGCTGTGTACAAAATTAAACTGGGTTTTTAAAAATGAATTTGAAACTTATTTCATATGACTGTTTGTGTTGTAGCTTATTGGTAAATACAGATAAATGTAGGTTTCAGGCGCTAAGGTTCTGTGCATTGTCCTACTGGTGAGGAGTCTGGCATGGCATTACTGCCCCTACGCAGTTTACACCCAGCTGTGGAATGGTGAGACTTTGCTTCCTATCAGACCCAGTCTTAATGTGAAAAACTATTTATGAAACAGCTATGAAATTCTTCTGCTACCTGTACCATTCGAGTTCAACCGCACTCTTTAAATGCCACAACGTACTGTAGCCAGGATGCCCTATAATTATAATAATACTAACCATGTTGTGTGAAACTTTTTGTTTTAGTAAGAAGTTAAAATCATGTTTATAAATTGTGATTTATAATCCCACAGTTTGAATTTATCCGTGGATATACACATGTATTTAAGGGGTGGTTTACCTTTAAGTTAACTTTTAGAATGTTATAGAAAGGCCAATTCTAAGCAACTTCTCAATTGGTCTTCATTATTTATTTATTTTATAGTTTTTTAATTATTTGCCTTCTGCTTCTGACTCTTTCCAGCTCTTAAATGGGGGTCACTGCCCCCATTTAAAAACAAATGCTCTGTAAGACTACACATTTATTTTTATTGCTACTTTATAATATTCATCTTTCTATGCAGACCCTCTCCTATTCATATTTCAGTCTCTCATTCAAATCAATGCATGGCTGCTAGGGTAATTTGGACCCTAGCAATCAGATAGCTGGAATTGCAAACTGGAAAGCTGCCAAATAAAAAGCTGAATAACTCAAAACTCCCAAACTATAAAAAATGAAAGCCAATTGCAAATTGTCTCAGAATATCACTACATCATACCAAAAGTTAATTTAAAGGTGAGCAACCCCTTTAACTCAAAGGGCTATGTCAGACCAGGGTAATTTGTTGTAATAAGCACACAGGTAGCCTAGAAACCTGCTCTTATATAGATAATTGTTTTTGTTTTTCTGTGCCAGGCTACATCCAAGATATACATTCAATGTAGATACACTAGCCTAAATAATTTGCCTAAATAAGGATTTTCAGACTGACTAGAACTAGTGCAATGTATACAAACAAACCCATACAAAATCAGCATGTCACACATAAACAATATGTTGACCAGTCCCAAGTGCCGCTATCAATGAGTCCATAATGCTCAACATTGGTGCTGAACCATATAACCCAGTAAAGAGGCACATGAACATAACGCTATTATTATCTAAGCAATAGAAAGGCAATGAGATCTGTTCTTCTCCAGGAGACACCGATTTGACCCTGATAATGTTATATTTATACCCAGTACATCTAAGATTGCATATAATAACAATATCATAGCTAAACAGGGCGGTGGCTTGATAAATGAAACAGAATACAATTTATTTTCAATTAGTCGTATCAACAGAATCTGAAAATACACAAGGGTTTAAATTTGCAGATTCATTAATAAAAACATGCAATGACCAGTCTTGTAAAAAATGTAACTAAGAGGGATGTTGATTCTAATTGGCAAGCTCTATTTTTGGATTTGGCCCTGGTAAACGTTGTTCTACAGTAGTAGTGCGGCTACGGGCAGCCAGATATTCCCAGTAGTTGCGTGTCAGCAAGGTATAAAGAAGTGGGTTAACACAACTGTTAGCGTACGTTAAGCACGTGACCCCAAAGTTGAGATATATCTGAGTTGCAGCTGTCAACCTCATAGAATCACATTGGTACAATTTGGCCAACTGCCAAGCCCAAAAAGGCAAAAAGCAAGTCCAGTAGGCTAAAATGATGGTAAAGATGCGGAAACCAACACATTGGTTTAGTTTATGCCTGGGACTGTTGAACTTCTTGGCCAGACATCCAGTACACCCTGGCAAGATGTACATAGAGATATATAAGAATTAGTCCAGGTCCAAGGATGCTGGTGCAGAAAATAACAGTTAAGTAACATTTGAAACCCTTTGGTGTCCAGATGGGAAAACAGATTCTCTTTCCAGATCCATAAGGACCATCCTGAAGCTGCATCATGCACATCATGGGTAAGGTAAGAAGCAAGGATGTAAGCCAGATGATCACACTGGTGAATTTGTGATGATTCTGAGAAACTCGGGATGTCAGAGGATGCACCACGGCTTGATACCGTTCCACGCTCATGGCAGTGAGGTGGTAAATGCTGGCATGCATGGTGAATAAGTCCATACTTAAAAGAAGTCTGCATCCCACATCACCAAAATACCAGTCTTGAGCAAGATATGTACTCACCACAAAGGGAATTGTTGAGAGATACAGTAAATCTGCCAACGCTAGACTGATTACATGGACACACATACAGCCAGCTGGCTTGCCCGAAAGCATGTTGATAAAGAGCACATAGATGTTACCTGACATCCCCAAGAGAAACATGGCTGATAGAACAGCGCTCAGGGTAGAGGTGACCAAGATTTCTTCTTCTCTGGAGCCTGGGAAGTCAAAGTAATCGCCTGAACTGCTGTCTTCTTCATACTCTTCCATTCTGTCTCAAAGAAACATCTGTGTGTAATGAATATGTATCAAATCCGAAGATAAATGTCCGTGACGGTAGGAGTTTATTTAATTTATCATAGCTCACAGCATCTCTCCTGGTGCCATGTTAATCCAAGCTGTGTGAGTTAATGCCCAGAACAGCGTAATGATGACATGTTTGAACACTACAGCTCAGCATTTTGATATGAATTGCCACAGGGGTTTAGATTGCTGAAAGTTAGGAATAAGAAGAAACTCTCTGCTTTTATTGAGCATCAATGTGATTTTGGTTGCTTATCTCCGACTCTGCAAGGCTGATTCACTTCTATCTCCTTCCTTGCTCTCCATCTCTCCTCCTGGCAATCCCCCAAGGCATAATTCACAGTGTGTCAATAAAACTGAAACATAAGGGAGTTCTTGTTGGTTTGCTAGGCAATTGGGTTTTTTTTATTTTCCTTTGCTCCTTGCACTCCTCTTCCTTCTCATTTAAATTTACCATTAAACCACCAGCGAGCAGAGACACAACACAGACCGAAACAAATGTATGAGTGCAAACAATATTTTACTATAACATATAGAGTTAAACTTTTATTGAAATCAATCATTAAGGTTTGCTCATAAGGAAACAAAAATAATATTTCTAGAGGGACAGAGACAAGGAGTAATGAAGCCAAACCTTCGTTGTAGAGAGTTACCATTTACAGAACTTGCAAATAAATGCCCTGTTGCAATAGAGAATGGTTTAGGTGTAACTGGGAGCCATTTTGGTGTTTAAATCAGGGACACACGGCCCTGGGACCCCAAGCAAAAGATCTGATTGGTTACCATGTTACTGCCCTGGTACAAATTTACCCAGCATTGATAAATGAGCCCTGTCATGTCTTGAGGTTTCTCACTCATGAAGGCCATTTAAAGACATAATATAAAATACTAGTGTTTTCGATCACCAAATATTAAAAAATAATTGAACATACATTATGTTTTTACCTGTCTTGCTATAAAAAGTATTTATGTGAAATCTTCTCACTGCAGAAATGGCCTAGCAATTCAGTCTCATGCAGTGCTCTAGCAATGAAATAAAGGGCTAGGACATTAAGGATAATGTGCATGTTTATGAAAATGAACAGTGGGTACCACAAACATAAAGACTTGGAAGAGTGAACATGATAGTGCAGTTCAGCGAAGGCATTGTGTTAGGACCTTGTCTTAAACTGTGCTTCAACTGAAAAGAGAGAGGAACCAATTAGTTACATAGAACATTATGTACAAATACAAAGAGACAGATAAGGAAAGAATAATCATGTAGAGTCAAAAAGGAGAAACCAAATAGAGAAGGTTGGGGAACACAAAAAGAGTCATTTCTGTTTCCCCAAGGCACGTCTCTTAGTGCTTATCTAAGCACGTGCGCCTCAGGGAAAGCTGAACTATTCTCCTAGTTCCAGACTGAAAATCTGTATGACACACAAGTTAGGGATTGAGTAAGTGACAGGAGGAGGGGTGCCTCCCCCTGTCTGTCCCTCTTGGATTGAGTGCTTCCTAACGCAGGCAGCACTGTATTTAAGGAGCTAGCTGTAGGTCTCTGTAATCCAAAATGGAGCACAGAGGCAAGGGCAGATAAAAGAGTGCAAAGTTCAAAAAGTGCTCAATTATGGCCCCTTAAAGAGTCGGCAAAATTAAAATAAATACATGCAAAATCCTGTATACAATTATAGTATAGATAGGCTTATTAAGTAAGGAGCACTTATTCTTATTATGACAATTAAATCCTGAAAAACACAACAAAAATGTTTTTGAATAGTAATACCTTATAAGGATGAGTAGTGACCTACGCATGTCTTTGCTTGTTGGTTTCAGAATTAAGGCATTTAAGAGTGAGAACATGGCACCTAATCCTAGAGTTAAATCCCAATGGGAAATATAAATACTTAGGGATACTGTCATGGGAAAAAATTTCTTTCCAAAACGCATCAGTTAATAGTGCTGCTCCAGCAGAATTCTGCACTGAAATCCGTTTCTCAAAAGAGCAAACAGATATTTTATATATTAAATTTGAAATCTGACATGAGGCTAGACATATTGTCAGTTTCCCAGCTGCCCCAAGTCATGTGACATGTGCTCTGATACACTTCAGTCACTCTTTACTGCTGTACTGCAAGTTGGAGTGATATCATCCCCCTCCCTTTCCCCCGGCAGCCTAACAACAGAACAATGGGAAGGTAACGAGATAGCAGCTCCCTAACACAAGATAACAGCCGCCTGGTAGAACAGCACTCAATAAAAAAAATCCAGGTCCCACTGCGTCACATTAAGTTACATTGAGTAGGAGAAACAACAGCCTGCCAGAAAGCAGTTCCATCCTAAAGTGCTCATTCTGAAAGCACATGACCAGGCAAAATGACCTGAAATGGTGCCTACACACCAATATTACAACTAAACAAAAATACACTTACTGGTTCAGGAATTACATTTTATATTGTAGAGTGAATTATTTACAATGTAAACAGTGTAATTTAGAAATAAAAAATATATAATAAAAATCATTACAGAATCCCTTTAACCTCAGAAATACAAATAACTACAAATAACTGTTTACAAGCCTCAAAATGTCACTGTGTCCTAACAGTAAATGATCTTTGGCAAATAAAAGAGGACGAGAAACAAAATAATAAGTGGAGAGAAATGGAGCAGAAGTGGGGCAGGAAGTGTCTATGAGCATGGAGAAAGACAACACAAAAGAAGGAAATGGAATTAGAAGAAAGAGAAAGAAGGAAATGTGATTAAAAAACTGACTGGGAGTCTAACCTGAAAATTCCCTAACAGTCATGGGTTGACTGATCACCTTCTTGAACATAGTGAGCCAGTTCTCCCGCTCACTCTCACTTTCACAGGTAAGCAGGTAAGTACGCTCTGGGGTAATGACTGAGATGCCGTAATTCCAGGTGCAGTTCCCATGTGTGGAGGGCACTATCAGAGGCTTCACCTCATAACCATTTTCACGGCTTCCCAAAAACAACTCCCCTTTGGCAAAAGCATCCTGATTGAGAGAAGCACCAATTCAATTACATTCACCCAGTAGCCACTGAACAAAGCTTACCAGAAAATCACCTCACTCACCAAAGGGTCCTTGAAATACATCAGTCTTCGATGGTCGAGAGTGAACCATCTTTTTTTAAAGCCATCAGTTTGCTGCAGGGATAGGAGAGGGGAACAAAACCATAATTGAATCTAAAAAAGCACTTCTATTATGTACTGTATTTTCCAAGATTCAGGACCATTGCATTATTATTGGCAACGTATTTAAACAGCATATATATATATATATATATATATATATATATATATATATATATATATATATATATATATATATATATATATATTACTCATTCACTTCTGTCCTTGCCTTAATGGAGATGGCAATCTAATTTCCCTACCATTCATAATTTGGTCACACTCCTTACAGACACTTTTTGATTTGTTCTCTCTCTCTGTCTTCTCTCTCTCTTCCCTTTTATTCTCTGCTTACCCCACCTATTTTTGTCTTATGGTCTCCCCCGCCCCCCCATTTCTCCTATGCATTTCCATTTATTCTTTCCCAACTCTCTTTATCATATATTTTTCTTTCTTCTAAGCCTTCCCTGTTCTGCCCCTCGCCTAATTGATGTGTTGCAGATGCTGTATGTAACTATGGAACAGACCACAGTGCAAAGTTCACAGAACATTGCCTGATCACTTGGAATTTTGAGTGAAATCTCAGAATATTCATTTATGAAGCCAATATATGCCTATGCTAATGCAGACACAAGGCCAGTGCCCCATCAGCGTGTATGGGAAGAGCAAGCAGATTTGAGTTTCTGTCCAGTAAGTCAAACTCCAATTGGCTGGGAAAACTCTGTAAAAACTCTGCACTTACAGGGACCTCTCAACAACTTCCCCTGTTTGGCCAAGACTGAACAATCTGCCCAGCCATAGGGCTGTATTTATCAACATGCAACAACTGGCAATCATATACCTGCTACTATCAGAGTGATCAAAACTGGATTCTCAGGCCATGCCAGGCCATATTAATAAAAACCAATCAGAATGAGAGAGGCTCAAAATGAACAAGAGTTATACACAGTAGTTACATATGAAACAAAGCAAGTAATTAGGGGTTACCATGTTGTGGAAAATGTTACTACCTTCCTCCTCCCAAACATATGTGTGATTGTACCAACACAGCACAGTTGATGTTATCCTGTATTTATACAGCTTCAACAAGCAACATAGAGCTGTGTCCTGGGCTTGTGAAGAATAAAACATAGTTTTACCTTGGGTCCAGTCTTTTCCATATAACCTTCTTTCAAAAAATTTCGGGTCAAACGGCTGATGATCTAGGAAATCAATAGAATATTTTATGGAAATTGCTTACCATCTTTGCCCATCAGTCTGATCATTTTTCATCCGAAATGAAATACAAGGGTTTTATTTGTACTTGCAAGAATATGTAATATAAAGTTAAGTCGTTAAAAGCATTAGTCTAAGTAGACGCATGGCAAGTTCAGTGACTCTTCAGTTAACGCAGCGGTTCCAAAACAGTGGGACTGGCCTTTATGAGGGGGCATGGAGTTACTAGATTAGCCCCCATTTGTTTCAAATGTGGCAGCTATCCAAGTAATTAATTTGTTAATTAAGTTAATTACTTTAATGCTGCTAGGAGAAGGCTTGGTCCATAATTTTACTTTGCCAGTAATAGTTGTGGTCATAGCCTTAAAGGGGTGGTCCATCTTTAAGTTAACTTTTAGTATGATATAGAATGGCTAATTCTAAGCATTTTTGTATTTTTTTAATTGTTTGCCTTCTTCTGACTCATTCCAGCTTTCAAATGGGGGTCACTGACCCCATCTAAAAAAACAAATGCTTTGTAAGGCTGCAAATTTATAGCTTATGCTACTTTTTATTACTCATCTTTATATTCAGGCCCTCTTATTCATATTCCATTCTCTTGTTTAAATCAATGCATGGTTGCTAGGCTAATTTGGACCCTAGCAAACGAATAGCTTAAATTACAATGTTGCTGAATAAAAAGCTAAATAACTCAAAAATCACAAATAAAAAATGAAAACCAAAAGCAAATTGACTTAGAATATCACTCTCTACGTCATACTAAAAGTTAATTTAAAGGTGAAAAGCAACTAATTGTTATAAATGACTGCACTATACCTTGGAGAGGACTTAAAATATTTATACAAAAATGAGAAATGCCTAAGACATTTTAGCTGAAGTGGAAAAAACAAAACCATTGAGCTTTAAATGGGAAGTGCAGAAAACTGTTCTTTCATTTTGAACAATAGTTTGTGCTTGTATTTATTATAAATAAAAAATCTTTTAACCAGTTACCTCGTTGTCAGATGCTTTTGGAAAGGCAATTTGCATGTAGCTAAACTGGGCCAATCGGATGGAATTAAACCAGCTGACAATCTCCTATAACAAATATATGAGGAAGTCAATATCTTTGTTTTGTTAGCATTCACAAAGCACTGTTTTATTTCAGCACCCTTAGTCACATGAAATCTACCTCTAGAACTCGCCTTATCAAAACACTGACCACAAGGCAAGTTCAAAGAAATGTTTAAAGCAATGCAAACCTGGAGCAGACTAGCGAGCAATGTTTCAGCTCAAGTGTGGCCTATATATTCCATATTGTCCCCAAATTTATAAAAAACTCTTCTCAATACATATGGGGGCATGAGCACTAAGTGGTGCAAGAACGTGCCCCTTTGCACTCATGCACAATGCACTTCTGTCTGGCGGACAGGCTGTGCTCTCATTCTCATACCTGACAAAAAATCTGGCACGAGGTGCAGAGTGTAGAATTAGAAGGCAGAAGCCCCCCGTGTCCTTACTACCTTGTGCCTGCATCCTCTGCTGTTCCCTAAATTGAAAGTCTGAATCATGCCTTTGTGTTTCCCCCTTCTGCTGAATACAGTGATGCCGAATGCAAGTAGCACTGTACTCACCAGAGCAGCCTGCAGTTCTCTGTTCTGTGAAACAGGTTGCAAAGAACGGCAGAGGAAGTGCAAAAAAAATGGCTGACTGTAGCTGTTCTTTGCACACTGCCTTCCCTTAAGTAAATGTTCTCCAAAGCTGTTCTCCTGCACTTGCAGCAGAGGTCGAAGTAAATTACCCCTACCAATTTATATTTTTTCACAGTTATTCATCTCTACTTCCACTGAGGTCTCCTTACCTAAAGCTCCTGGCAACCATCCACTCTTCACCATGAGTATCTCTGATACTGATAAGTTCTTGTGAGTATTCTAAATGTTGTTTCTTCTCTTACACATTACTCCTGCACTAGCTATCATACATTGATTAATATTACACACACACACGCCAAGTTCTTATAATGGCTTCTCTGCACATACATAGTTCTAGCAATTAAAAATAAGAGTTTAAAGCAGATAAAGTTCTGCTGATTCTTGTAGCCTCCCTATTGCTTAAGTGCTAAAGTACATATATCATCTACACACACAACCCCAGAATGTTAGTTTACCTGTCCATCGCTGTGATACACAAATATATTTCTCGTCTTGTTGTCCTTGACATATGTGATCTGTAAGCCATTGGCATTTTTCATCTTCTCGGGTTGGAAGCTGGCATTAACAGTGTCGATTTTGATCACTGCTTTTGGTTCCTTGGCCTAGGGCAGATGGGATGGCAGTTCTGAGCATCACAAAAAACAAGCACGTTGGTCCAAAAGTGAAAGAGACCTGATTCCCCAGAAAGTATTTCACATAGTGGCTTAATACTATATTTCCTTTTTAGAAATGCAGCCATAATTGAGGATGCACAAAAATGGATGCAAACGTTGTGTGTATTGACTCTAGTAGAATCGGTTCATAGGCTGTAGAGAAGAAAGCCAACGTTTTGTGACGGGAAGAGATGTAGAGTAACCGGGTACTTGATTAACATACTAACAGTCATCTCCAGAATCAATAAAGGAGACTGTAATTTAACTTTCATTATAGTATTGAGCAGTGATCACCAACCAGTAGCTCGTGAGCAACATGTTGCTCACCATCCCCTTGGATGTTGCTCCCAGTGGCCTCAAAGCGGTGCTTATTTTTTTAATTTTTGGTTTGGAGGAAAGTTTTAGTTGCATAAAAACTATGTTTACTACAAAACAGAGCCTCCTGTATGCTGCTAGTACATATAGGGTCTATCAAATAGTCAATCAGAGCCCTTATTTGGCACCCCCAGTAACTTTGTTCATGCTTGTGTTGCTCTCCAACTCTTTTTACATTTGAATGTGGCTCATGGGTAAATATGGTTGTGGACCCTCAGTATGGAGAGTATCTTTCTTAAATAATTTGTAATTACTCCATTAAGAGCATAATACAAGTAACCTGAAGGTGAAATTCCCTGTTAAGGGCCATTATTAAATTAAGTTTTAAATGTATACACTTACAGGATGGTGCAAAATGGCTCAGTGATCTATGCATAATTACATCAAATTACCCTGGAAATCTTCAAATGTTTTGCCTCCCTTGGAACCCCCAATTCCCTCGACATGTGTGCTCCCCATTTTGAAATGCTTACATCAGGCTTTGTGAAGTATTTTAAGGTGCCATCTATTTCGGACAGGACAAACTTTCTAGGCAGGTACTGTCCATTATCTCTCCCTCGCTTTAAAAGGTTCCCCTCTTTTGTGCCTGCAAATAAAATCTGACTTGAAACACAGTAGAGGCTAGCAGAAAGTATATATGTTAATTATCTACTAATACAAATACATTGATAATTACACTGCATGTCACAAGGGGAGTAAAGCAGTGAACACACTTGCACAGCAAATAGTAATGCAATCAAATCCCAGCACTTTCTACTTATTTATTATTTATTTATCCCCACTAAAAGTTCCCACCTCTGGTTCCTCAATTACAAGGGTCTGCACTTATAAAAAAAGCTGTAAGAAGCTCCTGTATTTTATGTCCACCTGTCATTCTACTAATAGTCTAGATTTGACTTTGACTGTTCTGCATTGGAAGTTAACAACATGTCAGATTCTTGTGTGACCCCTGCATCATTGTTGGACTAACAGCAGTACAGCAAGCCTTCGGCAAGAGAAATAGCTTAAAGGAACAGTAACATGATTTTTTTTTTTATAAAAAATTTGTTTGCCCTTAACGGATAAAAAACACCAGCACACATTTAACTTTACATTCGCAAAGACTGTATTAAGAAATATCTAACCAATACTCTGCTTGCGCTCCACTTCTGAAAAGGCGACATGGTGACGATCCATCTGGCGGCACTCAATTTCTCCTCCCTGGCTATCTCCTATAGAAGGCAGGGAGGAGAAATAGAACGCCGCCAGAAGGATCGTCACCATGTGGTCTTTTCAGAAGAGGTAAGAAGAGTATCGGTAAGATATATCTTAATAAAGTCTTTGCAAATGTAAAGTTAAATGTGTGCTGGTGTTTTTTTTTTTTGTTAAGGGCAAACAAATTTTTTATAAAAAAAAAATGTCATGTCACTGTTCCTTTAAGAGGTTGCCGAAATCACCCTTCTTTGTGGAAATGAAACATTTTTAAAAAGTGTCAGTCTGGGCCTCCTAGAGCCCACTAAAAACCTGATATGCAGGTCCAGGACCCACTCAATTAGAAGGAGACCAGAGATCTGTATTCCTGCAGGTCAGTCCAACCCTGCTTGCCAGCCTGGCCAGTAGTTTACCAGCCTGGTCGGTAAAAATGATGCTTGATGCCAATGTTATTAAAAGAAAACGATACCCCCGAACAATGTAGGTCTCTATGTAAAACCCTGCTTTGTGTAAATAAATCAATTTCATAATAATATAATTTTTTAGTAGTATGTGCCATTGGGTAATCATAAATAGAAAATTGTCATTTTAAGAACTTAGTGCCGCCCCATGGGATCCTATGATTCACAATGCACACAAACAAACCAAACATATAAGGTCACATGAACCTATAAATGGACAAAGTTCTGTCTTTTGCTTCAACCCTTCTTCCTGTTACAGTTAGAGCTGCAGTATTTCTGGTCAGGTGATCTCTGAGGCAACACACAGACCATCACGAAATGGTGGTTCAAGGCAAGAGATGTAAAAGAGCAATATTTATTTAAATATATATACCAGTTTGGTAAGATTCTTTAATATGCCACTTAATATGATATAAACTATGATTAAGTATTCATTTTGGGGGTAAAGTTTTACTTTAATAGGGAAAATTTTATTTAAATGCATAATTTTCACCTTTTGCCCAAGGTCCCTCTGACTCAAGCCCTATCCATCATCCACCGTGCTTAGCTAAAACCTTACCATTAGAAACCTTTCCTTTGGGTTTAGTAAATTCTTTTCGCTCGTACTTTGCTCGAATCCACTGCTCTTTTAAAACACTACAAGACAGCAACATTTGGAACTGTGTTAATGGTGTCTGGTAAGAAAGGTCCAGAAAGCCAGCGCATAACTAAAGAGTGAATCATACAAACACAGACTGGAAAAGAAATGAATTGAGAATCTTTAGTAATAAGAAATAGCTGCAAGTGTGAGTGTGACTCCTTACTGGCAATCCGTATGCTTTGGCTGGTAGTAATACACAGGCACATGAGCCTCATATATTGCTTTGGCTGCATTGTTCCCGTGGCTGGCTAGGAACTGTGAAAGAAGAGAGAGGGGTGAGAGTCAGAATTTGATAACACAAAATACTAGAAAGGGCTGCAGGACTATGCAACAACTGGTGGGAAACAAGTGATTGGAGTAATAAATGGAAAGATAAGATGAGCTCTTGGAAAAAGAAAGGCAAAAAAGACTGGCTGGGAAACCAATAAAGAGTGGAGCAGAGGTTGGCCTGAAAATGCCTGCTTTTCAAGGACCTCCACTCCATGTGCCTGCACACAAGCAGAAACTGCACTTTTCAGTGCAGATTAATGGAGCTGGGGAAGGGAGCAGATTTGCTTCTCAGGCTGAGAGAAGCAGGGCCAAAGCAACATGTGCCCTCAGCTTTAGTTAGTGGCACACAGGGCTGCGTATTGGCTTTTTTATACCTGTGTTTTGTACAAAGGTAGAGAAAAGCAGCTCCACACTAATTCCCTCCATTTTGTATCATCTAAGTAACAGCACTGGCCTGTGTGCAGCCACACCAAGCAAATTTTGGTTGCATACTTACGTGACAAAATATACTCTAAAGCTGGCCATAGATGCTGAGATTTTTAAAAGATCCGATCGTCATCGTGAGAACACGATTATCTCGGAACGATCGTACGATCATACAAATTGTCCATCAACTAAAAAGACCATCAACTAAAATTTCCTGACAGATGTCAGCCGAAAAATCGTAAGATGTTTGATCGTTCGAATCCCACTAACCGCACTATAATTTCGAAGGATTGGTCGGACTTCGCTAAAATCGGTTGTTCGGCAAGAGAAATCTTTGCGTCTATGGGGAGCTTAAGTGTCTGCAAATAGGCTAAAGCCGTGCCTGTCAGTGCAGTTATAGAAAGGAGTGGATAAGAGCCATAAGCACTAGGGTCATAGCACATGGGATGTTTTGTCCCTCACTAAATCTCCTCCAGCACAAGCGTGAGGAAGTTGAAGTAGAGAATGAGAGTCAAAACACCTATATGCCATCACCTTAACCATTACAAATTATAGACCAGTGCATGCCAGCTGCTACTTATCAACGCTCATCTTATCAAACTCCCATGATTCTCAGCCAGTCATCTAGCTGATTGATGATGGTCTGTGCTGCAGTTCTCTGTGTATCATTGAAAAACTGATGCACGGCACATATAACAATACAGTCAGGCTCTAGGGAGCCCTGTACCTGATCGTTCAAAATGCCTGCCATAAGCAGTGTGTAGGGTCAGTGCTCCCTAGAATTTCACATTCCTGTTATATGTAGCTGGGAAAACAGCTCCATGTGACCACAGCTGAACAGAATAGCATTTTTGCAAGATGCAAGTAAGCACAATTGGGATCCATTGGGGTAGTTGGTTTGGCTAATTAGCAATTCATTTTGAAGTGTAAACCAGAATATTCAGGTTTTGGTTCTGCCATGCAGCAGTCATCTAAATTCCTTTCTAATTAGCTAATTAAGGCACTATTTAAGTGAATAGATTAAAGGGGTGAGGTGCAACCCTATAGGCATGTCTTCCCATTGTCCCTATTGAGGCAGGGCAGTGTAGAATTGTAGACCCAAATATTGTGGGGCTTAACAGAAGGTGGAGAGAGTTTGGGTTGATTGGGGGCATGTCTGGATAGTGGTCTTACTGGTATGGATTGGGGGGTGTTGTTTAAATTGGATCATGTACCTTCCATAGCAGCTTTACTTTGCCTAAATGTTTCTGGAAAATAACTACCCACATTCTTTAGCATAGGTCAATAATGATTGGAGCTGTATCCCACACAAAACCTATTTCTCTTTTGATCTTATCTTTTTAAAATTCTACTTTGCTTTTTATGGAGCCATATCTGATGCAGTAATTTTAGTTCCTGTCCTTTCTATGTCTAATGTCCTGGGTGTTTGTTTTGTATATGTCAATCAGTTGTTTCAGTTCAATTAGATCAGAGAGGGTAATATTTATTAACAGCATTTCTTGGTTTCCCATTTGCTCCCTCTTACCCATAAAGAACACAACTGGACAATTTTTAGCTAATCTAGCAGATTTTGGCTCCTTATTGATTTCCTTTTTTTTTAAATCTATGTATGGTGGAATAAAATGATTTTGAATAATTCCTTCATGTTATTGTGTTCTAAGCACTAGTCATCAAGACGTGAGATAGTTCCTACAGCTGACTGCCTTGGGAGATACAGAAGGACTGGAATTATGGTTAAGCAGGCAGAAAAGGTACATGCACAGCGCCATCTCCAAGTGTTATGCCTTAGGCTCATGTCACTTCTGCTTAACCCTAGTTCCAGCTCTGCTCTTGGGGGTTACTTATGTACTAAATGAGGGTTTTTTAGTCTACACAAAAACTGAGACTTATATTTGCACTAACCTCAGCACAGTTACCCTTCATAGGAAAACTATAAAAGTAATACACATTGTCATTTAGTTACGGTGGATACAGATAATTTTGCTTTCCTGACTCATTGAGGGATGGTATAGGTTGGGAGGTGTGACTATAGGGGGTCTTAATGTGGATACAAGCAGATTCAAATAAATTCAATAAATAAGTGACTCATTACCTGAACTTGGGCGTCATCCCAGTTGTCCATAGTCAACGACTTCACTTTACTGATTTCTGGGAGATTTCGGTGAATCCCTGAGCAATCCAAGCAAACAAAGATGCCCAGTGTGTGGGAAGCCCACTGAGGATCTGACAAACAGAGAGCCTATGGTAATTGACCTATTTACTGTTCATACATCTGTCTAACCTTCATAATCTTGGACTGCTCTAGCCTTGCTTTAAGACATGTTAAGTCAAGCAAGATTCCACCCTGTTTAGCAGTGATATATATATTTATATTCCCTGATTATATACCTACAGAAAAATAAGCCCCCACTATTTTCTTCACTCTTCCGCTTAAAACTCACCTGGAGCTTTACAGTCCGCACAGGTTTCATTTCCTTCTCTTGCAGTTAAATTCTTGACAGTTGCTGCATTCCAGTTATGTTCCCCAGACATACTTACTTGGGGTGTTAGGCCAACGTTCTGTACCTGCAGGATGTGAAACACCTAGTGAGTATCAGTGTTGCTGCAGGATGTTACAAGAACAGGCACACTAGGGGATCTTCAAGGTAACAGGGTGTGCCCAAAACACAGGGTGCCACCAATCTATGTCCTCTCAGGGTTTGATAACGAGCAGGAACTAAAAGGCTTTGCTATTTCAATTCTTTTGTGCTCTGGACACAGTTGGGAGGGAATCTTAGTGAGAAAACCAGTATTTCAACATTTCATTCTAACAAAAAGCCAGCCTCCCAGAAAGGTGAGGGAGAATCCGCCAGGACTTGTACACACACATGCACTCACACATTCTCTCCTGTATGGATACAGTGCCAGGCTACTCCTATTAATACAGCTCACAGCCTGTAATAACAGGAACATTGCTATTATATCTAGGGCAGAAAGAATTAATTTGTATAATAGAGGAAAGCTGTTTTGTGACTAGATATTACTGGGCCCCACAGAAAATTATTTTTTAGGGCCCCAAAATTTTTAGAGGTTGGCTTGTTTTACCAATATTTATTGAAATGGTATATGAATTAGGGCCTCATGGAGCCCATATACTTCCTGGGCCCCCCCTGCAGCCGCTGGGTCTGCTTCCTCTATAGTAGGGATGGGTGAATTTTTTCGCCTTGTTTCGCCGTGGAAATGACGGCCATAGACTTGTATGGCGTTGTGCATCAAAAAAAAAAGACGCACGTCAAAACAATTTCGACGCCCAAAGACTTTAATGGGCGTCTGCGACAATTTGCTGGCGGCGAATTTTTGGAGAAACTAAACGGGTCAAATTCGCCCATCCCTACTCTATAGCAGGGGTAGCTATACTTTACTAATGCGAGGTCTACTTTTAGCGAAGTTGTCCCATTATGATCTACATCCATAAAAGCATTGTTAGCATTATATTCCATGGAAAATATTACTTAAATACTGATTCATGTAAAATGTATATTTCTATAATTAACAAACAACTATTTCTTATGTAACCTTAACATAATAATTAACTGAATGAGAAGCAGGAAACAGGAGGGTGATTTAGACAAGCTGTTTCAAAGATGGAGCCCTTAGTAAATGTTTGTTGACAGTGTCTTGAGATCTACTGATCACCAGCTAAAGGTCTACTAGTAGATCCCGATCTACCTCTATAGTTACGCTCCTGGAGGAAAGCAATTGTCATAATTTATTATCTTTATTTTTGGAGTCAATGATTGGACCTTAATCCAAGGGGCAAAATTATATAAATCAGTAATGTCCAACCTTGAGCCTTCCATATGTTGTTGAACTACACCTTGCTGCATTCCCTGAGAGCAGAGAGTTGCAATTAAATAACAGCTGCAGGGTTTCAGGTTGGATATGTCTCTTGCAAGTACAATTTACTGCAGCATTTATTTAGCATATAGTTGGGTACACATTCCCCCAGAGTATCAAATCAGTTCCAAGCAGAGCACATTTTATTCATCATTAGAATTGTCTCTGTTGAAGCAAAAGCAATGTCCCCAAGCACTCTGGGTTCTTTATCAAGATAGCTAGCTGTTCAATGCCTGATGGCAAAGGTGCTGAAAAAACCTAATCTGACATAAGCCTTAGGGCAGAGACATGGGGTATATTTATCAAAGAGTGAAGTTAATAGTGAAGTTCCACCACTAGAGTGAAATTCCGCCACTCTCCATTCATTTCTATGGGATTTTTATAGGCATATTTATCAAAGGGTGAACTTTCACTTCACCCATTGATAAATACGCCTTTCAAAATCCCATAGAAATGAATTGAGAGCTGCGGAATTTCACTCTAGTGGCGGAACTTCACTCTTTGATAAATTTACCCCATGGTAGCCTTAAACAGCATTGCAGAAACTGACACTTAGGGGCAGATTCACTAAGGGTCGAATTTCGAAGTTAAAAATACTTCGAAATTCGACCCTCGAATTGAAATCCTTCGACTTCGAATATCGAAGTCGAAGGATTTAGCGCTAAACGTTCGTTCGATCGATCGAAGGATTTTTCCTTCGAATCGAACGATTCGAAGGATTTTAATCCAACGATCGAAGGAAAATCCTTCGATCAAAAAAAGTTTAGCAAGCCTATGGGGACCTTCCCCATAGGCTAACATTGACTTCGGTAGGTTTTATCTGCAGAAGTAGGGGGTCGAAGTTTTTTTTAAAGGGAAAGTACTTCGACTATCGAATGGTCGAATAGTCGAACGATTTTTCGTTCGAATCGAAGTCGAAGGTCGTAGTCGAAGGTCGAAGTAGCCCATTCGATGGTCGAAGTACCCAAAAAATACTTCGAAATTCGAAGTATTTTTCATTCGAATCCTTCACTCGAGTTTAGTGAATCGGCCCCTAAAGGTGGCCATAGACACAAAGATCCACTCGTTTGGCGACATTGCTAAACGAGCCGATCTTTCCCCCGATATGCCACTTATGGGCATGGCTATATCGGGGGTAATCTGAACGTTCGGTCCTATGGCCGAACGATCGGATTACGATGAGAGCGCAATGGGCTCCGGCTGGACGGTTGCGACAAAATTAAACCTGTCTGATCGACCAAACGCTGTTCTCTGCCGGACGAAAAATGACGGGACTCTCCGCACACGCAGGGGTGCTTCGCCAATGAGGCAAGTTGAGGCTGTCGCCTCAGGCGGCAGCGCCCCACTAGGTAACAGGGGCATCAAAAATGCTGCTCCTGGTACTTTAAGAGCGAATTTCCAGGGGAGGGGGGGCAGCAGCAACTGCTGCTGCCTCAGGTGGCGGAGGGGCCAGGATCACCCCTGCGCACACGGTCCAATTATCGTACGAATCCTCGATTCATACGATAGGATCTTTGCGTCTATGGCCACCTTTAGGCTAATGGCCCACAGGGCTGATCATTGGCTTTGCTCCGACTTTTGTTCTATGCAGGCAGAGAAAAGCCAATCTGCTCCTTCATACACTGTGCACTGACAGAAACAATGTCAGCTTGTTTACCTGTCCAGTCCATGGAAGTTGATCATCAGTCCTATGTGCCACTAGTGTACTGGTGCAAAGCAATTCAGCTTATAGCATTCACCACCACCACAAAAAAAATTGAAAACCAATTGCAAATTGTCTCAGAATATCACTCTCTTCATCATGCTAAAAGTTAATTTAAAGGTAACACAAACCCTAAAACCCCCAAAAATGTGTTCAGACTTTCCATAACCTGGCAAATTTTGTAAAATGGACATGGTATTTAGGGGGTGTGGCCATAAAATGGGTGTGGTAAAACCTTTCACAGTAGATATTTTTTGTCCCTCTTTCTGTTTTTGAAATGTTGGGAGGTATGCTTATCTCAGCACACCAAAGGGTTTTTTATTCCTCATTGTAACAAGTCCCTAAAATAGATACACTAGCACAATCCTAAATGCTCCTGATAAAAGCTGTGTAAAAATGTGTGTACCCTTTTATGATCAAATGTACCTCTCAAAGAAGCAGCCAAGTTTCAACTATTATTACTTACTGAAATGACTCCATACAGTATGTTTGCCTCACTTCAATCCAGGAGAAGTCCAGGGGGTGACATCACTCCTTGCAGTACAGCAGTAGAGAGTGACTGAAGTTCATCAGAGCACAAGTCCCGTGACTGGGGGCACCTGGGAAACTGACAATATGTCTGGCCCCATGCAGATTTCAAAATTAAATACAAAAAAAATCATGTTTTTCCATGACAGAATCCCTTTAAACAAAATACAAAATTGCTCAGGGTGCTTTTCGATGCACTTTTTTTCAGTTTCAGAACTATTTAACTTTTTATTAACTGACAATATAATTTGAAGAAAACCAGAGAACTGTTGTGACGTTGCTCCATCCAGATCTGCGTTAGGGAATGGAAATACAGAACTTATAATCAAAAACAATCTATACCATTTCTCAAATAATCAAATAACCCTTGTGTGATGTTATTTGGTATCATTATCCTGGGCATTTCTTAAAATTCTTCAGTAAGATTATGTAGCAACAAAGTTGTTATTTTCAACAACAACCACAATCAACCAAGACCATTAACCCTTGGCCTACCAGTGGCAAATTTAACACATTCAGAACCTTCACAGAATCGGAGGATTGAAACTTTGTGCTGGCATATATTTTGCTCCTGGCATATTGCATGGTCCCCCAGGCATAAACAGAATCTTCCCTAATACAGAATAGGCCATAATGCTTATAAATGTTATTCCTCCAAAAAAAGCTGCAAAAAAATCTTGTTGAACGAGAAGATGAAGTTACTCTAATGCAACTGATTCACACCAGGAAACCACTTGTGACAAAGACATTAATCTGCTGGCAGTGAAACCATAATTCTCCGGAATTACTACTATTTATATCTGTAGAAATAAGTCAAATCAACTGGACCTGCTGTGTTTTTTTTTGTCCTTGAATATGTTTCACCAGTCATCCAACTGGCTTTCTCAATTCAGAATAGCTATACTATTTATCCATTAATCACCCTCCTTTTAGAATGCTGCAACCTCACCCTTAGTGACCCATCATTCTCTTATCCTATTTACAGCATTCCAAAATGCTACTCGATTATGCAATCACCTGTCAAACCTCCTCTCATGCAGCTCTCTACATATCCCTACATCCCATACAGTCTCATATAAAAGGGGTAGTTCAGCTTCAAGTTAACTTTTAGTATGTTATAGAGTGGCCAATTCTAAGCAACTTTTAATTTGGTCTTCATTTTTTTTAAAGTTTTTTAATTGTTTGCCTCCTTCTTCAGGTATTCAGGCCCTCTCCTATTCATATTCCAATCTATTATTCAAATCAGTGCATGTTTGCTAGGTTTATTTGGTCCCTAGCCACCAGATTGCTGAAACTGCAAATTGGGGAGCTGCTGAATAAAAAGCTAAATAACTCAAAAACCACAAATAATAAAAAATGAAAACCAATTGCAAATTTTCTTAGAATACCACTCTCTACATCATACTAAAAGTTAATTTAAAGTTGAATAACCCCTTTATATACCTGTATTTTATTGAATTAATTGACTTTTCCAACTTTAACTTGTAATGTGTTTGGTACCAGATAAGGTATTAGTATCTAATTAGACTGACGGTGATTTCAGGGTTGCTTAGCACCCATGTATGCAATTGCATTTAATTCCTGGGCGGAGGTTGAATGGGTGCACTGGCCCATGCAACTAGTTTATAGTAGCATGTATGTAAGTGCAAAAGCCATTTTGGCTGGTGTTAATGCAAACTCAATTTTGCATCCATCCTATGTTTTTGTGATGTAAGAGCAGGTGTTTAATATGTTAGTATGTAGGACTGGCAGAAGAGGTGAAACTCAGAAGGACAGGAAGTGGCAATACATTCTACAGGTAAGGAGGTCCCATAGGCAATGCATGTGAAAGGATTTATGCTAGGAGCTGGGAGAAACAAAGCAGTTGATTTAGAGAGTACCAGAAGAAATGAAAACAATGGGGCATTGTTAAAGAGAGCTTTGTAAACTAAGGTCAGGAGTTTAAATATGATATGAGAATGTTTAGTGAGTCTTGCACACGGTTGGACTAACCTTCCAGGGGAACCAGGAATATTCCAGGTTGGGCCCTGCTAGGAAATACATTACCATCCCCATGTTTGGAAGATTGTTCAAACTTTAATGCTAAGCAAGCACTGTTTTTTTTTTTTTTTTAAAACAATCACACATCCCGCCGGCTATTTAGATTATAGCCGGCCGGAAGGCAGTTCAGGGAGATTAGTCGCCCATAGAAGAGGTGATTTGACGACTAATCTCCCTGAATCTACACGTATGTCTCTGCCCTTATACTCACTAAATCTAATCCCGATCTGTTTCAACGTTTAATCTACATAAATCATTCTACAGGCACATTTAAATAGATTGAAACACATTTTTTGGTTCTTGGGTTGTATAGTGATTTTATTTGCTCTTACTGCCATCTAGTGAATGTGAGATGTTTACAATGAGAACAGCTATAACAGTAGTTTGCAATTTCCAGGGATGCACCAAACCCTCCAAATGAGGGTTTGGCTGAATCCACCTCTCTGAATTCGGTCAAATAAAAATCGTAGCCCTACCTGTGGGTGGAAATTTGTGGCGCATGCTGTAAATTGTTCGTTTTTGGTAGAGTTGGGATTCCGTTTGACCAAGCTCTAGGATTTGACCAAATCCTATGAAAATTACTCAAAATCAGCCGAATCCCAATCTTTTTTCCTTACCTGTATCATAAATCACTATCCATGTCTTAAGCTCCCCATAGACGCAACGATTCTTCTTGCCGAACGACCGATTTTAGGGAAGTCCGACCAATCCTTCGAAATTTCCGTGCGGTTAGTGGGATTCGAACGATCATACATCTTACGATTTTTCGGCCAACATCTGTCAGGAAATTGATCGGCCAGGTCAAAAAATCTTTGTCGGTCCCAGTGCAATCTATCTATGTTTGCAGGGCCAAGCAGGCAGCTCCCCTTTGTTTTCCTGGCAAATTGGTCTTTTTAGTTGATGGTAAATTCGTACGTACGATCGTTCCGAGAAAATCGTGGTCTCATGATGAGGATCTGATCTTTTAAAAATCTCAACATCTATGGCCAGCTTTACCCCTATGAGAACTAAAAGGGGAAGCAGAAAGTACTATGTACTTCTGTATTATGTTTCAACACTTTATAATAATGTTTTTCTAGCTCTCCCATCAAAAGCATTAACAGAAGTTATTTGTTTATTTTTTATACCATCCGGTCTTTTTCCTTTTGTACAATAGTCACAATGCTTTTAATATGCTTCCTTTGGGACATGCTCATTTGTGGGCTCAAAACTGTTAGTTAACCTGACCAAAGTGTGTTTCATGGTTAGAAATGGCCTCATTGGCCAGTGAACCAGTTATAGCCATTTGCACATTGCCTCCTCATGAGGCAACTTCGGGCGACTTCGGAACACGAATTGCGCCGAGTGCCATCCCGCCGGCGATTTGCATTTTAGCCAGCCGGAGGGCATGGGAGGCAGTTTGGGGAGATTAGTCGCCCCGTAGATGAGGAGATTTGTCGCCGGGCGACTGATGTGCCCTGACCCTTAAAGGTACAGTATACTCCTAAACATACCTTTTCTACAAAAATCGCACATTAAAGGGGACTATTGTTGAAATTACAATATGCCTATCGTTTTAATTTTTTAAAATTCCATATTTTCCTATTTTTTGCCATAATAAAGCACTCATTTCAAAGTTGGGCTATGTCCACTGAACTAATTTCCCCCTTCCTTTAAAAATAGGATTTTTTTCAGAGTTCCCTATCTACTGTTAAACAAACAAACCTCTCCCCTATCTAATCAGCAGCCTTTGAGCAGCTCATCATTAGAAGCTTCACAGTGGACTGAGCTCCTTTAAAGTTCTTTGGGATCAGGAAATTACAGGAAGTACTAAAGTGAAACTGGCTTCACAGCTTTGTTTTGTACCAAATATAACAAAAATCAGACAAACAATAGGCAAAAAGTATGTTCAGCACAAGGCCTATTCATTGAGCGAACGTTGAAATTGGCATACCTCCCAACATTTGATAAATGAAAAGAGGGACAAAAAGTTGGGCCACGCATAGCACCCATTTTAAATTTAGGTTTATGAAAGTTTGAACATATTTCTGTGAGTTTTAGCGCAAAGTTGTATGTGTTATAACAGTTTTGCTAAGGAAAGTGAATTGTCCTTTAAGCTGAGTCTCAATTCTCCCAAGAGACTTGCCTATCTTAAATAGAGACAATTGTTTTTTTTTTGCTTGTCTTGAATTTTTACAAAAGTATCTTTAGGTGGTCATACACAGGGAGATCTGCTTGTTTTTGGCGATGTCGCCAAATGAGCGGATCTCTCCCCAATATGGAAATTTTTAAATGAGCACGCACTCCTGCGGCACGACCAGTTTCGGGTAAAAATTTGATCTTTATTTCATGAATTAAAAACAAGAGTCCTAACGCGTTTCGTATCTAGAGATACGTAATCATGAATTAAAAACAATAGTTGAGATACAAATTGAAAGAGCTCATCGAATCCAGAAACCTATGTCGGTACCTCCAAATGCTCCAAGGGATATTCTTTGTCGCTTGATCTCGAGCTATGTCATAAAGGAGGAAATACTACAAAAGGCAAAGGAAGTGGATTGTATAACATATGAGGAGAACACGATCCTATCCTATCTAAAACAACGCTATGTAAAAGAAAAGCCTTGAAACCCCTTACAGATACGCTTAGAGAGAGGAAAATATTATACAGATGGGGATTCCCATTATCATTGATAAGAAACTATGAGAAATCGAAAACTTCTCAAAAAAGCTACAACTGCCTGAGATCGTGATAACGGACTGGCCTGGGGAATATCTGCAAAAAATGGACCTGAAAAGGGATCAACAGAAGGACTGGACAGAGAAACCTTTCTCAAAGAAATAAGAAAAATAAGAAATAAGGAAAAGAACCTGGACTTTAATCTGGACTGTACTTTGATTCAGCAACAATTGAAAAGTGAACTGAAAGAGGGGTAATTTATGGAATGCTAATCTTGTGAGACTATATATTTAACTTTACTTTAATTTAGCATCCGTGCCAAGTGATTTAAAAAAAGGGTATTGTATAAGATGCCAATTTGGTTTTATTATGCAAGGGATGCGATAACCTGTCAAACAATATAATGGGTTATGAATAGACTATATATTTTTACTTTACTCTAACTTAGCATATTTCCCAAGGGAATCAAAAAAGGGTATTGTATAAGATGCCAATTTGGTTTGATTATGTAAGGGATGCGATAACTTGTCAAAAATTATAATGGGTTACGATCAAGGCATAGGATAATAGGAAATAGATATGATATACAAAAAAAAAGGATTAAAGGGAAAGGTAACCCCAAAAAAAATATCTAATAGGAGAAATGTAATGGCTGATATATAAGTTAAAAATAAAAAGAGCTGAAACAATAGGGTGGGGAAGGTGCTTTGGCTTGTAATCGTCAGATGTCCGGGCTGCCAAATTCCCCCCAAAATAGTGGAAAATCCACTTCAGATGCAACTACCAACAGCCAGCTCCAGGGAGGGACCCCGAGGAAGCTGGGGCAGCTAAAATATTTTTTTTTCTTCCCCTTTTTTAATTTTTAATTTTTTTCTTCCCCTTTTATTTTCTGGAAAAAAATAATTATTTTCCCTTTTCTTGTTTTTTACCCCACCCCTTTTTATGGGTAATACAGAGTGTCTGTAATTTTCTAAAAGGCTCCAAGGAAGTAAAAAAGAGGGTCACATTGAAACCGCAGATGTCTATTAGAAATTATGACAAGAGTCTAATAAAATGGAATGTAATATTTTTTCACTTAATGTAAATGGGATTAATGAACCTGTTAAGAGAGCAACGGTATTTAATGAACGTAAGAAATATACATCAAAAATAGTAATGCTACAAGAGACCCATTTGAGACAAAATCATTTACCAGGATTCAATTTAAAGCTCTACCCACAAATTTATATGAGCAATAATCCGGAAAAGAAAGCTACAGGGGTGATGATATTGATTCATTAAGATCTCCAATTTTAATTGACAGATACTGAGGGTAGATATGTGATAGTCAAGGGTAAACAATCAGTCAAGGGTAGCAAATCAGACTTGCACGCTTGCAAATGTGTATGTTCCTAATACAAAACAGACTTCCTTTTTACAACAATTTCTTCAAGTATTAGAAACATATAGTGAAGGACTAGTTATTTTGGGTGGAGATTTTAATATTATGTTGAATCCATTAATAGATTCATCTTCTAGTTAAACAAATGTTTCATAGAAAAGTCTGAAAGGATTAAAAAGATCATTAGCAGATCTACACCTGGTGGACATATGGAGGGCAGTGAACCCCCAAAAAAAAGACTACTCGCACTTTTCAAAACAATACCAGGTGTATTCACGCATAGATTATATAATGGTATCACAACAATGGGCACACCTGTTTCAATAGGCCCATGTAGCTACAGCAACAATATCAGACCATTCACCAATATTAGTAAAATACTGTATACCAGGGGTAATAAAACCTGAGTTTAATTGGCGATTACATGAATATTTATTACATAATGATAATAATAGGGGGATGATTCATGATTGGATTGCACAAATAATACAGATTAATAATACATCCGAGATTTCTCCAGCAACCCTGTGGGAAAAGCTTAAATGTGTGTTGAGAGGTCACTTGATAGCCCTGGGATCCAATCTGAAAAAAAAAGAGAGAAGAGGAGATTAATAATATAATAAAGGATATATCACAATTAGAACAGGTACACAAAGAAACATCAGCTCAAAAGACTTTAACGGAACTGGAGAATAAGAGAATACAATTGAAGACATTATTAAACCATAAAGTGCAGAAGGCATACTTACGAACTAAACAGAATTTCTATGAATAAGGAGACAAGTGTAACAAATGGTTTGCTAGAACTTTAAAAAAAATCTGAAGAACAGGCACTAGAGTTAGAGACACCATTCTCATATAAAGAAATTGAAGAAGAAATTGATAGTCTACCCCCGGGAAAGAGCCCAGGTCCTGACGGGTATATAGCATCATTTTATAAGTCATTTAAGGCAGATTTAACTCCATTATAATATTCTTATTATAATCATATATCAGATAAGGAGGGATTTCATGTGCAGGCTCAGGAAGCACATATAGCGATAATTCCTAAACAGGATAAAGATCCCCAACTATCTTCAAGCTATCAACCTATATCTTTAATAAATATAGATATGAAGCTATATGCAAACATATTAGGGAAAAGGTTGAAACAATACTTACTTTATCTTATACATTCAGACCAAGCGGGTTTCGTACCTAAAAGAGAAGCAAAGGACAATATAGCAAAAATGATATCTATAATACAATATGCACATAAACTACAATCTCCTACATGTTTACTCACGACAGATGCCGAAAAAGGCATTTGACAGAATCTCTTGGATATTCTTAGAGAAAACAATGATAAATTTTGGATTGGGGGAACAGATAAGAAATAGGATATTAGCATTATATAATAAACCCTCCGCCAAAATAAAAATTAACGGTACATTATCACAGAGAATTCAGATATTTAAAGGTACGAGACAGGGATGTCCCTTGTCACCGACCCTGTTTTTATTAGTGATGGAGGTATTGCTCTCACATATTAGAAATAATCCAGATATATCTGGTTTGAAGATAAAGGGAAGAGATTGTGCAGCATTTGCCGATGACTTATTGATGTATGTAACTAATCCCGTAATTACTTTACCAAATTTGATAGGCTTATTGAAGCAATTTGGAGAACTATCTAATTTTAAAATATACTATACATCAGAGATAGTAAATATTAATGTGAAGGAGGATATAGTAAAACAGATTAATCAAAATTTTCCATTCAAATGGTCGAATACGACCATTGAATATCTAGGAGTAAACATAAGAGGATATTTGGAGAAGGCTTACCAAGACAATTATGTATCTTTATTATCTAGCATACAAAGGACAATAGACAATTGGAAAAATATGAAGATATCGTGGTTTGGGAGAATACAAGCGATAAAAATGGTTGTGATGCCTAAAGCATTATATTTACTACAAGTGTTACCAATAGAAGTACCACAAACCTTCTTTAATACTCTGAAAACTATGTTTATAAGGTTTATATGGAATGGGGAAAAACCGAGGATTAAATTTAAAATATTAACAGACCCTAAAGAAAAAGGAGGGTTGGGGGTTCCAGATCCTTATTTATATTATGTAGCCATACATCTGGTCAGAACTTTGAATTGGACAACAAGAAAAGAAGAAAAAGAATGGAGTTGTTTAGAACAAGATTGGTGCCAATTCCCATTAGAAAATGTATTATGGGACAATAAATGGGCAAAGATTAAGATATTACAACAACATCGGTTAATAAGAACTACTCTTAGGGGCCCATTTACTTTGCTCGAGGGAAGGAATAGAATAAAAAAAAAACTTCGAATTTCGAATGTTTTTTTTTTTGGCTACTTCGACCATCAAATTGGCTACTTCGACCTTCGACTATGACTTCGAATCAAACGATTCGAACTAAAAATCGTTCGACTATTCGACCATTTGATCATTCGATAGTCGAAGTACTGTCTCTTTAAAAAAAAACTTCAACCCCCTACTTCGCCACCTAAAACATACCTAGGTGCTATGTTAGCCAATGGGGAAGGTCCCCATAGGCTTTGTAACAATTTTTTGGTCGAAGAAAAATCGTTGGAAGGATTCAAACGATTTTTCGGTCGATCGTTCGATCAAACTATTTGCGGTAAATCCTTCAACTTCGATATTCGAAGTCGAGGGATTTACATTCGGCAGTCGAATATCGAGGGTTAGGATGATTCCTGTAAAGGAGAGATGGGGAAAACACCCCAGAGATATATGGGTACTTAATCAACTACACTACTTTATATATACCAGCAGAGAAAATAATTGGGAAAGATCCTTAACCCAATGGGAAGAGATGATTGAGTCAGATTCAGAATTCATATTTAGATTCATAAAACCTTTATCAAAAGTATATAATACTATATTAAATAAAGATGAATTTATGCCTCTGCCATTCTGCTCCTCTTGGGAGAATGAACTGGGAATGGATATCTCAGAACAGATCTGGATAAAAATATTTAAACATGGGAACAAGATGGCAAAGGCCTCAATAATAAAAGAAGCAATCTATAAAATGGTGACCATATGGCATTATACACCTGAAAGGCTCAAAAAGATGTACCCTCAAATTTCTAATGTGTGTTCGAGATGTAACAAAAGCGAGGGTACACACATACATATTTGGATATCCCGCCCAGTCCTAAAAGAATTCTGGACCCAAGTGTTAAAGAGTATATATCAAATAACATCAATTAGAATTCAAAGAGAGGAGTATGCAGTGTTACTGTTGAATATTAATATAGAGAACGCTAAGATGCTAGAAGACCCACTGACCTTTCATTTAGTACAAATATCGATTTCACTTATTCTTAGAAAATGGAAATCTAAGGAACCACCTTCCTTTAATGAGTGGATGAGAGCTGTGGAAGAAATTAGACAGAGGAATTAACACACATATACCATAATAGTAGTGCAATATATTGGAGGATATAGTAACAATTATATATATATAGAAGGATTAAGTAACAATTTTACAATTAAAGATATGCGTAGATATGTTTATCTGTACGTACATATATGTTTGTATATATGAAGGAAAGATTGGCTATGTTAATGTGAAGCTGTATAGGAGAGATGGAGATGATATGTGACTAGCCATGCTCTTACTACCCTCCCCTAAAATAAAGAGATTTTAAAAAAAAAGTGCTAGCGCTTTTTATCGGCCCGTGTATGGGGGCCTTTAGTGCAGCTGCTGACTGTTCTGGCATCTCTGCCAAAAAGCCTCTTATTTTAATTGTTTCAGAAACTTTTATCTTTTTCGGAACATTTCAGTAAGAAACCCAGTACTGCAGGCTGAACTGCAGTATGGGAAGTATGTGTATACTGTCCCTTTTTGTCACCTCACCTGCCCTTGTTTGCTTAAAAAATCGGAGCAAGGGCTCTGGCAGCATTAGGTATTGCGAATGTAGGGGACTGAAAAAGTAGTTGCCCCCTCTGAGGCAAATTGGTGAGGCTTCAGATTGGTTTTGCCTTCCTCTGTATCAACTGGCAGTAAGGCAGATATAATAAAAAATAAAAAAAATAAAAAGGTTGAACTTGATGGACGTGTGTCTTTTTTCAACCTTACTTATTATGTTACTATGTTACTATGTTACTGTTTACAGGCAGTCCCCTAGATTTTATAGAAAGAGTTTTGGTCCTAAAATACATTTCGGAGGGGGAAATTGTTTCCGTATCCTCGTGGCAGTTCCATAACTCCTAAGCGCCTAAACATTACAAGTTGAATAATATATCTTTTAGTAAACTAGCAGCAAAGTAATTGCAGTCACCTATTGCTTACACAGACAACCATGAAATGTCTTTTTTTTTTGTTCCCTGTTAGAATAACAGAATAGCTATGCACAGATAAAACACAAATTTATTAAGCGCTGGCAGCGCAACACTTCGCCAGGCAAATACATTACATTGCACAAGCCCAGGGAAGATTAATAAAAGAAAATAAAGTTGTTATATTGCCCTACACTTAAACTTGCCCAGTGTATAGTTTATGTGCCATATGTTAGCAAAATCTAGGGAGGAAGCTGATTCAGCCTATCACCCTGAAAAAAGGAAAAGGCGGCAGTATTTTTTGGGACTCAACAAAATTTTGAGGAAGTCCTAGCTACTCTTTTGCACTTTGACTGGTCTGAGGTGGCGACGGCAAGTCTGCTTCTCTAGCGAAGTTACGCCTGTGCCCGTTAGTAAATTGGCAAAGTACCGAAATGACATCACGGTTAGTCACTTCGCCCTTTAGTAAATTTGCCCCTAAGGAGCCTACTTATCATGCTGTGTAAAAAGTGGAAGGGTGAAACATTACCAGTGATGTTGCTCATAGGCCCCTTAGTGTTTTATCTCTTCAGAGCTAGTCTGTAATTCTGCTTGGGAACAAAAAAAGGCACAATACAATTGTACTCTCGCCCGATCGACATCTGGCTGACGTTCCGTCAGATATAGATTGGGGACGCCTGATGGAGGGCCCCATAGACTGACTTAAAGTGGCAGTTCATATCTGCCCCTGTATGGGGAGCCTTAAGGATACTGTGCATCTGACATGTTTGTTTGCATATCCAAATCCAAGAGAAATTTTATTTAATAGGGTATTAAGGTAAGCAAGGTAATTTTCCCTTGACATGTGCATTTTGTTTTTCCATGTGTAATTGATGCCTTTTTTTAGATGCCTTTTTTAATGAAAATGGTAGCTAAAATAGTGAAATACGTTTTCACTTGAGGATTGCACTGGGACATACATTAAACTGTATATAGCACAAGCATGTTTAAAGACTAGGAACCTCCAAATCACTGGGGGTGCCAATAATGTTATGTATAAAGGACAAGAAAACCCCAATTTCCTGGGGGATTTCAATAAATGATGCACTGTTCTTCTGTACAGCTCAGGCATGAGTCTGCCTGCTCTAGGTATGTCTAAAAAGGTAAGTAAGATGGTGGTGCTTCCCTGCAGTACAATTTGTATTGTCCCAGGGAGAAGCCTAAAGCTGGACATAGATGTAAAGATTTTTAAAAGATACGATCGTCATTGTGAGACCACGATTATCTTGAAATGATCGTACGATTATTCAAATTGTCCATTGACTAAAAAGACCATTTCAGGTGATATTGCAAGGAAAACAAAGGGTAAAATCAATTTCCTGACAGATGTCGGCCGAAAAATCGTAAGATGTTCGATCGTTCAATCCCACTAACCGCACGATAATTTCGAAGGATTGGTCGGACTTCGCTAAAATCGGTCGTTCGCCAAGAGAAATCTTTGCGTCTATAGGGAGCTTATAACATTGCAGTCGTTCAGTAAATCAGATTTCAATGTCTCTTAATAAAGTGCTTTACAGAAATTGTTCATCATTCTCTGCTCCTACAGATCTTACAATCTATAGTCATGATGGCATGCACAAACCACACACGAGCAACCAGTGAGAGAAAACTGGCATACTGAGAAAAAAAACAGAAACAAAGCACACAACCTCCTTTAAAACGGTAGTGTTAACCACTGACCACCATGCAGCTGTATGCCATAATACTTTTGAATGAAACTCATACGGACTTAGGACTTAAGTTACCAGAACATTAGATAATTAAAGGTTTAACACTGCATTTTAGTATGATGTAAACAATTAAAGCCTTTATTTTATATATTCATTTTAGCTATCTTTGTTTATTTTTGCATTCCTAAAATGCTTTTTCCACAAAATGCAAATTAAAGTATATGGAAAGCCTACATGCTATGCAGCTCACCAAGGTCCGCCACCCCTGTCTCCTGAACTGGCCTTAAATTCATCTTACCTTGGAGAGAGATTGCTTTGAGCTTTCCTGATTCCACTTTTTGCTGAATAGACTACATAAGCCCTCTTGTGGTAGATGTAAGGAATTGGAAATATATTCCATAGCTGCTCACATGAAGTGTACAGACTCCTTTTTGGATTCTTTCTTTTGATCTGTTATTGTTTTATGTCTCATTTAACATTTACACAGCATCTGAATTGTCACCTTACCATTTCAGTTTCAGTGAGATGACAGCCTACCTTTTTGGCCCACACAGTGTGTCTAGCAGTAAACTTTTGTTTACCATTGATTGTACCCTATGCTTGGCCATAATGACTGTAAATTCTAGAAACCACCAGATTATTACATCAGCCAATAATTAATTAGGCCCAACAAGGTTTCCTCTTTACTTTTAGTAACATTTTAAAGGGGTGGTTCACCTTTAGGCTTAGTGCACTCCAGGCGATTCGTTGAGATTTAGCGCCTGGCGACTAATCGGCTCTTCTTTGAGGCGACTAATCTCCCCTAACCGCTTCCTATTCTCCTGTAATGAGAGTCGCCTGTGTTATGACACACGCGGTGCTTCGTTTTCCGAAGTTGCTCGAAGTTACCTTGTGAGGCAACTTTGGAAAACGAAGCGATGCGTGTGTCATAACGCAGGCGACTCTCACTACAGCCGGCGCAGGAGAAGAGGAAGGGAGATTAGTTGCTTCAAAGAAGGCGCTAAATCTCTTCAAAAGGGCGCTAAATCTCCCCGAATCGCCTGGTGTGGACTTAGCCTTAAGTTAACTTTTAGTATGTTATAGAATGTCCAATTCTAAGTAACACTTAAATTGGCCTATTAATAGATCCTTTAATTATTTGCCATATTCATCGGATTCTCCCAGCTTTCATATGGGGGTCACTGACCCTGTCTAAAATAAAATGCTCTTTAAAGCTACATACAGTATGTATTGTAACTCCTACTTTTGATTACTCATCTTTCTATTCAGGTCGTCTCCTATTCATATTCCAGTCTCTTATTTAAATCAATGCATGGTTGCTGGGGTCATTTGGATCCTAGCAACCAGATTGCTGAAACTGCAAACTGGAAAGCTGTTGAATAAAAGGCTAAATAACCCAAAAACCACAAATAATAAAAAACTAACTGCAAATAGACTCGACATCATACTAAGTTAACTCAAATGTGCACATTCCCTTTAATTGCTTACTTTATATTTGATGCTCCATTTATGCTCCATTTTGCACTTATCTGGCATTTAAGTGCAAAGTTTGTTAATTAGTCCATTCCACTATATTATTCATCCCCAGGCAGGCCCTTGAGGATAGCCATTTAAATCTGCATTCTTGTCATCGTACTAGCTAAAAGTCAAGGTTTAACTTTGCATTATAGATCAACTTTGTGGTCCGATGTCCAAAGCTTTGCTGAAGTCCGAGAGCCACTCTGAGATGCCATTCCAGTCACCTAGCAACGAAATAATTTTTGTGTAATAGTCTTCCTGTGGTAAACCCATTACTTGATCTGATATACTTTGAAAGCAAATAAATACAGTCTGTGCCACTATGCTGACAACTATAGATCCGTGCTTAAAAAGTCTTCATTTTCTCATTTTGTGACTATGAAAGCTGATCAGATATAGGGTAGGTGGTTACTGTGTGGACTCCCTCAGCACATCCATTTTTCTTTTCTCTGTACAGTCTCATATTCCTTCCATTGCTGTTCTCCTCTTACTAATCCTACAGTGGCCATCCTGTGGGTCAGAGCCTAATTCAGCATTGCATCAGGTAACCATTGATCAAATAAATTCCTGCTACACCTACATGTAATGTAAAGCAGGAGGCTCTGTTGAAGCTTTACATCTTTTAATATGCATTTTAGTTCCCCCTCCTGGCTTTATACAACATATTTTGTTAAAGTAACTGTTCGTTGTGAAAAAAAATGGGTCAAATAGATAATAGTAGACATGCTGTGAAAAAAAAAAATGTTTTCAATATAGTTAGTCCATCCTCAACTTTAAGGGGTGCCACATGGGATATAGCTCTTCAGTTTACTTTGGTTTTGACCGTGACTTGCTCCAGCCTTTATAGATTATATTTTTGTCTAAGTATATTGAAAACATTTTTTTTAAAATTTGCACAACCCAGTTGTATTTTTACACTAATGTGATCCTTTATGTAACTCTGCAACCCCTGCTTCTTTCACCCTTCCTTGTTTGTGTAGTGTGGCCACTCATGAGGTTCCATTTAGATATTTCCATTTGATATGGACTCCATGTTTGCTGTCCTGCCAAATACTAACAGAACAAAACCATTTCTAAAGCATAAACAAGAAATAGATGTGAATGGAAGCTCCGTGCACTTCTTTTTTAAATGACTTTTAAAGAGACACATTCCGCTCATATCCCTTTTTCCTTATTTCAGTTACTTCTTTAAACTTAATTAACAGCCATAATGTCCACATTTCATTTTAATGCACAAATAATATTACCGAAGGCAATTTTGGAGCTGCTGAGGACTGTTGTAAGATGTTACTTTTAGTATTTGTTGATCAGTGAGCTGGAGTGAAACCTTCTGTTTATGTCTTTTGTACAGCAGAAGAGGAGGAGGAAGAAATAGAAAAGGAGGCAGATGAGAAGAGCCCAAATCTTCTGTACCACTACCCAAAAAGGATGAAGATCCATTTCTGTCCAAACGGTAGGTGATGATATAAAATAGTAGTGCACTCTGAGGGCTGTAAAGAGACATGTTAAAGGGTTTGAAATGTGGACATGGTTTGTTGATTTAAACAAAAAGGTGATATGTTACAGTTTAAGAGCACTTGTATTAATGGGGTGGTTCCCCTTTAAGTTACATTCTAGTTTGTTATGGAATGGCTAATTCTAAGCCACTTTCAACTGCCCTTCATTGTTTATTTTTTATAGTTGTTGAAATTCTTCTCTTTCCAGCTTTAAATGGGGTCACTGACTCTATCTGTGCTTCTTTAAAATATCTCTTTATTTTGCATTGACAAGTTGTATCCATCTTCTCATTCTGAGCAAAATAATGGTATTCAGAGATTAATGTCTGAGGAATAGATTCCTCTGATTATGAGCAATATGCAGGTTTCAACTCAAACAAAAAATGCAAAATAAGACTTTAATAACCTGACTAAGCCCCACTCAGGTTAGTTATGGTCTGGGTCGGGGGGAGAGTCATTGTTGGGAATAAAAGTCTAATATTTTCTGCCTGCAGGATTTGCTCACTGTAACTTTGCATGCTCATAGTCAGCACAAGTCTGCAAAGCGCCCTTCAAGGACTAATGACTACATCGGATAAAGTGGCAGGACGCACCAGCGACCACCAGACTCAGAGGAGGAAACAAACTGCCAAAATCAGCAGAAACAGAGACTAAAGTTCTTTATTGTCCATATTGATGAGTTTTTAAAAGTTTAATTCTGTGGAAAAAGAATGCCAACCTGTACTATTTCTTGGGATTGGCTTTGTGCCAAACACAGACCAATACTCCTGGTAAGGGGGACTTTAATCTTAAATCCCAGGGCTACAATATTTTGACTGCAAAGTCTCTTCCAAAAAACATTTTGATACATATTTTTATGCAGTAAAAAAAGATTGCCAAAAAGTCTATTTAAAGGAGAACTAAACCCTAAAAATAAATTTGGCTAAAAATGGCATTTTTTATATACTGAACTTATTGCACCAGCCTAAAGTTTCATCTTCTCAATAGCAGCAATGATCCAGGACTTCAAACTTGTCACAGGGGGTCACCATCTTGGAAAGTGTCTGCAACACTCACATGCTCAGTGGGCTCTGAGCAGCTGTTGAGAAGCTAAGCTTAGGGGTTGTAACTAATTATCCAGCAGAAAATGAGGTTGTCCTGTAATATAAGCTGATGCTACAGGTCTGATTATTAAATTCTGATGCTAATTGCACTTTTTTCTGTGCTGCCATGTAGTAATTATCTGTATTAATAACTTAATCAGCCTTATATTGTGACATTTCTATTCTATGTGTCCTGTATATTGTGAGTGGGTCCTTAAGATCAGATAAGGGACAGCAGCACAGAGCATGTGCAGTGAATCAGCAGAAAAGAAGATGGGGAGCTACTGGGGCATCTTTGGAGACACACATCTTTACTGCTAAAGTGCTGTGGTTGCCTGAGGCTGGTACAGAATCCCATAACATAATGTACAACATTTCTAGCTACTTATTTAGTTAAGCTTTAGTTCCCATTTAAAGCATTGAACTTTATACAGTGATAAAAAGTATTTAAGTATCAAAGTCTTTGGTCTGTGTGTAACTTGCCTTAATTTGAATCCGGAGATATGACAGGAATTGCACTCGATTGGATGCTGTTTGTCTTGGGAGAGGTTATTTATTTGTAACCAATGTCTTCTCTTGTATACAAATCCCATGGTCCCACAGCATACACTCTGCACAGGGGAGGTGTGGCTTCTCCTTTAAAAGGCTCCCAACAGTTTTAAATGAAAAGAGAAGCTGATCCCAGTATGATGATGGAGGTAAGAGAGAGGGCAGTGAGGTGTGTCCTGCCAGCATTAGATATAGGCACATAAAGTCATTTAAGGGACCGTCTAGGTATATACAATTAATTACAGGCAACGCTAGGACACATGCACCTCAGTCATCTTACGCCATATTCAATCACTTGGGTCTGATACAAGTGGGTTTAATCATAGGGAGGTTTTGGCATTTGAAACAAACTCCTATTAATCTTCAGTCCATGTATCTTAAATTATAGAACAGTGCTTCAGGTACTCCATGGATGAGTGCTCCCATTGTCTATGGCACAGGCTGCTGTGTATGGTCTCTAGACTTTAACACAAAATGTCACAGAGGATGTAGCAAAGTGAGGGGCTTTCAGGATGTTTTTGTCTTGTGTTTTGTATATTTGCATTTCTATTGCATTCCAATACCTATTGCTTTCTACAACTGCAAACCATGCTGCCTGGAGTTATATGTTGCATGTGCAAACAGCTGTAGACTGGGGGGAAGCAGGTTAAATGTAAAATGTAACTTCCCGTTTCTAGTAGTGGGGTGCTAGTATCTCCAGGGAGATAAATTAGAATTACAGAACTGAAAGGGTGGTAATCATGACCTGGATGAATGAAAATCTTCATAGTCATGAAAGGGTGGTGTTGCCAAAAAAGTTAAGAAACGGACATCTCTTACCCTGCCACAATATACAGTATTTTGTAAGGGAGTTTTATCACCTTTTTTATGCAAATAATAAATTTGGTAGAACTGTCTCTCTAGCTTAAAACAAGTGGAATAATTGTTGAAGAGACTAATTATTACACCTTTCATTTCTGATTGTTACCTCCGGGATATTTATGCTACATAACATATCAATGCTTTTCATGCAGAAAACATGCTGCTTTATCAAAGATTAATACAGAATTATTGTCCGTGGCACATTTCAACTCACGGAGTAGCTGCAACTCCCTGCCCTCTGTCTATGTGTAATACCATTACAAAGATCAGTGCAGGGATCTGGCCTCATTGGATAGTTCTTGGCATTGAATCATGACAGTTCTACCAGCTGACTTGTTTAGACAAGAGATTAAAAGATTTTCATACCCCTAGCTTTGATTGGGCTTCAGTGGGGATGATGTCCTTTCACTGCTTATTAAAGGGGTTGTTCAGCTTTGAGTCAACTTTTAGTAGGATGTAGAGAGAGAGATTTTGAGACAATTTGCAATTGGTTTTCATTTTTTTTATAATTAGTGGTTTTTGAGATATTTAGTTTCTTATCCAGCAGCTCTCCAGTTTGCAATTTCAGCAATCTGATTGCAAGGGTCAAAATTACCCTAGCAACTATGCACTGATTTGAATAAGCGACTGGAATAAGAATATAAGAGACCTGAATAGAAAGATTAGTAATAAAAAGTAGCAATAACACTAACTGTGTAGCTTTACATAAAATTTGTTTTTAGATAGGGTAATTGTTTTTTATAATTTGTGGTTTTTGAGACATTTTGGTTTTTTATACAGCAGCTCTCTAGTTTGCAATTTCAGCAATCTGATTGCAAGGGTCCAAATTACCCTAGCAACTATGCACTGATTTGAATAAGAGACTGGAATATGAATAGGAGAGGGCCTGAATAGGAAGATTAGTAATACAAAGTAGCAATAACACATAACTGTGTAGCTTTACATAGAATTTGTTTTTAAATGGGGTCAGTGACCCCCATTTAAAAGCTGGAAAGATTCAGAAAAAAAGTTATAAAGATCAATAAAAAAATTGCTTAGAATTGGCCATTCTATAACATACAAAACAAAAGTCAACTTAAACGTGAACCAGCCCTTTAAAGAGATAGTGGCTCTTTCCAATGTAACAGTCACTATGCCTACATAAACCCTAGCTGTTCATTTTTAATGGGTGTGCCTCCCTCCAGATCTCCCTCATTAAAGGGATTCTGTCATGATTTTTATGATTTTTTTTTTTATTTCTAAATTACACTGTTAATAGTTTTTTTATTATTTGCCTTCCTCCTCAACTTTCAGGTAGGGCTTGCTTAACTCTGCAGTGATTGAAAAAACAATTGCTCTTTGAGGCTACTCTTTTACTTTTTATTACCTTTCTTATCTCTTATTCATCTTCAAGACTCATTCAAGCCACTGCCTGGTTGCTAGTGTTGATTGTGCCCTAGTAACTAGATAACTGCTGAAATTCCAAACTGTGAAGCTACTGAACATAAAGCTGCATAACAATATAATATATATAACAATATATATCAACTAGATTAGCGTTTTTTCATTTTAGCCGGCGCAGAGTGAGGGAAGGCGTTTGGGGAGATTGGTCAAAGATGAGGCGAATAGTCGCCAGGCAACCAAATCTCCCCAAAACACCCAGTGTGGCCTTACCCTAAGAGATGGCCTTCGAGTAATTTGTAGCTTTGTGGATAACAGATTCCATGGGACAAATTCACTAAAGCGCGAAACGGCTAATGCTAGCGCAAATTAGCCTGCGTGACGTAATTTCGTTACTTCGCCGATTTACTAATGGGTGCTGGCGTAAATTCGCTAGCAAAGTGGAACTACTCTAGCGCTACTTCGCACCCTTACGCCAGGCAAAGTTGCGCTATGGTGAAGGGACGTAACTACGCTAATTCACTAACTTGCGCATTTTACTGAATGTTACCTCTTGCGCCAGACTTCCTTCGCTACCTCAGACCAGGCGAAGTGCAATAGAGTAGATAGGGATTGCTTCAAAAAAGTTGCCTCTTACTTTTTTAAGGGTGATAGGCTGAAAAAGATCATACATTTTTTTGGGGGTACCCTCCTTCCCACCTACATTTCCTAACATATGGCACCTAAACTATACAGTGGGCACATGTATAGGGCAAAATAACAACAACATTTTATGAAGCTTTCCCAGGCTTGTGTAGTGTAATGTATTTGCTGATACATATACGTCCATCGTACTTTAACTTGGCGCCATATGCAAATTAGGCATCGCTAGCGTAACTTCGCTTTGCTTGATGAGGTAACGCTAGCGCAACTTTGCTACCTTTCGCCTCCCTGAGCGCAACTTCGGATTTTAGTGGATTAGCGGCGTCCTGGCTAAACTTCCTCCGCCGAAGTGCGGCGAAGCCAATGCTGGCGCAACTTCGAAGGTAAGTAAATTTGCCCCATATCTTTATTAAACATTAAAATATCATCTGTATCTAGGCAGAGCCTGACCGCAGAGCATGCCAAAACACAAGTATCATCTGGCCCTAGCCTTAAAAGTTAAAAGTTACTTGTAAGCTGCTGCTGAAAGAAGTTATGCAGCAAAAGTCAACTGATTTTCAAATGAGTTTAAAAGTACTGAACATATTGTAAAGTTCCTTATATGTACATTTTATTTACAAAAAGAAAACAAAATCAGAGTTGGCGGGGATATTTCCCTGTATATAGTCCTTTTAAAAAAAAAAAAGCTAGAATGCTTCAGCTTAGAATTTAGTACTTAGTACTGGCAGACTTGGAGATCTGAGGCCCACATTTAGGGTGGTGGCAGACGAGGCTATGGGGGGAGATGTCACCCAGCATCAAATCGTCTCTTCTTCGGGCGACTAATCTCCTCTAAATGCCTTCCTGCCGGCTAGAATGTAAATCGCCGGGGGGGTGGCACTTGGAACGCTTTGTTTTCCAATGTTGCCTCACAAAGAAACTTCGGGCGACATCAGAAAGCTAAAGCGATCTGAGTGCCACCCGCCTGTGATTTACATTCTAGCTGGCGGGAAGGCATTCAGGGGAGATCAGTCGCCCGAAGAAGAGGTGATTTATCTCTGGGTGACTAATCTCCCTCAGTAGCCTCGTCTGCCGCCACCCTTAAATCTGCACTCCCGCGGGCAACAATTCTCCCCAAAATGCTTTCCCACTTGCAATAAAGTAAATCGCTGGTGGGAAAACAAATGTGGTGCTTCATTTTCCAAAGTCGTCCGAAGTTCCTTGAGACGCAGAGTTTTATTTATATGGGATATTAGCTATATGAATGTGTTGTAGAGCTAAACAGCATTTAAATGGTTAATACTCGGAAGCTGCCATTCTTCTTACCCTCTCAGGTTTGGCCATATATTCACTGCCCTTTTTATTAATTCATCAGTTTGAGTCATGTTACCTCCCTCTGTCACCATTCTGCTCACATTACCGTCACCTGCTCAGCGTCTGCTGCTAAACCAAGGGGGTCCTCCAGTCGGAGGGAGGCATCATTTGCGGTATGGCTCCGGGAAGGGAGGAGGGTGGGTGAGGTGGGTGTGCAGAGGGGATTATTTGTGTGTGTGTCATTTATAATAAGCAGAGATAAAAGGAGAGACTAGAGGGTGGTGGTTAGTGTGACAGCAGAGCGTGTAACAAAGGGATTCTGAAAGTGCTGAAACATTGCATTTCCACAGACACTTGTGACTTAGTCCATGTGTAAAGGTGTCTCATCTGTTAATTGTCACTTTGTATTTGCTGTGCTGTTTCATCTGGGCTTAGATATGCTATAGAAACCCCAACATGTAAAATTTAGTGGGGGCAGTCAAATAACTTAGCTATTGTGTGGGGAAGCTGTCCATGTTGTGCTGAGACACCGTTTTCCAAATTGTGTTGGTCTACAACTACAATGATCCAAGTAGTAGCTATTGGTGGCATCTGGGTTGTAGCTCGCAAACATAAGGGGCCACAGGTTGTGTTTTGTACTTGTGATTTGAACCCAGATCTCTGCTTAAGGGTCACATCCAATGGTCACGGTGATTCTGAAATGCACCTCTTCAGCTTGGTTCTTAATGCGGGTGGTATAATGGGTGGAAAAGTAACAATTTCTTCTGCTATATTTCTGTTTTTATTTAAGCTCTGAAGCAGACTGTGCAGTGTTACACAATAAAGCAACTGTTAAAGTGAATATAGTGGATATCTTTAAAATGGACTGCATATATATATATATATATATATATATATATATATATATATATATATATATATAGATATATATATATAGATATATATATATATATATATAGATATATATATATATAGATATATATATATATATAATAGATATATATATATAGATATATATAGATATCTATATATATATATATATATATATATATATATATATATATATATATATATATATATATATATATATATATATATATATATATATATATATATATATATACTATATTAGTGTGTTACTTTCTTTCCTTGCTAAGCCAAGGCATTCTGAATTGGAAGGAGGAGTAGCTGTAGTTCATAGTTGAAACAGCTTAAAGACTTGCTTATATATAGGTATGCATACCTCCCAACTGTCCCATTTTTTTACCGCTCAACTGGCAGTCTCGAGTTTCTGTTTGATCTCCTGCACTGATGCCAGAAAAAGATAACAATTTCTAAAACTTAATCAACTAAGAGGCTTTTTGGCAGAGAACCCAGAATGCTCAGCACCTGCACTTAAATAAATTTGAAACTATTTAAGATAAACAAAGATACAATTGTAACAATTTAAGATAAGCAAGTCTATTGGGAGAACTGAGACTTGCAGCTTAAAGGGCAATACACCTTAATTAGCAAAACTGTAATAGCATGAAATGGTTTCCTAAAACCCCCAGAAATGTGTTCAGACTTTCCATAACCTGCCAAAATTTTGTAAAATGAGCATGGTACTAAGGGGGTGTGGCCACAAAATGGGAGTGATCAGAAATTCACCTGTGCGCAGCAGAACTTTTTTTCCCTCTTTCCAATTTTCAAATGTTGGGAGGTATGGGTATGCAACACCTATTTGACCTGAAGTGCTAGTCAGGTCCTTACACACAGGTGATATTATGCAGAGAATACGTCCTGTAAATGAAAAAAATAACAGATTGTTGCTCCTTCTAATCTAAGCCATAACCTGCATCTGTTCAACTCCTATTTATACAAAAATATAAAATAAAGTGTTCAGCACCAAGTTGGAAGGGATGAGATACCTGGGTTTCAAAAAATGAAAAATAACACCATGAAGCTGCCATGGTATGGAATAAAGCAAACATTTATTTTACTCAATGGCATTCACAGCCATGTAAAGGTTTTAACAGTCACAAAGAAGCTTCAGCAACTTCCCTTCCTTAAAGGGGTTGTTCACCTTTAAATTAACTTTTAGTATGATGTAGAGAGGGATCTGAGACAATTTGCATTTGGTTCTCATTTTTTTATTTTTTGTTTTTGAGTTATTTAGCTTTTTATTCTGCAGCTCTCCAATTTGCAGTTACAGTAATCTGGTTGGTAGGGTCCAAATTACCCTAGCACTGATTTGAATAAGAGACTGGAAGATGAATAGGAGAGGCCTGAATAGAAAAATAAGTATTAAAAAGTAGCAATAACAATGAATGTGTAGCCTTACAGAGCATTTCTTTTTTATATGGGGTCAGTGACCCCCATTTGAAAGTTGGAAAGAGTTTTAAGAAGAATGCAATAATTTAAAAACTATAAAAATAAGCAATGACAACCAATTTAAAAGTTGCTTAGAATAAGCCATTTTATATCATACTCAAAGTTAACTTAAAGGTGAACCACCCCTTAACAAAAGATAATTAACGTTTTAATGGATTTTAAGTTATTTGTAAATGTAATTGCTACTGAAAGAAGTACAGGTATGGGATCTATTATCCAGAATGCTTGGGACCTGAGGTTTTCCGGACATGGGATCTTTCCATAATTTGGATCTCCGTACTTTAGGCCTACTAAAAAGTAGTTTAAACATTAAATAAACTCAGTAGGATTGTTTTGCCTCCAATAAGGATTAATTATATCTCAGCTGGGCTCAAGTACAAGGTACTGTTTTATTATTACAGAGAAAAAGAAAATAATGTTTTAAATTTTGATTTATTTGATTAAAATGGAGTCTATGGGAGATGGCCTTCTGTAATTCAGAGATTTCTAGGTAATGGGTTTTTGGATAACGGATCCCATACCTGTATCTGCTTGTCCCTAGCTCATATCTGCATTGCTTGCTCTGAAAACAGTGTATTTATACTTCAAGTTAACAGTTTTCCCTATAATTTAGGGTCAGGGTCACCCTACTTGGTGTTTAATAAGAATGATATGAGTTTTTAGGGGGCTTTTATGAGAATGGACCAGTGTCTAAAAACCTTATAGAATCTTTACCCAGTTGGTTTCACTACCGAGTGATGCCATTCATATAGATAGTGTGCAACAGATGGTAGAACAATGTTTCTATGTATATCAAACAATAAGAAACCAAGACTATTATTGTACTAGTAGAAATATTCTGGTGGTGGGGGGATCTTGTCTGACAATATTTTGTGGCTCTATATTTATGTACGAATATGGATCAGGAATGCTGTTCTTAAAGACAGATGTCTGAGGTCTGCCTTAATTGCAAGTGTTTGTAACTGAAAAAAATGCCTACCCGTCCTATGCTCCCTGTGTGTGCTGTACTCTGCCTGCCCTATGCTCCCTGTGTGCGCTGTACTCTGTCTGCCCTATGCAGGGTCGGACTGGGGGGCCGGGGCCCACCGGGACTGGTGTCCAGGGCCCCCCTCTGGCCCCCGCTACCTACTTGTTAGGCGAATCCTTGCTCGGCGCCCAGGCGGCGCATCGCGCATGCGCAAACGGCGCGCATGCGCAAACGGAAACGGCGCACATGCGCAAACGGCGCTGCTATGCGCCGAAATTTTTTTTATTATTTTTTTAAAAACTGTTTGGGAGAGGGGGACTGGCCCGGCGGGGCCCACTAGGGTCGGGGCCCACCGGGTATTTTCCCGGTATCCCGCCGGGCCAGTCCGACACTGGCCCTATGTTCCCTGTGTGTGCCATACTCTGCCTGCCCTATACTCCCTGTGTGTGCCATACTCTGTCTGCCCTATGCTCCCTGTGTTTGATACTCTGCCTGCCCTATGCTCCCCGTGTGTACCATACTCTGCCTACCCTATGCTCCCTGTGTTTGATACTCTGTCTGCCCTATGCTCCCCGTGTGTGCCATACTCTGCCTGCCGTATGCTTCCTGTGTGTGCCATACTCTGTCTGCCCTATGCTCCCTGAGTCCCTGTGTTTGATACTCTGCCTGCCCTATGCTCTCTGTGTGTGCCATACTCTGCCTGCCCTATGCTCCTGTGTGTGCCAACAGAAGTTGGACAGCACTGCTGTAGATGGAATGGTTCCACGGCTGTCCTTACCCTGATTATTGTTCCAGTCTACAGTTCCCAGTCAGGTTCAGTTCCACCTGCAATCAAATTCCAGACTGGATGTCTCTTGGCCTATCATGCTCCCCAAGGCAGTATCCTCTCTCACTCTTCAGCTTCCATTTACTTTCTGTACCTGCACCCTGACAGTTACTCTATTACTGCTCTTGGCCGACTTGGACACATATTATAGAATGATAGAGCAAGGTGATTTGGATGTAAGATGAATACTGAAGTTCTCCCTAGAAATTAATGGTTCCATGTGGTTGAGCATGCCAACACATTGCTGGAAGTTGTTATAAAATTACTAATTCAATATGTTTTTAAAAGATATATATACCTGCTCTGAGATATTGTCGCACCAAACAAAAAAAGATTTTTTTCTGACATGTTTTTCTCATTTATGCAGGGCTCCACAGACTCATCATTTATTCCTCCCCTGTATTTTGATGTTCTTGCTGCATCTGACTCCTGTGAGTCCAGTGGCCCTCTTTGTATTGTTGCTCCTAAGTGTGAGTTGTATACAACACTAGAAGAAGAGCATGTCAAACATAGGTAGGTCAATAATATAATGATGACAACTTCTTCAAGTGTGAGAGCAAAGAAGATGGGTAACAAGGAAAGTATGTGGATACATGTATAATGTCTAGGAAGTATATAACATGACATTTTTAAATAGTTGCAAGCATTATTCATTTCCCTTACAGTAGGTTAGGAAAAAATGTGAGTAGCACAAGCAATATAATTTTTTTTAATCTTCAGTTGGCAGGAATCATTTTCCGTTACCCATGTAACCTGTGAAGACTCGAGGGATGGATTTAGTTGTTCGGTAAGTTCTTCAGTAGTTCCAGTTTTCCATATATACCTCCTGTTAAATGATATTCCATTGTTCCTCCTACACTAACTGTACCACACTCAGACCATTGCCTTTACGGGTTCTCACCTTACCCTGTTGCACTTTTTGCACTTAATTGTACAACTTTATTCTTAGCATTGTTACCCTGCTCCATTTTAAGTTTTCTCCATACAAAACTGTTCTTTTTTAACCTGCTAAAATGCTCCATTTCATCTGTCTCTGGTGAAGCATTCCTAGGATTTACCCTGCTCCACACATACAGTATAACCTATTCTTTGCCAGAATTTCTCCCAGCACTAATATAATTTAGTTATGAGCAAATCTGTCCTGTTTCACTTTACTAAAAAAATTTGCGTTAAAATAAGCAAAAAAATGAAAAATTTGCTAAACGTTTTTGTCATATTTTGTCGTGTGACAAAAAAAGACTCCCATGTTCACGTCTGTGATTTTTTTACTTTACCTCTGGTGGACTGTTAATGGTATTTACTACTTCGCTATGTTGCTTACAAACACAAGCACAACTAATAATACATTTGACTAACATCGGATAATATCTGGGTGCTTTGCATCCCACATAAAAATGAATGAACAATATACTTATGTGTATGTCCTTATACAGACAGTGGGACGCTCAGATCCCTTTGGTTGATGTGGAAGAAGAGGGGAATGATAAAATGATGTATGAGTTTGTTGTGTGCCATATTTTTTTTTGCACATAATTTTTAGTTTTTTTGCACAAAGCAAAACTAGCTGCGGGGAGAAATCTTTATGCAGTTTCGCGAAAAATTTCGTTGAAACACACAATATTGCGGCAAATATTTAAATTGTGAAATTTTTTGTTTATCACTAATAGAATTCCATCATAGCCATTCTGTTAAATATATCCCTTTTTGTATTTATCAGAGTTGGGGGCTAAGTAGTATTTATGAAGAGGTTGCTGGGATTTTTGAAGCAGAGGGTGAGATGCGCTTAGCGGGACATCATGGGAACCCCCAAAAAAAATCCCAGCAGAGAAGTTCCACCTCCATGGCACCAAAGAGCAGTGCCTCTCCTGGGACACCAAACCATAGAAGTATTTCTCCAGGGAGACAAAACGAGAGGAGTGTCTCTCAGGTTAGACTAAATCAGAGAAGTATCTCACCTGGGAGGCCAAATGAGAGGAGTAGCTCTCAGGTGAGACTTAATCAGAGAAGTACCTCTCCTGGAAGGCTAAATGAGAGGAGTGTCTCTCCTGGTAGACTAAATCAGAGAAGTACCTCTCCCGGAAGGCTAAATGAGAGGAATGGCTCTCAGGTGAGACTTAATCAGAGAAGTACCTCTCCTGGAAGGCTAAATGAGAGGAGTGTCTCTCCTGGTAGACTACATCAAAGAAGTTCCTCTCCTGGAAGGCCAAATGAGAGAAGTGGCTCTCAGGTGAGACTTAATCAGAGAAGTACCTCTCCTGGAAGGCTAAATGAGAGGAGTGTCTCTCCTGGTAGACTAAATCAGAGAAGTACCTCTCCTGGAAGGCTAAATGAGAGGAGTGTCTCTCCTGGTAGACTAAATCAGAGAAGTACCTCTCCTGGAAGGCTAAATGAGAGGAGTGGCTCTCAAGTGAGACTTAATCAGAGAAGTACCTCTCCTGGAAGGCTAAGTGAGAGGAGTGTCTCTCCTGGTAGACTAAATCAGAGAAGTACCTCTCCTGGAAGGCTAAATGAGAGGAGTGGCTCTCAAGTGAGACTTAATCAGAGAAGTACCTCTCCTGGAAGGCCAAGCCAAAGGAGCACATCTCCCATGAGACCAAACCAGAGAAGTTCCTCTCCTGAAAGGCCACATGTAAGGAGGAGTGTCTCCCCCATAAGAAGTACCTCAGCAGTAACCCAAAAAAGAAGTGCTTCCCCTGTAAGGCCCATGCAGAGGAGCACTTCTCCAGAAAGGGATCACTATAATGGCTCCTCACCATTGAAATCACAGCAGAAGAGCACATCTCAATTGAAATCTCAGCAGTGGATTGGAACCCCATTACTACCTCAGCAGAGAAATGCTTCAGTAAATTCCCACAAAAGGAGTGACTCCCCAGGAAGATGCAGTCAGAGAAGCACCTCTCCTTTGGGTTCTCGACAAAGAAGCACCACTCCCACAAGAACATACCAAAGAAGTACATCTCCTATTACATCTCAGCATAACAGATCATCCACCAATACCTTGCACCAAAGAAGCACCTCTCCTGTAAGACCCCTGCAGAGAAATAAATCACCCGAGAGAAACATGCCCATTTCAGAACAAAGGAGCACTTTTTATGCTGGACAAGCACTCAGCTCTTCTAGAAGGTCATCCATTTCAAATACAGGTGAGTACAACCCCCAAAGTACAGTGGTCTACATGAGTTCATGTGTTTTGACCTATTGTTTTTGACCATACAGAATGAAATCTTAATACTTTGCACTAATGTTTAAGTAACTAAAGGATTACAATTCATATTAAGATTGTTAGATGAACAAAAGCTAAATTAAATGGTAGATAATGTAATTAACAAAAAATGTATGTTTTTCTTAACAGTTTTTATTGGAATTGCATAATGTGCCTAATTCTCGTCTTTACCCACAGTTAAAAAAGAGATGTACTCTGCAAAACAGAGTTACACCCATACAGTTCAGAATCCACCAAACCTTGGGGTGAGTCGACGACTTACATCATCTACCAGCTCCCTCGACTCTGAAGGTGGCTCTCGAGGCTCTAGTAATCGTGTACCATACACCACTTTGGCAGATATACCACCAGCCAAACGTCTAGGACATGCTTTTAAAAAGAGCAAAGATCTGAAGAACCAAACACGTAGCCCTGGAAGAGCGGAGGTGGATAGAATATTTGGGCAGGACAGGAGGTATGATAGAGATTGAGGTTTGATACCACAGGGTAGCATTGGATTCTGAAACAGATGTAACCACACATGCTTCGATAGAGCTGGGCCAAGGTCCTGCACCCAGCCATCAGGGCCGGCCTTAGGCCAATTGGACCAATTGGGCCCAATTGGGCCCCGCACCTCTGGGGGGCCCCGCACCACAGGGCAGCACAGATAATATTTCCCTCAGCACATGATGCTGCCTGGCCTGCCCCCAACTTTGAGAGTCCAGCCCATCCCCAAATCCATAGGTCTAGCCTGCCCCCAACTCTCATAGGCCCAGCCTTCCTCCAACCTTGATAGGCCCTGCCTGCCCCCAATCCAACCAAGCCTGCTCCCAAGCTGAATCGGCCCAGCCCCAAACTAATTGGCCCAGTCCACTCTCCTATTTCCTCCCTCTCTCTCTTACCCTGTGTGCCCCTATTATGTTACCTTGTCTGCCCCTTTCCTTTCTATTTTGTGCCTGTATGCCCTTATTTTCCTAAATACTTGGTGTGTCAGTAGCCAGCAACACTTTGTCTAGGGGACCCGCCAACATGGTCCCAATTGGGCCCCACATGTGATAGGACCAGCCCTGCCAGCCATCACACCCCAAGGGTGATGATGATTTCCAAAAACCCCTAAACTTAGCTTATCAACAGCATTCTGGGTATGTGTTATGCCACTGGCACTCAAAAGATGGCCTAACAAGACAGGGACGTGCTTTAGAAGCATTCGCCATTACTGTTACAGGGCTGCTGATCCTCTGGGTTGGTACAGCTAAGTTCTGTACACAAAATACGCCATTCTTAGTAAAAATTTGTTTTTAAAATGTACTTTTCATTTAATCCCTCTGTTTTATCTATAATTCTAAGCATGATTATCCCAGTGCCACTATAAGTATCCAATCTTGTAATTTTCCTATTATTATTATTGTAATGGGTCTCAGAACAGCAGAGGTGCTTGAAGCCTTTCAGGCCCTAGAAGCTGGATTAATTGAGAGACTGCCAGATAAGAACCCTTCCTTGCAAAGGAGGCTCACAAGAAGACAATCTACTCCCTGTTTATACCCCGAGGTAAGAAACCACTGAATTTGGCAAAAAGAGACATGCAACATGCAAAACTAACCATCATAAAACCAAGATTGACTTTAATCACTAGATATACTGCTCCTTGCGGAAGTATTCAATCAAAGTCTCTCATATTACTGAATAATAAAACCTACACTGAAAAAAAAACGTACCCAAACAATCCTGTGCAAATCAGCCTGGAAGAACAAACCAGATTAACTCCCTAACAATGTACAAACTTATCCCCATAGTCTTAAAGCCGTTATTGCTGCAACCATTGGCTTGACAGCTGGGGTCATGAAAACAGCATCATTTTACATTTTTCTTTTGATTTTTTTTCCACCATATTATATTCAACTGTTTGCAAATAAAAATATTACAGGTATGGGACCTATTACCCAGAATGCATGGGACCTGGGGTTTTCTAGATAAGGGATCTTTCCATAATTTGGATCTTCCAAAATGCTAAAAAAGCTTTCAAACTTTAATTAAACCCAATAGGATTATTTTGCATCTATTTGAGATTAAGTATATCTTAGTTGGGGTCAAGTACAAGGTACTGTTATATTATTCAGAGAAAAAGGGAATCATCTATAAAAATTCGAATTATTTTATTATAATGGAGTCTATGGGGGACAGCCTTTCCGTAATTTGGATCTTTCTGGATATCCGGTTTCCGGATAACGGATCCTATACCTGTACACAGAAAATGTTCGTGTAGGGTTTGCTAATCAGTAAAATGTGAGAAATACTTGTGAAAGTCATCATATAAAGCATTTTCATTTTACATTTTTATGTTCATTATGATATTTAGGTGGCGGGGCACACATAATATTGTATTGTAGTGTCTATGTCCTGCTCTTAAACTAAAAAGTTTCTTTATCAATATGGATGATTTTCAGGGTTCAGTTTGTTTTGTTTTTATTACGGTTGGTTTCAGGAGTCTGTGCTCATGCGCCAAGAACTGAGGTCACGGAGAGCAAGCCTGCACCCAACGCCAAGAACAGACAGGGTGAGAAGGCAGAGATATCACTGTGACGATCAGTAGCAGAAGGTGCTGGTAAAATAGGTTTATACAGAGACAAAGCTAAAGGGAAGGAGGGGCCCACAAGAAAACATTAGACCACAGGCCCACTCTCTTCCTTCCTCTTTTCCTGCTCCTATCTTCATTTTACATGCACTTATCTTTTCTACTCCATATCTGTATCCATTCTCTCCTACAGAAATGGCCAATAGCCATGGTGTAGGTATACCAGGTCACGTTATTACATAGTTACATAGTTGCAGAGCGAGCAGGAGGGCCCACTGACTGCTGGACCCACTAGGAGATTTCCTGGTAACCTGATTGGCCAGTCCTACACTAAGGGGCCGATTCACTAAGGGTCGAATATCGATATTCGACTAGGAATTGAAATCCTTCGACTTCGAATATCGAAATCGAAGGATTTAGTGCAGATAGTTCGATCAAACTAGGATAATTCCTTCGATCGTTCGATTCAAAGGATTTAAATCCAACGATCGAAGGAATATCCTTCGATCAAAAAAAGTTAGCCAAGCCTATGGGGACCTTCCCCATAGGCTAACATTGACTTCGGTAGCTTTTAGATGCCGAACTAGGGGGTTGAAGTTTTTTTTAAAGAGACAGTACTTCGACTATCGAATGGTCGAATAGTCGAACGATTTTTACTTCGAATCCTTCGATAGTCGTGGTCGAAGTAGCCCATTCGATGGTCGAAGTAGCCCAAAAAAACTTCGAAATTCTAAGTTTTTTAACTTCGAATCCTTCACTCGAAGTTAGTGAATCGGCCCCTAAGTAAAACAAGCTCAATGAGATGATCCATTGCAGATTCTTTATTAGCTATGCCTCATTGCAGTAAAGCATAGCAACTAATCATATGTTTTTACCAGCAGCAGCATATAGATGATCAAAGCTGATTTTGGATTGGTTGGCATGATTAACGGCACAGAGGCAAAGTAGCCCAGTGCTATGAGATGGAACAGGGACAATAAGTAAAAAGTACTGAATTAATTATTGTAAAATTGGTATTTTAATCAGACTGATGTGTGTAGAGCGTTTTAAATAAAGTACACTGTTTCTCTTGGTTTCAAAGGATTATTATAACACCCCAGGAAGATCGAGCCGGGACCCCTCACCTCATCGTACAGGGAGCCAGGTAAATGACTGCCCTAGAAAAGATAGACACAATAACTTGGGGTAGAGTCCTGCGCGGGTCCATTTTTTGGAACCTGTACCCGACCCGTACACGGAACCTGCAATCCTCAACCCATATTCTTACCCGCTTGGACCCGCTACCGACCCGCAAGTACCTTATCGCCATCATCGGAAGTAGGCGTGATCAGAAAAAAGGACTAAAACAGGAAGTGCTGTTATTGTAAACCGGAAGTGACATCATCGGATATAGACGTGATCAGAAAAAAGTAGTAAAAATCGATATTGAGAAGACCCGTGGCCCGACCCATGGCCCACAAACCCGCAGAACTGCCGACCCGCGCCTATACCCGCACCTGGAACTTCTACCCGCAACCCGCAGGGTACCACAGGTTTTTGCGGGTAACCGCAGGTACCCGACCCGCTGCAGGACTCTAATTGGGGGGGATTGGGTTAAGCTGGCCATAAACACAAAGATAAAATCATACGAATCTTTGTTTTGTACAATTGTCGTACCATGGTGATTATTGTTTAGTCGATCGGAGTTCCATGACCTGTATAAAAACACTCGGCCATTGGGCCTCGTGTTTTTATATGGTCATAAAACTCCTCTATAACTTATAATATCCTTATAATTTACAAGAGGAGGTACTTTATTCACTATATATCTGCATGTCTATGGCCAGCTTTAGTTATAACATCAGTGGTTGGTGGTTGCTTTTGAAATCTGACTAATCCTCAATTATTCTATTATCTTTCTTAAAGGGAAGACAATTATCTCCAGAGCCTGAATGGATGAACAGGGATAAACTATTACGCCCTACAGGAAAACAAGACAAGGTCCTTGCTCAGTGTGTACTGCACTCTGGTCTCTTTACACCCCACCTCTCCCATAAATCACTTGAGGAATTTGTTAATTAATTTGTTAGCCAGTGGGAGTCCAGCACATACATTTTCTTTTTGATATGCAAACATTCTGGGGTTTTCCAAAACTATATTAGTTATGGAATAGATGAGACCTACACTGAATTGATGTTAATTATAATGTGGGGAGAGTCCCATGTAAAGGAGGTGAATTTGAATGGGAAAAAGAAAAATAATTACTTTTTAATTATAACTATGATTGACTTAGACTAGATTTCAGTCCACCCTGTCACTTTGCTGATGAGCACATGAGCAGAGTGGTATATGCATGAAAGAAAGTGGTAGCCCCTCCCCCGCAGATCCCTGACAGATTTAGCTGGAAGATTTCAGTGGTGGGCTGGGGATTTTATACATATATAGGACCTTCCCCATAAAGCTGCCACCCTAGGAACAAGGTAATCAGGTGCCTTATATAGAAAACAGGGTTTTTTTTCTGCATGAAAAAGCAAAAGCTCAAATTTTCAATAATTTTTCAGTGGAGAAAACTGGAATAAAAAAATTGGCATCTAAAAGCTGGTTTATCTAGACGGTAATGGGTGCTATTTTTTTTTTAAACATTCAAATTGTTTTTCAATTTGGGTTTTCCAGATTAATTAGAATTTTGACTCATGTGCATATAGCATGAAGCAGTAGGGTGCGCCGGGCCCCCAACAAAAAAAAATTTTTGAGGGGCCCGGCGCGCTCAGCTTCCTATCCCCCTCCCCTCTGGCTCACACCTGAGTGCGCCCTCTGCTGATAGTGTGCAGCTGGTGCAAGAATATTCTTGGACTATAGAGGAAGGGGTTACAACACTGTCACTGAGTTTTATTTCTTCTTTTAGTTCGTATTTAGGTAATTGATTTTATGCTTTTCACATTTTTTTCATAAATTCGAATCTTCGTAAAAAAAATATTTTTCCATGATTCTACTAACTAGTACTCATTACCTGCCTTATAACAACTCTTTATGTAAAACCCCCAAGTGGACACTGATATAATTATATTAGGGTCAAAAAAGAATTAAAGAAGACCTGGTTAGCTCAGAGGTGTTCCATTAAATAAAAACTTAGATCATTAGCATACATAACCATTATAACAAGTTGTTTACTAGCCTGTACCTGACATTTTGTCTTTCTTCTTACATCAACCTTTCGTCATATCTTTTATGCAGAAAGAAGACAATAATGAAATTCCTTGGACCAAAAGAGAGAAGTTGCTGAAACCAGTGAGAAAATGACAAATATATATTATATATTATATATAGAGAAATATAAATATTTATATTTATGAAGTCTTAAAGAGGCTAGCCTTTGAGCAATTATAAGACTTGAATCATTATTCGGTGGTTTATAGAGGTATAATAGGTATTTAGAAAGTTCCTTATTTCAGTGTGATGAAGCTTATATTAATTTTTAATTTTTGAGATAGTTCCCCTTAAAGAAATAGTACCAGGAAAGGTCAAGCTAACCAATGCCACCACGGATTATATACATACTGTAAATGGGTTGATCTGATTTTCAATCAATGTAGTGTTTAGTTCTTGAGACAAATAAACGGTACTTCTTTCTCTTTCAGTATTATAATTCTTTGTAAATGATCAGCATATTTAGTAATTCAGTTAAAAATGAACAAAATATACAATTATCTGTTATAATATGATAATCCTTAACCAAGAATCAGTAACCTTAAGATAGCCTCCGTATACTGACCAATATTTATGGGGTCTATTTATTAAAGGTCAAAAGTGTTTTCTCTAAATATTCAAAAAAATTTCACTAAAAAAACTCAAATTTTTAGGGGGTTATTTATTAAAATGTAAGGTTTTTTTTTCAAGATTTATTAAGCCCCAATGCAGCAAAAAAAATCCGAAAAAACTCCATCTAAACCTGTCAAATTCATGTAAAAGAGGTCCCTTTAGCCATCACAATTTTTGGGGTGTTTGGCACTGGTTTTCGCTCAAAACTTGATCAATTTGAGGTATTCATAAAAACTATTTTTTTTTATTTTATACGATTTTTTAGAGTTTAATTATTAGTAAATTAGGCAAATTTGTCGATAGTACTAGGTTGAGTTTGTTTCTGGTAAAATATGAGAAAAAAATTTGTTTTAATAAATAACCCCCTTAGTGTTGTTTTAGCCACGAGGCTTGCCTCGGGTTGTCCTTTACCAAAAAAGCAACCCTTGTAATTATGAAAGCTGAATTTTTGTTTTGTTTTTTGTAACCAGATGTTGGACATTTTTGAAAATATTCCTTATTTTAGACAGTGTTGCGTCCTCTTTAACAATAGGCAAAATGAAGGATTCTGTAAAATAGAATAGCAGAGATGCAGGCTTTATGTTTTCATATTTGCAGGTTGAGAGTGTAGGCTCCAAGCCGACTGAACATCCTTACAACTGGCAGTCATTCAGATCTTCCTCTTCTGAGGGATGGAATAAAGAGGTGAGTTTAACCATAAGAAGGAGCTCTAAAACAAAGATCTATTTTCCATAAGAATAGCAGAGATGCAGGCTTTATGTTTTCATATTTGCAGGTTGAGAGTGTAGGCTCCAAGCAGACAGAACATCCTTACAACTGGCAGTCATTCAGATCTTCCTCCTCTGAGGGATGGAATAAAGAGGTGAGTTTAACCATAAGAAGGAGCTCTAAAATAAAGATCTATTTTCCATAAAGTTGCTAACATAACAATGACAAGAGGCAGGAGACCAAGTGCTTACTAGATTCCCAACGATCTACAGGGCCCAGTGATGGACCTAATGTATGTGCAGTAGCAATAGACATGTATAAACCAATTATCTTTTCAAAAGTTTGGGCAGGAAAAAGTGTTTTGGTGTAGAGCCAACAAGTATTTTGTTCACTCTTTGGACAGTTTGGTTAGATAGTAGGGATGCACCGAATCCAGGATTCGGTTCGGGATTCGGGCAGGATTCGGGCCAGGATTCGACCTTTTTCAGCAGGCCAAACCGAATCCGAATCCTAGTTTGCATATGCAAATTAGGGACAGGGAGGGAAATCGCAACAAGGAGGTATAAAAAGTTTTCCCCTTCCCACCCCTAATTTGCATATGCAAATTAGGATTTGGTTCGGTATTCGGCCGAATCTCTCGTGTAGGATTCGGGGGTTCGGCCGAATCCAAAATAGTGGATTCGGTGCATCCCTATTGGATAGTACTTGTAGCAGTTTACTTTTGCTTTTTGGTGTCTTTGGTATAAACTGGCAAAGAAAAAGATATGCCTTATTTACTCAGTTAGTCCTATTTTGTTTGTTTTTTTTAAATGGATCCCAGAGCTTATTTTCCATTCTCAACTTTAAATATATAGTACAGGTATGGAACCTGTGACCCTGACATGTGGTTTTCTGGATAACACATCTTTCCATAATTTAGATCTTCTTAACCTAGGGCTAGTAGAAAATTATTTAAACATTAAATAAACCCAATAGGCTGGTTATACTTCCAATAAGGATTAATTCTATCTTAGTTAGGATCAAGTACACGGTACTGCTTTCTGGATAAAGGGTTTCCGGTTAACGTATTCCATAGCTGTATACTAGAACTGAAAGTAATCAACATAGCAGTATTTTTTATTGTTTCAGGCCTTATAAATATGGATATACCAATGTGATTGATGCCAATATATATATAAGCAGGCCTGCAAGAAAGTGGGTAGCCTTTAACTCAAGTTGCTGCCCCCTGTTCAGTGGCGTAACTACCGGGGGAGCAGGGGTGCAATTGGGCCAGGGCCCGCACCACCGCAGGGCCCCCCGGCAGTCACGCAACCACTGGAGTCAGCTGCAGCCACACGGACGAGGGTGGGGGGCGGGCCCGGCTGCATGGCCCGCACCAGGGCCCGCCCCCCCGCACCAGGGCCCGCCCCCCCCTAGTTCCGTCACTGCCCCTGTTCCTTAAATTTCAAGCAGATAGTGTAAAAATCAGAGAAAAAGTATTAGCCCAGCAAACTGAGTCCTTTGGATGACATTCCAATTACTCTTTAAAAAGTGTCATTACCCCTTTCAATCCTGTCACTTTAGTTCTTTTCTGAGATCTATGAAGATCATGTGATTTGATGTGTGCTTTTGTGCAATTTTTGATATTAAAATGTGTTTTAGGTTAAAGGGTCAATTTGCGAGCTGTTTCCACAGCACATTTTCATGTATTGCCACAGAAGGAGGCTGCAGTTCAGCTAACTCAATTATTATTGCAATTATTCTCTCCTCCGTGGTTTCAGCACCAAGGAGTCAAAGAGTCATTTGCAGAATCTCTGGGCAGAAACTCGTTGGGATCACAGCATCAGTACACAAGGAGGACATCTGTGGCGCAGAAGGAGGAGCTACAATACAAGTCTTCAAACACCAATGGAAGCCAGAATCAGAAGACACAGCCTGGGTACAGACTTTCAGCAGAGTCCCTTCCTGTGCAGGACCCAGTATATAATAACATAACAGGGTCCCAGTACAGCTATTGTTATAGTTCCAAAAATGACTCTGATGGACTAAAGTATAAGCCTGCAGGTCCACTGTCTGGCCACACACCAGAATCACAACCAAAACAATATTCTGGTTCCTACTTGAGCACTGAATGTTCACAGTATAAAACACAAACAGAGGAAGAAATATTGTCTCATACACATGTGCCTGAAGAGAATATTCATCTACAGACTGCATCCTCGCAAGAATCTGTGTATAGGAATTCCCATAGACCTTACACAGGAAAAGCAATATCTCAAACATCTGACATGGCATACACAGGATATCTCAGGCCTCAAACTCCTCCGGTTGAAACTAGTAGGAAAAACTCTTTGGAAGATTACAGACAGCCATCAGAATTTGTAAAGAGTTCTGTTGGTGGGCAAACTTCACACGCAGATCCTACTTATGGTGTCTTCAAAGGGACACAAAAGCCACAAACTTCTGAATTACACAGTAAAGAACATAATAGTACACTACAAAATAATGCCTTATCTGGCTCGGATAGGTCAGTTCTGAAACATTCTAATGGTCCTGTGCACTCTGAATCTCAAAAGTGGCAAGTTCAACAAGAAGCCACAGGATGCCACCTCAGTGAGGGACAATCAGGCCTATGGCAGGTTGTTAAACACACAGAGTTTCATCATGACCATGACCTATACCTGAATACAAGTGTGAAAAATGGGAAGGTATTTATTGTGTTTGGAATTGCATGTTTGCAGTGTCATTTTGTAATTTTCCTTTATTTCTATATTTCTAGGCCCTTTAATATGGCTGTGTGTCTCCAAACATTCAGGGGGTAATTTATTCAAATCCATATGTTAAAATCTTGAGTGTTTTCACTAGAAAATTTTCACTCTAATTTTTAGAGGAAAAAAAAAATCTGATAATTTCAGGGTTTTCAGGCAAATCAAGAAAGATTTAAGCAATTCGGGGGAAAAAAACCCTGAAAAATTTGAGCAACTCGGGGCAAATGCCTGAACAATTCTATAGATTTGGGTTTTCAATCGATTTTATTGAGTTTTTCAGTGATCCAATCAAATCAAGTTTTTTAATAATAAATAAGATAAAAATCGGGCATGGGAGTTTGGTCGTGTTATTTGTTTAATAAAATATGAGATAAATTTGGATTTTAGTAAATAACCCCCTTATAGTCTAGCGGCTAGCCCAACCAGTAGCTCCTGAGCAACATTTTGCTCTCCAACCCCTTGGATGTTTCTCCCAGTGGCCTCAAACAGGTGCTTATTTTTTAATTTCTTCTTTGGAGGTAAGTTTTGGTTGCATAAAAAAGAGCCTCCTGACAGTTGTAAGGCCATATTGGGGCTAACAAATGGGCAGTTACAGCCCTTAAGCTGGCCATAGACGCAAAGATCCGATCGTACAAATCGAGGATTCGTACGATTTTCGGGCCGTGTGTGGAGAGTCGCTAAACAGTTTCTGCAAAAGCTATATTAAATTTGCACAAAGGAAAATTTGTTGGCACAGAGGCAGAACTTTTCACATTGTGAATATTTTTTCCGTTACCAACTTTTATTACATTCCCCTTATAAATGTTTTGTGGTTTTTTTTGGTGAAATATGTTATATCTGTTCTCTATATTTTCACTTTCTACCTGTAACATTAAACTTAGCCTTTTTTACACAACCATTATTTACAAAGGCAGAAAATGTACACAGCTCAGTCCTGCATTATAAACAGTGGGTAATACTCTTTCCTGTTGCTTCTATATGATACGTTTGAAATCTTAAAGTGGTTGTTCACCTTTGGATTCATTTTTAGTATGATGTACAGAATAATTTTCTGAGACAATTTACAATAGTTCTTAATCTTTCATTATTTGTGTTTTTTGAGTTATTTAGCTTTTTATTCAGCAGCTCTCCAGTTTATTATTTCAGCAATCTGGTTGCTAAGGTTCATATTACACTAGCAACCATGCACTAATTTTAGCAAGTCGCTGGAGTATGAATAGTAGAGGGCCTGAATAGAAAGATGAGTAATAAAAAGTAGCAATAACAATACCTTTGTAGCCTTACAGAGCATTTGATTTTATATGGGGTCAGTGACCCCCATTTGAAAGTTGGAAAGAGTCAGAAGAAGATGGCAAATAATTCCAAAACTATAAAAAATTAATAATGAAAAGCAATTTAAAAGTTGCTTAAAATTTACCATTCTATAACATACTAAAAGTTAACACTATACAGCTTATACATGGCCACACCGATGACAGTATTCGAAGGGCAAGATTTTGTGTCATAGTTGAGTAAACTATAATGATTGGTTATTCTGCACAAGGAGCTTTATGTGCACATTGTTTGCATGATTCCTTTGAGGCAGTAACTTTATTCAACAATTATATAATGACACAGTTATCCATTGCTAGACATTTTTAAATGAAACATGACTAGGGATGACTATGGATATGATGTCCAGCTTCATCTTTGAGATTCATGTGTCTCCTTGCCATTAAGAATTAGAGTTAATTTGATACCTGAGACTGAGCCAGGGTGAGCAGTCAGAGAAGAAGAGACAGGTATGTGTCATCTGCATAGGAAGGCTACTGTAAAATGTAATGGTTTGCAAGGGCCTGTTACTGAAAGGAGTGGCCTCAGAACAATACCTTGAGGTAGAGAGACAGCAGATCAAGACTCAAAAAGAAAGCGTTTGGAATGGAGACAGTGGCACTGCACTGACAGGTAGGATGATAACTGGAAAGAGGCTTTATTCCAATACTTTTCAATTGTGTACTTTTGAACAGATGATCTTTAACAGAGGGGCTTGTGGATTGGTCATTTGATGGTTTCAGCTACCAGTAATGCTAGGCCTGTCCCCTGCGCCCTTACATATGCCCTTTAACCTTTAGGCTGTAAGTCCCTCTTCCTGTGAACCCTCCCAACTCTGTATCCAGCGGGTTTGGGTATCAGGAAGATGGACAGGGCTGGTTGAGACCTCTAAGTGCTGTTTAGGGTGGGGATCTGATCAAAATTGCTATGACTAACACCTCAGTAATCTTTTGGTTTTAATATGGTTTTATTCTACAAGAAATATCATGCATATATATATACTTTTTTTTGTTTGATTATATATATATATATATATATATATATATATATATATATATATATATATATATATATATATATATATGTTTGATTAATAATATTGCCCTTCTATGAACCTCTTTTAGTACTCCTCCATCTATTTTCATTTTCCAAAACTGTGCATTATAGACAGGGTGCTTTAATTAATAATCTATACATAGGCAGAATTATGTGTCCCCTATGGCATCCCCTACCAAAAAATTATTTTTGACATAATGAAACAAAATATAACTCTAAGCAACTTTATAATATACATTTGTCCTCTGACCTAGAACTCTTCTTTTGCCAGTCAGTAACCAATCATTGATCTGAAGGGGGGCCATATGGGACATAACTGTTCAGTTAGTTTGCTTTTAAATCTGACCTCGGGGCCAGGGGTGTAACTACAGAGGAAGCATAACCTGTGGCTGCAGGGGGCCTAGGAAGTGTAGGAGCCCAATAAGGCCTTAATTCATATACCATTTCAATAAATATTGGTAAAACAAGTCAATCTCTGGGTTTGCCCAGTATTATCTAGTTACACCATTGCTCAGTGGTGAGGGTCAAAAGCAAATTAGCTGAACATTTATGTCCCATGTGGCCCCCCATCAAGTAGCTGACTAAGAGGGGGGGGCTGCAAAGGTGGAAGTCGTGTTCTGGCTATTATGTTAGACATCCATTCACTAAAGGTTTTCCTTTTCCTAGCAACTGTTCATTTGGTCGTCATTATTTATATATTTTTTTAATTATTTGTCTTCCTCTTCTACATCTTTCCAGCTTTTAAAAGGGGCTGACTGACACTGGCAGCCAAAAACTATTTTCCTGTGAGCTTACAATGTTATTCCTTTTTATTCCTTATCTTTCTATGTTTCTTTTATATTCCAGTCTCTCATTAATACCACTGCCTAGTTGCTAAGGTAAAGAAAATCTTAGCATCCAGAGAGCTGTTAAAATTCCAAATTTCTGCTGGAAAATTCTAAATAACTGGAAAAACACAAACAATGTAAACCAACTGCAAATCATCTCAGAATATAACAGTCTATCTATGTCATACTAAAAGTTAATTTGAAGGTGATCAACTAACATTTTTGTGACATGAGATATGACTGTTGCCATGGAATTCAGATGTTGGGCGCATATCCAATTTAAGTTCATTTTTATTCATGCTAATGTTTTATTACATTTAGCAGCAGCTGCTTGACACTTACACCAATAATCTAACATTCTCATTTTATTTCAAGCTAATTATTTTTCCAGATTGCTATATCTGACCCCATCTGGATGTAATATGTGTGCTCATTGTACAGCATGCCCTTCAGACTTTTTCTACCAATTGTTGAAAAGACAAAAAAAACAAATACCGAGTATCTCTGCCTTTAATTATGCATGAAACTCTTAATCCGCAGGTGTGGGCCCACACATATGTTGAAGGCGGGGAGTTGCTGAACTATATTTCTGTATAATTCAATAAATGTGCACCAGTGGTTCTTAACAATTAATGCTGGATTCACATTGGAGTGTTTCAGAGAACCAGGCACAAGAAACAGGATACACTTTCTCAGCATATATTCTATATATACAAATATATATTCAGCAACCAGTGCTTTACTCATCAGAGGTTAGTCATTGAACAGTAGATTATTTCACCTTCAAAGTGTCATTCCCATCTATCAGGATTCTCCTCAAGTGGAAGATAGGTGAGTTACAGTGGTCCTTAAGTCTGTACACCCCCTCTTATCATTAATGGATCTCCTCAGTGGAGCTCAGACTGCTCACTAGCTACCCTACTCCTATCTAGTGTGATACTGTGATCTATGGAGTATATCCTACAACTTCATACCTCCCAACTGTTCCAATTTTCGCAGGACAGTCGCAATCTTAACAGCTCAGCCTGTAGTCCTGGATTCTTATTAAAATGTCCTGCATTTATCCTTGATCGCCTGCATTGAATGCCAGAAAAAGATATAACGTTTCTGAAACTTAATTAAATAAAAGGCTTTTTGGCAGAAAGCCCAAAATACTCAGCCCCTGCACTTAGATACATGCGTAACTAATATTTGGGTAACTGAGACTTGCAGCTTAAAGGGCAATTTCACCTTCAATAGTAAAGCTGTAATAACACATTAAACATGACCCTAAAACACCCAGACATGTGCCTAAACTTTTTATAACCTTCCAAATTTTGTATTTAGAGGTGTGGCCACAAAATTGGAGTGGCAAAAATTATTTTTCTCCCTCTTAGCATTTTTGAAATGTTGGGAGGTATGCAACTTACTAGGTCCGACTTTACATAGTCTTTATCCTTCTTCCCCCTGCCTGCCCAGGTCAATTACAAGGAATAAAAGAGACAGAGCACATGTATGCTTCAGCTTATATACTTTAGAACAGTGTCATCTACTGCCCAGTTCCTGAAGTGCTAGGAGGAAAGGAAAACTGCTTCCCATCTATAACTACGGACAACACTTGGGTGTCCAAAACTCTAAATTATGGCTCCCTTAGCTGAACAAGACCTTAAGGGACTACCTGAATAAAAGGTTAATAAACCAGTCCCCCTACATTTCATTTATTTTTGTCTTATGATACCCCTGTTTTGCCATTTATCTGCTCCCATGGCTGCTGGTCCAGAGCAGCTTTGGTTGCCACCTTTCAGCTTCAGTAAAGCTAGGTGAGGGGTGGTGACATTACAGGACACAACTGTGATATCGTGGGGTGGAGTCTGTGATGTAAGGCGGGCGTGTTATGTCAGAGGGATGAGTGATGATGTGGTGATTGCTGTGTCAATCTAGTGGAAACCTGTCCTTTTCCTAATTTGGAAAACCGGGCAGGCAGTTTTGAAAAAATTGGGCTGTCAAGGTCAAAATCAGACTGGGGGCAACGATAAGGCATACCTAGGCATTATGGCTACTTCAGTAAACTTCACTTTTTATCTACTTTTATCTATCACTTATTATTTTATTTTTAGGCAGTCATTGTTTTCCCCCTAGAAAATTGTTTTGCTGGGCTGGGAAAAAGCATGTGCGCCCTCTACTTCTCCTGTCCTAATATAAAAGAATATTTTTTAAAGAAAAGAATAGAACTGACTTTTAAAAGATAAAAAAAATCTGCTATGGCACACAAGGTAGGGGCTAGAGGGGAGCCAGGTGGCAGAGAAAAACTGCAAGGATAGGTGCCCCGCAAAAGGGCCTGGGGACAACATTGGGCAGTGGGGGCCCACCAATGAAATCTTTGCCCTGCGCCCACTGGCACCTTAAAGTAGCCCTGCTTTGATGTAACAGTCTCTGCAGCTCCCCCCAGTAAGACCAAGGACCACACACATATATCTGTCCAACTCAGTCCAGGTCACTGATAATGCAGAAATCTGAATTCTGCAAGTACTTGATATTCATCAAGTTTTTCTGCATCAGTTAAAGCTCCAAACAATAGCATAAATAAGTAATTACAGTACTGTATAAATATTATATGTATATATATATATATATATATATATATATATATATATATATATACTGTATATATATATATAAATATATATATATATATATATATATATATATATATATATATATATATATAGATATAGATATAAATATAGATATATATATACATACACATACATTCATTCATCGGCAGCCGTACTCTGATCCGGTTTTCTGTACTCTTGTGGGTGCTGGATCAAATCTTTATTGTATAATTCTTCACATAGAGCCAAACTCCAAATTTTTTAGTGAATCTTTTTTTTTTAGTGAACTCACGAAATTCATGCAATAAAGGTGATATGATTCACTAAAAATTCGGAGTGTGGCTCTATGTGAAGATTTATATATATATATATATATATATATATATATATCCCTGGGTTGCTCTTGATTTGATTAAACATAGGCACTTGTCTATCTGCAGTGTATAGAAGAAGGATATGTGCCTACCTAAAGCTACTGCATGGAAGACAAATGCCTTCTGCTAAAAATCCAAAGCACAAATTTTCCATGCTCCAATATATACTGAATTGCAATTATCAAAATAGTTCTAATTGTAGTAGTTTTAAGGGAGCAAGAGAATCAGCTCTTTAATTAGTATCTGATATCCAGAATGATTGGGACCTGAAGTTTTCTGGATAATGGCTCTTTCCTGAATTTGGATCTCCATACCTTAAGTATGCTAAAAAGCATTTAAACATGATAAACCCAATAGGATTGTTTTCCCACCAATAAGAATTAATTATATCTTAGTTGGGAACATGTACAAGGTACTGTTTTGTTATTGAAGAGAAAAATAAAATTTAGAATTATTTGATTAAAATGGAGTCTGTTGGAAGAAGACCTTCATAATAATAATAATTTGGAGCTTTCTGGATAACTGGTTTCTGGATAATGGATCCCATACCAGTATTGCCAAGTATCCATACATTTTAGCCTGACACCAGTGTCCCTGCAAATAGGGTTTTTCGTAATGGTATTTTACTGACCCAGCAGTTAAAAATTATACTTAATGTGCCAATGTTAGTCATAGGAAGTAAATGTAAAAGGCTGGTACTTTTTTTCAGAAATGGTGGCACCCTGCTACCTGTATAATCAAACGGGAAATATGTGGTTAATGATGGTCCTTGCTCTCACTCCTCCTACTTGTTGCTGCCTTGGGTGGGCCAGGGGCAGTCACCCATACCTTCCCCTCAAAGACATTTGTTCAAGTTGTTATCCTACACGCCTACACCATTACTGTATAATGCCATATATTTTACTGTTTCAAAACAATCACAAGAGTCCTCTCAGCAGAATAACATCCCAGTTTTAATTGCCATTCTCTTTTCCTAGTCTAACCCCTTCAACTGGCTGTTTTCTGTTCTATCTTGTTTCTCTCGGCTTGCATGCCTCCTCCCTCCATCACATACACTAGTCCCTTTTCTCCTCCCCATGCACTTTGGTCCCCACCCTGTTTTCTTTCACCCACACACATACTATAAAGGGAAAGTGTAACTAGATAGCTAGCAAGAAACTCAATTAATATATTATGTTGTCGCTGAGCTAACCATTGTTTTCATTCTGCTAAATGGCCACTTTTCACCTCTCTTTTGTGACGTGAAAGCCAGTGGCCTTTTGAGAGAGACTCCACTTGTTATTACATCAGACTGGATCAGGAAGTGAGAGCCCACAGAGATGTTATCTCAAGTGAGTACTATGTTACACTCCAATGCTTGTTTAGGGTATTTTAGACTGTCCGGTTCAGCAGCTTGTAGTTTTGGAGTTGTGGCTGCCAGATGAAGCTGTGAAACTAGTACTGCACTCTAAACCATCTACAAGCCTACTGTTTGCTTATTTTCATTGTAAAAATGTTTTTATTATATTGTTAATGACAGTAGTACATTGTGGCAAAAGTCATAAGGACTCTGTTGAGCCTACGGTATGTTGTATACCATTTTTGTAAATATCTTTTTATTGGTTTTCAACAATGAAATCAGGGTTGTATACCATTTTTGTTTGTATAAAGGGTGTGTAAATGTTATGGAAGGAGACAAAGTTTTAGGAGTTAAAAATGTAACCAGGGACCCACTTTCCATGTGGGGGAGGTTGAAGGAATTGTGTTGGTTGTCAGAGGAAGTGGGAGTTGTAGTTTAAATTGAAGGTGCAAAGGTTGAACTGTCTTGGAATAATTTTTAGCTGCACAGCTGCCAGTGGAATGTTTTATCATGCACTTGCTTGCCTGCTCTGTGCATCGCCACATCCTGGGTGGTGTGAATTGACTTTGACACTTATGCTGGTATGTTGCTATACAGGCGCATGGGAAATATCACCGAATGCATAAGAGGTTGGGTGTGACTAACCTTAGAACTGAGGGACACAAAATGTCCAATAATGTCACTGTTGTGAACCTCCACCAAAATATGTGAAAAATGCATATTTCTAAGGACAATGGCTTCAGGGGAGGAACTACGTAGCATAGAATCGAAATGCCTGCCTTAGAATTCATAGGACTAGTAACTAGTGATGCATAGGTTGGAATTTTCTGACAAACACCAGCCCCTAACCAGCCCTTTGCTATCCTACACCTGTTAGGCCCTCCATCCTCTGCGGTTTTATCTCCCCCAGAACCCAACCCAAAGATGTCACGGAAGTGCTGAGATGACACCAAAAGTTGGTGTCACCAAAGGAGTGGGACAATATGTGGGTGTCACAGAATGGGAAGGTACCTACCTAGAATTTGACCCATCACTGCTACTAATACAATTCCTTAGTCACAAGCAGTACTGAAATTATATTTTAGAGGTATGGATGCCACCTGGCTGGAAAATATTACTGATGCAAGTAAAGTCAAATATTTATGGTTTGGGACTCTGATTTTGCTGTGCCAAATATTGCCAGTAATCAATAAACACAACTGTAGGATCTACATGATGGTACCAGGAATGGACTGACAATCTGGCTGTTGTAAGATGCCATAGATATTGTTGGACTTGTGGGGCTGTTTGGGCAAAAATACTATTATACCAGTCAGGTCAGGAATGGGATCATTCAATATAGGCTCTGAATTAATGGGGAATAAAAGTTAGAAAGGTAGAAATGCCTGGATTTTTCCTAGAAAAGGGGGCCTAGTCAAAGGACCATTAGGCAATATAAATACAATTGTCCATTATGGTGACGCATAAGTTGGCCTGCAGCCTGTGGATTTAATGCATTTGCCTCTGACATACTACCCCCAGCTGCTGATCGCAGGCTAAAGCTCTATCAAGGCAGTGCCGTTGACATCACTGTACCAATCTTGCCCTTTCCTATGAAGTAAACAATGAAAACCAGACCCTCTCTGATGTCATCAGTGGGGTAGATTGGACCCAGGTATTTAACCCCTGTTAAAACATTGGTCTGTAATAGGCCTTGGTTGAGAGCGTCAGAAAATTCCTGATCCATGGATCACTAATGCAGGACTATAACTGGGCTTAGCATGAACAGCAAAGCATGTCTACAGATTTATCATGTAAAAGAAGTTTTGTTCAAATGGTCTCCACCTGTGTAACCACTCACTTTCCTTATCAAGCCAGGCCACACCAGCCAGGCCAAACTTAATACTTTAACAATATAAGATAGGATGGAGCTGACAATCCGCTGACTCTGCTGCAAAATTCCTTAATTTGACAGATTTATCATGTACAGCAGGACCTCCAGTAGTTTGTCCTCCATTCACATGCTTTTTTCTGCACAGTGGCGTAACTAGGGGACCACCAGTGTAAAAACTGGCAAAAAGCCACTTTTTTATGAATGTAAACATAAAGGGAACTACCACATGTGGCTGATATATGCCAAGTTGGCAGCACCACGAGGCTGTGTCACTTCATTGTTTTATTGCCTTTATGTAAATTTGCAAACACAATGCATCATTGGTTATGAGAAGTTACTAATAATTACAATGGCACATTGAAAAGGTTTTTAAAGGAGACATTTTGTGTAAATAATAATAACCTACCAGTGTGTTATACTCATTTAGATATAGAAGTATTGTGCTTTAAAAAGTAGTGTTTCATGCTGATTTATTGAATATTTCTGCAAAAACCCTAATAATCCCTCCCTTCTCCTCCACTTCCTGCTCCCTGAATTCCCGGGCTGTGCAGGGGAGCCGGTGGCTCCCAGCTCACTGTACTGTAGGACAGGAACCAATCAGCAGCTAGCAGGACCTGATAGGGAACTGAAGCATGTCTTTGCTTCTGTTACTGCTGGGCTATGATTGGCTGTCCCCCCTCCTACTGTGCTTCTGGCAGGGACCATTAGAACGCGCCCACCCCTCAGACAGGGGCCAGAGAACATCTATAGGGAGCTCTAATAAAGGGGGTATTTTAAAATTTTTAGCACCATGTAAAAGCAACACCATATATTACTCATAATTACCTACAAAATTAGAGTTTTATCATTTATCCTATATGTCTCCTTTAAAAACCTGGAAGAATCTATCTTGAATCTGCACATGCTCATAATTACGCCACTGAGGGAATTTCTGAAAATGTAATGTAAAAATACCATGCCTTATAAAGCTTTGAATTTATTATTATTGCAGATGCCACTTTAAAAAAGGCAGCAAAAAGAAAATGTCTTAGCTATCACATATTTACATTGGAATTAATTGCCCTCTGAATTTTTCTCAGTGACCAGGGTTATGTTGGGTTTGAGGTGATTGTAAACTTGATTTATTCAGCCAATATTACCTTTTTAAAGGAGAATTTCCAGTGCACGTGCCATTAATGGCCACCATCCATTCACATATTGTAAGATACTTGAAGCACAGCACCGGTCCATATTATGAATAAAATGCCTTTATTAGATATACATGGCAACAATCTGGATATAGCGACATTTCAGGCCCTCTTTGGCCCTTTCTCAAGCTGATTTTTGAGGTGATGTCAAATAAAGATGTAAATGGCACTTACTGGAGGATAGGTCAGATGGGCATAAGGTCGCCATCAGGGGGACACAGGTTGTACAAGTGTACTGGGCCCGGGCCTGAAGAGGGGCCCGGCAGTGCCGCACTTTTTGAAAGAGCCGGGCCCCCCTTGACAGCTGCAGTGCCGCCGTTCCGAAGTGGCGAAAATACCTGAAGCCACGAACATAGCCGAAGCCAAAGTCCCGAAGTGACGAAAAGACCCGAAGGCACGAAAATGGCTAAAGCCAAAGTCCCGAAACGGTGAAAAGACCCAAAGTCACCAAAACAGCTGAAATTGAAGTCCTGAAACGCCGAAAAGACCCGAAGTCATGAAAGGAGGCAAAGCTGAAGTCCTGAAAGTCCAATTCTATTGAACACCAATGTGTGTTTTTTTTATTTTATTTTTTTAATCCCCTAGCCACCAATGTATTATTTTATTACTCTATAGGCCCTGTCACCAATGTTTTGTTTAAAAATATTCTTTGGGGCCTCAACTTTTTAACTTGTAAGGGGGCTCTGGCACCAATGTTTTTTTAAAAAAACTTTTATGGGGGGCCCTGGCACCACAGTTTTTTTTAACTTATATGAGGGCCCTGACCGTCAATAGCTTTTTATAACTTGTGTGTGGAGGGGGTTAACTTTTTTAGCGCTGATGTCTGTGTGGTCTGGTCTTTTAACTGTGGTGTGGAGGGGGCAGGATCTGGGGTGGGGCCAGGGTGGACGGGGCCCAGTCCCAGGGGCCCCCGAAAATTTTGATGTACAGCAGGGTTTCCAAATTGGCCGATTTCCAGCCAAATTGGGCTAATACTTTAAAGCCCAGGTGGGTTTTGAAAGTACTACTACTACTAGTACTACTACTAGTACTACTACTACTTTTTGGGCCTTTGGCTGTTTTTTTTTTCTTGCCCTAATATGCCAAGCCTGCGCCTCCCAATGCATGTTGGGTAGTGTAGTTTTCCTTTAACAATTTGCCAACTGCCTAGTTTAATGTAAGACTATACAATATTTACAATACCCAGAATGCAATGAGGATTGACTTGTGTAGAAGTCTTGGAAGTTAACAGATTTTGGGCTCTGTACCCCATTCTCCAGTCATGCTTAAGCATTTTCCTGTGACTTCCCTCAATTTCAGGCAATTTGGGGCAAAAATTTGCTGGCCACCAAAATGCCTAGAGGTTGATCAGTTTTACCAATATTTATTGAAATTGTCTATGTATAAGGGCCTTATGGGGCCCCCCTCTATATTTACGCCCCTGGTGAGGTGACCGGTGAGTCACATTTTGCTTCATGGAAAAATTTGTAAAAGGCGTATTTTCACATATATTCATTTATTTTTTAGACTTTTTTTACTGCACATATTGGGTTATTTTTGGGCTACTTTTGCAGTGCCTCTCGGCTAGTTTGGGGCTGGTTATATAGCTGACTTGGGCTGGTTTTCAAAATTAAACCCTGTGTAAGGGGCCCCTGATTTCTAATGGCGGCCTTGGATGGGCATGATCAGAATGTGCTTTTATGTCAGCGGTGAATATGCTCGTGTTTACAGTTTATTTTACACCATTTTCCCACAGTGAACCATTTTACACAGCATTAGCAGCACAACGCGTGCCTTGGGGGTTTATTTAGCACCTCCTCAAGCCTCACAAGGGAGTCTGCAGGGACTACAGTTCCCAGAGTTCTCCGTTGAGTATATAATGTACAGAGAGCGCCATGGCATCACATAAGCAAATGCGTTACCCTCTCGTCTGTTATTACACGGCAGCAACGTGCATTACACCTGTTGACATGTTTTCTTTACAGACGCCAATGTAAATACAGAAGCGTTTATTTGAAAGACAGGCAACCCTCTAGGGGCTATTCTGGAACTACAATTCCCAGCATGCCTGCTCTAAGGTGCAGAGAACGAGCACCAGAAAAAAGTTGCCTGTCCTTTGGGCGTATTAGTGGGTGTGAGAACTTCCTCTCGCTCCTCCACGCTTCCCTATTGGCTGTTGAGGCGTCCCCCTCCTCTCCACTTCCTTATTGGCTAATTGGATCCCCCCTCCTCCACCCCACAGCGGGCCCCTCCTTCCTAACTGGACTTCCCTTTTCCTGTCCCCTCCCAGGAAGTTTGCAAAGAGGAAAAAAGCCCCTAGGAAACTGGCAGAAAAAGTTACAATATTTGTAAAATAGTCGGGAAGTTTTCAGGAAACGGGAGTGTGACACCCCTCAGCGGCAGAGGGACAGGGGGAGACATGACGGTAAGAATGAGCGAGGAGCTTGTGTTTGGGTTTAACCGAGATCATTGATTCTTCCTCTGGAACTGCAACTCCCAGCTGTCCCTGACAGGAGGCGTCATTCAGTCGCAGGGAAGAGATCCTGCCTCATAGGTCTATCCCCATCTTGTACAGAGGTGTAGGCTCAGTGGCTTATACACAACATTCTTGTACAGGTGGGGATCTGTTGCCCAGAGTGCTTCGGACTTGGGGTTGTCTGGATTATGGATTTTTATGTAATATGGAGCATGGTGCCTTAAATTTACTAAAGAGTGAACGCCTCAAGGCTTATGTTAAATAGGACCATTTAATTTAATGATGGTGGCACCATAGGTCTCTGCCTACACAGCTGCTTTGGTAATTGTGTCGATTGTAAGCTCTGCAGGGCCAGTATTTGCCCATCACTATACTTAATTCACTTCTGTGCATATTGATAGACTGCTTTGGTGAAAAGGTAATTCATCTTTTAAAGGAGAACTAAAGCTTAAAGGAAAGTCATTTTATACTTGGGGTGCCAAAAGTTCTGCACCCCCAAGTGATTTTATTTACTTACCTGACACTCCGGGCTGGTGCTTCTATCAGCAGAAAACTGCACCGGCCCGGGGGTTCTTCCAGTGAGCACCACGGAACGTTCCTCTTCTGGCTTTTTCTATCTTCAAATTTCCCGGAGCAGATGCATGCGCAGTAGAACGAAATAGCCGTTTGGCTTTTTGCTCTACTGCGCATGCGCAGCCGCGAGCTGGAAGAAGAAGCAGGAAGATGATCGCTCCATGGTGCTCGCTGGAAGAACCCCGGGCCGGTACAGGTTTCTCCTGATAGGAGCACCGGTAAGTAAATACAATTACTTAGGGGTGCCTAACTTTTGGCAACCAAGTATAAAATGACTTTCCTTGTCCTTTAATAAATAAGTAGTTTAGAATGCTGCATATTCTTTTTTGGGGTATCAGTTCAAGGCAGCCCTTTAGCAGTGAAGATCTGTGCCTCAAAAGATGTCCCCAGTAGCTTCTTTTCCTCTATGTCTCTGTACATGCCCTGGGCTGCTGTCACGTTACTGAACCACTGTACAAGGCTGATTAGTAATTAATTCAGAAACCCATTACATTGCAGCTCAGAAACCAGTGCATTCTGCATCATAATGTAATAATCAGCCTTTTGTAGCATCCGCTTCTACGACAAGTGAACCTCATTTTCTGCTGGTTGATTTGCAACAACCCCCAAGCTTAGCTTCTCAGCAGCTGCCCTGAGCACACTGAGCATGTGCAGTGTCACTGACACTCCTAAAAAAATCCATTATGGTGATTTCCTGTGACAACTTTGAAGGCCTGGACCGTTGCTGGAATAGAGATGCTGCACCTTTAGGTTTCTTACACATGGGCATTTACTATGTGCGTTTGATGCATGTTTGAGCGTACTTAAACATATCAGCTAATTGATTCTATTACATTCCCCCTATTTGTACTCTTGAGCATTCAGAGTAGCTTTTCATCACATTCCTATTTCATTTAGTTTTTTTAGTACGTTATAGAATTACATATTCTTAGCAGTTTTGCAATTGGTCTTAATTTTTTATACTTCTAAAATGTTTGCTTTCCTGTTGTGCCTTTTTTCAGCTGACAATTTAAAATCCTGTCTGGGTGGTAGTGGTCACTACCCTCCCCCCTCTTAAGCCAAAAACTATTTGCTCTGTGAGGCAACAATGTTATTGTTACTTTTTACTACTTTTCCTTCTATTCCGGCCCTTTCCTATTCATATTTTAGCCTCTCATTCAAACTACTGCCTGGTTGCTAAAATAAATTCTACAACCAGATAGCTGCTGAATACAAAGCTAAATCATTTAAAAACCACAAACAGACATATGTTTAATTGTCTCTCAATATTATACTAAGTATATAAGAAACTAAGTTAATTTAAAGGTGAATGTTCCCTTATATCTATTCCCATTATGCAGGTACAGTCCTGAATGGATGATGCTGCTAAAGCAACCTGCAGATTTTCAGTCATGTTCACACTATTTTTGAACCCACATGATATACGGATGTACAATCTCTATGTCGCTAGTTAGATGCAGTTTATGTTTAAAAGGGCAACAGACCCCCTTTCTGTTCTTTTTCTAGATTCAATTCAGCTACAGTTTTATGATGCTGATTTGGTCAGGGAAGTGCCAATTTGCACCCATTGTTGAACTCATGTAAAAAGTTGTCTATAATTCAGTCTGTTTTGTTGTATGTGAGCTTATTGGAACCATTGCTGCAGCAGATCACAGGCAACAGTAGTCAATACAATGTAATGTCTTTTTCATACCATTATTACTCCTGTATCGCAAAAATAATAGTGTTCATAAAAATTGATGAGTTTGTTGAAGGGTGGGACCAGTAATCTTGGCAATGAATAATGCTTAAGCACAAAACAAATTTTAGGTGCTTCAAAGTTTGAAAAGAATATCCTTTTAAAGCATTTCTTAATAAATGGTGAGTTATAGTGACATCCACGCCATCCAATCAGTAAACAGTATAAGTTTCCCATGTGCTCGCCAAATCTATCTTTTGGATTGGGTCCCCTGGCCTAAACCCACCACTTATTATACCCCACACAAACGGCTTCAAATTTGGGTCATTTGCTGTTCTTCAACAATGGTCCCGGTGGTGCGCCCTGAATCCGTAGCAAGGGGAGAGAGCCCACCGAAATAACAAACTGTGGACGCGCTCTTCACAGACCTTTCTGGATGCCATTAAAAGTCAGCAAAGCTTTCATAGGTCTATGACTACGCGTGATTCACAGGAACCTTAGCTTAGCTGAATTTTAACCACATCCGAAAGGTCTGTGAAGTGTGCGTCCTCAGTGTGTTATTTCAATGAATAATCCTTTACAATATTTGAAATGCTTGACTTCTAGGGACACAATTCTCCTGCCATGTTGACTGTACAAAGTCCATTTTGTTACCCATCTGCAAGTTTTTACATGACAGCTTGCCCAGTCCTCTTCTTTTAGGGAATATACAATCTTTGCTTACCCCAACCATCTTCTGGGCTATAGCAGTCCTTCACCTCCAGAACTGAACTGAGCATGACCATGTCACGTTTCTCTAAGGGTGGGTTATAAAGTTCCGATTAGCTGTAAATATTCTTTACATTATCCTCTAACCTATCTGATATTTGCACCTTGCCCGTGGACAATATGAAATTGCTTTAAAGGAATTGTTCAGTATAAAAGTAAAAACTTGGTAAATAGATAGCCCGTGCATAAAATAAAAAATGTTTCTAATATAGTTAAGTTAGCCAAAAATGTAATGTATAAAGGCTGGAGTCACTGGATGTCTAACATAATAGCCAGAACACTACTTCCTGCTTTGCAGCTCTCTTGGTTTCCATTGATTGGTTACCAGGCAGTAACCAATCAGAGGCTTGGGGGGGCACATGATTCATAACTGTTGCTTGTTAAAGGGATTCTGTCATCGGAAAACATGTTTTTTTCAAAACACATAAGTTAATAGTGCTACTCCAGCAGAATTCTGCACTGAAATCCATTTCTCAAAAGAGCAAACAGATTTTTTTTTATATTCAATTTTGAAATCTGACATGGGGCTAGACATTTTGTCAATTTCCCAGCTGCCCCTGGTCATGTGACTTGTGCCTGCACTTTAGGAGAGAAATGCTTTCTGGCAGGCTGCTGTTTTTCCTTCTCAATGTAACTGAATGTGTCTCAATGAGACATGGGTTTTTACTATTGAGTGTTGTTCTTAGATCTACCAGGCAGCTGTTATCTTGTGTTAGGGAGCTGCTATCTGGTTACCTTAACATTGTTTTGCTGATGGGCTGCTGGGGGGGGTGATATCACTCCAACTTGCAGTACAGCAGTAAAGAGTGATTGAAGTTTCTCAGAGCACAAGTCACATGACTTGAGGCAGCTGGGAAAATGACAAAATGTCTAGCCCCATGTCAGATTTCAAAATTGAATATTAAAAAATCTGTTTGCTCTTTTGAGAAATGGATTTCAGTGCAGAATTCTGCTGGAGCAGCACTATTAACTGATTCATTTTGAAAAAAATGTTTTTTCGCATGACAGTATCCCTTTTAGGATCAATTGCAAACTCATTGAACAGATATGTCCCATGTGGACCCTGCTGACTAAGTCAGAGTTAGAGAGCTGAAAAGCAGGTGTTCTGTTATGTTAGACATCCAGTCACTCCAGCCTTTATACATTAAATTTTTGGCTAACTAACTATATTAGAAACATTGTTTATTCTGCACATCCTATCTATTTGCCCAGTTATTCTTTTTACGCTGAACTGTTCCTTTAAGATGGCCATAGGTGTGCAGATTTGATTCCCACATATGACCAACGCACCGACCTGTTACTGACCATTCAGGTGAAATAGAGTACTAAAAGTAACAAATCAAATGATGGCCATTAATTGACAGACAGCAATCGTACAAAAGTTATATCTGACATATAGTAGTGACCGTTGCCCACTTATGTCATCAGATAAGCAATAAATGTTGTTGATGAATGTCTCATCTCCCCCCAACCTGCCTCCCTTGTTTCTCTCCTTCTATTTGTGCAGTCTCTTACTGTGGGTATTTGCACCTTTCTTTCATCTCTTGACTGCCATTTTGATTCTCCTGGACCTTCTGTGTGCTTTTCTCTCTTTCTAGAGATGTGTCATGTTATTGCTGTCTCTTTTCCAAGTTGTCCTTGCATTCATGTCAAAGAGTCCTGCTGCAGTGTTGGATATCTAATGTTCAGGGTCATTCTAGATGTGTAAAACGTCTGCCTTTCTTGTATCTATTGAATGGTATTCATAGTTTGTAATAGAATCTGCCCTGTGCCTCAGCTGCATTTCTAACCAACAGGACTGAAGCCATAATGGGTGGCACTGACCCCCTCCCATAGACACACGTACGCTCACTCTCTGAAACTGGAGATGAGAAAGGCCCTAGCAAAACCTGACAGAGAGTTAGCGAGGGAAAAGGAAAGACTAAGCCAGCCAGAGAGACAGTTTAGAGACGGCGAACAGGTGACAGAAAAAGAGACAGTAGACTGAAACGGAAATGAGACACAATATTAGATTTATTTCTAACATGCGTAACTGTTGGCTGTACTTGAGATAAAAATGGCGGAGAGAGTACATAGTGACTAGTAGTAGACATTAAGTAATAGAGTAATAGAACTGCAACATATGGCTAATAGGAACTATTTCTGGAGACTGGACGTTTTACACTGCCTTGGGAAGAGGAGCACACACGGCTATTTAGAGTAGTGCAGATGGTTTGCTAAGGTACAAGCATGCTGTGTATGGGCGAGAGGTACCCATCAGAATATGGTGACTGCACAGACGTGGAGGTATGTTTGGTTAAAGTGGTCGGAGGACTGAGGGATTGAAATGCCCCAGTTGCAGAGAAAAGACCAGACGTTGTCTATAGAAGCTTTTATATCTTCCCTTGACTGTTGACTATGTTGCTGACTGTGTCACTGTGACCCTTTCTCCTTCTTTAGTTCCCTGTATTTTATATCTGTGGTCACTTTCCCTTATGTCTCCAGCATCCCCCCCCCCACCCCTCCTTACATCTGCCTGCTTCTATCTGTCAGTTTTCCCTGTTACAGACTGAAGAACTCACCAGCACTCACTGTGTGTTTTTCTCCTTACAGCCAGACTTGCTCAATTTCAAGAAGGGATGGATGTCCCTGCTTGATGCCAATGGAGAGGTGAGAACATAATTTGTATACACATTGTATGTATTGTTATCTTTTAGTTATATAGAGACCGCTAACCTGCACTAAGCGAGAAATTTACAGAAGAGCTGTATGGGTTGTTTGTGCCTTTGTTTTGTTGTACAAGTTGCTCATATAAGGCATGTGACTTTGCTTTCTTGATTGAGTCCTTGCTGTACTTTGTCAGAACATGTGATGTCTGTGCTGAGGTTTTGGGGGGTGTCAGGAGTAAATGTTTATGGTCTATCTGTGCTTATTATATATACTTTTAGGGGCATATTTATTAAGGGTCGAATTGAAAATTCGAATCTTTGATTTTTTTTTATGGTCAAAACTGTCAGATTCGAATTATCCAAACTCGATTCGAGTTTTTTTTTTAAAAAAAAATTCGAATTAGATTTTTGAGAATTATCATACTCTGGCTCTTTAATAATTCAAATTTGACTATTCACCACCTAAAACCTGCCAAATTACTGTTTAAGTCAATGGGAGAGGTCCAGGAATCAATTTGGACATGTTTGCAGCCTTCCTGACATTCGAGTTTTTTTCAGAGAAAAAACTCTAATTGAGTTTGATCGAATTAGAATCGAATTTGATTCAAGTTTTCAGGTCGTTTAAATTTGTCTGACTTTTAATTATTTAATTTGACTAATACATTTCGCAAAGTGGAATTTCGAATTAATTCGAAATTTTATGGAGTTTCAAAAAACTCACATGAATTTGAAATTCGACCCTTGATAAATGTGCCTCCAATTCTGTAATTCTTTTTTGTTTTCAGTGGAAGAAGCACTGGTTCGTCCTGACCGATTCCAGCCTCAAATATTACAGGGATTCCAATGCAGAGGAGGTGAGACGTCTATGTATTACAATGTGATTTTGTTTTTTGTTAAGACAAACGTGATTTAGCTGAAATGTACTAGAGGCAGGGAATACTTGGAATTGTAGTTGATCAGTCACTGGCAGGCTACATTTTTAATTAACATGCACTTCAGCAGTGACTTGCACTCTTATGCTGCAGGTATGCAAACCTGTCATGAGTCACTGTGTAATTTATGGGTGTACATTTCTCCTTCCTATGTAATGGAGCTGTGCATTGTTGAAAGGTTTTTTAACCACAGCCACCAGCAGGTGTAGCACATGTGTTCATAGTAGGTTGCCTGAAATGTGTGTGAGAATGAGAACAGCTTGGGAAAAACAGAGTGTGTAATATCACTTGCGGCAGTAAGATTCTCTGAGAATGGCAGAAATTTCAGTCTGGAATTTGAGCTGACCAATGATCTACTATTTTTTTTAAGGGTGGCCTGTAGTGTCAAGTATCAAGATCACTTATCTAATACAGGTATTCAGAATGCTCGGGACCTGGGGTTTTCTGGTTAAAGGGTCTTTCTGTAATTTGGACCACCTTACCTTTAGTCTGCCAAAACAAAAAACATGGAAACATATTAGACTTGTTTTGCCTCCAAAAATGATTAATTATATCTTAGTTAGGATCAAGTATAGTAACATAGTTAAATTGTGTCAAAAAAAGACAAAGTCCATAAATTCTATATACCCATATCTATACTAACTATAGAGCTTAGTATCACAATAGCCTTTGATATTATGTCTATCCAAGAAATCATCCAAGTCATTCTTAAAGGCATTAACTGAATCAGCCATCACAACATCACCCGGCAGTGCATTCCACAACCTCACTGTCCTGACTGTGAAGAACCCCCTACATTGTTTCAAATGAAATTTATTTTCTTTTAGTCTGAAGGGGTGGCCTCTGGTACGGTGATCCACTTTATGGGTAAAAAGGTCCCCTGCTATTTGTCTATAATGTCCTCTAATGTACTTGTAAAGTGTAATCATGTCCCCTCGCAAGCGCCTTTTTTCCAGAGAAAACAACCCCAACCTTGACAGTCTACCCTCATAATTTGTCTTTTATCACTCTAACCAATTTAGTTGCACTTAGTCTCTGCACTCTCTCCAGCTCATTTATATCCCTTTTAAGGACTGGAATCCAAAACTGCACTGCATACTCCAGATGAGGCCTTACCAGGGACCTATAAAGAGGCATAATTATGTTTTCATACCTTGAGTTAATGCCCTTTTTTATGCAAGACAGGACTTGATTTACTTTAGTAGCCACAGAATGACACTGCCCAGAATTAGACAACTTTTTATCTACAAAAACCCCAAGATCATTCTCATTTAAGGAAACTGCCAACACACTGCCATTTAGTGTATAACTTGCATTTATATTATTTTGCCAAAGTGCATAACCTGCATTTATCAACATTGAACCTCATTTTCCTGTTTGCTGCCCAGTTAGACAAATCACTCTGCAAAGCAGCAGCATCCTGCATGGAACCTATAGTTCTGCATAATTTAGTATCAGCAAAAATAGAAACCGTACTTTCAATGCCCACCTCCAGGTCATTAATTAACAAGTTGAAAAGCAAGGGACCTAGTACAGAGCCCTGCGGTACTCCACTAACAACACTGGTCCAATTAGAAAATGTTCCATTTACCACCATTCTTTGTAGTCTATCGTTTAGCCAGTTCTCTATCCAGGTACAAATACTATGTTCCAGGACAACATTCCTTAATTTAACCAGTAACCTTCTGTGTGGAACTGTATCAAATGCTTTAGCAAAGTCTAAGTAAATCACATCCACTGCCATCCCAGAATCAAGGTCTCTACTTACCTTCTCATAAAAAGAAATTAAGTTTGTCTGGCAAGATCTATTATGCATAAAACCATGCTGGCACACACTTACATATTATGATTTGCTATGAAGTCCAGTATCTTATCCTTTATTAACCTTTCGAAAAGCTTTCCTACCAATGACGTCAGACTAACTGGCCAATAGTTTTGAGGCTGAGAACGGGATCCCTTTTTGAATATCGGCACCAGATTAGCAATTCGCCAGTCTCTCGGCAATATGCCAGACCTCAAAGAATCCTGAAAAATTACAAGGTACTGTTTCATTATTACAGAGGAAATAATTTTCCTAATTTTTTACATAGGAGATGGTCTTCCTTTACTTTTATTCAGATCTTTCTGGATAACCGGTTTCCAGATAACAGATTCTACTCTTGTAATTGGTAAATTCTGCACAAAAAAGCCCCCCCCTCCCCCAAAAAAAAAATAAAATCTTGCCATATCACGGACTACTGTAAGTGGAATTCTAATTTAGGTAATGGAATGGGTGAACCCAAACATTCTTGAAGGTCCCAGTGTCCGGTTTGGGACAGTTAGTAGTAACACAGAACATCTGTGTGAAACAGTACAGTGAATTGCCTTGTTAATGTCTTTCACAGTTGTAACACTTTTAAATGGTGTCATTAAAGTGTTATACTTACATATTATTATAACACATATGTTTTATGAAGAGACTATGCTGACTGCATGTACAATACTGTATTTTTTTTCTCACCTCAGGCAGATGAGCTGGATGGGGAGATCGATCTCCGGACTTGCACCAACGTGCCTGAATTTGCTGTACAGAGAAATTATGGCTTTCAGATTCATGTGAGTATCTCTCATCACCTTTCAATCTCTCTCCCCTCCACTGGGGATGCACATGTTCAGAAAACATTCCATATATTTTATTTTTTATTTTTATATTTGTTACTTATGCATTTTGTTTTGTATGTCTTTTGTATTGCGTTGCTCTAAACCATTTCAAACATTTATAAATGATATTCTCTTTCATGTAGACACGTGAAGGTGTGTTCACACTCTCTGCTATGACCTCTGGGATACGCAGGAACTGGATTGAGGCGCTGAGAAAAAATGTGCACCCTGTCAGCATCCCTGATGTAACCAAGTGAGACACTGAGCCTGTCCTGCATGGAATGTTAGGGGCGGGGAGCAAGTTGCTCAAGAGAATATTTATGTTTGATTTGAAAACCCTGACTTGGGTGAAAATATGCCTCTCCCCCACCCTCAATATTATAAATACACATATGTTCTCCCCCTACACCTGCATTCCTCAAATTGTGGGTAGGGATCCAAAAATATAACACATAGGAGCACATTTACTTAGCTCGAGTGAAGGATTAGAATGATAAATACTTTGAATTTCAAAGTTTTTTTTTTCTTGGCTACTTCGACCATCGAATTGGCTACTTCGACTACGACTTCGAATCGAACGACCATCGAATTCGACCATTCGATAGTCGAAATACTGTCTCTTTAAAAAAAAAACTTCGACTACCTACTTCGCCACCTAAAACCTACCGGGCTTTCCTAGCAATTTCTGATTGAAGGAAAATCGTTCGATCGATGGATTTTACTTCGATGGTCAAATATCGAGGGTTAATTAACCCTTGATATTCGACCCATAGTAAATGTGCCCCATAGAGTTATATTTATTTATCTATAACATTATAATGTAGATATTCATTATGTTGTGATTGGATTGAATATATGTGTGCTAATAATTAATCCCAAACTTAAGTTAGCAATCTGTAAAATCAAAAACGACATATACCTCTTAATCTGTTACAACATAGGCTCGGATATTTGTTTTTTGATGGGAGCTACTGCTCTGCCTTCTTTGTATAAATGTAATAAATCCTCCTTAATAGACTTGCATTTTAGCATGAATAATTGCTGGGTTTTACCAAGCTCTAAGCATGTTTTGGATGTGGGAGTGTGCTTGTTTAACTCAGCACGAAAAGCCATATAAAATAGTTTATTGCTTTTAAAATAGCATAATTATGCTTTGTAACATCACTTAGAATGCTGTGCTGCTGGGAGTTGCCAAGTAGCAGCCTAGTTGTAGTGAGTAGTAATAAAAAAAATCGTATAGTTTAAGTTGTGTTTGCTGTATCATAGTACAAAGCAGCCTGCACAGGACAATGTGCAAAAATGGTACTAATGTGCATGCAAAAAGCCTGCAGGTTTACCTAATGAGTGTTTCTGGTGATTCTTGTAGGCTTGTAGCTACCACTGGGGTCCCAGCACACTAAATTATTTTTCGAAAGAAAAGTTGACAATGAAAAAAATGTCCAGATAAGCATATGCTCACAAATAAATGTTTAACTTGGTGCACATACCATTTTTATCTGGATCCAGTCTAAACAAATAGGAATGCACAGCACCATCCACCATGCCTTATGTTTATAAAGCTTTCATTAGTACAACATTGGATTTTACTCCAGATAGGTGCCACATTACAGGCTGCCCTGACCCAACTAAATGCTCAATGTGCCTTTATCCTTATTGCTATTTATAGATCACTGCTTGATTTTGGTCGGCAGCAAATTGAAGTAATTCTCATTATAAAATATGCCATGCAGGACCTCCAATTAGCTGCGTTCTACTGTGACTCACTTTACCTGTGTGTTTTGTAGAGCATGTTGTCTCAGGTATCCATGTCTTGTGCATTGTATTCCTGGACTTTATAGTTTATAGTGAGATGTCTCTACAGGGAAGCACAGAAGGCAGATTATTTGATGAGATGATGTTTTGACCTCTAGCCAAGACAATATAATAACCAGGATGGTGCATGTAACTAGCATAAGGTTTGAGGCAGGAATCTTGAGTAGATTAATATTATTGGAATGGTGAGTTGATAGAACACTGTAATGTACAAGAAAAACCCTGTGACTATTTCCTGTTAGTACCAAATCTTTTTCCTCTGTCTAGACATGGGTTAGGTGATGGTTACATGCGATTACTGATCTAAGGTCTCTCTTTTTTTTTTTTTCTTTTTATAGATTGTCCGAGAGTAACAAAGAGAATACATTTGTTCCTCCACGCAACACAACTAATCGGCCCGAAGAATTGCGTTTGGGATCAGAGGTCAAGCACAGGAAAGTAGAATTACCTGGCACCCGACACAGTTCATTCGATTATGTCGAACTTTCCCCTCTTTCTCCGGGGGAGGAGAGAGATCAGAGGTTAGAAGAACGTAGGCGCTGGTTCGAGGCACCCCCTATGGGAGAGACACATACCACCCGTCGTGTTGCTCCAGTGCTCACAGAGGAGCAGAAGCAGAGAGCTAATGAGGACATAGAAGCAAAGTGGAAAGAACTAGAACGTCTTCCCCTTAGAGATTCCAAACAGACTCTGACATGTCTTTTTGGAGGCGGCAGAAACAAACTAGGCGACAACACGGGCGCTCAAGAAAAAGAGGTGAAAGCTTAAAGTAGTTTATGGGCTGTGCTAAATATTGTTAAAATGATATGATTAGACATTCATTATTTGAGAACTGACATTTTGTGCATATAACTACTAAAAATGCCAAGTATTCCTTGTTCATATATTGCAGTGTATTCAAGCTGACCAACTGCATCAAAGTCGTCCCTGGTCTGGCCATTCCTACACTCACTTTCCTCTACTACTTAATTTTATCTTTTTATTAGGGACTAGAAGGACAGACCTAAAAAAAACAGTTTTTTTAATAGCACTTGCTACTTTATTCCACATGTTTTCAGATACAAGTACAGGTATGGGACTTGATATCCAGAATGCTCGGGACCTGGGGTTTTCTGGATAACAGATCTTTCCGTAATTTGGATCTCCATACCAAATCTAGTCTAGAAAATCATCTAAACATTTAATAAATGTAGGATTTTGCTTCCAATAAGGATTAATTATAGCTTAGTTTGGATCAATACAGTAGTGATGTGCGGGTAGGCCCGATACCCGCGGGTTTTGGTTCGGCCGACCCCACACCTCCATTTGTGGCTGGCGGGTTGAGCTTTTTTTCCTGCTCTTCCCGCCCACCACCCGGAACTGCCGGCTTCCGAGTTCCGGCTTCATTTTTTAAAGATGCGCACCTCCTGCCCCACCCCTTTTGTGACGTCATCAGCGGGTCGGCGCGGGCCTTAAAACGGAAGTCTGGCGGGTAGGGTGTGGGTCGGATTTTATCCGACCTCCACATCACTAAAGTACGGTTATAGGATCAGTTATCCGGAAACCCATTATCCAGAAAGATCCGAATTACGGAATGGCCATCTCTGGTTGCCCCCATCTCCACTACGGAGTAGAGGTCGGCCCAAATACTCAATAGCAGACATTTTCAGGCCGACCTCCGCTCTGCTGCATGTGACTGCACACAATCAGAAGGGTTTCAAATGAATGGATGGGTCATGGAGTGGATCTACTCTTCTCTCAGCCTAAAAAAAAATATGCATGCTAAGAGCAACATTCTGTCTACCCTTGGCCTAAGGTTTATAGTTGCATAGTTAGGTACATAGTTAAGTTGGGTTGAAAAAAGACCAAAGTCCGTCAAGTTCAACCCCTCTGAATGAATCCCAGTGCACATACCTACACACACCGACTGAAACTATATGTACCAATATCTAAATTAATTGTAATTTTTAGGATCACTATAGCCTTGGATATTATGCTTGTCCAAGAAATCATCCAAGCCCCTCCTAAAGGTGCTAACAGACTTAGTCATTACAACATCATCCGGCAGTGCATTCCTCAACCTCACTGTGAAGAAACACCTACCCTGGTTCTTTTCCTCTAGTGTAAAGAGATGGCCTTTGGTTCGGTGGTCCATTTTATGGAAAAATAGATATCCCACTAGCGGTCTGTAATGCCCTCTAATATACTTATAAAGAGTAATCATGTCCCCTCGCACGCGTCTTTTTTTTTTCAAAGAAAACAACCCCAAATTTGACAGTCTGCCCTCATAGTTTAAAGGGGTTGTTCACCTTTAAATTAACTTTTAGAATGATGTAGAGAGTGATATTCTGAGACAATTTACAATTGGTTTTCATTTTTTTATCATTTGTGGTTTTTGAGTTATTTAGCTTTTTATTCAGCAGCTCTCCAGTTTGCAATTTCGGCACTCTGGTTGCTAGGGTCCATATTACCCTAGCAACCATGCGTTGATTTGAATAAAAGACCGGAGTATGAATAGGAGAGGCCTGAATAGAAAGATGAGAGATAAAAAATAGCAATAACAATACATTTGTAGCCTTACAGAGCATTTATTGTTAGATGGGACCCCATTGAAAGCTGGAAAGAATCAGAAGAAAACTGCAAATAATTCAAAAACTATAAAAAATTAAATAATGAAGACCAATTGAAGCATACTAAAAGTTAACTTAAAGGTGAACCACCCCTTTAAATCTTCCATCCCCTTAACCAGTTCCAGTTGCCCAAAACACTGCATACTAATATAGCATTGGGTTAAGAAAATGCACTGTATGACCTACTGTTGTGTTATGTTGATTTTATTCAATAACAATTCATTATCCAAAAACAGCCTGTCCCTGCATGTGACAGGAAGTGGGCATGACTGGCATTTCAACACTTCCTGTGCCATTTACCTAAAGATTGACATATTATTTTTTTTTCACACAAATACTTATGTCTATTTCACCCTTGTAAACACGTCAGTGGGGAATTTTTTTTTTTTTTTATGACTGTGAAACATGGTTGATTGGGAAAGTCGTTACTTAAATCCCTTTATTGTTCCTCTTTTAGATTCAGAGTCTAAAAAAACAGCTGGAAAAGGCTAAAAAAGAGCTTGAGTCTCAGAAATCAGGAAAGGAGGGTGCTGTTCCTACTGGCTACATTTCACAGGTGAGTCTTCTGCTTACATGGTTTTTCACACTCTGTCTATGCCATTTGCAGAGCTCTGGTTTTATCAAAGGAGGCCTGAGGGTGCATTCTGATATAATGTACTTTAAAGGGCCAGTAATCTGTGAAAATGCCTGTAGTGAATTTACACATACAGTTCACAGCATTTTCAGATTGCCTGCATTAATTCTTAGAAGCATGATGTTTTTATTAAAAAAGCAAAATCCTGTTTTTTGGCTTGAGCTGTTAATTTCTGGACACTAAAATATAAAAGGGAGCAGCTGTTTTTATATTATTGTTTTCCTTGTCTAGATATTTTATTAATTCACATATGATATACTTTAATTTTATCAGTGAATACTTACGTCCATTATTTATTTCATTTACACGTTTGTGTGTATGTATATGTATATATATATCTATATCTATCTATCTCTATCGAGAGAGAGAGAGAGAGAGAGAGGGAGAGAGAGATAGATATATAAAAAGAACAAAAAACCAGCACCAGGGGTCTTTGCAGTGAAGAAAACTTGTATTGTTACATTAGTATGTACAACCGACGTTTTGGTCCCTCTTGGGACCTTTATCAAGGTAATATTACATACATAGAAAACCACTTAAATACCCTCCACCCACATCATGTGACTGTGCCTGCGTTGGCTTGTGCAAAATTAACTCTTTATATGGCCTTTTAGATAGCAGCAGTGAAGAACATCTTAAAATGTTGATTAAAACAACTTACTGATTAATAAAATACATTGTGGTTAAAACACTGGTGTATTAAAGTGCTGCGTGCTTATAGAAGTGATTAGGTTAAAAAAAACTTAAAATTTCTAAAACCATATTGTAACAGCACCTCCAGGTTATTGCAAACCATATGTACTTCTAACTTATGTCTAGTTGGCACAACAAATCAAAACTGTTGCTATGTTACATCTGTAACCAACACTCATTCTTATCTACTATATTGCAACATATTATTTATTCATAAACATTGTTTCAAATCCTAGCAAAAGTTAGAAAAGACATAGTAATTGCTATATTGTTTCCTTTTTCCAAATATACAAAATAGCTATCTCCTATCCAGAAACCCATTGAATTGGAGGGTAGAATTCAGCCCTTTCGGAGCAACACACCCTAATTCAAATGTCATGCTTCCTTTTGTAGTAAGATCCGGTCAATATCTCCACCCCTCCGTGGGCTTTTTGCCACATCTATGGGCATGCATTTAAATGTAGAAATGGGGTGCTTCGCTTTCAACCAATGTTGGGCAATGGGTTGTTTAGATATATCCTGTTTCACCTTTTTACTATCATAGTTTGTATCCAATGCCGCCCGTATCGTTGACCTATGCATGCTGATTCTGTCCCTCAGTTGTCTCATGGTCTTGCCGCAGTACAGCAGGCCACACGGACATTTTATGATGTATATCACATTATGTGATCGGCAGGTTAATCTGTGTTTTATATGGTAAGCTTTCCCACTATGAGGATTAAAAAATTGATCCCCAAGTATTAATGTATTGCACATCACACAGTTATTACATTTAAAAACTCCAGGTTTTAACGTAATGCCTCCTGTTGATTGTACATACTTCTTTGCCGGGTCTGCAGGTGTCAATAGTTCCCTCAAGTTTCTATTGCATTTATAACCAAAGCGGAGCTTCTTGTTCACAAGCTTCGACATGTCAGGGTCGGTGCTGACCAAAGGCCAGTGCTGTAAAAGAGATTTCTTAATTAGAGAAGAACACGGCCCATAAGTGTTCATATAGAACAGATCATCCTGATTTCTATCTTGAGTCGAAATTTTGGCTCGTAATAAAGTCGCTCTGTCCAAACTCAATGCCCACCCTCTGGCTTGTGCAATGATTTCATTGGGGTATCCCCTCTCCAGAAAGCGTGCCGACATGGCCTGCAATGCTTTCTTTCGTTCCCCAAGATCACTCGTGATTTTAACCACTCGCAACATCTGTGATCTTGGAAGAGAATTCACCAAATGCTTTGGATGACTGCTCCTATAATGAAGCAACGTGTTCCTATCTGTTAATTTTTGATAGATTTTTGTCTGAAGTTTCTTATTAGGCACATCCTTGTACACCGTGACATCCAAATAGTGCATTGATGTATTGTCATAGCTTAGGGTCAATTTGACTGCAGACGGTAAAGAATTGAGATCATTTGTAAAGGAAATCAAGTCCTCAGTAGTGCCGTACCATATAAAAAACAAGTCATCGATGTAGCGCCTATAGTATGCTCCAAAACGACGGAATAACGGGTGGCACAACAAGTGCTCACTTTCGTATTGATGCATGTATATATTGGCATAAGTAGGCGCTACATTCGATCCCATTGCTGTCCCCGACAATTGAATGTAAAATTGGTCTTCAAATTTAAAGTAATTGTTGTAAAGAATATATTCCAGTAGTGATATTAAAAATTCAATGGGAGGGCCTTCATACCCATCACAATTACTTAGCAGATCTCTTACTGCTGCCAGACCTTGAGCATGGGGAATGCAAGTATATAAGCTTTTGACGTCCATAGTTACAAAATAAAAATCCAATTTTTCACTTTGAATGCTGTCTATTAGCTTCAAGAAGTCATTGGTGTCACTCAAAAAGGTACTTAACCCTCGCACTACAGGTTGTAGCCACTTATACACAAATTTAGCAATGCACTCCCCCAGGGAACCTCTAGCCGAGATAATCGGCCTCCCTGGTGGATAGGTAAGGCTCTTGTGTACCTTGGGTAGGGTATAAAATGCTGGCCTTACCGGGTGTTCCACATAAAGATAGTCTCTTGTTTCCTCCAGGATCCATCCGTGCGTCACTGCCATGTCTAGAAGCTTTTTTAACTGAAATTGAAATTTAGAGGTGGGGTCAAACTATATATAGATATATATATATATATATAGCATTTAGACAGGGACCCGTACTCCAATAATTGGAGTGGATTGGAGTACGGGTCCCTGTCTAATTGCTTCATGCTCAAATTTGGCCCAGCACCCACAGCAACTATATATATATATATAGGTATTGGACCTGTTATCCAGAATGCTCGGGACCTGAAGTTTTCCGGATAACGTATCTTTCCGTAATTTGGATTTTCATACCTTAAGTCTACTAGAAAATCATGTAAATATTAAATAAACCCATTAGGCTGGTTTTGCTTCTAATAAGAATTAATTATATCTTAGTTTGGATCAAGTACAAGCTACTGTTTTATTATTACAGAGAAAAAGGAAATCATTTTTAAAAATTTGCATTATTTGGAGTCTATGGGAGATGACCTTTCCGTAATTCGGAGCATTCTGGATAACTGGTTGCCGGATATATAGAAAAAACCGGATGGGCAGGAGGTGGTTTCTGAAACTATAGTGTAAGCTTAAGGAGATATGGTGGCCTATATGCAGCCTCCTTACTATACTGTGTCACTAACCGGCTCTCCCTTTCCCTGTTGTGTCCAGGGTTGACTTTAGATGTGTATGTCCCAATAGGCTGAGGGCTAATGTAAAAAGCACATTTCATTTTGAGTAAGGGTGAACAACTGAGTACAGTATGCGGCCTGCAGTGGGAAACAATTATGAGGCTGGGGCGCAGTATCTGATCTTAAAGACATACTGACACTTTCCTAGTAAATGTGTAAAGCATTATCTCTTGTCTTGTTAATACTATGATTGTTTCACTTTTATTATATCAAATGTAGTGTAATTGGCAGCATGTGCATGTGTGTGTATTTACTTGACAGGTACACTTAAGAAACTGTTCCCAGTATGTGTTTTGCTTTGGTTTGTGATGGTGTTCAAGTGTAAGTTTAGTCTGTTATTCTGCAGATCCCTATTACTTTACCCATTGTATGTCTGTGTTAAAGAAAAAAACATAAACTCCAATGTCCTGTAGTTGTGAATTCCATCAGTATGGTTTGTCTCTATTACATCCATCTTGTAAATTGTTTATTTGTATTAAAGGAGGCCTGTGAACGAAGTCTTTCTCAGATGGAGGCTTCTCACAAACAGCTGATGTCTGAGCTCCAGCGACACCATGAATGGGAGTTACAGAGACTAAGGCAGGAGAAAGAGCAGCTGCTTGCAGAAGAGGCAGCTGCCACAGCATCTGGTACGTGTGAGGATTATGCAGTGTATATGTATAACCCTTAGTAACCGTGGGGGCACTGTATGCAGTGGTGCATTTTTGTAGCTCTTGTCTGAATTCTTTTTCCATACTTTTGGGCTACAGTATTATGTTTGAAGATGATAGACTTTACCTTTAACAGTGCAGCCCCAGTGATTTGTACAAATAATTGGAACATTTAATTTAGAATTTCCTGGAGCATATTTGGTTATCATAATGTAATGTAATTTGGTTGATGTTCTCCTTTCTAGCCATTGCCTGTGTGGAACTGATAGTGCTGTTCATTTAGAAAATGTGTTGCTCAGGTAGTTGAGAGTCTATTAATTTGGCCTACCACTATTAATTCCATACTAATATATTAACACCTATTTGTGTTGCTAGTGATTGAATCTATTCGTAATGCACATAAAGTGGATCTGCAGAGAGAGGTGGAGAAAGCCCGGTCATTCCAGCATGGTGGTTTTGCATCACAAGATTTGCTTCGCCGACAAAACCAGTATGTTTTTATACCTTCCTTGGTAACAGTTCCTACTACTAGTCTATCACCCTGCTCTTTCTGTTGATTTAAGCCTACAGTCTGATTGTCCTCAATGAACAGTTGAATAAAAAGGCATCTTTTTTTCCCAGGTCTGAAATGGAATCTTTAAGGCGGGAATTGCAGGCTTTATCTGAGCGTTACTCCCAGAAATGCCTAGAGATTAATGCACTGAACCAAGCTGGGGAGGACAGGGAGAAGGAACTACAAAGATGTCAGACAGAGGGACAGGAACTGCTGAGACAGAATCAGGTAAGCAAGATTCTGTAAAGGAAGATTGTAGCGGGCTTTTTCAGAATGCCATGTGAGGTAAGTAGTGGTGCACAAAAGTTATATAAAAACAAATAGGAAAATGATGTATAAAGAAAAAAAAAAAGGTTCAAGACGGCTTTAGCAGATGCAGGTGAGTACAAATTGGTCTATTATGAATGGTAATGGTATAACCTTAGTGATTGTATTTGTTGGTGCAGGAACTGAACAAACGTCTGTCAGAGGAAATCGGGAAGCTGCGATCATTAACAGCAGGCAATGGCCCTGGTGATGGAACTCGGCAAGGAGAAAAGAACAACACTGAGCTTGAGGTAACTTTGTATGCAGATGGAAGGGCTATGCCTATTCTTGTTATTTTTTGATTAAACACATTCATTGTATGTCTTTTTTCCCCTCATACATTCAATATTTTGGGTGTATATATATAGATAGATAGATAGATATAGTTAGGAGCACTCACGCGTGTCGTGACAAAAAAGGTTTTATTGGAGTGTTACAGCCTACCCCACATCAACGCGTTTCGGTTCTCTCTGAACCGTCGTCAGGATATATATATAGTGGTGTGAAGGATCAGCACTCTCCCATTAGCTTAGTGAATGTTGTGAGTGTTGTTTTATTGAATACACAACATTAGATCCGACGTTTCGTTTCCAATTGGATCCTTTTTCAAGGTCCCCAATATATATATATATATATGTGTGTGTGTGAGCCTGTTTGTATTTAGATACATTTAAAGGAGAACACTGCACAGCTTCTTCCCCAAACACAGTAGTGCAGCGGGGTTGGCGGCCTCCATTCTTCAGCCTTGTCACATTATGTTTTATGCTCCCTGGCAGTCGCTAATGAGCAGGAGCATGTTCAATGGAAGCAAATCTTGTCATGGCATCCACCGCACATTCTGCTGTTTGTCAAACAATGCTAGAAAATAACAGGATTTGTAGCTAATACAGATGGTGTCCACCAACTCCACTGTGCTTCTCTGCAGCTACTAAGCCAGTATGGGGTGCCACAGGACTTTTACCTGTATTGGCCAATGCAATTGGGAAGGGGGTATCTGCTATCGGTTATAAACAGGGGGCAGGGGTTTTATTTCTCTTTTAACTCTCACTTTTTTTTTTTTTGAAACAGGTTTTACTGCGTGTGAAAGACAACGAACTGCAGTATTTGCAAAAGGAAATTTCCTGCCTTCGCGAAGATCTTGAGAATGTGCAGAAGGTGAGGACATGCTCTTTGAAGAAGGAATACATTTTAAAACAGGACAGGAAGCAGCTTAGGCCAATTGTCTAGAGTTTTGTTTTGTGCTATGCTTCGTTTAGTGGATCCTCCAAATATTTTATTTCCAAAGTTTGCAGTGAAGATTTCATGCTCTGAATCCATGTTTGTAGGGTTCCGATTACATGACAGGAAGCTGTATTATTGTAAACACTATAGAATAATTAATGGTCAGCTTTTTTAAATACTTAACTTGTTGCCCTCTCTGCTCACATTTAAAAAGATGATCCATTCATGGATCTAAGTTTTGGAATTTGCAGGCTCATGGATGTGTACAGCAAAATGTTTTATACTTTAAATCCTTTGCATTTAGTTTGTTGGAGTGTTATTCTACCTTCCAGCTATCCCTTTCTCATAGGCCTCTTCCCTGTAAAAAAGTGGCTTTGTGTATGCTCTGTTGGCTTTAAACTGATAAATGTGCTCTTTAAATGAAGCAAAAATAAATGGATTAGATGCAAAAAAAGGTTATGTCTGTGAAATCAAACATTTTTACAGCAAAAAAGAATATCATTAAGCACTGTGGATCAGTATTCTAATATTTACATCATGATCAATTTCTGGCTGGTGGTTTGCCCTGAATCTGTAAAACCTATAAAATCTCTATGCAGCATGCCTCTGGCAGTCCTATCCTTTCAAAACGAAATCCTCTAAGGGTAGAACTACACGATGAGAGGAAACGGATGGGACGAGACAGATACGTCGAAAATAAGGTAAGTAATAGAAATGTCGGACCTTGTCGATGAGTGCATCCGACACTGTTGGATGAAGACACAACGTGCAGCGTTCGCATGCGACAATTGTGTCGGATGCACGTAGCGACAAGGTCTGAATTTCTATTACTTACCTTATTTTCAGCACATCCGTCTCGTTGCATCTGTTTCCTTTCATCGCGTCAGATCGGACCAAGCTGTGCCATTTGTTTCAGCCCTTAGGCTTCGGGCACACAGAGTGTTGGCTCCACTGCACTCAGCCCGGTTTTTTTCAGGCTGAGAGAAGCGGATTCACTCTTTGCCCCAGCTCCATTATCCTGCACTGATAAGTGCAGCTTCCACTTGCGTGCAGGCACAAGGAGCTTTCACATTTTTAGGTCAACCTCTGCTCTGCTCTATGTGCCTGCAAGTTGCCCATGGGAGACAGATCCTCTGGAAAATACATTGTCATCCACATCCATTAGAATCACTACTCGAATTTACATGCAGTGATTCTGTCTAATCGCAAGAAAATTACTCTCCCTGTGTGCTATATCCCTCCGACCTGTTTGTTTTAGTTCTGCATACAATAGTAATCTTCCAGGTTTGGGTTATGTTTTATAGGTCTGCAGATTGCACCAGATTCTATAAAGCTGTACAGTAAACACAAGAATTGCAGCAGTCCTGCGGCATTTTCATTTTAAAACTCCTATATCTATGTTTTATGTGTGTGTAAAAGCAGGTGCAAGTATTTGTAGGGCATCCACAGTCTTCCATTTTAGCCACAGTTTAGATCACGGCTGAAACATTGGAACACAGTTGAGCATTCACAAGGCTGAAGAGCACATGACAAAGGTTCCCATATAGATGTGAAGGTTTGGGGGCAAATTTGAAGATCAAAACGTTGCTGTATAATGTACATTTGTTCAAGATTACATGTCCCGTGTGGCATTTGCTCCACCAGCGGAGAATACATTTCACTGCCCTTGCAGTGACATAAATGGCATCTGCCTGTCCCTGTGCATTGCCAGATAATGTTCAGAAATAGTTTTTTCTGCTGGAACATATAACTTGTATAATATTATTACACTTGAGTTGCATATGAATAGATGTCTTCTTCAATTCATTTTATTCTTACCTTACTTTTATAAAATGTTCTTACATATTTCTGTTTCAATTTTTCCACATTCAGGATAAGCGTTATGCCTCAGAGAAATACAAGGATATTTACATGGAACTCAGCAATATTAAGATTCGCTCGGAGCGTGAGATTGACCAGCTAAAGGAACACTTGCGGTTGGCAATGGCAGCACTGCGTGAAGAGGCCGCTTTGCGGAACAGTGTAGGAGAATAATGGTGAGACAGGTCTAGTCACCTATAGCAACTAATCATTAGGTAGACTTTACTGGTCACCCAGTTAAAGGAGCACTAAACCCTAGAAATGAATATGGCTAAAAATGACATATTTAATATACTGAACCTATTGCACCAGCCTAAAGTTTCAGCTTCTCAATAGCAGCAATGATCCAGGACTTCAAACTTGTCACAGGGGGTCACCATCTTGGAAAGTGTCTGCGACACTCACATTCTCAGTGGGCTCTGAGCAGCTGTTGAGAACTAAGCTTAGGGGTTGTTGCAAATTAGCAAGCAGAAAATGAGGTTGGTCTGTAATATAAGCTGATGCTACAGGGCTGATTATTAAATTCTGATGCTAATTGCACTGGTTTCTGTGCTGCCAATTAGTAATTATCTTTATTAATTATTAATCAGCCTTATATTGTGACATTTATATTATATGTGTACTGTATATTGTGAGTGAGTCCCTAAGCTCAGTAAGTGACAGCAGCACAGAGCATGTGCAGTGAATCGGCAGACAAGAAGATAGGGAGCTACTGGGGCATCTTTGGAGACACAGATCTTCACTGCTAAAGTGCTGTGGTTGCACAAAACATAATGTACAACATTTCTAACCTATTTCTTTAGTTAAGCTTTAGTTCTCCATTAAAAGCAATCATCTTATTGGTTGCTGCACCTGTGCTAACTTTGGCTAAGCTTTCTGTTTTTAAATATGGGGGGTAAGTTCTTTAACTGAATCTTCTTTCTCGTTTTGTTTTGCGGCACACAGAGTAGTTTTCTGTTTCCAAAAGATGGAGATGGATCATATTCACACGGAACACTGTGACATCAAGACTCCACCTCCTGCTCCACAGACCTGCTTCCTTTATATGTGAATCACAGATTTTTATACAGTTCTTGTTTTTATTATGAAATTGGGATTTCCTTTTCTGTGTGTGTGTGTGTCACAGTCGAATCAAGGTCACATAGCCTGGAAGAGTTTCCGTGTGTGCGGAGGCCTGCTGGGAAATCACTGCATTATCTGTTACAGATGTTAAATTGTAAATGGTTGTATTTAAACGTCAGTTGTGGATGTGAGGGGAGCAGTGGTAAACACTGGAGTGGCTCGAGCATTGTGTTAATGGCACTGGATGAGGTTGGGATGTTTTGTGAGCTGGGTGTGGGAAGGGGAGCATTGGGTGCAATGGGCAGGAGTACAAGAACAACTGCAGGGTGGAATGAAAAACAGCGGGTCCTCGTTTTTTTTATTTGTGACAAGTATGTTTGAATAAAATGAGAGAACGTGAAGTACTGTGTGCCTATTGGTGGAGCGCAGTAATGTTGACGGCTTTGGTGTATCCTATATAACAAACTGTCTTAACTTATACCCTGTAAACAACTGAGCATTTTAGAAGATTATTATTTCCTATCTAAGATACACAGCAATTGCCGATGTTACTGTATTGTTGCTAAGCAATCTTTTTATTTGCGGCAAAGTCATTATGGAATAGCTGGAAAGGATATGGCTTTTGGTGCTAAATCACACTATCTGAACAGAAGTGTGGACAGTGGGCTGTGGCTTGAAGATACTGTGCATTTATGTGAAACAGAAAGGCTCTGAATTTGTACATCCCCCCCCCACTTAATCTAACCAGATGTACCATATACCTCTTCATAATACTCATCTGGCTTCCCCATTCTGCTCACTTACTGTAAATGTTTGTACGTCTGCAGAAGTTGACCTTAAAGTGTCATATTTTTATTGAAAAAAAAAAAAAGTCCAATCTTGTCAAGCAGCCAATATATCATTTTTATTGTCTCCTCTAATTATGTATTATTTTTTTTTCTGTATATTTTTAGCATCCTACATCCTCCAACTTTGCACTGGATTGATTAGCACAGTGGATTGTAGAAACAGTACTTAATGAACTAACAGACCTGCACTTAAAGTTTAAATATACCCTATTTATTAGCTGGGTTTATCTTCCATTTATTTCCCCTTTAATAAGAAACTGTCCCTGCTAGTAAAGTCCCTGTTTAGCTTTAAATGGGAACTATCGCAAAAATGAAGATTTAATATAAGCTTCCTCATACTGAAATAAGAAACTTTCTATATACAATCACTTAAAAATTCTGCATTGTTTCTGAAATAATCAAGTTTATATTCACTATTCCTCTCTCAGCATCTGTTTCTCCTCATTCTGTCTTCATTCAGGATTTGGGTGTCAAATTAATGATCCAATATATCTTATAGGGGAGCTCCTTTTGCCTAGAAGATGTATTAGAGCTCACTCTATTAAAATCACCAGACATCGTGTCTCTCTACATGCAGGATTTGTGCAAAAGACAGTTATTTTGTGTTTGTACTGGAATCCGTTATTTGAGTGAGCTGTAATACATCTGCTAGGAAAGGAAGCCCCCTATAAGATATATTGGATCTAACTGTCATTGAATATCTGACACCCAACTGCTGCATGAAGACAGAATGAAGAGAAACAGATACTGAGAGAGGAATAGTGAAGATAAACTTGATTATTTCAGAAATGATGCAGAATATTTAATTGATTGTTTTATTATTTCAGTATGGAGGCTTATTAAATTTTTATTTTCTCGATAGTTCCCCTTTAATAAGATTAGACCAAGAGATGAAGCTGCACTGATGACAATCCGACAACCATCTTTTGAGTCACAAACTGACCCTGGCGTCTGTGCTGCTGCCAAGGCTTAGAGAAGTGTTTCACAGAGTCCTTCTGAATCCTGGAATGCAATAGACTACAAGTATAGTGTTACACTTGTGCAAACGTCCTTGCACAACTGCAACACCCTTGTGAGTGAAGGCTGATGCTGCAGGTTTGGTATTGAAATGGTTCTACTGAACTGACCAAAACAGGAGCAAGAAGGAAGTTACCAAGTGTTTTATTTTTTTTATTTTTTGGGACCGGAGTATATTTTCATTTTACATACAAAGTTAGTAGGTCTACAGTTTTACTTGCCATGACTAAAGCATTCAGGGACGCAGGATCTATTGTGTGTTTCCACCTAAAGTCCCTATGGATGTGGGCACTGGGCAGAGAAGAAAGAAGTCTCATTTAATCTTGGAAAGGGATATGTAGATTTCAACACTTGTATAGCGATTCCTGCTTTATTGCTTTCAGATGGGTGCATTTATTTCAAAGAGGGAAACTATGCAGATTCCAGTTTTATTTATTGGCTATAGAGATCCTGCTTGAATAGAACATGTACCACTTTCTGAAATCATGTATGTAAGGGGTTGTTCACCTTTAGGGCAGACACACATCGCGAGATTAGTCGTCCGGCGACAAATCTCATCTTCGGGGCGACTAATCTCCCAGAACTGCCTTCCCGCCGGCAAGAATGAAAATTGGACTCGGATGGCACTTCGTTTTCCGAAGTTGCTTCACGAGGAAACTTTCGGGTGACTTCAGAAAAAGAATCGATTCGAGTGTTATCCCGTCGGCGATTTTCATTCTTGCCAGCAGGAAGGCAGTTTGGAGAGATTAATTGCCCCAAAGAAGAGGAGATTTATCACTGGCTGACTAATCTCCCTGGATCTGACATGTCGTCTCTGCCCTTAAGATAACTTTTAGTATAATGTAGAGAGTGTTATTCAAGACAAATTGCAGTTGGTCTTCATTTTTTATTATTTTTTTTAATTAGGTTTTTGTTCAGCAGCTCACCAGTTTGCTAGTTTGGCCAGCTGTCTGGTTGCTAGGGTCCAAATTACCCTAGCAGCCATGCATGGATTTGAATAAGAGACAGGATTATGAATAGGAGGGTGTCTGAATAGAAAGGTAAGTAATTAGAAGAATAAAATGCAGACTCGCAAAGCAATTGTTTTTTGGCTGCTGGGGTCAGCGACTCCCATTTGAAAGCTGGCAGGAGGCAGAAGAAGGCAAATAATTCAAAAATTATAATGTAAAATTAGCCATTCTCTAATATACAAAAGGTTAACTTAAATGCGAATAACCTATTTAAGTAAAAATAATAGCACAAGTTGTGTCATATGTTCTTTCTCTGTATATCTGCGTAGCAATATCAGTAACTGAGCTGCCATCAAGCTTATATTGACTAGTCATTCTTCTCACGCAGCACCCTGCCGCTGGTTAGTAGTGATGTCATTCCTTTCAACAATTGTAAATATAAGCGTGAAGGAAGGTATAGAACTCAGAATGAGCTTATGGCATCAGAGTTGACTTTCCAGGGACCAGGAAATTCAAAATAAATCTTTCTTTGGATTTATTTCCCATTGTGATGGTCTAAAATGTATCTACATTTTGGTTTGTGAACCAGTGGTTCAGAGGAAATTGGAATGGATTTAATTCATCTAGAAATGGTTAATGACAATTTTTTTGCCACTGTGCCTTAAATAAACGGGGTTATTTATTGAGCTTGTGACGTCTATGGACTGATAGCCTTAAGAATCCCACCGTGTATTTTATATTCTGCAAATGTCTGACTCTTTTGACTCCCCTTTCTAATAAAGTCCTGTTTGTATTTGGATTCTCTTGTAGCTTCTATGTTATTATTATTATGTTAGTGAGTATGTGTCTTGACTTGGCATCTACTTTGCACACACAATGCTTGGCTGCCAACCTCACCTCTCTTTAACAAGTTCTCTCCTATATCTGCCCAAAAGTCCACTCCCAGCAGGCACAGACGTATTGCGCAGGGCATAAGTAGGGTTTATGTTTGATGCTGCCTGACTCTTTTTTTTTCAATTCAGTTGGTTTCAGATCGTTCACTGGAAATAAAGAGAATTACATTTTATATTCTATTTGTAACCGGTTTTCTAATATGGAAGCTTTAAGTTTCATTTTTCACCTTCTTATCTTTCTAAGGGCTCTTACTGACGAGCGGTTGTAGCTGTGCTCCCCTGTGTTCCGTTTTTCTGTGTTCAGCCGCAGGGGAGCGCAGGAATAGACGCATTACATTTTTTACAATGGGGCTGTACTCACACAGGCGCGTGTAGGAGCTGAACGCAGGAAAAATGCAGCATGTTGCGTCTCAACCTGCGGTCGGCGCCTACACCCACCTGTGTGAGTACAGCCCCACTGGAAAAAATAATCGTAACATTTTAAAGAGCCAGGCACCTGTATTATTTGTATCAGTGCACAGATATTCCCCCTATTTTATTTAATAGACTGCTGTTAACAAACCAGTCACACACAAAAAACTGATTATCCTACCTCACAAAGACCAAACATAGAGTTTGCACCTGGATTACTGGGCTTCCAGACTGAAACACCATCACTGGAATATTAAATTGGAACTGGAAAAACAGTTAAAAAAAAAAAAAAATCTTTTGAAAAAAAAAATAACTGACCAACTGCTGCAGTCTGTAAGACCTGTCCAAAAGCGCTATGCCTATGAATAAGTACCGGTGGGTACGAAACGCTGTATGCCTACTTTTTAATATTTGATGCTAAATAAAGACTGATTTTTTTAACTTTTATAGAAAGCTTTGGAATATATCTTTTGGATTTAACAATCTAAAAACAAATGAACTGAAAAAAAGTGTTTGGAAGAGGAACAGCCCCTTTAATATACAAGTTCCCTGTAATTCCTTTTCAGCTATGAGCGCACATTTTCTGCGCATTTTAAAAAACTATGCATAGGTTACAATATATGCAAAATTCTTTGTGTGCACCACAATTTATTATGTGAGTTGCCTTAATTGTGTGTGCGCACAAAAGCACACAGCTCAGAGGGAACATTGGTGTGGGTTTCATAAAAATGAGTCTGTGGGTGGGCTAGGGGAGCATTACAATATATTTGAGGGCCATATGCAGCCTGCAGATTGCCCAATGATCACCTGTGTGTTTTGGAATTGTACCTGTACAGGAGTTTGCAGCAATGAAGCAGGAGCTCCCTCTTCTGGGTAAAGTAGTAAAAAAAAGATCACTGTAATAAAGAACTAACAAAATGGCAGTTATTTTTTTAGAGCTGCATAGTGAACAGCCAGCACCGACTGATTAATTAAATACTGTCTTACTAATACATAGTTATTTCAAATGGGTTTACTGTAATTTAATTGCAGGTAAGGTGTTATTTTTGATGACACCAAATAAGTGTACAAGACCATACAGTTCCAGGAGTAGGGAAGCAATAGGTATTATTTTATTTCTGCCATGTTTGCTGAACAGCAAGATTCAAACTACTCCATGTTTGGTCTTTGCTAGGTAGATAATCCAATTACAGCCCCCCTATCCTTCACCCTTTGTTGTGACTGGTTTGTTATCAGCAGTCCATTATACAGGGGGAATATCTGTGCATGGGTAAAAAGTAATCCAGTTTGCTGACTTTCTAAACCAGGGTTCCCAAACCTTTTTTTACCCATGAGCCACATTCAAATGTAAAAAGAGTTTGGGAGCAACACAAGCATGAAAAAAGTTCCTGGGATGTCTAATAAGGGCTATGATTGGCTATTTGTTAGCCCCTATATGGACTGGCAGCCTACAGGAGACTCTGGTTTTATGTAACCAAAACTTGCTTTGGAATTCAAAAATAAGCTCCTGCTTTGAGGTCACTGAGAGCCAGGGCCGGGCCACGCTGGCCAGGAGCCCCAGGCAACCCAGCCAGCCGTGGCGCCCCTTCCACCGTGCGTGCTGGCAGTACGTGCGCATGTGCGCTGACTGACCGGCACCCCCTTCCGGTAAGCTCTCCTCCTGTACGCGCAGGCGCACAGACAGTACGCAGGACTGAAGAGGAGCGCACTCAGCCGGACGAGGGGTAGGAAGCGGAGAAAGGTACGTGCCTGGCGCCCTCCAAGCTTTGCGCCCTAGGCACGTGCCTACTCTGCCTACCCCTAGTTCCGGCCCTGCTGAGAGTAACATTAACGGGGTTGGTGAGTAACATGTTGCTCATGAGCCACTGGTTAGGGATCACTGCTCTAAACAGTTTGCTGCGTTAGTGATACATTTCTCTGCAGTATCAAAGAATGGTTGCAACTAATTAATAAATTGTAAATTGCGTTGTATCACTTTAAATCAAAGGCAGAATTAGATGTAGAATATTATATTTAATATAGCGTATAATATATTTAAACATTTATATTTAAATATAAATATTAAAATATATTTATAAAGCGCCAACATATTCCACATCACTGTAATGGGTGTATACACTGAACATACAGAATTACAAACAAAAGCAACTAATTCGGGATACAAGAGGTAAAGAGGGCCCTACCCAAATGAGCTTAAAATCTCTTTATTTATTGGGAGGAGGGATGTCTAGGTGCTTTCGCTTGTGCCTTATGAATATAAGAGTTCCCAAATGCTGTCATTGCTGTATTCATGGGGCACATGCTGGTCTCTGCACTTTTTGGAGCACATAGTCCTATAGTGCAGGACAGTACAAGAGTGCAAAAAGCACAGTGGTTTGTGCCTGTTTTTTCCATTTGCACCCAATCTTGCACTTTGTTATTGACCCATAAAGTTGCATAGGAGGAATGGCTCTTCTCTATAGTTCTCTAGAATCGGCTCTGACATTTCATGTACACAGAGGCCCAAACAGCCTCCACCAGCCCAATAAATAGTGACTCTATGGCAACTTACAGCAGCCCCTCTGGCATTTGCCAGAATCCAAATCCCCTATGATATGAGAAAGGCAGCAATAATATCATGTGCCTTCATCTGTGTTCAGCCTGTTCCACTTTAACCAACCCCCCAAAGTATTATGAGCACTGAACATGATTTCTAATATATTCCAGCAATGTCATCCCATTAGACATGGACATTTGTTTCTTTTACTCAGCAATAACATGACATAGAACATCTGTTATTTTCAGACTCCATAACTACCCGCTGCAAGGTCCGTTTAAGAAGCAATTTGCTACATGCTGCATTTATTTATGGGGACTTTACTCAATCCCAAATCGCTTTGCAGAATTCACAATTAGCCAGATAAATCCAAGGCACTGTATATACAGTATTTACAGCACTGCTCAATGGATCACAGGACTAAAAAACAGTTGGCTTGGGGACTGGTTCTTTATAAATGTGCAAGAATTTATATATGTTGTTAGTGTATTTGGTTTTCAGCTGAATCCTAAAATCGGGGAACTGCAGTATTACTAAAAAGAAGTGAAATATGAGGAGACTGGGCAGAGGGGTAAATCTGTGCCAGTAAAAGATTCAATTTTCTGAGCTTTCCCATTGTTCTCTTCCCTGCCCGAAGCAGCTGAGAAAATATGCTGCCAGCGCACATGCTTCATGCACATTGTTTCCAAACATGATTCCCATAAATCCGCGCTTCCATGGATCTCAGCAGCCCAAACACAAAAACTGATGCATTTTAACATTGATTGAGAGTCCATAACACTGGAACGTGAAAAGGCGTTGTTTATATTTAAATATAATGTACTGTTAGCCACTGCTTGTAAAATCTTGTGCTTCGGGATGGCTAATAAAGTTGCTTCTAGATCCAGCAGGGCTGTGAGGCTCATTTTATATAGCAACTAGACTAAAAACTAAGCTATTTTAGAAAACAATTGAACTGCTTCTCTACCGTACAATGTAGATTTTCTAATTATATTTTTCCAAGTTGCTCTTTGATCTATGCTGTGTCGTATATTGCCTAAAAGCAATGACAGGCATAGGGAGAGGCAACTACCGGCAACTTTGCCTTTGACAAATATCTTCATCTGTCATTGCCTTAAACTGTTAAATGGTTATATAGACATTTGTAATAAACACAATAATACTTGTGTTGAAAATTTATTTTCATTCTGTTAATTAATATATACACTGTATATATATATATATATATATATATATATATATATATACAGTATATATATACATACAGTGTATATATTCATTAAATTAGCAGCCTTTGTTATGCTTTGGGATAAGAAGTAGCTCATTACAGGTGTGAATTATCTGTGGATGAGTTATCAGCTTCTCCTCTGCTCAGCAGAATCAGTGAGGGTTTTTTTTTCTAAGGCTAATGCAAAACAGGATCTGAAATTAGCCTACATATTTCAGATTTTCAAAATCAGCCCTTAAGTGGGCAGTAGCCTCCTCTCCTGCCTGCACCCGGAACTGTTGTTTCCAGGGCCGCATTTACAAAGAGGGCGCCCCTAGGCCCACTGCCATTCGCCAACCCTGTCCCCTCTCCTTTATTCATGCAAATTTTCATCATCAATGTGGAAATTTAAAAAATGATTGTATCTCCAGCGCATCCCCAGTGTTTTTAAACCAATGCGGGTGTTCTTGGCAGCATGCCGCCCCCCTAAAATCCTGCCACCCTAGGTCCGGGCCTAGGTGGCCTTTCCACAAATCCGGGCCTGGTTGTTTCAGCTCAGGTGCCTGAGGACGCAAACTCTTGCGTTTCTTCGGCAAAATCAGCCATGTGTGTCTGCACCCAAGCCACCACAACAGTTCTGGGTGCAGGTTGGAGAGAAGGAGTAGATGATTTTCAGCCTCCATACCTTAGCAGGCCAATTTCATCCCCCATGCGGCACTAGCCTAAGGCTTATGCCATACAGGACTGGAACTCAGCCTCTACGCAGCAATCAGCCCTTTACCTTGCCTGCACCCAGAACCATTTTGTTGGCCTCGGTGCAGGCAAACGCAGAGGATTTTGACTGGGAAATGCAAAGATTTGTGTTTAAAGGGGACCCGTCACCCAAAAAAATTATTCAAAATCCTATTTTATCACATTAGTCAAGCAAAATGAACTTTAATAACACTATATAAATTATTTGAATCTTGTTTCCTTTAGTCTGGGAATTCATAATTATAACAAGCAGGCAGGAGCCATTTTGTGGACACTGTTATTAAGAAGAGCCTTGCATCATCTCCGAATCTTGTTTGTGCACCAGAATGGGGGACCCGATGTCCATCCTCATGCCCTGGTTACACAATTAAATGGTAAAGAGAACAGGGGAATATGTAGAGAGCAGTGACATCTAAGAAGTGCTGAATGGAAAGTGAAAGTAATTGTCTGCCCCGCCTCTATGCCACGGGCATAGAGGAGGGGCAGACAATATTTGATTGACAGCTGAGATTTTTAAATGAGCTTACAGCAGCTATGAATGCTTTAATAAAAAATAGAAATTGGATTTCATGTTTAATTTGAAAAGGACTTTTATTATACAGATTTTTGTGTCTGAGTGACAGGTCCACTTTAAGCTCTGAAATCTGCCACGTGTGTCTGCAACTAGACCAATGCAATGGTTCCAGATACAGGCAAGGTAAGGGGGTGTATGCTACGTATGGGGCTGATAATCAGCCTGCTTTTAGAAATTCATCTCTGGAGCACTCTTTGTGCTAGAAAAACTGAGTTTCCTCTTAAAGGGGTTGTTCACCTTCCAAACACTTTTTTCAGTTCAGTTGTTTTTCGGTTTTTTTCCGAAAATAAAGACTTTTTTCAATTACTTTCCATTATTTATTCTTTACTGTTTAAAGTTGAATGTTCCTGTCTCTGGTGTTTGAGTCCTGCAGCGGGTCGGGTACCCTTGGGTTACCGGCAAAAACCTTCGGTACCCTTCGTGTTGCGGGTAGAAGTTATAAGTAGCTTTCAAAGGCAATATTATGATAGATTTAAAAAAGAGTTTCTTTTCTCTTTGAGCTTAGTAGTGTGTGTGTGTGTGTATGTGTGTGTTGCAGCCTTTAACACTGTTAGCCAATACAGGTCTGTGCTGCAGTGAGGGGGGAATTAGTGCATACCCAATAGGGGCTAGGAAGCAGCAGCCACACAAAGCTCCTGCATGTCTCTGCTTATTAACAACACGTACATTGTTCAGTCCAAGGCACAAAGGGTTACTGTATATACAGCAGCCATTACTGAATGGCTGAAACGGTTGCTCTAAATGTCATTGCTGACGCTGAACCAATCTTGGGGAACACACCACTAATTTAAACACTCAGCTTGTCAAGTACAACCCTCAGAATCCTTACATAACGCCCCCTCCTCTCAAACTATATGTGGCCAGACAAGTACCTGCCAGGCTATTTATTTTCTCAATGCCTGACCACTGACACCCTGGAATGTTAAAGAATATCCGTTTTTTTCCCAGTAATTCTTTAAATCTAATTGTAAATCGCTTAGTGGCAGATTTATCAAAGGTCGAGATGAACAAATTCGAATTTCGAGCTATTTTTTGTGTACTTCGACTAGGGAATTGTCCTAATTCGATTCGAATGTGAAAGAAATTTGAAAATTCGAATATCGAAATTTATCATGTACTGTCTCTTTAAAAATTCAACTTCGACCATTTGCCATTTAAAACCTGCCAAATTGCCGTTTTAGCCTATGGGGGACCTCCTAGAACCTAGTATCCTATTTGGAGTCAATTGGTGGACTTTGAAAAATCTAAGGGTTTTTTTGGAAAAAAACTGACCTATTTGGCAAAAAAAAAACAACTTAATTTCAGTTGGTCTGTTTGAATTCGAATTTCAAAGTTTTTCAAGTTCGAACCTTGATAAATATGCCCCTTACAGTTAAAAGAGACTCTATCATAATTTTTTCAAAAGACTGCATATTTTTTTTGCTAAACTTTTTGAATAATTCTGCTAACTAAGGCTGGCCATAGACATGCAGATATGTTCAATATCTGACCGTTAGCCATACAAGGAATGAGAGCTTAATTCTGTTAAGTAACCAAAACCAAAATGTGTTTCAGTTGGGATCTAAGAGTACTAGAGTTAGGGGCAGATTTACATATGGTCGAATATTGAGGGTTAATTATTTGAATTTGAAGGATTTTAATCCATCGATCGAATGATTTTTCTTCGACCAAAAAATTGTTAGAAAGCCTATGGGGACCTTCCCCATAGGCTAACATTGTACCTCGGTAGGTTTTAGGTGGCGAAGTAGGGGGTCGAAGTTTTTTTTAAAGAGACAGTACTTCGACTATCGAATGGTAGCCTAAAGAACGATTTTTAGTTTGAATCGTTCGATTCGAAGTCATAGTCGAAGGTCGAAGTAGCCAAAAAAAACATTCGAAATTCGAAGTTTTTTTTATTGTATTCCTTCACTCGAACTGAGTAAATGTGCCCCTTAATGTTCTGTTAAATCTCAGCCATAAGGATATTTGCAGAAGGGTTTTTTCTTCATGGCCATATATATATAATCATAAATAAAAGTTTTTATTTCCTGTACACTGCATGGACAATCCCAACTTTCATCTATGTACCATGTATATCGGTTGGTTGATCAATCAGGAGTGTTAGAAGATGTAACCTGCCAATGTGCCATATCTGTCAGCCCAAACAAATGGAACAATAAAATGTATGGCCCGTCATGCAGTATCCAACAATTCAGCCCCCCCTGGTCAATCAATTAGATACAGGATCAGCCTATGTATGGCTGCCTTTAGGCTAGTGGCAGATGATGCAAATGTCAGCCTGCAGAGAAATGCAGACAGAATCAGCTCCTTCATTTCTGCTCAATGTGCCTGCACCTGAATACATTGGCTTGGCTCGGGTGCAGGCAGACAAAAAGGATTCTGGTGCCAAATACACAAGACTTTGCATTTTGTGCTGAATCCACTGTGTCTGCCTGTACTTGAGCTGAGGCAATGTATTCAGGTGCAGGCACACGGAGCAGCAGTGCAGCAGCAGAGGAGTGGACCACATCGTCTGCCAATTGCCTTGCATGCAAGGGACCATGCTCTGAAAAGTAATACCCAAAAATGCACGGTTTTTTGGAAAACAGTTTAAAAGGCAGAAAATATTATGGCACTTCCCATTGTGTCAACAATAGCAGACATGCTGATCAAAGTGTTAACTGCAGCCCGGGTCACAGTCGGAACTAAGTACGTTTATAACTATTTGGGGTAAGGCACATATTTCCCCTCTTTTTATAACTAGTATCATTCAAGATTGTAAATACTTTATATGTACTGAGCTGCTTGTTTATGTACAGTATGTATATAAGAGTCTGACAATTATGCACATTGGAAAATAAGGCAGAGCATATTGGGGCACTTTCCATTGATGGCAGCAGTAGTGGACATGTTAAAGTGTTAATAGTAAAAAGAAAAACTTATATTGTAGTTGCCAATCATAAAGCTTTGTATTGCTCCCTGCTGTTATGAAAATCATACCTGCGTAGAGAGTTCTCAAATCATGACTAAAAGTGGTCATACAAAAGATTTTGATTTGTGGTGTCTCAAGATGGCAATTTATTGGTCCATTTATTGGCTGGGTGATATCCCGCTGTAAATCACATTGAGCAATTTCAATTTTTTAAATGACACCTGCCTAACTGCTAGTTGTTCCAGATGAAGCTAAAAAACCCATCTGAAGCCTCTCTAATTTGCCTCAGAGAGGGAAAAAATCTTTTAGAACATTATTTAGTTCATATCTTCATGATTTTTTTAGATTTCTTAAAGGGGGAGCAAATTGACAGCTTGTTTTTCTCGGTTATTTATTTATTTCTTTTTTCCCATTCACATATTTTGTTCTGCAACTCCCAGGCTTGGAATTCCAGCAAGTGTATGGTTGTATGGCGCATCAGCCTGCAAGTCACAAAGAAAGACCAGTAAAAAAAGGGCCTGAAATTAAAGTGAAGTGATTAAAAATAAGAATAACAGTTATAACTAGAGAGGTACATTTCCTGAAGAAAATGTGAGTGGTGCTTGCCGTGGCAAAACTCAGGCCCCCCATATATGTTGGGTGTCTTGCCCAGTCGCCCCTGGTGCCTAGAGAGTACACAAAGTCGGTAGAATCCGGATTAAACCGGTGAAATTTAAAGCCAACCAAATTTTACCATTGAAATCAATCCAAACAAACTGGCTATTTTTGGCTCCGCCCACTTTTAAAAATTTGCAACCCAGTCACCAAATGGACCAAGTTTGAGCACTCTTACATTAACAGTGTAAGAATGACAGGAATTTAAATATTCCCATTGAATAGCGTTAGGTAAAATTTGATTGGCTGTCTTAAGCTCCGCCCAGTTTTCTGAATTTTAACCCCAGTTACCTAGTCATGGTCAGTGCCAAGTTTGGGGCCTCCGGTTTTAAAACTGTGAGAACGGCGGTAATCAAAAATTTTACATTGAAGTCAATAGGTGAAAACGGATTGGCTGTTTATGGCTCCACCCACTTTTCCTAAATTTTGACCGCAGTCACCCAGTGAGTAATTGAGCCAAGTTTGGTACACCTAGCATTTAAACCGTGATAATAGCAGCAGTTTATCATTTTTCATTAAGGTCAAAGGCTGAAATCTGATTGGCTGTTGTTGCCCTGCCCCTTTTTTTCCTAATTGTGAACCACAGTCACTCAGTGACTAACATACCAAAGTTTGGGAATGCTGTCATTTAATGTGTAAAAATGGCAGCATTTCTATTTTTTTCTATTGAAAATCAATGAATGAAATTTGATTGGTTGTTGGTGGCTCCTCCCACTTTTTCTAAACTTGAAGTGGAAACCCCCAGCGACCACATTTGTGATATTCAAGGTCCCTGACATCAATACTGAGAGAATGCCAGCCTTCTTAATTTTTCCCATTAAAACCAATCAAAGAAATCTGATTGGTTGGTTTTGGCTCCACCCACTTTTCTTAATTTTAATCCCAGTCCCCCAGTGACCAACTGTGCCAACTTTGAGGAGGCTGCCATTAACCGTCTAAGAGCGGCAGCAGTTTAAAATTTTCCTATTTAATTGAATGGCTGAAATTTGATTGGCTGTTGTAGACTCCGCCCACTTTTTGTAAATTTTGGCCGCAGTCACCCAGTGACCCACGGTGCCAAGTTTGGGAGCTCTGGCTTTATTACTGTGAGAATTACAGCTGTTTACATTTTCTCATTGAAGTCAATAGGGAAAATCTGATTGGTTGTTTGCGGCTCCGCTCACTTTTTTGGGTCCCCAAAATAGGACAGAAAAGTCACAACACCCCATTCCCGAATAAGCTGAACGGTTTGACACCTCATTCATGGGTCTGCGACAAACTAATTATTCGATAAATTCCCCATTATAAGTCAATGGGGCAAATTTGGGGACCTCTCCTGCCCCGGGGGTAAAACTTATACCCTCGTGTGGGGTATCATCTGACACAGGTCGCAAACCTCTTCAAATGTGGTAAATTTAACGTTTCTACAAGATTCCCTCTCTGCGCTAGAATCCGTCAAAAGTTGGCCTCAATGTTAATCTATGGGACTTTTCGGGGTGGTTAATTGCCCCCGCAAGGGGCAATTAACCACCCACCCCTTAGAAAAGTCATACCACCCCATTTCCGATTAAGCCGCACGATTTGACACCTCATTCATGGGTCTAGGACAAACGGTGCGGGACTAGTTACGCGCCAAACTTTAATACGGAAGAAGAATAAAAATAAGTTTGCAAGATAACAGTAGTGATGCTTTGCTTCGCAAGCACCACTAATAATTAAAAATAATAGATTGAAATAATTGATGCTATAAAATTAATTTGTTCTTGAGTTGCTGGAGCCAGTGAGCCTGACAGGCTGGAAATAAGCAAAGTAGAGACATTAGACATTGAATAACACAAAATAAATAATAAACCAACTGAAAAGTTTTTTAGAATAGGTCCATCTATAACATACTAAAAGTTAATATAAAGGTAAACATCCCCTTTAACAAAGCTTCATATAACCTGCCCACTACAGATATCACACAGCCTTATTGCCACGTTAAACTGCAAATCCTTATTAAATATTGCAGTTACATCAGCTTTTCTCTAAACCATTAATAACATGAAGGAATCAGAAATAACAGCCTATATAAATCAGCATCTCTTTAAGTTCTCAAGGGCATATTCCATCAGGACCCAGAGCCTTTTTATATTAATTATATTAACATTAGCTAAAAAGTACTGTATCAGCCACTGACAATTTGCTGGGGCTAAGCCTTTGATACTGTGTCCTGTAAAAATGTGTCCTCTACTGTAAATACAACAAAGAATACCCTTTAAATTTATATTTACAGACCCTGCATTATTTGATGCACTGGGATAGGCCTTTTCAAGTAAAGCAATCAATTCCTGCTTTTCTTTTTGTCATTTTATTTGCTGCTTTACATTTGATTGCGGCTTTACAGCACTGGTAGTAACATTTACAGTTTTCACTCCATTCTTTCTGAAAGAAATAACTTTTTTTCAGTTTATTGTTTATCATATTTTCTTAGCATGTTTCTAATATTAAAGGGGAATCATTTCCTTTAAGAAATAATTCCAAATTCATTTGTATTGTGTTTGTCAGGAAAAAATAAACTTTATTTACAATATATCAATTATTTTTGTTTCCTTCAGTCTTGGAATTATAATGTCACAGCAAGCAGGCAGCTGCCATTATGTGGATGCAGTTATTAAGGAATGCTTTGCATGATGCCAAAATCTTTTTTGCCAGAATAGGGGTCTAAATTGAGATGCCCATGCACTGGCTACACAATAAGATGGTGAGGAGAGAGGGGGGAATGTAAGGAGAGCAGTCACATCTAGTAAGTGTTGAATTGAAAGTGAAACGAAATGCCTGCCCCACCTTTATGCCTGTGGCATAGAGATGGGGAAGGCAATATATGAATGACAGCTAAAAAATTTAAGTCCCTTTTAACAATTAAAATAAACTGGGGTTTCATGTTTAATTTGAAAAGAGCATTTATTATATAGCTTTTTATGTCTGAGTGACAAGTACCCTTAAGGGCAGAGACATTCGCTCAGATTCGGGGCGACTAATCTTCCGAACTGCCTCCCGCTAGAATGTAAATTGCCGGCGGTATGGCAATCGGTGCACTTCGTTTTTACTGAAGTCACCCCGAAGTTGCCTCACAAGGAAACTTCGGCGTCTTCGGAAAACGAAGTGCTCCTAGTGCCATCCCGTCATTGATTTAGATTCTAGCTGGCGGGAGGCAGTTTAGGGAGATTAGCCGACCTGAAGAAGAGACGATTTATCGCCCGGCGACTAATCTCCCCGAATCTGAGCATGTGTCTCTGCCCTTAATGTTTCATTTCACCGTCTCATGTATCCCTAGAGCCACTCAGGGTGATGTGAAGTTGCGGACTCTGTAAACTGTTCTAATTTAATACATTAGTTGATACATTACTTACCTGTAGCCCTACTGGGCAGAATCCTTGATTATTAGTATGTTATAATTGATACAATGTAGAATGTGCTGCTGATAAATGTATCAACTAATGCAGCAAATTGTAACAGTTCAGAGTCTGTGCCTGGAATACTGAATGACCAGACTGATTCACAGTAAACAAAAAAGAAAATTTTACCTAAGCAACTTTTCAATATATATTCCAATCAATTTCTCAATATACATTCATTACAGATATCAAATGATTTAAAAGTTCAACGTAGCCATGTAATTGCTATTGAAAGCTGCAACTGGTTATCCTTTTTTCTATTCTCTACCCTGGTGGTTGTGAATTTTGGAACAAGGTAGCAGAAGGCAGCTGAGTAGGATCTCAGAAACATGTATGCCTTGCCTTGAAAATCCTGGCAATCCTGTTGTTTGTAATGTAATATAATTCATTGAAGAGCTGCCTCCTGTGAGCTTGTGCTAGCGACTAATGCAGGATAGGGGGCAGCACTGTACAATATTCCTCTTCATCAACAGATCTACTGAGCTGAGCTTCTAAAATACATTGAACTGGAATCGAATGGTGCTGTTGCTTTAAATGTTTACTTGGTTATATTGACAGATGTGCATTTGATGCATTTGGTCATGCTTGTTTGTATTAGGTAGAATAAATGTGAATAAATGTCTCCACCGCAATAGGATAGTAACAATTTTACCAAGGGATTAATGTGCCTATTCTTTTGTTCCCTAAACCTAATCATATATAACAGGAGCACTGATCTGAAGTCCAAAATGAACAAATGTTACTCTCTAGGATGCAATGTCAGCGTTATAGAAATAATTATACAGTGTCACTCATTAGGCAATCCATCTAATGATAGCTGATTGGTTGCTATGGATGCATTGCTTGATTTTTCATTTTTTTTTAATGTCCCACAAACCATAATAAATTAGAAAAAGAACACCATCCTCACCAATATTGAATTTACAAAACAATTTAATATCTATGCCTTTTCATTTTGAATAAGGACATGCAATGCTCTGTCTGACATTACCTGATACTGAATGGCAAGTGATCTGGAGCAAATGCCAGCAATCAAAACAGAGTTCATTTCCCCAGATCACTTACCATTCAGTTAAATTGGAAGAACTACAGGCTTTCACTATTGGCCATACACAATAATACACCTCTCCACCTTATCCTGATTTTGCCACCTACATTCTGGGCCAAATTAAACTGATCTGATCATTTGGCCCATGGGTCAACAATGTGATCATAATGATATTAGACTATGCAGGCCCACTGGGAGAGGACTGCATTAACGCACTGATGCCTTCTCCGCCCCCAAAGGGATTTTTAAGCCTGGATGATTTTCCGAGAGGTATCTATTATATAGGCTGTTGAGGAGGGCCAATACACAGGCATATAAAATGCCAACTAGGTCGAAATTGTCACCTTCAATCTGCCTGAGTATGACCATCTTAACACTCAAAAATGTTCCAGCAGTTCTGGCAGAGTAACTGTGTTTAGCACAAGAAACATCAATCAAAATACAATCTTAAAATCAAAATATGTTTCATAAGCCTCATATAATTAAACTGTCAGGAATGCCTGCAGAGCCTTTCATTGATGATTAGCCAATGTCCACCATCTGAAATCTTCAACTTTGTTAATAGGACGCCCACAGGAGGCCTGGATTATTTGCCCACTTCTGCCCATGCCCTCAAGGTGGTAGACTCTGTCATCTAAGTTGAATGGGAGCCCAATTTTAAAAAAAAATCTTCAGTCTGCCCCAGTTACAACCAAACTTACCGATGATCAGTGGAGTGCCATAAATGCATCACCACTCACAAAAAATCCTGACAATGATCCATCCAAATCCCACCTGTCCCCTCTGCAAGCCTAACCCATTTTGTAGTCTGGGAACTGGTCTAAATCACATTCAAATCAAGCTTGGTCAAGAGCAGGTTTATGTTTAGAAATGGTTCAGAATGAAGGGTCTAACTGAGGTCTGGATCCAAAAGCAACAAGAATAGCCAGGAACATGAACCAGAAATGGAAGATCAGGATGAGTAGGATGCTCAGTATCTATGCAGATAGAAAAATGAGAATGCACAAACATAAAAGAGTAACGTGGACATGTATGCATACACTCTTATATGGGAACGGCCATACTAATGCCAGAGCGTGTCGCCATGACTCAGAGAGAGAGGTCTGTGCTGTGTTCCAGCTGTTCATGTCAGAGAAGCTTATTTCACAATGTATTAATAGGCAAGCATTCTACCATTTGTCATGGCAATTAGGCCTCCAGAGGGTGCTACTTTATTTGCATAAGGTGTCCTCAAAAGCAAGATGTTCACTGAGGGAGACAGGTCTAATGAAAGCCTTATGGACTACCAAGGGGTGCAGATACCTTTAAGAATCTTTTTCCAGGTCAAGGGCACTGCTGTATGCTGAGAAGGGGCAGAGTCAGTCATGGTCTTCTATAAGAGAATACCCCAGTGGGTGTGGCACAGAGGCAGAAATGGGCACCATAAAATTCTGTCTCAGGTAGCAGAATGTAGAGGATCACCCATCAGAGCAACAATATCAGCTCCCACTTACAACAATAAACACAAATATGCAGATATTTAAAAAAATAAAAAAAGTAAGATATTCAGGCACTGGTAAATAGGGATGTAGCGAACGTCGGAAAAAAAGTTCGCGAACATATTCGCGAACTTGCGCAAAAATGCGAGCGGTTCGCGAACGGTTCGCGAACCCCATAGACTTCAATGGGAAGGCGAACTTTAACATCTAGAAAAGACATTTCTGGCCAGAAAAATGATTTTAAAGTTGTTTAAAGGGTGCAACGACCTGGACAGTGGCATGCCAGAGGGGGATCAAGGGCAAAAATGTATCTGAAAAATCTGCCTGTGTGTGCTTGGAAGAGATAGTGTAGGGGGAGAGCTGTTAGTGATTTCAGGGACAGATGATAGTAAGTTTGCTGGCTAGTAATCTGCTTGATACTGCTCTGTATTGGAGGGACAGAAGTCTGCAGGGATTTGAGGGACATTTTAGCTTAGGTAGCTTTGCTGGCTAGTAATCTACTGTTCTCTTTAAACAACTGCCATACGTTGACCTTGTAGGCATTGTTTGCCCAGTTTTTTTGGACGCAGCCACTGAAGCACAGTTGCCAGAAAAAATATGCCATATAAATGCTGAAAATAGTAATTTTTCGCCATACGTTGACCTTGTAGACATTGTTTGCCCAGTTTTTTTGGTTGCAGCCACTGAAGCACAGTTGCCAGAAAAAATATGCCATATAAATGCTGAAAATAGTCATTTTTTGCCATACGTTGACCTTGTAGGCATTGTTTGCCCAGTTTTTTTGGTCGCAGCCACTGAAGCCAGTTGCCCAGAAAAAATATGCATATAAAGTGCTGGAAGAATAGTAATTTTTTTTGGCCATATAGCCGTTGAGGTCTACGCTGGCAAAAAATGACTATGTTTACCAGCATTTAATATGGCATAAGATTGCTTTCCTGGCCGCGTCTGTGCTTCAGCTGGTCTTGCGGCTAAAAAACGATCTGCGGCAATAACAATGCGCTACGAAAGGTCAACGTCGGATTGGACCTTTGCTATGCCGCATGTGTTTGTCTCTCGCAGGTTGTGTTTTTTGGGCCTGCACGCTCACTCGAAAGCACAGAGGCCAGAAAAAATATCAGTTATAACAATGCTGAAAAATAGTCATGGTTAGTTTTGTTTGTCCTGGTTCAAGGCATCTGGATAGCATGATAACGGTTGGCGCTGAGTAGAAATTGATGGCATAATAAAAAGTGTACGGCAAATGAAATATTAAATGTAATGTCCATTTTTTTGTGTGCCAGAGCACTGGGAGCAGAGAGGGCCAGAAAATTATGGCCGTATTAATAAATCGCTGTGAACATATACAGAATTTTGTGGTTGCAACGCCACTGGAAATGCACAGAGGCCAAGAAAACTTATAGGCCATATAGAAAGTGCAGAAACGATATAGCATTTTGTGTTGGTCGTCGCTAGCACTGCAAAGTGATCAGTTGCCAGAAAAATTGATGGCACCATAAGCCGTGAAACTATGAGGCTGGAAGAATAATAATTTTGTGTGGGTTGCAGCCGCACTGGAGGCAGCGCAGAGGTGCCGAGAGATAAATGTATGTTGGCCAATAGTTAGAGTGGATTGAAAAGTATGCAGTTTTATTTATGGGTCGCAGTGGTTGGGTGTGTTCGCTGTGTCTGAGGGTCGGGGATGCCACTGAAGCACAGTTGCCAAAGAAATAGATGCCATACTAAAGTGGCTGAAAATATAATAATTTTTTTTGGTTGGCGCATGAAAGCACAGAGGCGCCAGAAAAAGGTTATGCCATATATGGAAAGCTAGAAATATGCATCTTTGTTTGGTTGGCAGCGACACTGAAGCATCAGAGGCCAGAAAGAACTTGATGGCACCGATAGTAATGCAGAAAGATTGCATTTTCTTTGACTGTTTCGGGTTGATTGCACAGATATGCCCACTGAAGCGGACAGTTTGCCAGAGTGGAAAGATATTGTGGCATAATTATGAAATATGCTTCGCTGAAATAGTGTCATTTTGTGCCATATCTCGTCGTGCGTATTGACCTTGCGGTCAGGACATCATTGTTTTGGCCCAGTTTTGTTGGCTTGCAGCTCACTGTTAAGCATGACCAGAGGCGCCAGATAAAATTAACTCACCAGTAGGGGTTTTGCACCTGCTTAGTTCTGTAACGGTGGGTGCGGGAGGGACGGAAGGAGGACCGCCTATAACAGGACGCAGGCTGCTGTTGTGGAGGTCCATGAGGCCTTGAAGAGAGGACAGCTGCATAGAAGTCAGACATACATAGTCTTTCCGGCGTGCAAGTATACCCTTCCGAGATCCACCCCTCATTCATTTTAATAAAGGTCAGGTAATCGACACTTTTGTGACCTAGGCGAGTTCTCTTCTCAGTTACAATCCCTCCTGCTGCACTGAAGGTCCTTTCTGAGAGCACACTTGAGGCTGGGCAAGACAAGAGGTTCATGGCAAATTGTGACAGCTCTGGCCACAGATCAAGCCTGCGCACCCGTAGTCCAGGGGGTTCATCGCTCCTCAGAGTGTCGATATCTGCAGTTAATGCCAGGTAGTCCGCTACCTTGCCGGTCGAGGCGTTCTTTGAGGGTGGATCCAGAAGGGTTGTGGCGCTGCCTTGGACAGAAAAACATTTGCATGTCTGACGTTACAGACTGGCCAAAGGGCTTTGTCCTTGCAGGTGTGCTCGTGGCAGGATTACTGGCACCTCTGCCCCTGGAATGTTGATGAGTTCCTGAAGTGACATCACCCTTAAAAGCATTGTACAACATGTTTTGCAGGCTGGTTTGTAAATGCCGGCATCTTTTCGGACTTGTGGTATGTTGGTAACATTTCTGACACTTTATGCTTGTACCGAGGGTCTAGTAGCGTTGCGACCCAGTACAGGTCCTTCTCCTTAAGCCTCTTGATACGGGGGTCCTTCAACAGGCATGACAGCATGAAAAGACCCCATTCTCACAAGGTTGGATGCAGAGGCTATCCATCTCCGCTTCCTCATTATCAAGGACTGCATCATCCACGGTCTCCTCCCCCAGCCACGTACAAGACCAGGGGTCCCCAAAAGGTCACCACTAGCCCCCTGGGAAGCCTGCTCCTGTTGGTCCTCCTCCTCCTCCTCCACAAGCCACCTTCCTCCTCTGACTCCACTTCTGGCACCTCTCCCTGCGTTGCAGCAGGTGCCTGGGTTCGTTCTGGTGATTCCGACCAGAAATCGTGCGCTTCCAGCTCCTCGTCACGCTGGTCTACCAGCCTCATCTGTCACTCGTCGCACGGCACGCTCCAGGAAGAAAGGCGAAGGGTATTAGGTCGCTGATGGTGCCTTCGGTGCGACTGACCATATTTGTCACCTCTTCAAAAGGTCGCATGAGCCTGCAGGCATCGCGCATAAGCACCCAGTAACGGGGGAAAAAAATCCCCAGCTGTGCAGATCCAGTCCTACCACCCAGTTCAAAAAGGTACTCGTTGACGGCCCTTTGTTGTTGGCAGCAGACGTTCCAACATAAGGAGCGTTGAATTCCAGCGAGTCTGGCTGTCAGAAATCAAACGCCTGATTGGCATGTTGTAGCGCTGCTGAATGTCAGCAATGGCGTGCCATGGCTGTGTAGGAACGTCTGAAATGGGCCGACACCTTCTGGACTGGGTGAGAACGTCCTGGAATCCTGGGTACTTGGAGACAAAACGTTGGACTATTAAATTTAACACATGTGCCATGCAGGGCACATGTTGTTAAATTGCCTAGTCTCAACGCTGCCAACAGATTGCTTCCATTGTTCACACACCACTTTTCCGATCTGCAGTTGGTGTGGGGTCAGCCACCGATCGGCCTGTGACTGCAGAGATGACAGGGTACAGATCCGGTATGGTTTGGCTTTCCAGGCCACGTCATCCCCAAGACAGCGTGACAACGGCGTACCTTGGCACGTCGAATAGCCTAGGGGGAGCTGGGGGTGCACAGGTGTGGAGGAGGAGAAGGAGGACCCAACAGCAGAGTAAGAAGAAGAAGAAGACGAGGTAGAGAGCGATGGAGGAGTAGAGGTGGTGGCAGAACCGCATGCAATCCGTGGCGGTGACACCAACTCCACTGTTTGTTGTTGAGCTACCCATTCCCTGCTTCCCAGCCATTACCAAGTTCACCCAGTGGGCAGTGTAGGTGACATACCTGCCCTGACCATGCTTGGAGGACCATGCGTCAGTAGTCATATGGACCTTTGGCCCAACACTAAGTGGACAGAGATGCGGTAACTTGGCTCTGCACATGTTGGTACAGGTGTGGTATTCCCTTTTTTAGAAAAAAAATTGCGGCTGGGTACCTTCCACTGCGGTGTCCCAATTGCTACAAATTTGCGGAAGGCCTCAGAGTCCACCAGCTGGTATGGTAAAAGCTGGCGGGCTAAGAGTGCAGACAAGCCAGCTGTCAGACGCCGGGCAAGGGGGTGACAGTCAGACATTGGCTTCTTACGCTCAAACATGGCCTTCACAGAAACTTGGCTGGTGGCAGATGACTGGGAATGGGAACAGTTGGTCAAGGTGGAAGGCGGAGTGGAGGGTGGTTCAGACGGGTCAAGGAGAGCAGAGGTAGAGCAGTAAGATGCTGGACCAGAAGGAGTGTGGCTTTTAGTTTGCCTGTTGCCTTTGAGGTGTTGCTCCCAAAGTGCTTTGTGCTTGCCGCTCATGTGCCTTCGCATAGAAGTTGTACCTATGTGGCTGTTGGGCTTACCAAGGCTCAGTTTCTGACTGCACTCATTGCAAATTACAATGCTTTTGTCAGAGGCACACACATTAAAAAAATCCCACACTGCTGACTTTTTGGAAGTGTGCGATCTGGCGGTAACAGTAGAAGTTGGCGGAGTTGGCGGTATTGGCGGCAATGGCGGGTGCGTTGGCCGGCTGAACACAGGTGCCGATACATGTTGTTGCCCTACTGATCCCTGCGGGCTGTCCTCCCTGCTTCTTCTAAGTCTTATTCTCCTACTGCCTCTCTGGACTCTCCGTCTCTCCATCTGAACTACCCTCCTCTTGCTCTCTTCTACTAGGCACCCACAAACATCAATCTCCTCATCATCATTCTCCTCAGATGCATCAATTTCTTCTGACACATCACAGAAGGAAGCAGCAGCGGGGACCTCCTCCTCATCACTCATTATGTCCATCTCTATCGTGTTCTCTGCCAGAATTAAATCTGGTGTAAGGTCCTCATCTCCTTCATCTTCTTCTGGCAATAATGGTTGCGCATTACTCAGTTCAAGAAACTCATGGGAAAATAACTCCTCTGACCCCAGTGAAGAAGGGGCACCGGTGGTGGAGGAAGTGTTACGTGGGGTGGCCATAGCAGTGGAGGATGAGGAGGATGTTGTGGTAAAGTTAGAAACGGTAGAGGATGGGGTGTGCTGTGTAAGCCAGTCAACTACCTCTTCAGCATTTTGGGAGTTCAGGGTCATTGGCTTTTTAAAACTGGGCAATTTGCTAGGGCCACAGGATTGCATAGCAGCACGGCCCCTAGCACGGCCTCTGCGTGGCGGCCTGCCTTTGCCTGGCATTATTTTTAAAAAAACAACAACAACAACAAAAACTCAGTTGGTTTTTCTGGAAACGATAATACACACAGCTAGATGGCGGGTTGAAGAAAACAGTGTGCAAATAATGCCTACAAGGTCAACGTATACACTACTACAGCGGTGGATACGGATTACGTAAAATATATGAATGCTGCTTGAAAAAAAGTAACTCAAGTGGTTTTTCTAGAGACGGTAATATTATGGATATTTAGACAGAATGTGAACAATGTCACACAGCTAGATGGCGGGTTGAAGAAAACAGTGTGCAAATAATGCCTACAAGGTCAACGTATACACTACTACAGCGGTGGATACGGATTACGTAAAATATATTATGGCTGCTTGAAAAAAGTCACTCCGGTGTTTTTTCTGGAGACGGTAATATTATGGATATTTAGACAGAATGTGAACAAGGTCACACAGCTAGATGGCGGGTTGAAGAAAACAGTGTGCAAATAATGCCTACAAGGTCAACGTATACACTACTACAGCGGTGGATACGGATTACGTAAAATATATGAATGCTGCTTGAAAAAAAGTAACTCAAGTGGTTTTTCTAGAGACGATAATATTATCAATATTTAGACAAAATGTGAACAAGCTCACACAGCTAGATGGCGGGTTGAAGAAAACACTGTGCAAATAATGCCTACAAGGTCAACGTATACACTACTACAGCGGTGGATACGGATTACGTAAAATATATTATGGCTGCTTGAAAAAAGTCACTCCGGTGTTTTTTCTGGAGACGGTAATATTATGGATATTTAGACAGAATGTGAACAAGGTCACACAGCTAGATGGCGGGTTGAAGAAAACAGTGTGCAAATAATGCCTACAAGGTCAACGTATACACTACTACAGCGGTGGATACGGATTACGTAAAATATATTATGGCTGCTTGAAAAAAGTCACTCCGGTGTTTTTTCTGGAGACGGTAATATTATGGATATTTAGACAGAATGTGAACAAGGTCACACAGCTAGATGGCGGGTTGAAGAAAACAGTGTGCAAATAATGCCTACAAGGTCAACGTATACACTACTACAGCGGTGGATACGGATTACGTAAAATATATTATGGCTGCTTGAAAAAAGTCACTCCGGTGTTTTTCTGGAGACGGTAATATTATGGATATTTAGACAGAATGTGAACAAGGTCACACAGCTAGATGGCGGGTTGAAGAAAACAGTGTGCAAATAATGCCTACAAGGTCAACGTATACACTACTACAGCGGTGGATACGGATTACGTAAAATATATGAATGCTGCTTGAAAAAAAGTAACTCAAGTGGTTTTTCTAGAGACGATAATATTATCAATATTTAGACAAAATGTGAACAAGCTCACACAGCTAGATGGCGGGTTGAAGAAAACACTGTGCAAATAATGCCTACAAGGTCAACGTATACACTACTACAGCGGTGGATACGGATTACGTAAAATATATTATGGCTGCTTGAAAAAAGTCACTCCGGTGTTTTTTCTGGAGACGGTAATATTATGGATATTTAGACAGAATGTGAACAAGGTCACACAGCTAGATGGCGGGTTGAAGAAAACAGTGTGCAAATAAAGCCTACAGGGCAAATAATGCCTAAAAGGTCAACTTATACACTACTACAGCGGTAGTAAAATAAAAAAAAGTAAAATAAAAAAAAATGAATATTAAAAAAAAAAAATTAAAGTTGGTGCTGCTGAACTACTAGGAGCAGCAGATTAGCACACCAGTCCCACTCCCCAACACTGCTAGACTAATAGCACTGGGCTCTTATAGTAGTAGTAGTAGTAGTAGTAAAACAACAAAAAAATAAATAAAAGCAGTCCTTACAAGGACTACTGTTATTGCAGCAGTCAGCAGATGAGATCAGAAGCAGGACAGCTGCCCACTGCAGCTACATACAGAGCACTGCAGTAGAAGGTAGATTACTAGCCAGCAAAGCTACCTAAGCTTAAATGTCCCTCAAACCCCTGCAGACTTCTGTCCCTCCAATAACAGAGCAGTATCAAAACGATTACTAGCCAGCAAACTTTCAACTGTCCCTGAAATCACTAACAGGCAGCAGCTCTCTCCCTACACTATCTCTTCAGCACACACAGGCAGAGTGAAAAAAACGCTGCAGGGCTTCGGTTTTTTATAGGGAAGGGGAGTGGTCCAGGGGAGAGCTTCCTGATTGGCTGCCATGTACCTGCTGGTCTGGGGTGAGAGGGCAAAAAAAGCGCCAACAATGGCGAACCCAAAATGGCGAACGTCGCGCGACGTTCGCGAACTTCCGGCGAGCGCGAACACCCGATGTTCGCGCGAACAAGTTCGCCGGCGAACAGTTCGCGACATCTCTACTGGTAAATTAACATATATTCATAAAGCACCAACATATTCCACAGTGCTGTACAATATATGGATATGTACACTTTTACTGTACATACAAAAAGAACCAGTAAGTGATACAAGATATAGTAGTATCAGTCTTATTATTAGCCCATGGGAGGGTGGGTCTCTGGGCCCTTCAAGGGCCACCTGTTTAGCTGATGCCTTCATTGGCACATGTAGATAATATCAGTAACGAGTGTGGCTGAAGCCTCTTCCCACTTCCGCTAGATAAGATATGCTTGTTTCAAGCTTATTTTCCTAATCAAGTGGATAAGTGTGTTTTAGCCTTCAGTGTTGGCAGAACAAATTTATTGCATACATGCCAGTGTGGCTACTATTTACTAGTTCATTTTCTGGACAACATTGGTCCATCTACCTAGCGTAGGCTCAAAACCTTACACAAGCATTGTATACTATTTTAATTTGGGTATCAGTGCACTTTTCCTGCAGAATACTATATATATGTGTGTATGATTTTACTCCTTTACCACTTGGAAGTGTGGTTAGTTCTGTATTTTCTGCCACAAAAGGGGACCACGGCACTGGTTGTTTTTAAAGGGGATTTTGGTGTTTTAATAAATACACTTGTGAGCACATAGCAGAAAAACCTACACTAATATATTTTTTATGGCAATAAACATAAATGTTCCTTATAAATAGGGTATATTTTGCCTTTGTGTTCTTATGACACAGGTGGTTTTTTTTTTGTGCATTTGGCGCATGTTTGTGATACAGGTTTGAGCACACCTAAACTCACAAGCTATTGGATTCTGTTTCATTCTGCCTGACTGTACCCACCAGCATTTTAGCAAAGCTGTTATATAGTGTTTTTATAACGCAACATTGTGCATTTTTCTGTGTTCATAATACAATAAAACAGAGTCCCCTGAAAAAGCTGTATGTTAGCAAATATCCTTTTATTTTGAATAGATTTTGTAAATTGTATTTCCAGCTATTTTGAATGTGGTAGAAATATTCTTTATTTACCCCCATCCCCTTTTGTGATATAGTTAAAGGGATTCTGTCATGATTTTTATGATGTAGTTTTTATTTCTAAATTACACTGCAAATAATTCACTCTGCAATATAAAATGTAATTCCTGAACCAGCAAGTGCATTTTTTTTGTTGTAATATTGGAGTTTAGGCAGCCATCTCAGGTCATTTTGCCTGGTCATGTGCTTTCAGAATGAGCCAGCACTTTAGGATGAAACTGCTTCTGGCAGGCTGTTGTTTCTCCTACTCAATGTAACTGAATGTGTCACAGTGGGACCTGGATTTTAGTATTGAGTGCTGTTCTTAGATCTACCAGGCAACTGTTATCGTGTGTTAAAGGGATACTGTCATGGGAAAAAACAGTTTTTTCAAAATGAATCAGTAAATAATGCTGCGCCAGCAGAATTCCGCACTGAAATCCATTTCTCAAAAGAGCAAACTGATTTTTTTATATTCAATTTTGAAATCTGACATGGGGCTAGACATATTCTCAATTTCCCAGCTGCCCCTGGTCATGTGACTTGTGCTCTGATAAACTTCAATCACTCTTTACTGCTGTACTGCAAGTTGGAGTGATATCACCCCCTCCCTTCCCCCCCCCCCAGCAGCCAAACAAAAGAACAATGGGAAGGTAACCAGATAGCAGCTCACTAAAATAACAGCTGCCTGGTAGATCTAAGCCTGCCAGAAAGCATTTCTCTCCTAAAGTGCAGGCACAAGTCACATGACCTAAGGGCACCTGGGACACTGCCAATATGTCTAGCCCCATGTCAGATTTCAAAATTGAATATAAAAAAATCTGTTTGCTATTTTGAGAAATGGATTCCAGTGCAGAATTCTGCTGGAGCAGCACTATTAACTGATGTGTTTTGAAAAAAAATGTTTCCAATGACAGTATCCCTTTAGGTACCAAGATATTCTGTACAAAACCATCCCCTATGTAAGGGTTAATCCTGTTAGCTCATAAAGAGGATACATGTAAATCCTGCATGCAGCGTAGATCCATCCCTGTCCTTATTTTGCATATCACGCACCTCATAAAACCTTGTGGGAAGTGAACTTTTGCCTGCGATCACATGCAGAGGGTGTAGAGTTAATAAATAATAGTGTATAGCGCAGGTAATGTTTACCCACTGCACTTAAGAGTTTATGAGGGGCGAAAAAACACCCCTGCAGTCACAAGCATGAACTAATCCTGTCAGTATCATTATAATAAATGCAAATAAATGATCATTACAGAAAGGAAAGCAATCTGTTCAAGGTCTACAAGAGATGGAAACGTGAAGAGACAAGATACCTTCCTGGGAGGGAGCTGGGCAGACGTATAAATTCTTCTCAGACTATTGTTTACATAGGGCAGATCTAGTTTTTCTCTTAACAGAGACAACATTTTTACACCGTGTGGCTGTGCAAAGCAAAACGGTTTTCCAGCAGCAAAATTAAAACTTGCCCGTTTGTTTTCACACAGAGAGAGAGAGAAAGAGAGAGAGAGAAGGGGGAGATGGAAATAACAACTCCCTTCAGCAAGATGGCGATTCGAGCTGCAATGCTCTTGGCAAAGCAATTCGAGGGTTGAAGATCTTTAAAATCTGATTAATCTCCCTTTGTGTAATGGAAGCAGAGAGTCTCGGATTAAAATCCCGCATCCTTTATTTGTTTTGAGGGGGGTGAATTGAGATCATTTCCCACCACCACAGGCGTGTCAAGTACTTAGCAATACACACAAATGACAGAGGAAGGGGTTAAAAGAGCACCCAGTAGGGATCCCTGCTGCACCTGAGTGTGTACAGAGCAAACCAAACTGACACATAGAATCACACACACAATATGCATTGTCCTCTTCTGACCCCCGTTGACATTTTGGGGGCGTTACACCCTGACAAAACAAGACACATTATGGAGTGAAGCACGTAAAACAATTGAATATGTGTGGGCCCACTTTAAATGGAAATGGCTGGAGGTTGAGGGGGGCTTTGATAGCTCCAGTGACTTCCATTTGCTGCCCAGAAGCCTAGCTGAGCCACAACAGAAACAATTACAAGTCTTTGTAACACGTGATCCCCTGAAACATAGTGGGGTTTATTGGGTATGGCCTGTGATCCTGTGAATGTGGGGTGCACTGTGGCCACAGAGACAACAAAGCTTCTCCCTCAGCAGCGCCAGCCAAGTAAACAACTCTGCTAAACTGAAGCATTAGCTGCTGACAGAAAGCTGGGCAATTGGCAAAGCGAGGGTTAATAAATTCCCGGGTAGGTTTGTGAGGGGGGCATTAGCACGTGACATTACATTAGGGTCACCATTTGTGCCCCTCTTCTGCACTCCTGCTCCCAGCACAGTCAATGGAGCTATCAAACTGTAGACAAAAGTGAGCTGAAAAGTTTCGTTAATCATTTGCCAAGTGCCATTGCAATGGGCAGAAATAGGGAAATTTGGGGTGTTACTGTCACACTGTTATGGGGGACCCCCCGTGTTGTTGACGGGTCCCCCAGGAGGGCTCCAGATCCTCCCACCTCTCCCTGATGGACACACTAAGCTCCAAGATCCCTGTGTTAGTTGGGGTCGCTTTAGGGCACCCCAGTTAGGGCAGGAGTGGGCTGAGCGGAGACTTCATGACCTCCACCTCAAGATCAGGGATTCAGCTAACCCCTGCCCGACTCTCACCCCAAGGGGGTCACCAGGGTCCGGCACTCGAGGGGCACAAAGGACGAAATGTGTGTGGTTCGTGCAATAGCTCGGCTGTTTTCGGGGCTCTCCCGAAGGCTTCGGGGGCTCCGGCAACTGAGAGACGCGGAGGGATGAGAGATCAGAGACTGAGCTTCTGGAGTCTATAGGTAGGGAGGCGTCGGAGCCTACAGGGAAGTAAGGAATGGGCACTATGTGTTCAGGAAGAAACACAGATAGTTGCGGAGCGGCGCCATGTCTGCCTCATCCCGCCTGCAGCCGCTAGTCCTCAACTCGGTCCGACCCCAGCAAATAAAAGGCGGGAACCGGCGGGAGGGGCAAACAGAGGGAGGGAAGGTGCTGAGGAGTCTAGAGAGTGTGGCTGTCACCGAGCGATAGCTCCACAAAGCAAACAAACAGTGCGCTGCAGTGACGGGATCCTTCAAAGAAGGAAAGGGAAGCCTGCTCTGCTCACAAATTCTCACACACAAAGAAGCCATTGCGAGTCAGGGCTTGACTATTCTAGAACATATCCTCAACTGACGAGGAAACAGGTGCAAACTCCAAACACTCAGGCACAAAAGCCAAATATAGAATAACTTGACTATTTGGAGAACTGCAGTGAGAGAACTGACTGAATTTGGAAAGGTCACTCTAGCCATCTCTGAGAACTTTGTTACCGGGCTCCTATTGTCCATTGAATTCCAACCTGAGTAACCAGCCTCTTTGCATCTTGCTGACAGGTTGCTGGGGAAAGCCTTGCCTTGGAAAATAGCTCCTGCTGCACTGCAAGTTTCATTCTTGAGACTACACCTGAACCGAAGGTTAACAATGACAGAGAATTCCGCTCCAGCTGCCAAACCTAGGCGATCAAAGGCATCAAAGAAATCAACAGACCATCCTAAGTACTCTGACATGATATTGGATGCTGTGCAAGCAGAGAAGAGTCGCTCCGGTTCATCACGTCAGTCAATCCAGAAGTACATTAAAAACAACTATACAGTTGGCGAGAATGCAGATTCACAAATCAAACTGTCTATTAAAAGATTGGTGACTTCTGGCACCCTCAAACAGACCAAAGGAGTTGGAGCCTCTGGATCATTCCGGTTAGCCAAGGCAGATGAGGTCAAGAAACCAGCAAAGAAGCCTAAGAAGGAAATTAAAAAAGCAGTTTCACCCAAAAAAGCTGCCAAGCCCAAAAAAGCTGCAAAGTCTCCTGCCAAGGCCAAGAAACCTAAAGTGGCAGAGAAGAAAGTGAAGAAAGCACCTAAGAAAAAGCCTGCACCTTCTCCCAGAAAAGCTAAAAAGACAAAAACCGTCAGAGCCAAGCCAGTGTGGGCATCCAAGGCAAAGAAGGCCAAGCCTTCCAAACCAAAGGCAAAAGCCAGCCCAAAGAAATCTGGACGGAAGAAGTAAAGCTCCTGCAGTCTCTGGACAGCTCCTAACAACTTGTGTACATAGTTTTATAACCTTCACTTTTTTTCCAGTGCAACTTTATAATGATGATCAGCTTCCCTGCAATTCCCAAGACCAATTTATGTATTTGACTTTGCCTGCACTAGGGGAATTAAGCAAGATTTAACTGCTTCATTTTAATTATTATTTTTGTGTGAAAAAAAAATAGTCATTTTCTCCCAAGGAAGAAGTTTCAAAACGTGGCATAACATTTTCATTGATCTTGTGGGGTTCCTGGCCACTAAGTCATTTTAGGACAAGCTTTAACAATATCATTAAGTGCACATAGCTTGGCTCACTTATAGATCTACTTACATTGATATCTTTAAGTTTTGTTCAATGTGATTGTGGCCTGTGAACATAAAGTGCTACATTATTGTCATAAATCAGATTATCTTAACCCTAAAAAGTTGCTTATAACTTAATATTTAAATGGTAGTTTAAAATATGATTCGTAGTACAATTTGTTTTGTTATTGTCTACTTTATTCACATTTTTGTAGGTTTTTTCTTGTAAGATTAAATCAGCTGTGGACTGTTGAGCACTTTTTTTGCTAGACAGGCTATGGATCACTCCCTCTGTACGTTTGAACTCTTCTTATATTCACACATGATTTTATTTTCTTGTAAACATACAAATGTTTGTTCAGAAATGAATTACTAACTGTACTTATGATATGTAGCAGCAAGTGCAATGCCTTTAAGATTTTGATAATTTTCCAACAGCATTTTGATTGCTCTCACCATTGCAAAAGGTCTCTTATAATGAGTTATTAAGAAATGCATAGATCTTCCAACTGAAGACTATATTTGTACTTGTCATCTCAGCTTTGACGGTATTGAGCTACATTCACATACGTTGTGAATGGTGCAGTTAATCCTTTTCAGTATCATTTGTGCTGAAAATGTTCAGTAAGTAGTGAACCATAACATTTATTTCTGTAGCAGTGAGAGGGAGGTAATCAAGCAAGTGACAAGTGGCCATGAAATACAAATAGAAATATTTTATTCATGTGTTTTGCTTTGTAGAATAGAATTTAACAAACTCAATCCTTTGTAATTATCAATTTCAAAATAAAATTGCCAAAATGTGTATTCCTGGCTGTATTTATTTATTTTTTGCTTATTTCATTGTAAAATCATTCTTCAACTCTTCCAACATTTTAGTTCCAGAAGGTTGTGCTTTGCCTTTGTTCGTATGGAGAGACAGGGTCATTGAAAACTGCTATATAATACTTTACGAGTAATTTGGTATATTAAAGTGAACAAGCAGGAAAGGGGTTAAAGTAGGGATTGGCACGTGGACCTTGAAACACCTTAATCTCCAGCAGGCGTTCAGTAGAAGGTATGGTGGGAGATGTAGTTCTGCAGTATCCTTAATATTAAGGTATTTCCGTCCCTGGGAGAGATTGTAGGCTGATTATCATGGATAGATTTACGGAAAGTATAGGCAGTCATTTGCATTATACTAAAGAGACAATTCACTGTAATAAAGTACCGCTGCTATGAACCTCAGGGCATTGTTGCACATGTAAGCTATTCTGTTGGAATGTATAAAGATTAATTTCTCTGCTCCTTTCCAGCATATATTGGAAAAATATATTAATTTCCATCAGGCAGTATTTTATTGGTGTTTTTAAAGATGCCCGCAACACACAGAAGCGTTTGGTTCTGGTTATACTGCCACGTTGACAGCTTAACCCCTTGGGTGCAAGAGTTTTGATACGAATAACACCTTGCCATGATTTTGTTTATGTGCTGCTCAGTTTCACAGCAGTGTTCCTGATATGAAACTATCCATGGAATTAAAATTATTTACTTTATTTTAATGTATTACTAATGTATCGTTATTGAAAGCAATCAATTGCACTTCATGACAAACTGAAGTAAATAAGGGCAAATGATCGCAGCTAATAGTTGAACCTGAAAGTGTTAAAATACATTAATCTGCTACCACAGATTTCTTAAATGTGACTCATTAAGTTGTGGTACAAAGAAGAAAATCATGAAACCCAGCCCCTGAAATGATCAGCTAATAGTAGGTTTGCATTTTCCTTTTTTTATTGGAAGATAGGGGTTTGAGAGGTGGGGTGTTTTTTTATATGCAATTCAAATGCTACCAGATTTAAAAATTAGGGATGCAACGAATCCACTATTTTGGATTCAGCCGAACCTCCGAATCCTTTGTGAAAGATTCGGCCGAATACAGAACCGAACCCTAATTTGCATATGCAAATTAGGGTTCGGATTTGCATATGCAAATTATGGGTGGGAAGGAGAAAAACATTTTACTTACTTGTTTTGTTACGAAAAGTCGCACGGTTTCCCTCCCCATCCCTAATTTGCATATGCAAATTAGGAATCGGTTCGGCCCAGCAGAAGGATTCGGCCGAATCCTGCTGAAAAAGCTGGAATCCTGGCCAAATCCCGAACCGAATCCTGGATTCGGTGCATCCCTATTAAAAATCTATGTGGGGATCATTTGCAAGCACTAATATAGATAATAGGGGAAAAATCAACTTGCTGATATCAATAGTAGATAATAATAGATTTTATTCCTGCTACATTTGCTCATTAACCCTTTATGTACTCATGAGTGCAAGGTAACAGACCAAAGAATGATCCCGTGATTTCTTTTCCCAGCATTATACATTCTTAATGGTTTCTTCTTTATGTTTGCAGACTGTATATATAGAAACATAGATTTCACTTTATACCATTTGAAGTGCAATGGTTGGATCCATGAAAGTACAGAATTGTTTGTAGACATTCGGGCAGATATATACGAGGAATCAATACAACAGTGTAAGGGCTCTTACAGATGAGCGTTTTTACCTGCGCTCCCCTGCGTTCCGTTTTTCTGCGTTCAGCCGCAGGGGAGCGCAGGAATAGACGCATTACATTTTTTCCAATGGGGCTGTACTCACACAGGCGCGTGTAGGCGCTGAACGCAGGTTGAGACGCAACATGCTGCATTTTTCCTGCGTTCGGCGCCTACACGCGCCTGTGTGAGTACAGCCCTATTGGAAAAAATGTAATGCGTCTATCCCTGCGCTCCCCTGCGGCTGAACGCAGAAAAACGGAACGCAGGGGAGCGCAGGTAAAAATGCTCGTCTGTAAGAGCCCTAACAACGGTTATCAGTAACAAAATCCTGTTAGCTTCAGATTCACAAATGCATTTTCATGGGTAATTCTAAATGAAGTAGCACAGAAATGATGTTTAACAAATCATAATTCACCCATAGACTTGCATATACTGAAGTTGCCACCGAACTATAACACCCTATAGGAAAGATTTGGTATCTGACAAATAAGTGCATTTACCATACCCATAATAAAACACTTTCCTGACAGTGATAAAGTCAAACTGATGGCCAGTTCAGTCCCTTAGTATATCTACTGTTCTGTTGTGAACTTTGCTGTCCTGCCATGAGCAGGAGAATCCTTCTCATATACATGCCTATTATTTTCCTTCTATGCATATTTGTATTTAAACACATATGCCTCGGGGGGGCGTGGCCAACTAGCTATGTGAACGGACGCACGCACCTATAGCTCCCTGGTTTTAACCGCTTTATCCGGACTTTATCCTGCACATTTTTACGGCTGAACTTGCTTAAGGTCTGCCGATAACTACTAGTGGTAACCTGATGGGAAAGAAAAAACCGCCTGTGGCAGAAACCTCCGATATTCGGCCCCATCTTCGTGACTCGGTGCGGCCTTCCAAGATGGCGGAGCCACGCAGGCCTGAATTGCCTAAGGAGCAACGCGCACATCCGTCGAGGGTAGCTGCAGCGCTCCCTCAGGCGACGGAACCTTTGGAGGAGATTACCTCAGATCCTCCACTATCTCCTACCTTATCGCACCCAGCGGTCGCCAGCACTCCTGAGGAATCCCCTGGCACAGATGACCTCACGCTTGCGGAGGTGGTGGCGACTTTGCGTTCCACTATCCAGACTTGTCACGCCGCTACTATGGCGAAGGTGGAGGAACTCAAGGTGGACTTTGCTATCCTGCGGCAAGATCTCCAGACGGTCCGAGAGAGGACTGGTGAGGTAGAACGCCGGGTGAGCGATTTAGAGGACATGTGTACTCCACTGCCGGAGCGCATTGCTAACCTCACCCGCAGATTGGAAGCAGCAGAGGCCAAGTCTGACGACTTAGAAAATCGGTCAAGGAGGAACAACATCCGATTTGTTGGCTTTCCAGAAAGATCTGAGGGTCCGGACGCCACGAAATTCCTCGAATCCTGGCTCAAGCAAGAATTTGGCTCTGATACTTTCTCATCGGCCTTTGTCATTGAGCGAGCACACCGTATTCCTGCCCGGCCACCTCCGCCTGGGGCTCCTGCTCGGCCCCTCATTGCTCGCCTGTTAAATTACAGGGACAGGGATGCGGCCTTGGCAGCAGCACGTCAGAAAGGTGAGCTTACCTATGAGAATTCGCAAGTATCCTTATATCCAGATTTCTCGAATGAGCTTCGGAAGCAGCGCCAGCAATTTATGGGTGTCAAGCGTCGCCTCAGGGAAGTTGGTCTACAGTATGCTATGCTGTACCCTGCAAAGTTACGGATCTCGGCAGATGGCAAAGCCCATTTTTTCCTCACTCTGACTGAGGCTTCCAACTGGTTAGACCGACGCTAATTGCTGTTTCACCCTCAGGATGCGACTCTTACTATTTGTAAGTATAGGATGGCACATATTCTCTACTATTTTGAGGCCCTCTTACAGGCCCACGTATATGGATCTTAACAAGAAGTCTGCCACTTGTGCCCTGCTCTTGGTTCTGTCATTGGACTATTTTGATTACCCGCTTTGGACTACTGCCCTGCATAGCGGTTCCAGGGAGCCATGTTGAGAAGTTTATTTGTTTTGACTCTATACCCTCATAGTGTTATTTACTACGTGAACTGTATTCCTTTTCTTTTTTTTTTTAGGTTGCGTGTGCTGTACAGTTTCGGCACACCCCTCTAGGCTACTTTATGTTTAGGGTTTGGCATTCCTCCAATGTCGGGGGATGTAGGGTGGGGGTTTTTGGGATTGAATGTCTTTCTGCTCCTTTTCTTCCTTGCTTTTCCTTCTTGTTCTTTCTTCTCTTTCTATCTTCTCTCTTCCTGTTTCTTTCTGCCTGTGTAGGAGGGAGTCTATACTCACAACTCGGGATTACAAATGTCAGCTGAACTTATAGCCATCTCCTGGAACGTGCGAGGGCTTAGTTCTCCTTTGAAGAAAACACTGGTATTCAATTTCCTACGGAAATATCGCCCTCACGTTGTTTGTCTCCAGGAGACGCATATCTGTAAATCCTCGAATCCCCCTTCACTTAAAAAAATCTGGATAGCTCATGCCTATCATTCGCTTTATTCCAATTACTCTAGAGGGACTTCTGTTTTGATAAGTAAATCCTTGCCCTTTCACTTGCTGAGTATTAGGAACGACCCTGATGGCAGGTTTACCCTTTTGCATGCCTCATTGGCAGGTTTCCCCTATATTATTATTTGTGTGTATATACCTCCCCCATTCAATGACTCCTTACTTTATGACCTTCTGCCATTTATAACTTCCTTACCTCCTGACCCCCTGCTTGTCCTAGGGGACTTCAATGCTGTGATGGATAATGACATAGACAGGATAACGACTTCGTCCACTTATAGAGCGGGCACTAGGGCGTTGCGGGACTGGGCACAAGTAGCGGGTCTGGTTGATGTTTGGAGAGTGTGTCACCCGGAGGATCGTGCATTCTCCTGTTACTCTAGAGGGGCGATGTCGAGGATTGATCTTGCCTTTGCCTCGCCATCCATGTCTTCCAAAATTACCAAAGCAGAGTTCCTTCCTAGAGGAATCTCAGATCATGCTCCTCTAAAAATTACTTGGCAGTCTCATTCTGCTCCGACCAGTAGAATTTGGAGACTGAATCCGTACTGGATTACCCATCCTGACATTCAGAAGGACATTGAGCAGTCTATAACCCATTTTGTTCAGGCTAACCTAAATACAGCAGAATTGCCCATAGTGTGGGACGCCATGAAGGCGTATATTAGAGGCGAATATATTTCCAAAATTTCCCATGTTCGTAAAAAAGCTAATCAAGACATGGCAAAAACTGAAGCTGATCTCAGTGAGGCGGAGGCGGGATACATCCAAGACCCCTCTGCTCATACTAGGCTCATGCATGTTCTGGCGCAACGTCGCTTTGCCCAGGCGCAGTGGAAATGTGCTCGAAAAAGCCTTATGCATTGCAAATTTGCTTTATATGAGAAGGGGGACAAGAATGGCAGGTTGTTAGCCCTCCTCGCTAGAGAGGAGTGTGCTAGGCCTGCTATTCACTCTCTTGTCAAGAATGATACTGAGATGATCTCTGACCCTTTAGAAATCAACCGAAGCTTGGCGGAATTCTATCGGTCCCTGTACACTTCTAAATTACAGAAGTCCTCCCCTGAGATTGCTGCCTACTTACAACAGTTAGATCTCCCTAACTTGTCCCTAGAACACAGAACCTTACTTGATGCCCCTATTCAGGAGCAGGAAGTAATGGAGGCAATAGCTTCACTGCCTCAAGGGAAGACCCCGGGCCCGGACGGCATCCCTAACTTATGGTACCATCAGTATGTTAACCAACTAGCCCCACTTCTTACGGATATTTTTAACCTGGCATCACATTCGGCAGCCCTTCCGTTGTCTTTTCGAGAGGCCACAATAGTTCTAATCCTGAAGCCGGGAAAGAACCCCCAATTGCACTCTTCTTATAGGCCCATCTCCTTAATTAACTCGGACGCTAAAATTTTTGCCAAGGTGCTCGCCCGTCGGCTTAACTATGTCATAACTTCAATCATAGCCCCTGACCAAGTTGGTTTCATTCCACATAAGGCTGCGGAGCTAAATATTAGGAGATTGTACACTAACTTGGTGATACCTCACGTGAACAGGGGTACCCGAGTCATCGCCTTCTTGGACAACGAGAAGGCGTTTGACTCAGTTGAATGGGCTTACCTGTGGCAAATTTTGATACAGTTTGGCTGCCGAAAAAATTTTATCACTTGGATTCAAGCTCTGTATACTCAACCCACTGCCAGAATTTTATCCAACCTAGAGCTCTCTCCCCCTTTCAGATTATATAGGGGTACCCGCCAGGGGTGTCCGTTGTCACCGAGCCTTTTTGCACTTGCCATGGAGCCGTTGGCGTGCTTAATTAGAGACTCGCCAAGTATTCGAGGCCTTGAAATAGGACATCTTAAAGAAAAGATTTCGCTTTTTGCTGACGACACGCTCCTCTATCTGAATGACTCAGGTCCTTCGCTCAACACAGCCCTGTCCTTAATTGATACCCATACCAACTTTTCAGGCCTTAAAATTAATTGGGCAAAATCATCCATAATGGCATTAGACCCTCTAGCTCTAACTAATATGGACCCGTCCCTTCCCTTGGTTCCAGTGGAAACGTCAAAATATTTGGGCATAGTTATTCATCCAATACTGGACAAATTCAAAGAGCTCAACCTGGATCCGTTGCTGGCCCAACTTGTCCAAATGATTGATAAATGGCTCAGACTCCCCTTATCTCTGATTGGCAGAATAAATTTGTTTAAGATGAAATTTCTCCCTAAATTCTGTACCTCTTCCGTCAGTCCCCCATATGGATGCCGTCCGGGTTCTTTAGGGATCTCCAAAGCCAACTAACTAGACTTTATTGGTCGCCAGGGGCTCCCAGGGTGCAATATAAAGTATTGACCTCTCCACTTATGGAAGGGGGTTTGGCAGCGCCGGACATGCTAGGATATTTCCTGGCTGCCCACTTGACATCAGTTAAGCGCTGGCTTGGTACTGATCCGGAGGATCCAGTGACGTTACTTGAGGCACAGTTGGTGGGTTCACTGGAAGGGCTAAGAAATCTGGTTACAGGAAACCCCCGGGTGTTCCTTTCCTTACCCCTATGATACATAACACAGTAAGGGCATGGCAGAGGGTTTGGCTAGATTACATCAGGGCCCTGGGTCTATGTCCCCACACACTCCGCTATGGTTTAACCCTGCTCTACAGGAGTTGGTTTCAGTCCCTGACCCACAACTGTGGGTACACTGTGGGGTAAAATGCCTGGGGGATGTTTTGATGATGATAACTCCTTGCTCTCTTTCCAACAGCTCAAGGACACTTTTGCTCTTCCCAACAATATGCTGTTTAGGTTTTTTCAATTACGTCATGCCCTGACGCAACAATTCCGCACAATCATCCCTCGCATTCAAACCTCTTCACTTGAGGATGTTCTCCGTAAGGACAGTCTTCTGAAGCCTCTATCTACCATTTATGTTTCTCTTCGCCCATCTGGAAGTCTGCCTATGCCTGGGCTCTATCAAAAATGGATTACAAATATACCTGATTTAACTCAGGAGCACTGGACTGACATTCTGGCCAACTCTCTCTCCCCGTTGATACGGGCCCGCGATAGATTGATTCAATTTAAATACTTACACAGAGCCTATTATTCTCCAGCCGTGCTTCACAGGATGAACCCCGCATTCCCTGATGTTTGCAACCGCTGCAAGGGTTCTCAAGCGGACTTTTTCCACCTGACCTGGAAGTGCCCCTTAATCGAGGGATTCTGGACGGAAATTGCTTCCTACATTTCCCACCTTATGGCTCTACCAATAGAAGTGCACCCAACAGTGCTGTTACTCAATTACCTTGCGGATACAGTTACCTCCCGTACAGAAAAAACGCTCCTCACCTTCCTCCTTTTTTATGCCAAAAAGGCTATTGCTATTAAGTGGAAAGATGATCATCCACCTACCATTGCTTTCTGGATTACCCTAGTGGAGCAAGCGCTCCCGATTCTGGAACAAGTATATTACTCGAGGGGATGTCCTGCTAAATTTAACACTATCTGGACATTGTGGATACTCCAAAATGAGTCTTACTCGGCTAGGGAACCGGACTCCTCTCAACTTACACTTGAGTGGTTACTGGACCCGAACTGTGACTGAGTTACTGGATCTCGTCAGGGCATGTCTGATGGACTTTGAGGGCAAAAAGGCAGATTCTGTAATTGCTGTGTCTGCATATGACTAGATATGATTCCTAAGGTGTTGTATGTGTGTGATACTTTGGGTCTCCCTCCTCCATGCCTACACTTTCTTCCTTTCTTCTCTTTCTCTCTTGCTTCGTGCTTCCCGTCTCTTTATTGTTTCCCCGGGGTGTTATTGAAAAACCACTGGCGCAATGTGTCCTTAACCTTTCCTTTTATTATTATGTAACAAGTTTGTATCACTCTGTGTTTTGGACTGTGTGCTGGTAACAAATAAAACTTTTAAAAAAAAAAACACATATGCCTCATATGATAAAATATGTTCACATCCTCCCACCCCTTTGTTTATTTCGGGATCAAACAATAATATAACTTAACTATGCCAAGCTTCTTGCTTGCTAAAGATGACCATACACAGGCCGATAAAAGTTACCAACAGTATTCCCTGACCAATACCTGTTGTGATCCAATCTGATCAGCCAGATATCACCCACCTTGGGGGAAGATCCACTCATTTGGTGCCCTTGCCAAATAAGCGTATCTTCACGTGTATGGTCAGCTTCAAGGTGTGTCAGAAGTGTCAAGAGAGATAAACTCTAAAGGGGGGCACCCAATGGAGCTGAAGCTGCCGAAAGGTCCAAATTTAGTCAAAGCTGCTTAAAGGGACCCAAAGCCGCCAAAGAAAGCTGTCTTCACTGAGGAGAACTTTCAAGGTAAATTCCACTGAACACCAATGATCTTTTTTCTTCTTACTTGTGTAGGGGGCCATTGGCTACCAATGGTTATTTTTTGACCTAGGGCTTTGCGCCCTAGGCACGTGCCTGCTCTGCCTACCCCTGGCCCTGTCTGTGTGTCATGTTTACTGTGTGGGGAGGGCCCAGTGGCCCAGCAAATTTTGTTGTATGGAGCCCCGTGATTTAAGATGACAGCCTTGATTATCCAAACAATCAGTTGGATATCTGCAATTTGCCCAGATAATTGGATAGTAAAATGATACTTTCCATTCCATATTGGCTGAGGACACTGCATTCCAGCCATCAGAATATATGTTGGTCAGAAACTGACCGATTGGTATAAAAAATTTAACATTTTTAATTGGCCCACATTTCCATACCAGTGCAGCTGGAACAACGCATACAATATTGAACATCACTGTTGAATGCTTGCTCTTGCACCAATAAATCACTCATACTGTTTGTCCATAGCATTCTTTAGCTTTTAGCCAACGAGGGCACTTGCAATGTCACACTCAGCATATTCAAAGCAAAATATGTAATTGTATAGGCATAGAATCTGTTATCTCTGTAATTCTTGGGACCTGGGGTTTTCCAGAGATTTCTCCATAATTAGAATCGCCATACCTTATGTCTGCCAAAAATCATTTACACATTAAATAAACTCAATAGGTGTGTTGCCCCCAATATAAGAACAACGCGCTGTTTTATTATTACAGAGAAAAGGGAAATCATTTCTTAAATTATTTGCTTAAAATGGAGTATATAAGAGATGGGCTTCTGGTAAGAGTCAGCGCTTTCTGGATAATACCTTTGTTTGATTTCTGAGTTGCAAATCCTCAGAAACTTCAAACTCACTTCTTCTTTTTGTATGAGAGCAGTTACTCCATCTACAACTGCATGTGCATGTGTTACCTGATCTTCAATAAATTGAAACATTTTAACTTCCGACCTGGTCTAGTGCTCCGTGGATCAAAGACTTTACAGATACTAATTGCTACGCTTTATCCAGAGGTGTGTCCGCGTTGTCAGCACAGTCTGCTTTGGTCGGTTCTTGACTCGTATGTTTGGGTGAGTGCTCTCCTAATTGTGTCTCCATTATAAGTTTGAACATCAAGGAGACGCCTCCTCCCAATTAAGTTCATATTATGTAGAGCCATAATCTGAGCATGTATTGAACTGTACCCACCAGTTTGTGTATATGTATCTAGAGAAACTGTGCCTAAGGTAATGAGAGCACTCATACGGCATGGGAAGGCAGCATCTGACAGTGAGATGTTGCTGAAAACATTGAGATAATTGAAACAGACCATTAAAAAAAATCCTGCAACAACTCACTATGCATCTGTCACAAAATGGTTTGCTTTGCCAGTCCAGAATCTACTATAGAACTGCTATTGCCATGCCACACACAATACAAGATTAATTCCAAAAAGTTATTGGATTGGAAATATGTAATAATGTCAGATGAATCACCATCCTTTAATCTCCAATGGTTTAAGGGAGGAACTTCATGGACGATTTTGGAGCGATCCGGCACGCTGCGCAAAAACGCAGGCGTCAAATCGGATGTTTTATAAATAAGGTAAGAGAATGCATGATGAATGTTGAATGTTGATCCGACAGACACGACGGTCGGATGCAGATGCAGCGCGCAGCTTCTTATAGACAGTCGTGTCGCGTCGGATCAACGCTGCAACACCATCCGACACCATTCCATTACTTACCTTATTTCTGTCGCATCCGACGTGTCGCCTTCATTTTTGCGCAGCACGTCGGATCGTGCGAAAATTGTCCGTGTAGTCTTACCCTAAGTCTGAAGAGCGTTCAAAGAAAACTACAATGGTCGGATGCAGATGCATCAGTCGTGTCGCGTCGGATCAACGATGCGACACCATCCAACACCATGCCATTACTTACCTTATTTCTGTCGCATCCGACGTGGTGCCTTCGTTTTTGCGCAGCATGTCGGATCGTGCGGGAATTGTCCGTGTAGTCCTACCCTAAGTCTGGAGAGCGTTCAAAGAATACTACAATGGTGATTAAAATATAAGTAAACCTTTTAAAAACAATTTTGTATAATTTTCAAAGCTTTTTAACTTTTAATTAACTGCTAATATAATTAATTGTATAAAACCTGCTGGCAAGTTCTTCTGATGTTGCTCTGCTCAGGAAAGAGATCAGAAGCATCAGATGCCCTTTCCCATCACCTTCCTGAGCAGAGCAACATCAGTACATTTCTCAGTTTTCCTTCTGAAGGGATATCCTGTAACTGTACCTCTTTGATAGTACAGTTACAGGAACTGTCTTTTATATTGGCAGTTTATATAAACTTAAATAACCCTGAAACTGAAAAATATATTAATGCAAATTCCAAAAGTGTTTTACATTAATTTCTTTTAAGGTTTACTTATCCTTTAATAGTCTGTCACCTCATTAAATGAATATTATTGTTGTGATTACTGATCGTTCCATCGTTTTGTCCATCGCATGTAATGAACACGTTTACATTTTAACATTCACAAAAACACTTTTCCATGTTAGAAAGACAAAAGTATTATTAAAAAAACCAACAGTTTCCAGAAGATAACACCACAGCTCTTTTTTTTTTTCTTTATTTACTCAGCGGTGACAAAAGGACTTGTTCTGGGGGCAGCACAATGACTGCAGTCCTGACAAATCTCATGCATTTTGACAGGAAGGGCAGAAAGCCATGTGTCCTCCAAATCCCTGTAAGACTGCTGTGTAATAGTTCCAGCAAGGACCTGGAATCTGCAAAATTCACTCCCCCTCCACCGTCGTGTAGTTTTGGCACTTGTGTAGAGCCGGGTGACAGCCAGACATGGAATAGGGATTGAGCAGAGGTGGTGGGTGAGGCATATAATACAAGGTCTTGCAATTCTTGTCAAGGGGGTAACTAATCTGCAGTGACACTTGACAGCTCAGCAATTGGTGCAGCAGGTACAAGGCCAGACTTGGTTAGGGGCCGAGTGAGCCTTATAGCAGGGTATTTGTATTACAGTTGGTACTCATTTCTTTCTCTTGGCGCCATTCAGTACTGCTAATATATGTAGATGCCTAAGAAGCACAAATAAGATTACTGCCAGTGGCGTAACTTCAGATGCCAGGGCCCCCCTGCAAAAAAATCTTCAGGGCCCCTCTGCACAAAATAGTGGGAGAATTTCATGTATAATATCCCCAGAACTCATAGAAGTATGGCACATTCATTCCATGAATCCCAGTACTATAGAAGGATGGCACAGTCACAATTTCACATGATTTGGAAATCCAATATTAGCAAGTCCATAGCCCAGTTACAGAGCCAGTGTGGGCGGGAAATTCAAATCATGAGTCTGTCACCGCTTGGCTCTTCTGCTGCTACTTATATTTAACAAGAGGAGGTGGGGGGAATGTAGCCTGCAATCAAACTGAGTACCCAAGCAGGGTATCTTAGAACATCCCGCATTGTCAGGGGACATCAGGTTTTCTGCCCAAAACCCGACACCCTTGCGGGTACCAGACCCAATGCAGGACTCTAGGATAAGGTCCAGCATAATTTCTTCACTCCCTACCCACCTTCTGCAGCCAGCTATAGAACTGATCCCTGTAGTATCAATATGAATGTTCAAATTAGGTAAATTGTTAAATTAAGTAGCTGCTATTAGCAGCTCCACGTGCCTTCACCAGGTCACTGGACTGGAGTAATGTTTGCTGACCTTAACACAACAAACCTACTTGATTTTTTCTGCCTGACCAACAGTATTTGTATGACTAATACTAATTCATACTAAACAGACACAACTATGCATACAAACAAACACACATTCTGACTCCAAAAAGCTCACACGTGCACTCATACAGGTATTCACACATACATGCAAAATCACACGCATAAATGTGCACTCACACACTCACCCTCAAACACTTTTTACACGCTGCTATTTTCTCATTTTTAACGGGTCCTTTTACTTGGCCTTAAAAAGATTTATATTACAAATATTACAAATACACCTTTTTACTAAGAAATACCCAATGTGTTGACAACTGTCAATCCCATGTCCGCTTTGACCTTGAAGTAAAACTAACATTTTGGGTATACTAAACCTATTTGCAGGCTTCATTAAGGGGGTGGTTCACCTTTAAGGTAACTTTTAGTATGTTATAGAACAGTCGATTCTAAGGAACTTTTCAATTGGTTTTCATTATTTATTTTTTTATAGTTTTACAATTATTTGCCTTTTTCTTCTGACTCTTTACAGCTTTCAAATGGGTGTCGCTGACTCCCTTCTAAAAAGCAGATGCTCTATAAGGCTACAAATGTATTGTTGATCCTTCTATTCAGGCCTCTCCTATTCATATCCCAGTTTCTTATGCAAATCAATGTATGGTTGCTAGGGTAATTTGGACACTAGCAACCAGATTCCCTAACATGCAAATTAAAGAGTTGCTGAATAAAAAGCTAAATAACTCAAAAACCTCAACTAATAAAAATGAAAACTAATTGCAAATTGAATCAGAATATCACTCTCTACATCATACTAAAAGTTATCACAAAGGTGAACAACCCCTTTAATGCTTTGTGAATTGGGGGGGGGGGGTATCATTCTGCTGATATTAACACATTCCTGTGCGTTTGTGTCACACACAATTGGATCGGCCAATGTAGGCAGGTGAGTGCGGAAGTTGTATGAAATACCATCCTTTCGCTGAGGTATTAGTTGCAATTGGTCTGTCTTTATCGAGCTACTAGACGAACTAATGATGTAACACCCGAGTAGCCAAATGAATTGAAAGTAGCCATCTGAGTATGTGCTTTGCAATGTATCAAATCAATGCAGGCGCGGCTTTGTCATTATTTGTGTGTTTGCAGGAGCTCAGTTATACATCAGAATTCCTAAGTCTCAGGACTTGTAGCACTTGTGTGTATGTGAGCAGTAAGGGGACTAAAGGCAGGTAACAGCTGCTCACTAGCACTCCAGGTGATGCAGCAGCAAATTATAACCTATTTCTACAGTAACTATCCACTTTTCTACTAACTAAATGTGAGCAGTCACACTGGTAAATACAAGCAGCTGGAATGTAATTTACACACACACACACACACTCTCTCTCTCTCTCTCTCTCTCTCTCTCTCTACTTACCTTTCCTTCCTCATCTTGTCCTCGTGCTGTGTAGCTCTGCCCCCTCTACGGCACGACTCCGCCCCTTTACGACACGACTCCGCCCCCGCTGGCCGGTAAGAAAAAAAATTCAAAGGTGGCAACCCTATTGGACAAAATTAGCCTAAGGCCGGCACTGTTTGCAGAGGTCTGGATTGGCACCACAATGCTCTAAAATGATCACTGACGGTTGTGCATACTACTGAGGAAGCAGGCCCCGCCGGGCCCCCCGAACCCCGGGCCCCCCGCGACTGCGGGGTCTGCTTCCTCTGTAGTTACGCCACTGATTACTGCATTGGATCCCTGCTGGTATCGTCCCATTCAGACCAAGTCGGCAGCTTATCTGCCCATGTACAGGGGCCTGGCTGACCAATAATGAAAATCTTAAAATCGACCAGATATTGAATCAAGCAGGTTTAAATACACCATTAGGACAAGGGCCGCATCAGCTCATTGATATGATCCTCATCCCTGGGCCAGACAATGGGATCAGCCTAATATTAAAGGAACAGTAACATCAAAAAAATTATGTTTTAAAGTAATAAAAATATAATGCAGTGTTACGCTGCACTGGTACAACTGGTGTGTTTGCTTATATAAACGCTACTATCGTTTATATATATAAGCTGCCGTTTAGCAATGGAGGCAGCCATTCGAAGGAGAAAAGGCTCAAGTTACACAGCAGATAAACTCTGTAAAACATAATGGTGTTATCTGTTATCCACTGTTTAACCTGTTCCATATAGCCTTGTTTCAATTTTCCGCCATTGCTAAACAAGCAGCTTTTTTATATAAACTAAAGTAGTGTTTCTGAAGCAAACAGCTCTGTTTTACCAACATTACATGATATTTTCATTACTTAAAAACACTTTGATTTTTTGGTGTTGCTGTTCCTTTAAGGTGAAAATATTGGGGACAGTTCCACCCATTTGGCAATCTTAACTTGAATCTGCAAAATATGGCTTGCATTTTATAAATATCCTGTGTCCTTGCACACTAATTGTCAGTGCCATCTCTTGCTGGACACTGCAATCCAGCTGTGGGTGGCCTGGCACACCAAAAATAAAAATCAGTAGCTTGATCATAATGAAGATAAGTGGGAATTTTATTATTTTGCCATTTGTTCATTATTTTTTAAATGTCCAGAAACCACCACTGAAAGAGGTTGTTCACCTTCCAACACTTTTTTCAGTTCAGTTGGTTTTGGATAGTTCACCAGAAATAAAGACTTTTTCCAATTAATTCTATTTTCTATGTGTGACTGTTTTTCTAATGTTGAAGTGTAAAGTTTCATTTTTCACCTTCTAAAGCAGCTCTGGAAGGGGGGTCGCCGACCCTGTAAACTGTTCTAAATTTGATACATTTAGTTGATACATTTCTTATCTTTGTCTCTGCTGAGCAGAATCCCTGGGTTTCATTAAAGGAGAATTCAACCGTTATCTAAAAAACACCCTACCCCCTATGTAAACCCCCCTGCCACCTGGGGAAATGCCCCTAACTTTTTACTTACCCCTTGGTGCAGATCTGGGATCGCAGTTCACGGCAGCCATCTTCCAGGTCTTCGTGTCTTCCAGCGCTTCAGCAATTTCCATCCATTTCGGCGCATATGCAGTTGTTGCAAAGCGGGAAATTGCTTCAAATGTGCATGCGCCGCTTCATCTAAGATTACCGAAGACCCGGAAGATGGCTGCCGTGAACTGCGATCCCTGAATCTGCACCGAGAGGTAAGTATAATGTTAGGGGCATTTCCCCAGGGCTGGAGGGGCAGCTAGGCTCTGAGGGGAGGAGGGAGAGGGTCTATGTAGGATAGGGGGGTAGGTTTTTTTTTTAGTTAACAGTTGAACTCTCCTTTAAAGGCAGCTGTTAAAATTGATACAATAGTTGCTAATATTCCATAGATGCTGCTGAGAAATGTATCAACTTGTAACAGTTTAAAGTCTGCATCTGAATTACTGAGCTGCTTGATTGAAACACCAGAGACAGGGACGTTAAACTTTAAGAGCTCTTACACACGGGCGTTTTTTCATGCGCTCCCCTGCATTGCGATTTCTTCTGTTCAGCCGCAGGGGGGCGCAGGAGTAGACGCACTCAATTATTGTGAAGGGGGCTGTACTCACACAGTCGCATGGAAGCGGCAAATGCAGGTGGGACGCAGCAGGTTGCATTTCACCTGTGTTTGGGGCATACATGCGTCTGTGTTAGTACAGCCTCCTTCACAATAATTGAATGCGTCAACTTCCGCGCCCCCCTGCGGCTGAACGGGAAAAAAATGCCTGTGTGTAAGAGCCGTAAACATAGATTTTGGAAAACTGGTTAAAAAAAATGGAAAGTAATTGAAAAAGTCTTTATTTCTGGTGAACAATCTGAAAACAATTGAACTGAAAAAAGTGATTGGAAGGTGAACAACCCCTTTAACTAATTCTGGCCCTGTCTTGTCCCTGCATGATAGGAAGAAAGGGAGTCTGTAGCCCAGGCTGTTCATTTAGCGACTGCTTCACATCCATGGCTATGGTGACTTATTGGCAGATTGAATATATGGTTCCTCTACTGTCAGATTTATTCCTTTGTTTCCTACACCACTATTGATCTTCAGGACATTCGATCACAACCGGTATATTTCCAGGAGGAAATGGCAAATACAATTATTTAAATATGTCACGTTTTACCATAAGATAATTTATTATATAATTCCATTACCAGTCACAGGGTTAAAAGTATTTTGTATTGTGTTTATATTTACATGGGGTATTAGGAAAGCCACAAGCTTACTGAGGTCATATAGGGCCCAGCCGTTGTCTTTCGCTTGTACACACAAGAAGAACATGTGATACATTTCTGGTGCCGCCCACAGGACCCACCACACACACACTCTGCCGATGCGACAGCAAGTAATCGTTAACTAATTACCTGCAAAAGAAGGCTAAGGGCTCTTACAGATGAGCCTTTGAAACTGCGTTCTGTTTTTATGCGTTCAGCCGCAGGGGAGCGCAGAAGTAGACACATTCAGTTTTTTTCAATGGGGCTGTACTCACACAGGCGCATGTAGGCGCCGAATGCAGGTTAAGAGGCAACATGCTGCATTTTTCCTGCGTTTGGCGCCTACATGCACCTGTGTGAGTACAGCCCCATTGAAAAAAACTGAATGCGTCTACTCCTGCACTCCCCTGCGGCTGAACACATAAAAACGGAACGCAGGGGAGAGCAGCTTCAAATGCTCATCTGTAAGAGCTCTAAATGATATTTGCAAGGGACAGGCTATTTCCTTGGAATATGTTTTATGAATAAGTATATATGTATAACATGTAGCTGGCTTACTTTAATAGGTCTAATCCTTCAGAGCTGCTTTATTTATACAATGATAATATGCTGATTCAGAGATGATGGGGTTCTGCAGCATCTGGAGGGCTGTTTGATGAGCATTCCTGTAATACATAGACCAGTGATCCCCAACCAATAGCTCATGAGCAACATGTTGCTCTCCAACCCCTTGGATGTTGCTCCCAGTGGCCTCAAAGCAGGTGCTTCTTTTGAATTCCAGGCTTGGAGGCAAGTTTTGGTTTCATGAAAACCAGGTGCACTGCCAAACAGAGCCTCAATGTAGGTTGCCAATCCACATAGGGGCTACTAAATGGCCAATCACAGCACTTATTTGGCACCCGAAGAACATTTTTCATGCTAGTGTTGCGCCCCAATTCCTTTTACTTCTGAATGTTGCTCACAGGTTCAAAAGGTTGGGGATCTCTGACATAGAGCAATATGGGTAAAAGAACAATTTGCATGTGTGGAATGTTTTTGAAGGGGTTGTTCACCTTTAAATTAACTTTTAGTATGATGTAGAGAGCGATATTTTGAGAAAATTTGTAGTTGATTTTAATTTTTTATTATGTTTTTTGTAATGTATATGTATATATATATATATATATATATATATATCACTTGATTTGCAAGTAAACAATGTATCATCATTATGGGATTAATCCATAAGAGAATGTATTAATTATGGTTTTTGAGTTATTTAACTTTTTATTCAACAGTTCTCCAGCATTTTAAGCAATCTGGTTACTAGAGTCCAAATTACCCTAGCAACCATGCATTGATATGAACAAGAGATTGGAATATGAATAGGAGAGATCCTGAATAGAAAGATGGTTCATAGAAAAAAGTAGCAATAACAATATATTTATAGCCTTGCAGAGCATTTGTACGATGGGGGTCAGTGACCCTTATTTGAAAGCTAGAAAGTTGAAGGCAAATAATTAAAAAATGAAGGCAAATTGAAAAGTTGCATCAGTAGCAATAACATACTAAAAGTTAACTAGTCCATAATTGAAGCCTTTGGCAAGATGCAGCTGAGGGACAAACTGCAGCAGGTTTGGTGGGCTTCTAAAAGAATGTTCAACCTATTATAAGAGGGGGTGTGGTCCACAAACCCCACCCATGCATTTAACTCTTTAGCACTGGTTGTAGAAGGGTCATCTCTCTAGTTCAGCTCTTAATCTGCATTTGCTGAATTTGTTTAAAAACAAACCTGAAGGAGGTAACATTTTATATTGGGGAGGCTAACAAATTTTTCATTTATAGTTAGCCTTTATCCATGAGAGAGGGCAGGCCCGGACTGGCAATCTGTGGGTTCTGGCAAATGCCAGAGGGGCTGCTATAAGATGCCATAGAAAGGGCCTCTGTGTACCTGAAATGCCAGGGCCTATTTTAATTCTCAGTCCGGACCTGAGAGGGGGGTATTTGCTGCCCCTGGTAAATTGCCAACTGAGCAAAGTTCTAACCTGTTCCTCATGGTAACACTGGCCTCATAGCCCTGCCTCCATTAGATGATTAATAGGTTATAAATCGCTAAACAACAAAAGGGTATGTAACTGAGGGATACAGATAACACACACTAAGGGCCCTTACTCACAGCCGTGGTCGCCGACCCTGTAAACTTTTATAAATTTGTTACATTTAGTTGATACATTTCTTATCTTTGTCTCTGCTGAACAGAATCCCTGGGTTTCATTAAAGGAGAATTCAACCGTTATCTAAAAAACCCTACCCTAAGTAAATCCCCCCCCCCCCCAGTCTAGCTGCCACCTGGGGAAATGCCCCTAACTTTTTACTTACCCCTCGGTGCAGATTCGGGGATCGTAGTTCACGGCAGTCATCTTCAAGGTGGGGGTAGGATTTTTTTAGTTAACAGTTGAACTCTCCTTTAAAGGCAGCTGTTAAAATTGATACAATAGTTGCTAATATTCCACAGATGCTGCTGAGAAATGTATCAACTTAATGTTGCACAAATTGATTGAAACATCAGAGACAGGGACATTAAACTTTAAGGGCTCTTACACACGGGCGTTTTTTCTTGCGCTCCCCTGCGTTGCGATTTAATTCCGTTCAGCCACAGGGGAGCGCAGGAGTAGACGCACTCAATTATTCGCAACCCAAAGAGTCATTTGAATGAGAGACTGGAATAGGAGAGGCTATGAAAACAAAAATATTTAAAAAAAAAAAAAAGTAACCATAACAATAAAACTGTAGAATCACAGAGAAATAGTTTTATGGCTGCTGTCAGTGACCCCCATTTGAAAGCTGGAAAGATAAAAAGAATAAAGAAAATAATTGAAGAAATATATATAAAAAAACAATAATGAAGACCAACTGGAAAGTTGCTTAGAATTGGCCTCATTCCTTCTGGGCCCCCCTGCAGCTGCAGGGTCTGTCTTCCTATGTAGCTAAGCCCCTCGTGAAACCTCAGTTTTATATCTCCTGGTTTTCCCTCATTTTACGTAGCTTTTTTGTGGTTCCATCTATGGGGTATATTTATCAAAGAGTGAAGTTAGACAGCGCCTCAGTCCTCTAGAGTGAAATTCCGCCACTTTCCATTTATTTCTATGGGATTTTTAAAAGAGTATTTGTCAAAGGGTGAAAGTGAAAGTTCATCCTCTGATAAATATGAGTCGGGCCGCGCTGAGCAGGCACCCTAGGCAGGCCCGGCAGTCGTGGCGCCTGTGTAGTGTGTGCGCATGCGCACAAAGCGTGAAAAATGCATAGAGTCGGGCAGAGAAGGGAACCGGACTTGAGGTAGGCGGCAGAGGAGGTACGTGCCTGGCGCCCTCCCAGCTTTGCGCCCTAGGCACGTGCCAACTCTGCCTACCCCTAGTTCCGGCCCTGTAAATACACCTTTCAAAATCCCATAGAAACAAATCAAGAGTGGCAGAATTTCACTCTAGAGGACTGTGGCGATCTCTAACCTCACTCTTTGATAAATATACCCCAATCAGTTTTGCATAAACAGCACTTCTCAATGCGAGAAATGAGGAGATTCCAGCCTGGGGTAAGTTGGCAGTGATAGTGTTAAAAGAGCTGCCCTGGCTGTGATTGGCTGTCCCCATCCACACCCCCCACCCTGTCCCTCAGCTCCGTCCCCTCTCTTTATATGTTGTGCAGTCGAGCTGCTTCCATTGGGCAACATGTGGGCACGCTGCCTTGCTAGGAGCCCAGTGAAGCCGGGAAGGGGTCTCTCTGCTGTTGCCCAGTTGAGGGGGGTTCTGGAGAAGGAGCTGGACGCGATCAGAGGCGCTGGCACGTGGAAGAGCGAAAGGATCATCACTTCCAAGCAAGGGCCCCACATTAAGGTGGAAGGAAAAGATACAGGTAGAAAAGCCATTGGCTTCATCCTTTGCTTTATGGCACCTGCAATCAGGATCTGGGGATGAGATTTGTGTTATGAACACAGTCATGCCTGCAAATACTGCAGTGCTCTGCTTTCTTCTTTACTACAACTCCAGCTGACATGGGATTCTGAGAGCTGGAGTTCAAGAACAGCTACAGGTAGACAGGCCAACATTTGATCATATTATATGAGGGAATATTGCTAATTCTTAATGTTAAAGATATAGAAACACAGCAGTTAAAATAATGTTTATAGCAACTCTATCCCTATTTAAACTTTACACATAGATTCCAGGACTGACTAAGGGCTCTTACACACGGGGGGTTTTACCTGCACTCCCCTGCGTTGCACTTTCTTCCGTTCAGCCTCAGGGGAGCGCAGGAGTAGATGCACTCAAATATTGTGAAGGGGGCTGTACTCACACAGACGCATGTATGAGCCGAACGCAGGTGAAATTCAACATGCTGCGTCCCACCTGCGCTTGGCGCTTACATGTGTCTGTGTGAGTACAGCCCCTTTCGCAATAATTGAGTGTCTAATCCTGTGCTCCCCTGCAGCTGAACGGAAGAACGTGCAACGCAGGGGAGTGCAGGAAAAACTGCCCGTGTGTAAGAGCCCTTAGGGAACAAATAGGCATTCCTTACAAATCTCACACTAAATGGACTTCAGGCTGGGAACCTCTGTATTAAACAAATCTCCAGTGGTTTTTAAATTAGGGCGCCAGCATGATCTCCTTTGTCCCTTTTGCCATTTATTAAAAGAGGTTGTTCACCTTCGAAACACTTTTTTTCAGTTCAATTATTTTCAGATTGTTCACCAGAAATAAAGACTTTTTTTCAAATACTTTGCAGCTCTTGTTTTTTCACAGATTTTTCAAAATCTAACTTTATAATGATCCTGTCTCTGGTGTTTCAGTCTGGCAGGTAAGTAAAACTGCTACATTAGTTGGTACGTTTCTTAGCCTCATCTCTGGAGTATTAGCAACTATTGTAGCAATTCGAACAGCTGTTTGTAATGAAACTCAAGGTTTCTGCTTGGCAGGGACAAAGATATTATTATTATTATTATTATTATTATTAACATGTATTTATATAGCGCCAACATATTGCGTAGAAATGTATCACCTAAATGTATCAATTTAGAACAGGTTACAGGGTCGGCGACCCCCCACAGAGCTGCTTTAGGTGAAAAATGAAACTTTACAGTTTAATATTAGAATACAGTCACAAATAGAAAATAGAAAGTAATTAGAAAAAAAAGTTTTTATTTCTGGTGAACAATCTGAAACCAACTGAACGGAAAAAGTGTTGGAAGGTAAACAACCCCTTTAATATCTGGCTTCACTGCTTCACTGTAAGTACAACTTACAGCATCCTCCAAATATAATCAATATTTATCAAGGATCGGATTTCGAAGTAAAAAAAATTCGAAATTCGACTATCGAATTTGAGTACTTTGGTAGTCAAAGTATTTTTTCCAGCGAAAACGTCCATATTCGATCGAAGTACAATCGTACGATCGAACGAATCGAAGGATTTTTCTAAAAAAAACTTCGACTTCTCAAAACTTCTCAAAGCCTCAGATAGCCTCAGATAGGTTCTAGGAGGTCCCCCATAGGCTAAACAGCAATTCGGCAGGTTTAGGGTGGCGAAGTGTCGAAGTCGAAGTTTTTTAAAGAGACAGTACTTTGATTTTCGAGTGGTCGAATTTTCGAAGGTTTTTCAATTCGAATTGAAGTCAAAGTCGAATTTGGCCTTATTCAATGGTCGAAGTACCCAAAAATGACTTTGAAATTCGAAGTTTTTTAATAGAAAATTCACTTCGACCTTTGTAAATCTGCCCCTTAGTGTAGTCTCCAGCTGTTTCTGCAATGGATTTTTTGCCCCCTTGATGGGTCGTATTTTGACAGCAGATGTTCAGAGCACTGGTTTGACTTTCCTGAAAAATTGGACCCCAGTATTAGTGTCAATGGGGCAACAGCACCAGGGCAGGAGGAAACTTCTTCTGCTTTTCAATGGGAATACATGTATTATACCTATTATCCCCTATTACACGGGGTTTGCCAGATATAGGATCTATCAATGATTTGGATGTCCATACATTGTTGACTCAAAATTATTTTTAAACGTTAAATAACTGATAACGGGTTTCTGGATAACGGATCCTATACCTGTAGTAGTAACTGCTTAGAAAGACAAAGTAATATAAGGAGCACAGATACTGCATTGTGCAGCCTGCAAGACTGAAAATTGCGTCGTTATTGCAGCCCGCAAGACTGAAAATTGTAGACGGCATTTAAAATGCTGTTACATGCTAAATGCAACAAGTCCTTTCCTTTTTTAATACAAGGAAAACTTGTATTAAAAAAACAAGGTCCAATAGATGGGGGGTGTCAAATGTTAGGGCACCCTCCAAGGATTGTAATAACTTACCCGATGCTCCTGATAGCAGAGAAATGAACTGGCCTGGGGTACTTGTGAGTGATTCGCTTCCTCCCTTTCTTCAGAATCCTGTGGTCAATGCATGCGCAGTAGAACCAATGGCATTTCCAAAGCTGGAGCCGTTCCTGCGCAGCGTGGGTCTGGGAGGGGGTGAATCCCCCACTGCAAATTTTGGCTCTAGGCCCTGCTTTTGGCAGAGAGCCCAGAATACGTGGCAAGTGCACTTCGATACTTGTGTAACAATTTTAGATGAGCAAAGAAGCAATTGTAAAATCTAAGATAAACAGGTCTTTTGGGGAAACTGTGACTTGCAGCTTAAAGGGCAATTCGTCTTCATTAACAAAACTGTAATAACAAATAAAAACCACTGAAATTTGTTCAAACTTTCATAACCTTCCACATTTTGTAAAATGAACACGGTAATTAGGGGGTGTGGCCACAAAAATGGGTGTGTCAAATATTTTTGTCCCTCTTTGTATTTCCAAAATGTTAGGAGGTATGTATTAATATTAACAGAGTTAATTATCCACCATATGGATGATATACTAGTGATAAAGGTACAATCAAAAGCTCACCAGTAGCAACATGGGGGCCGGGCACACATGCTTCAGAAATACAGCTTGAGAAGACAATCTATACCAAATATTTACAGCTGCCACTCACAAACACCACAACCAGGTATAGCAAAGATAAAGTAAATTACATTTTAAGCACATCTAAGGCACAGCATAGCCTTATGCAGTTCATGCAGTGGTAGCAACCTTATTTGTAGAGGACTTGCAGCTGATTAATATGAGGGGTCTGCAATCTCTGCAGGATTCCTCAAGTTATAGCAGAAAAATGGTGAAATGGTGAGTCTCCCTGTCCTGGCGGCCATTAGGAAAATGCCCTATTTGTCCATTTGTTAAACAACCTTGATCAAAGTTCCAGCAGCTGAAAATGGTGCCAGAGAAAACATCCCATGTACATGTAGCCCAATTCTTCATTTGGCAGGGTTGTGCTTTTTCCTCAAATGATCTGGCATGGAATAATGAATATATCTATAAATATCACAGAAGTGCTTTTATGCAAATAATTTTATGTCATAGTTATTATATACAGTATATTATATATAAGAGAACAGGGGGAAATGTATGAGGTGTTTAAAGGGAGAAAATCTTATAGAGGTGAAAGCATTTTTCCTACAACTAATACTGTGATTGGAAGGGTTTCTGTATAAATAATTTACTTTTGTTGCAAAACCTTGTGGTCTGTTCATATTCTGTTCCACTGACACACACCCATAGTTGTGCTGATGTCTGGATTCTGCTTTCCTTTTCCTGGGATATAGTCTGCTCCTCTTGTCTGACTGAGGGCTTGAAATGATGCCAAAGGACAGCTGTCACGTAACTCAGATGCGCCACCCACTCCCACGTGGAGTTACAATATCCTTGGAGTTACAGTATCCTTGGAGTTACAGTATCCTTGGAGTTACAGTATCCTTGGCTCAGGTAGTCTCACTAAAGCACCAAGCTAGTTGGCTGCCACTTTCACAGACTCTTGTTCAACCACTTGCCGTGCTTTAGAGAAGGAAATATTCCAGTTCCAAATCTGAAATGCTCATATTACTGCAATTAAAATCCATTTTTGCTGTTCCTGCCAGTAATAGTAGTAGAACCAGCACTATATTTATGTCAACTCTACCCTAGGCACCACCCTCAGATTGGCAAACACACAGGACAGCCTGTGCATGTGACTGAAAGTGTCGGTTAACCCCCTCAGCTTTACCGCCAGATTTAGAATCAACAGTCTAGGGGGATCTTTAATATATAGCTGCCTCCACAGGTGCAGCCCCTCAGATGGCAATTTCTGACTGAATTAATTTAAATGTTTGTTTATACCCAATGAGTGGAGCATCGTGCAAATAGCTGCAGGCCTTTGAGCACAGAGATCCGTATACTGTGCCAAGAATGGAATGCTGTCTGTGTTAGGTAGTGGGGGGACCAAAGTGAATGAGCGGAAAAATTGGGCTCTTGCATTTGAGCCCTTCATATATGACCCTTAAAGTTCTATTATGATTATCTATGCATCCATGAGGTTCCACAAGTCCTGACCAATATGCATGTCCATTGGATATCTTTTGGTTCAGGGATCAGGCAGCTTTGAACATTTCATTATTTGGTAGATTTGAAAGTCATGAAGAGCCACATCCCCCTGTGACTGTGCTGTGTGTAGCCCCTTGTATGCCTCCCTCTTCGTCGTGTCGTGTATGTGGTACAGTCGGTCAAGAATGTCTTTGCAGTCATGTCCTCTGGATTCCATGTCTGCTTCTGAAATATTTTGTGAGTCAAACAGAGGCTTGTCTACAAACACTGGGTATGTTTACACTGGGGAGTAACCCATAGCAACCAGCCAGTGATTTTGTGTTTTTTAGCCATCAGGTAGAGCAATGAAAAAAATATTTGATTGGTTTCCATAAGTTCACATCTATGTGCATATTTGCCCAGTGTTGATGGATGATCTAGAGTAATTAACTACTATAGTTCCCATCAACCATCTTTTGTTACATAACCCCTTAATAAAAATAATCTTTGTTCTGATATTTTTGAGGCCTAGTCTTTTTAAATGTGCCTGTTGGGAACTTGTCTGACAAAGTGAACCATCCCTTCATAGTGAAATACAGTATAAAATCAATGGTTTATGTCTTGAATGAAGACCATTATGCAGACCAATAAGTCAATATGTAGTAGTAGACATTTGCAAAAATCAACTGAGCAAATATCCTACTTATATAGAATATTTCCCCATTAGACTTCCACAAATACACATATTAGAGCCTTCTCTTCTACCTATTAATAACTGTGCCTAAATGGCTTGTTTGCCTATACATTAATTTTAGTATGATGTAGACATTGATATTCTGAGACCATTCACAATTGGTTTTCATTTTTACCCTGGCAACCATGCATTGATTTGAATAAGAGACATGAATATAAAATATGAGAGGTCTGAATAGAAAGATGAGCAATAAATAATAGCAATAACAATACATTACAGAGCATTTGTTTATAGATGGGGTCAGTGATCCTCGTTTGGAAGCTGGAAAGAGTCAGAAGAAGATGTCAGATCGTTCAAAATTTATTAAAAAAAAGAAAAAATGAAAGCCAATTGAAAACTTGCTTAGAATTGGCTATTCTATTACATACTAAAAGGTGAACTATCACTTTAAGTTATATACTTACTATTAGTTGAAAAAATGTTAATATTGTTTAAGAAAAAAGAAACCCCACCAAATAGAGGGTTACTATATCTATACCAAGTAGACTCACAACAAAAATTACAAAACCAAAATAATCAATGAGGATAATAATTCATTCATAAAGGTGCTGACTAATAAATTAGGTAAAATGCTAGTGCAATTAATTAAAGTGAAGACGATCTAGACCGAAAATTCAGAATATCCAGTATACTGTATTCCTACATCAGGGGAATATACTGGATATTCTGAATTTTCGGTCTAGATTCTTTGCTTTAACACCTCTCTTATCTTCCTTACATTCTAAGGGGCCGTGAGTTTGTGGCTTTTTAGGGCTAGTTAGCCTCTTTTATCGTTTAGGGTAAATTAAAATACAAGGCCACAGCTCCGGTTACCCAGTCCTGTCTTAACTTTGTGGTGTCCCAGGCCTTAGAAATGAAACAGGCAGTTAGTTTTTGGGACAACTCCACCCTCTATATTTTTCAAATTTCTCTTAATCTTAATCCTGGAATATGACCGAATTATTATTTTTTTAACCCATATATATAAAAAACCTTTTCTTCTGGCCATTTTTTACCAAATCCTTTTTAACCATTTAATCAATTACCAAGCCTCATTTTTTAGCCTATTTATTGCACTGCACTTTATTGGTGTAATTTATTGCAAAACCATTTTGCCTAATCTATTTTGATTAACTACACTTTATATATCAATCAATTAATGAATTTATTTATTAAGGGGTGTTTCTGGAATCTACTGGTGGGGTAACACACCCTTTTGATTCAGGAATAATCAATTTTTACCAGTCCTTAGACTGATCGTCTTCACTTTAATTAATTGCACTAGCACTTTACCTAATTTATTAGTCAGCACCTTTATGAATGAATTATTATCCTCATTGATTATTTTGGTTTTGTAATTTTTGTTGTGAGTCTACTTGGTATAGATATAGTAACCCTCTATTTGGTGGGGTTTCTTTTTTCTTAAACAATATTAACATTTTTTCATCTGACATTGTCAGACCTCTACCTATAGTTTGGGCTTAATAAGGATTAAATATATATATATACATACAGGGATACCAACCAGTGTTGCTTCTTTATACTTACTATTAGTGTTATGTTGGTGTTAACCTTCTCAGTCTATATGTTTATATTTTTTAGGTATCTTGAACTTCTGTGCCAATAACTACTTAGGTCTTTCCAGCCATCCTGAGGTTATACGTGCTGCACGTGAGACACTAGAGGAGTTTGGAGCCGGTCTCAGCTCAGTGAGATTTATCTGTGGGACACAGGTGAGATGAATTGAGTTTGGGGAAAGCCTACAAGAATGACAAATAAGTGCTCAAAACAAATATCACTGAATGGTTAATATACTTTGGCGTGTTGAAATTTCCCTCCCATAACGGCACAAATTAACTAGTGGACTTATATGGGGGGCATCTTGAAATACAATTTAATGGAGAATTTGTTTACCTCACTCAGAATATCCATAAGAATCTAGAGGAGAAGATTGCCCGGTTCCACCAGAGAGAAGATGCCATCTTGTATATTAGCTGCTTTGATGCCAATGCTGGTATATTTGAGGTAATCTATTTTATGTGTTTATATGTATTGACTTGTACTTCAATAAAAGGTACTTGTAGGAAAAGCAGTTCTTAATTCTAATTTTCAATTTAACTTTTTTGAGTATTTAGGGGATGAAGCCCATCTTGTAATATGGATTTCATAGGTGTCAGTGTAACTAACAGATTGCAGTTGGCAACTTTTATATAGTTTCTTCTATAGGTGAGCGATGATGTAAACCCTTGTTCGACGCTAGGGCAAATGTTTTACAGTGTAGAACATGGAGAAAATGCTCCATACAGATGGCGCAGGGGGAAATGCGCTTACTACAAATTTTGAGTGGCAGGCAACTGATATGCATTAAAGGCATACAATTAAGCATATTCAGATGGGATTACAATGGGCTTTATGTTGGGCTATAGCTATATTACACATTTTTAGTCCTTTTATTCCAGGTATGATGGACCATTAATAGTGCTAATAACTTACCTGTTGTCACCTCTATCAGGCTCTTCTGTCCCCAGAAGATGCAGTACTGTCCGATGAGTTGAACCACGCCTCAATCATAGATGGTATCCGCCTATGCAAGGCCAATAAGTTCCGCTATAAGCACATGGACCTAAATGATTTAGAAGCCAAGCTTAAGGATGCACAGGTATGTATCACCTTGAATAATTATTTAATATCACAGGTGCAAAAGTGTGCAGCGTTTCTTTACTATTATATATTATAATTATACTTTATTTCTATTGCCCTACCATTTTGCTAGTGGTTTACTGATAATATGCACAATTCACTGTGATCCTTCTGACATGCAGAAGTAGTAGAAAAGAGACAAAAGAAAAGACATTAAAAATATATGATAATGCTACACATAAACAAACATATGGGTCTGATCAGGGAAGTGTTTCGGTCTGGTACTGCCCTAAGCACTGTTCTGCCAACTGTCTGCACATTTGTTTGCCACGGAAGAGGGGGTACCTGCCCTCAGCTGAAATCTGGATTTATTTGCAAGTCTGGCAGCTGACTGGAAAGGATTTTTTGTGTGTATGGTTTTCTTTTAATATGTTGACAATAGTGATGTGTGAGTCAGAAAAAAATGGACCCGAGCCCTCCTGACCTGGCATGGCCACTCTATTTATATATGTGCAACGGACAAGGCCATCGCTGATGTCACGCAAGTGGGCGGGACAGGGCAGCCGCATGCCTACAAATAGAGGCTGTCGGAGGCGGAATGAGGCATAGTAAGGTCGGCAATCTGGTATGGAAGTTGGTCCAAATTTGCGGGTTTCGAGTTGGCCCGCACATCACTAGTAGGCACCTGTGGGCCACCCCCTTTATCTGCCACCCTAGGCATGGGCTGTCAGGTGCCTTTATACAGTGTCGGACTGGGACATCAGGGGCCCACCATAAAACCTTAGACCAGGGGCCCACTCTCAGTACTAATATTCTTCATCTCCTCAATCAACCTCTATTCTGCTAGTTTGTTTTCTTTACATACTATAATCTATTATTCCATCTATTTAGCCTCTTATAATAGGGAATGGCCATGAAATATGTCAAAGCATGAGGGCCCACTGACACTTTGGCCGACCAAGAGTTTTCCGGGTATCCCGGTGGGCCAGTCCGACACTTTATATAAATACCTGATGTTATGTATAACTTCACTGCTAAGGCTCATAACATACAAGGCATATTGTGCACCTGAATTTATCAGCCAAGGAAAAAGAGGCCATGCAACCTACCATCTGCATTCATGGAATCAGCCTGTGTTGGTGACAGATTTCAATTTTATGCAAATGACAGGCTAAATATCAGGTTAAAACAGTGGAATAGCATATGATTTGAGTACCAAGTGTTTAAGAGGTTTCAAGGTAATTAGGAACCAACTCTGCTGTTGCTTTGGTCATTTTATGTAGTTATGACACAGGTGCTAGCAGTGGGTATGGCCAAATAAATAATTAAGCTCATTACTTTTCTCTCTAAGTACCTGAGTGGAATCAGTAGGTATTCACAGGGCAGAGCTATATACAGTCTGGATCCTGACTGCTTTTTCATGATACAGTCAGATAAGAGTGACCAGAAGGTTGTAGAACCGAAGACTGACTTGTTATGACAGCCAGATCAGGCATGTTTAAGTGGCATTGTATATAAATTCGTCAAAATGGGGCTTACATGAATTTTCAAGCATAAAAGCAGCAGTACATTTGTCCTGTAAGATGACTTCTGGTGTTAAAATGTATGGGCAGTATGAATGGGGGCCCAACTCCCAAAATGGGACATAGTACTATTAGTTGGCAGAACTACAAGAAAACAATAAAATCAAATTAGAATAAGGTGATGTTTTATACTAGCTTTGTTTCCTACCTTAATAAGATATATCTGAGTTCTAATAAATTCTCCACCACGTTTATGGATGATTCTGTCCCACCGTGTAGCCTTTTCAAGGCTTATATTACACAGGGAGGCACAAAATCTGAGTCACAGACAGTTTATTTCCAAGTCCAATAAAAGGGAAGTAGCCAAAATTAAAATGCTGTAAATGCCATTCACCTAATACGTTTCCTTCCTGTCCAGTGAATAAGTGGCTATTCAAAGACACCAGAGCTAAAATCATAATGCAGATTTGAGGGACAGTAACATTTCTGTTTAATTGTTGTTTAGAATTTCCGTTCCAGATTTGGGGGGGGGGTGTTATAAGTAGTTGAGAAGGGAACAGTATCGTCAAATGTATAATGGATATGTATCTATTTAGTCTATAGTACAAGTAGATACAGCTCAGCGTAAAATGCAGTGCAGAATTGTGTACGTTTTTATACTGTGTAGTTATCCTGCTCAAGAGACAATAGCAACATCACCCCTCCCCATCTGAGTATTGTATGTACCGATCACCATGCAACGTTATACATATCCCTGGCACTACCTTGTGTAAGAGGTGATTGATGTTTTAGAGATTATGTATTTCGTTCTTCCCTAAATTCAGAAGCATCGCTTGCGTCTCATTGCTACTGACGGGGTATTTTCTATGGATGGAGACATTGCACCTCTTCGTGAGATTTGTGATTTGGCCAAACGCTACAATGCCTTGGTCTTCATAGATGAGTGTCACGCTACAGGTTTTATGGGACCAAATGGAAGGTAAGGGATTGGAATTTTGTTTGTTACCTTTAAATTAAATTTTAGTATAATGTAGAGGGTGATAGGCTCAGACAATTTGCAATTGGTTTTAATTTTTTATATGTCTGGTTTTTGAGTTATTTAGCTTTTTATTCAGCAGCTCGCCAGTTTGCATTTTCAGCAATCTGGTTGCCAAGGTCCAAATTACCCTAGCAACCATGCACGGATTTGAATAAGCAACTGGAATATGAGTAGGAGAGGCCCTAATAGAAAGATGAGCAATAATATTAAATTTGTAGCCTTAAAGAGCTTTTGTTTTTTTACATGGGTGACCCCCATTTGAATGATGGAAAAAGTCAGAAGAAGAAGAAGGCAAATCATTCAAAAACTATAAAAAAGAAAAATTAAGGCCAACTGAAAAGATTCTTAGAATTAGCCACTCTATAACAGACTAAAATTAATGCAAATGTCCTGCCAATTTTTTTTAATAAAGTTGTTTATTATTTCTAGTAACTATGCTTTGGTATCTTCCACTCCTGACAGGGGCACAGATGAGCTTCTCGGAGTCATGGATCAAGTGACAATTGTGAATTCTACCCTTGGAAAAGCACTGGGAGGAGCTGCAGGTCAGAGGGCACCATTTTGCTTTCCTCTCAATAATGACCACATGGGGGAGACAGAAGTGTTTTATTATAATATTCTGGCATCAGGGGTTATACAATGAACATCATATATCAATATATAATGAAAAGTGTGCAGTGTATGTATTTGTGTGCCTGTAATTTGAATGATTAAAGTTTGCCTTTGTTTTGATATGTTGCTATGCAAAAGGCATACCAATAATCTAAGTGCAAGGCCATTATAGATGGATATCCTTGAGCATTCTTAAACCATTCTGTATTGTGCTTTTCCCTCACACCACACCCTTCTGTTTTTCTGGCGTCCCCTTATCTTGCTCACACAAAATGACACCGCAGAGGCCTTCACATGAGTCACTGACTGGGGTAATGGAAACGGCAAAGAATTTACATCAGTCTATGTGAAATACAGATGTATGCCTTCTACATTTATTATTATTTGCAGGAAATTCAAATGAGTAACTAGCAAATTATTGTATATTATTTCTTATCAAAAATCATTTGTCATGATAAAGGGTAAACTGACAAGAAGTATGTTAGGCCAGGACCAGATGTGAAGCTTTAAAATGGTGTGTGAAAGTGTCTCAAATTGCTCTGCAGTGTTCCCCAGTGGCTGTCGCTATGGTGCAAGTGGATGATTATTATGGACCGTAGCTGGGAAACACTGCAAAAAACAATTGAGAAGGGTCTTAAAGGAATTGTTGAGTATAAAAATAAAAACTGGGTAAATAGATAGGCTGTGCAAAATAAAAAAATGTTTATAACATGGTTAGTTAGCCAAAAATGTCATGTATAAAGACTGGAGTGACTGGATGTGTAATATAATAGCCAGAACACTACTTCCTGCTTTTCAGCTCTCTTGGTTTACACTGACTGGTTACCCTGGTGACCAGGAAGTAACCAATCAGAGACTTGAGGGGGGGCCACATGGGTCATATCTGTTGCTTTTGAATCTGAGCTGAATGCTGAGAATTAATTGCAAACTCACTGAATAGTTAGGTACCTTGTGGCCCCCCTTCAAGTCACTGACTTCAAGGAGCTGAAAACAGGGTCGGACTTGGGGGGGGCTGTGGCCCACCGGGACTTCTGTCCAGCCCCCCTCCAAAGTCCTCTGGTGCGCTGCCGAGCGCGTGCGCACTGCCCCGCCCCCTGCCGCCAATCATGTGCGCACCACCCCGCCACCATCGGGTTGCCACTGAGCAGGTGTGCTTGTGCGCAGGCACGCATGCGCACTTCATTTTTCGTGTTTACACCAGGAAGCCGTCTGAAGATCGCCGACCCGGTCCGAACCTGGCTAAAAAGCAGGAAGTAGTGTTCAGGCTATTATGATGGACATCCAGTCACTCCAGCCTTTATACATTACATTTTTGCCTAACTAACTATATTATAAACATTTTTTATTTTACCCAGTTTTTATTTTTATACTGAACAATTCCTTTAATATACAGTCGTCTACATTACACTGAAAGTGAATGTGTCTAGTTTTATTTCCCTCACTTCTTTCGCATTGAGTAAGAATGTCATTACATCTCAAGCAGCTTCATTTGCGAACCATGTAACGGATACTGTGGAGCAAAGTGTTTATCCTTCCTTATGAACGAGCCTGAGGTTTTGCCCTTTATATCCAAGGTGGATACACCACTGGCCCAAAGCCTTTGATTGATTTACTTCGGCAGCGCTCTCGGCCATACCTGTTCTCAAACACCCTTCCGCCAGCTGTTGTGGGCAGCGCCTCTAAAGCCTTGGACCTTCTCATGGAAAGTAATGAGATTGCGCAGTCAGTGGCCGCCAAGACAAAGCGGTGAGAAATAGGCAACATTCTAAACCTAAGTGAATGGCATTGAGGTGTCCTAAAGGAACAGTAACATCAAAAAATTAAAGTGTTTTAAAGTAATACAAATATAATGCAGCGTTGCCCTGCACTGATAAAACTGCTGTGTTTGCTTCAGAAACACTACTATTGTTTATATAAATAAGCTGCTGTATAGCCATGGGTCCGCCATTCAAAAGAGAAAAGGCTCAGGTTACACAGCAGATAGCAGTTAAATTCTGAAGAACATAATGGTGTTATCTGTTATCCACTATTTATCCTGTGCCATATAGACTTTTTTCAATTTCCCCCTTTGTTACATAGCAGCTTGTTTATATGAACTATAGTAGTGTTTCTGAAGCAAACACATCAGTTTTACAAGTGCAGGGCAACAGTACCTGATATTTTCATTACTTTAAAACACTTTTTTTGTTGTTACACATTTTTTTGGTGTGTCTGTTCCTTTAAATTATTTTTTAGTAGAGTTAAGGTATGAAGATCCAAAGTACGGAAAGATTCTTTGTCTGGAAAAGCCCAGGATGACAGTTCCCATAGCTGTACCAGGCAGAGAAAATGTTAAAATGATAAAATCCTTTAAAAAGGCTATTGAGTTAAGGGGGTTATTTATCAAAGGTCGAGTTTTAGGAGTTTGTGAGGTTTTCATATACCTTGAATGAACTCATAAATCAAATCTTTTCTAATTTAAGAAAAATTAGAATGTAAAAATCTCGAATCTGTGTAGTCATGGTAAAGAAGTAGCATAGCCTAATTGATCGAGTTTTTAGCGGGGAAAACACTTGAATCGCTCGAATTAAGAGTTTTTGAGTGAAACACCACTTAAACATCATGAAGGCTACAAATATCTTCAAATGGTTCAAGGGACCTTTGCCATTGATTTCTAAATGACCTCAACAGGTTTCTGGTTTGGATTTGAGGTATTTCCTGCTTCGGAGTATAATAAATCTCAAAAAGATTTTTTGAAAAACTTTTTTTCGGGTAAAAATCAACCCGACCTTTGATAAATAACCCCCTAAATAAACCAAATAGGCTTGTTTTTCCTCTAATAGGATTATATATATCTTAGTGTGAATCAAATACAAGGTAGTATCTTATTATTACAGAGAAAAAGGAAATAATTCACATTTTTTAAAAATGATTTGTATAAAATGTCCATGGGAGATGGCCTTTCTGCAATTCAGAGCTTTATAGATAAAGGGTTTCAGGATAATGGACCTGTACTGCCCTGTGTCTTTCAATCTTCTTTGCAGATAATAAGTAATTATACCCTCTCATAAATTCTCATTCAATATTGTGACCTCCCAAAGAAGTTGAAATGTGCTCACTTTGCAGATTCCGCACTAAGATGACAGAGGCAGGTTTCACCATTGCTGGGAAGGATCACCCCATTTGTCCTGTGATGCTCGGAGATGCCCGTCTGGCAAGTCTGATGGCAGATGACTTGCTGCAGAGAGGTATGAGTCCCCTGAGTGGACTAGATGAGTACAAACACATATAGAAGGCAGAACAGTAATAAAGTAATAAAGTTAACAGGAAAGTGCAAAATGGCAATCTGAAAGTGAATTAGTGTGAGCAGTACTCAAGTAATTTACTTTTTGATTGTCCAATCCCAATATCCTTTCCGTATACTTTTTTTTTGCACTCGGTTATTTATTTGATAAAGTCTGCAGTAAAACACAAGGGTACTTTTCTAGCTTCTATTGTGATTGGCTCCTTGAGGATTCTCGTAATTGTAACTGACAAGTGAAAGGGCAAAGTGTATAACAACACATTCTGTTCTGCGCTGTTCTCTGTTACTCATTCACACTGAGTCATTATTCTCCAGTTCCCTAAACCTTTAGTTTACAACAGAATCCAAAGTCGCTGTAGCACACAAATCCGTTTTGGTGAAAACACAAAGTGATTTTATTGCCTCATTGTAGACTTCAAAACATGGCAAAGTTTTGGGCCACGCAGGGCCCTTTATCAAGCCTTGATAAAGGGCCCTATGTGGCCCGAGACGTTGCCATGTTTTGAAGTCTACAATGAGCCAATAAAATCACTTTGTGTATTCACCAAAACAGATTTGTGTGCTACAGCGACTTTGGATTCTGTTGCAAATTGTTTTTTGGCCCTGAGCAGGGGATCTCATATGCTGTTCAGCACCAGACACCTGAAAAGGTATACGGAGTATAGGTGAGCGCTCTAACTTCTGTGTGGATAAACCTTTAGTTTAGGCTTAGTGTATTAAAAGTACAAGCTAAATGTTTATACTGATATTTATTTACAGTGTTTTTTCATTAAAAGGATTGTTTACCTTTAAATTATTTTTTAATATGATGTAGAGAGTGATATTCTGAGACAATTTGCATTTATTAATATTTGTGGTTTTTGAGTTATTTTGCTTTTTATTCAGCAGCTCTCTAGTTTGCAGTTTCAACAATCTGGTTGCTAGGGTCAAAATTACCCCAACAACCATGCATTGCATAATCATAAATTTACAGCCTTACAGCCCATTTGATTTTTTAGATGGGGTCAGTGACCCCCACTTGAAAGCTGGAAAAAGTCAGAAGAAGGAGACAATTCAAAAACTAGCCAGTTGAACAGTTGTTTAGAATTAGCCATTCTATAACATACTAAAAGTCAACTCAAAGGGGTGGTTCACCTTTATGTAAACATTTATTACTTTTAATAAACTTCATTTTTTTTTATAGGTTTTGAATTGTTTGCCTATTTTTATCTTTCAAATGGGGGTCACAGTCCTCATGTAAAAAATAAATAAAAAACAATTGTAAAATGTCTCATAATATCATACTCTTCATCATACTAAAAGATCATTTAAGGGTGATTGGTGAACAACCAATTTAAAGGTGAACCACCCCTTTAACTTTTGTTATATCATTTTATAGACTTCACAGCCTTCCTTCTAAATAATAAACAGCAATGCATAATATATTTGCGCTCTAAAAATAAATGTTTATAATAATAATAATATGATGCACTAATATAGAGTTTCATCCTTGTATAGGAAGAGCTGTCATTTTATTTCTTTCAGCCACCAGAAAGTGATCCCTTACGTTTTCCCCCGCTCGCTTGCAGAATCTGTGCCCTTCTTCTTATATAGGCTGTGCATTCTACTTTACAGGTATCTATGTCATTGGCTTCAGTTTCCCTGTAGTGCCAAAGGGCAAAGCTCGTATCCGTGTTCAAATTTCTACTGCCCACAGCGATGATGACATTGACAATTGTGTACGACTGTTCACTGAGGTTGGCCGCAAGCATGGCGTCATATCCTGAATAACACAGGACCCCAAATCCACCGACGAAGGGCTGACCAGTAACGTTACGCCAACCAGTGAAGCAGAAGGCATGTGACTGGTACTAGGAGAATTCAATAGAAACAAAATTTAATACATCTAAAAAGCAACCTCAGTATTTAAATACAACCGGACCCTCCTAATGGAATTCATTTTCAACATGAGAAGTATTAATCTGGGATCAAATAATAAATGTTACTGCTGTCATTTTTAAACATGTGCCAGTGTGTTCCTTTGCTTCAGAGTGGGGAGAACGTAATTGTCTCTCTTTTGCACATAGGAAAACATGACAGATTTCGCAGGAGAGTGGTACTAATCTTATATGGGTATCTGACAAAATGTATGGCTGTGGGTACTCTAACAACCTGGGGCAATTCCCTGCCAATGTAATTGTGTTATATTAAGAGAGAAGCTGTGTTCTTTCTGATCACTGGAGGAAACATATTCACTTTTACAAGCATAGACGATGTAACCGTGTCACAATTTATACATATACCTTGCTCTGTACATATGTCTACATCTGTTTCCTTCAGTCACAGGACACATTGTCCCTGTTTATTAGAAAAATGTTTGGGTTCACCCATGTCCTTCACTCTTATCCTAGAAACTCTGTCTAAGATTTGTGCACTCTGAAGGCGTTTCTATTATAAAACACATTAACTTCCCCAGTGGTGCATGCAATTAGTTGGTTCTGGGTCCAACAGAAAAAAAAGCCCCCAAAAACCAGCAGTTGTCCTTTTTTTACCAATATAAATTGAAATCTGAAATTGTTCATTAATTAGGTCCCACTGGACATTCTACACCTTTGGACCTGCAACCACGTTTGCTCTCTACTTACACCACTAAACCTTCCCTAACCACATTACCATCAGCTCTATTTTATCATGGCATTTCCATGCCATTTTACTGAATTTTACCCCATTTCCTGACACTGACTATGCTGTACTTATCCATTTTTACTTGCTGAGCTGTACCAGACCTAGGAGCACAAGGGACTAATAAAAGCCCCCTCCCTTACAGTAGTGATGTACGGGTCAACAAAAATGTGATCTGCACCTGACCCTAACCCACCTGCTCCCAACCAGCATCTGACCCGAATATGGCCAGCACCTCCATTTATAGAACCACGCCTGACTGGCCCATCTCTGATGTCATGGAACGGGGCGAGGCAGGTACCAATCGATTATTGGAGGCTGCTGGAACCAAAAGCCGGCAGAGTCAGGCCAGGGGCTGGGAGAGCAGAAGAACCCAAACCCACCAGCGACCCTCAAAATTAGGGATGCACCAATCCAGGATTCGGTTTGGGATTCGGCCAGGATTCTGCCTTTTTCAGCAGGATTCGGCCAAATCCTTCTGCCTGGCCGAACCGAATCCGAATCCTAATTTGCATATACAAATTAGGGACATGGAGGGAAATCGCGGGATTTTTTTGTTACAAAACAAGGAAGTAAAAAAGGTTTTCCCCTTCCAACCCCTTATTTGCATATGCAAATTAGGATTCGGTTCCGTATTCGGCCGAATCTTTCGAGAAGGATTCGGGGGTTCGGCCGAATCCAAAATTGTGAATTCGGTGCATCCCTACTCAAAATGTGTGTGGAAGTCGTCCTGACAACCCTGGGTTTGGCAGGTTCGCACATCACTAAACCACAGTCCTTGAGATCCATTACTATTAGTTAGCATGGCAGCAGTAGTTCTGTGAAAGTAGGATTTCCCAGGCTCACTATCCCAAGTTGTCATCTTTCCAGTTTAAAAGGCAGTAGTGGAAGAGTCTCCCATGCACTTGGCTGAAAAATGATACCTAGGATACAATAAAAAATAATTTTATTTCACAGTTGTTAAAATAAATTTCCCATTAGATTTCTGAGGAATGGAATGTTAATGACAAGCAGGTATATAGTAGCATTGGTATGGGATAGTCTCCTTTGCACTCCTGTCACTCATCTGCAGGTACATTTGCATGCAGCCACTACTGGGTAGGGTACCTGCCTCCAGGTGCATTGCTGTGTGGCCCAGCCCAAGCCAGTGTCCTTCATCCAGCAGTGCCAGGCCAGCAGTTTAATCTGTGTAAATTGTGCTTGTCTGCATGCCATGCCAGGTGGCCAAGAGCAGGCAGTGTTAGTCCCATCACAGTCTGTGTGTCGCACCCATCTTGGCCAGAAAACTGTTCCAAGGTCCACCCATGTTGATGTGAGTTGGCAGCTGGCTCTCTGCACCAACCACTGACGAATTTCATTCTGGATATTCTGGCTAGCGTTGGCAGATAGCTCTGTTGGCAATTGTAAAGAATCAAAATTCAAACCTTGAACCTCCTGAGCCAGCTTTTTGCGGTACCGACTTGCACCATCATATAGGTCCTGACTGAGTGTAGAAAGCAGACTTGTGCTATAATCTGCAGGTTGCTCCACAGACATCCAGAAAGGATCAAACGAAGATCCAAGGAGCCGAAGTAGTCTGGAAACACGTAGGTGCTTGGGTTTGGGAGAATAGTGGTAGTCTTGAGGAGACAAGGATAGGCTGTAAGGGCGAGTACCAGAGGAGAGTTGGCGGCGGAGTGACCCAATATCCATGTCTTTCTGGGTCCGATTATGGGGCTCGAGATCATTTGTTGGGGCGCAGATTGCTGTTGGCCCCCAAGTCCCAAGAGTCATCAGCCATGATATAACTAGTATGTGTACCATTATTCCTGTCTTGGAGATTATAGAAGTGAGTATCTTTGCTTATTGATGCACTTAAGGCTCCTTAATTTTGCAGTATACTCGTCTTTTTCTTCTGCTTCCTTTTGTCCTTTTTTATAATCTTTGCCTTGTATGTAAATCTTATTCCTGTGCCCTGTTCCTCCTTTACTCCTGTTCACTCACTGCAGTCTGCCTGTCTCCGCTTTCTTGTCTGACTTGTAGTCCCCGGTTATTGCCCTCCCCTCTTCTCTTGTACTGTAATCTCGAAATCCTTGGCAGCATTTTCAATTACTCCCTTTTCCTATCTCTCCGTCTCCCCTCTCACCCTCATTAACTGTTATGTCTCACTTAAATGAAATTGGACAGTAAATGAATCTAGTTTCATTGGGTTTCATTATTATGAAAATAATGAAAAACGATTTTATTGCAATTCTTTCTCTGCAGTCTGTGACTTCACACAACATTATTTGAACACCACTAGCTTGGAGAGAAAGTATGACTGTGTGTAACTTTACTAACCTGGTACCTTCTCCCTATGAGAGGTTTTCCTACTTTTTCCAATATAAAATGGTTCTGTTACTATGTTCTCCTGCTGTATCCTTTTTGTCTTATAATACCTACCTCATATCATTCACTTCCCACCTACAACTCCTGGTCTGTGGGACACTACGATGTGGGAGGACCTTGGGAAGTCACCCCTACATGCACCCACCCCTTAGACAGCACTCATTAAATACATCATTGTAGTAATAAAATTGTAGGTACATAAAGATTTTGCTCCTGAAATATCCCTACTATTAAGCCATTTTATCTGACTTCAGGGGGAAAAAAACTTGCCCAGTTGGCAAAATAGCCAGAAGCACCCAAGGGCAGAATGAGATTTTACCTATGGTCTTTGTAATTTGTATGGGGTCAGCTCCTCTCCTTCATAAAATGTATCCTTCAGACCTATGCAACGTCAGCTGGAAGGTTTTTGGCCCCTAATTTAAAATTAATGGGAACTCTTCTTCCAGAATGGAACTGCATTTCACTTGTGTTTTTGGTTTTAATAGAGAGTTAGGGGAACAATATACCACCTTTTTTCCAAAAACAAATAGCTGCAGTGCCAGTCTTTTGATCTTGCTGAACAGTAGTGATGTGCGGACCAACCCGATACCCATGGAACCCGCAGGTCGGGCGGGTTCGGGTCAACCTCGCACTGCTCCTCGCCACCTTCAAATGCCGCCTTCCGGCTTCTGGTTTATAGTCTTGCGTCTGCTCGCCCCGCCCCTTTTGTGACATCATTGTGACATCATCGGCGGGGCGGCGCGGGTCTATAAAAGGACCCCGGAAGCGCGGGTGCGGGCTGGAGCAGGGCGGGTTAGGGTTGGATGCAGGTCAGGAAAACCCTGACCCTCACATCACTACTGCACAGCAAGTTGCCATTAAAGGAACAGTAACACCAAACAATGAAAGTGTTTTAAAGGAATGACAATATGCGGTAGTGTTGCCCTGCACTATTACAACTGGTGTGTTTGTTTCAGAAAATCTTCTATAGTTTATATAAACAAGCTGCTATGTACCATGGGGCAGCCATTCAAGCACAGGATACAGAGTAGATAAGTTCTGAAGAATTCCATTGTATACTACTCAGCTTATCTGTTATCTCCTGTTTATTCTGTGCCTTTTCTTCTTTTTCAACTTTGAATGGCTGCCCCCATGGCTACACAGCAGCTTAGTTATATAAACTATAATAGAGTTTGTGAAGCAAACACATCAGTTGTAACAGTGCAAGGTAACTACATTATATTGTCATTATTTTAAAGGAGAATTCAACCTGTAATAAAAAAAACCCCTCTCCCTAGCCCAAGTAGACGCCCAAGTAGACGCCCCTCCCTCCTCCCCCCAGCCTACCTGCCCCCCGGGCAAATGCCCCTAATTTTTTACTCACCCTCCGTGCAGATTCTGGGCTCTGAGTTCACGGCAGCCATCTTCTTTCTTCAGTCTTTTTTGGAAGTTTCAGCACATGCCATCTTCTTCTCTTCGGTCTTTATTGGGAAGTAAGTTCCGTATCGGCTCATGTGAAGTTGGAGCAGTCTTCAGGTTTTTGTCAACTGCGCATATGCCCAAAGTCGCACAAATTTTCGAACATTTTCGTGACTTTCGGCGCATGCTCAGTTGTTTGGGACCGGAAATTTACTCCAACTGCGCATGCCCCGAAAATGCCATCAATACACGAAAGATTACCAAAGAAGAAGATGGCTGCCGGGAACTCCGAGGCCAGAATCTGCACGGAGGGGTGAGTAAAAAAATTAGGGGCATATGCCTGGGGGGCAGGTAGGCTGGGGGGAGGAGGGAGGGTGTCTATCCAGGGTAGGGGGGAGGGTTTTTTTTTATTACAGGTTGAATTCCCCTTTAAAACTTTTACATTTTTTGATGTTACTGCTCCTTTAAATCAGTTAGAACATGACGGTTTGAGACTTTAGGTGGCCATACACATAGAGACCCGCTTGTTTCGGTTTTCATCGGGTCTTCTTCTGGCGCTTCAGTGATTTTTGCATGAGCCGATACGGAACTTACTTCCCGATAAAGACCGAAGAGAAGAAGATGGCTGCCGTGAATCTGCACCAAGGGGTGTGAGGGGTGTGTGCGCATACACGCCCGAAAAAGGGACGTATCGGCAGGGAGAATCCTGCAGATCTGGCCTGGCGGGCCCACTTGAGCCGGGGGCCCAACAAGTTTTTTTACCGGTGTCCCAGTCCGACCCTGTTCTTGTTGTTCTTTTTATTTCCAAAATGTTGGGCGGTATGAAATAGATTTAGGAACTTAAGGTATCAATTACTTACAAAAGCAGACCTATCTATGAAAAATGATCAGAGGTAACTTTTAATGTACATTAATATTTTGAAAAGTTTTTAGTGTCAGTGTTGTAACAGCAGAAATGGGCAGGGGCTTGAAGTTATACCCCACTTCCTGTAACAGAAATGTAGCATCACGTGACGTGTTTGTTCAGCTACTAATTAACGCAGAGCCTCGCCACTAGGTGGCGCTGTGGTAAACGACACTTGTTTCATCAAGGTCATCCTGTCAGACACAGCTTCTCTTTAGTCGATGTTTAGGGACGTGACGCAGTGACGCTACAGATTAGTGCCTCTCGTGCGTCAGGTGAATGATTCAGATAGAATTTGTTTTATTATATCGTTAAATCGCTGTGTGATTTTGAAGTTGGAGGTTACGTCACTAGCGGGACTTTTCAACGCTGCTACGTTGTATGTGGAGAAGATTGTGGGAGCAGTAGTTCATATATGCGAGGCTGTATGTTTACCGCTATGAAAGCAAATGGTAATAGTGCAATTGAATCTGCCAATTAGAAGACGGTCGCCTTTACTGTTTGAGTCGCATGAGCTATTCTCATAGGGCGACACCTTGTGGTCACACTTACACAGTGCACTTATAGTGTCTCCATGGAAACGAGGCCTTTATTGGCTGCTCACTTGTACATTCAGCTCCGACTCATAAATGATTATTGGCTGAAGAGACTGTTCTGTCAATGGAGCCACTGGGTGGGCTGGGACACTTTCACATCTCTTGTGGGGCCACATTGTATCCCTGAGACTTGTATTAGGGCAGGCCATAAGGAGAAATAATTGCAATAAGAACAGTGGCTATGGTGAGGGTGCTTTCATGACTATACAGCATGCGCTTCTTTATAGCGAGGATGGGAATCTGTGTCCCTTAATGGCGGCCACAGACATTGCAATTATGATCTTTCCAAGAAAGATTGTTTGTTTCAATACGTGTAGAGCTGAATCGTTAGATATACAGGTAGAAACAACAGAATTCTACCTGTATCTGACGATTAAGCACTAACAATGGCAAATCGTCTGAAAATCTGTTTCGTACAATATTATTGGTGCGTCTATGTCCCTTAACTCTCTGTTCCATTGTCCGGACTCACCTTGCAATGTGGGTTGTACAGCCCTGATTCATCTTAGCTGGGGGGCACCGCCTCCCTGTATTATAAGTCCCGCCCCTCCAACATCTGCCCAGGGTTGGACTGGGGGGCCCACCGGGCCGCTGCCCAGGGCCCCCCATCCGGGCCCCTACCCCCTGTTATGACACGCCGAGTCGGCTCGGCACATCACAACAGGGGGTAGGGGCCGACTCGGCGCGCATGTATAAAAGCCGGAGCGCATGTTTAAAAGCTGGCACACATGCACTAACGGCGTCACTCAGCGCGCATGCGCATTTGGCTCTGCGCAGGAAAACAGTTTTGGGATACAATCCGGAGAGGGGTGTCTGGCCGGGGGCCCACCGGGTTTTTCCCTGGTGCCGGGCCAGTCCGACCCTGCATCTGCCGCAATGTGTTGCAAATGAGAGATTTGCCACTAGGGTTGCCACCTTTTTATAAAATCACCACCGGAAGGTGGTGGGCGCGGGAACAAAAGGGGCGGGCTGTGATGTAAAAGTGGCAGGATGTGATGTAAAATGGGGTGGAGTCACAGAGCGCAATGGCCAGAAGGCAGAGAAAAGGTACGTTTTGCGCAGATTGGGGGCGGCCAAGGGCTTTTGTTAGGGGTATTACAAATTTACATTGATGGTAAACTTGTAATACCGGCCTTGGCAGGTGTTTTACCGGCTAGGCCAGTAAAATACCGGCCGGGTGGCAACTCTATCTGCCACTAAAGGAGAACTAAGCCCTAAACATGAATATGTACATGAATGAAATATTTTATATAATGAACTTACTGCCCAGCCTAAATGTTCAGCATCTCTATAACAGTAATGATCCAGGTCTTCAAAGTTGTGGATTTTGTTAGACATTTGCACATGATTAGTCTGGGCAGCTGTTGAGAAGCTAAGTTTAGGGGTGATCTCAATTTATCAAACGAAAAATGAGGCTGGCCTGTCATAGAAGCAAATGCTACAAGGCTGATGATTTAATTCTGATGTACATTGCACTGGTTTGTGAGCCGCCATGTAATGGATATGAATGAATTGCTAATCATCTTATATTTGATATGTACTGTATATTGATTGTGAGTGGGTCCCTAAGCTCAGTAAGTGACAGCAGCACAGAGCATGTGCAGTGAATCAGCAGAAAAGAAGATGGGGAGCTACTGGGGCATCTTTGGAGAGACAGATCTTTACTGCTAAAGGACTGTGGTTGCCTTGGGCTGGTACAGAAACCCAAAACCTACATATCCTACTTCATTAGTTAAGCTTTAGTTCTTCTAACATGGAGAACAGACACATAGTTGCAAATGTAACATGTTAACAGTTCCTTATTTTTTCACAAGTACAAAGAGTGGCCAAATGACTGATCAATATGACCCACTATAACCTTTTCTACAGAATGTAACTAAGTAAAGTGGATATCAAGTACTGGCATCGTTTATATTACAGTCAAAATACCTCAATGTATAAGTGCAAAATAAGCTTTTGTTTATTTGTGTGAAATACACTTACACACAGTAGAGAATGTTGGCATAATGTACAGTTCAACAACATGATCAACCTATGTGTAAAAGTATCACCAAGGACTATACAATATTGTTATTTAGGGACACACAGTAGAGATTCCCTAATTGGCCAAGCTGCTTCACTGTCGCCTGATGTCTTCTCTCGAAGTCTGTTCCTGTGCTCTATTGTTTGTCAGACAGACATTTAAATATATCTCTACATGTTTGAGTCCAGTGCACCCTCCATAGTAACTTCATTCTGTGTTTGTTCTTAGGTCACAGAGAAGATGGCAGGGCAGGGACCGAAGCCAAGGACTGCTAAAAAGCAAAAAAAAATACCCAAAAGACGCAAACGCTTGGAAAAGAGGGAGGTTCAAGGTTAGAGAAAAATAACAGGAATTGATTAAATGTAATTGTGTTGCTGAGCCCTCAATAAAAAAAATATGAGAGCATTTCAGTTGCCAGGGCTTTATCATTCAGTGTATATGCACATAGTTCTTGACATGAGTGACAGGTAATACAATACCTTGTAGTCCAAATCCTCACATGTAGTGTTATCCAAAGATTATTTAAAAGAATAGGATTGAAGCAGAAACTAGCTGCAATTTTACCTTTATTGGTCACAAATGGTTACTGATAAAGGTAAAATTGAGGCTAGTTCCTGCTTGAAGCGTGCGCTTTCACTTAGGGGCAGATTTATCAAGGGTCGAAGTGAAAATTCAATATTTTATTTTTTATATCTCTTTATTTATGATTGTTTTTCAATAAAAAATAAAAAACAATTGAAGCAAAAACATAAGTAAATCCAAAGTAAACAAAAAAATACCAAAAAGTACAGAAATCATAACAATGGCTTGGATAGTGGTTAGTAAATGGAACTCTTTTTTTTTTCTCATAGAGGATAATAAATCACAGGCATTGTAGAGTATTTTCTAATACAAGCCAACTAGTACAATAACAAAGTATCACAGTAGAACTTTAATCTATCTGAGCTTCCGTAGCAGATAGGAGACCCAAGGGGCCCAAATTTCTGAGTGAATATCCAGAGTATCCTCCAAGAGAGCTGTAAGATAGTGCATATTTTGTATGTAATCAAGTCTCTGGCAGAATTGTAATAGCGAGAGTTTAGGAGCAACCCAATTCAGAGCTATAACCCATCTAGCAGCCGCTATTATTTGAGACATTAGTTTCCTATGAATGATCGGTAGTGACCGGTGCGGTAGGCAAAATAATGCTTCATCCAGATTAGGTAAAATCGTACTTCCAAATATTCAAATATTCGTGTCGCAATCTGGTATATTTGTGACCAAAAGGTCTGCACTATATTACAGTCCCACCATGTATGCATATAACTGCCTGGTTGTTGAAATCCAAATTTTTTTATGGCCAAAATTGTCAAATTTGACTAGGGAATTGTTAAAATCCGATTCAAGTTTTTTAAAAGATTCAAATTAGATTTTCGAGATTTATCATACACTGGCCCTTTAAGAACTCAAATTCGCCACCTTAAACCTGCCGAATTGCTGTTCTAACCTAAGACGTCCTGGGATCAACTTGGAGTTATTTACAGCCTTCCTGGCATCGAATCAAGTTTTTTAAATCCAAAATGAATTCAATTAGAGTTTGCGGGTCGATCCTATTCACCTGAGTTTCAAAAATTATTATTTTTTTAATAGATTGCAATTGGTTGAATTTCGAGTTCATGGGAGTTTAAAATAACTCCCATGAACTCGAAATTCGACCCTTGAAAATCTGCCCCTTAAAGTTTGAAATTTTGGTTCATTCATTGTACATGGGACCTGTTATCCAGAATGCTCGGCACCTGGGGTTTTCTGGATTAAGGATCTTTCCGTAATTTAGATCTTCATACCTTAAGTCTACTAGAAAATCATGTAAATGTTAAATAAACCCAATAGGCTGGTTTTGCTCCAATAAGGATTAATTATATCTGCGTTTGGATCAAGTACAAGCTATTGTACTGTTTTATTATTAGAGAGAAAAAAGTAGTAATTTTTCAAAAATTTGGATTATTTCATTATAATGGAGTCTATGGGAGATGCCCTTTCTGTAATTCGGAGGTTTCTGGATAACGGGATTCCGGAGAACGGATCCTATACCTAAATTTAAAAACAACTGCAGGCAGACCAACTGCCATTACATAAAAAGAACTCACACCCTTTGATTTGATTTACATCTAATGATGTCAGACATAATTTTGGACTATGAGGTCAATGAAGTATGGACTGTGTGACTGAGTGGTGCTATATTTCATTGTATTAGTCAGAGCCACCTGGTAATGTTATAAGTAGCCCAAGTTCATTGGTTTTAAAGAATAATGACAGTTCTTTGAATTCCATTTTTAATTGTCTTATTTTGGAACTACAGATGCTTCAAATCTGTAGCGTGGCTCATTAAGGGGCCCTGAAGACCTGCTGGATTACAGATGATCTGTCCTTTCCCAAACTGTACCTGTGACACATCGTATTCTCAGGTGTTTGATGCTGCAGCTTCTCTTTACTTGCTGGAGTTCTGATCATTCAGGCTGTTATCATGAACAAATGAAACAGTAGAAGATGGCCATGCATATTTATGGCCACTCATATTTGTTTGTTGGCCAGCAGCCCGATCAGTTGGATACTATGCATGGCCACCTTTAGAGATTACATTTTCTCCGACAGTGTTGACAGTAGCTCCATTTATACAATGTTATTTACATTTATCTTTTTTGTCGTGTAGGTGATCCTGCCCCTGATAAAGTCCTGAAATCACCTAAACGTATGCCAAGAGAAAGAAAACGTGGAATAAGTAAAGCCTTTCCAGATGAAGGTGCTACAACAGCCAATTCAGAAAACTGTGAGAATGAGGTTACTTTAAAGGGATACTGTCACGGGAAAACATGTTTTTTTTTTTTCAAAAAGCATCAGTTAATAGCGCTGCTCCAGCAGACTTCTGCACTGAAATCCATTTTTCAAAAGAGCAAACTGATTTTCTTATATTTAATTTTTAAATCTGACATAGGGCTAGACATATTGCCAGTTTCCCAGCTGTCCCAGTCATGTGACATCTGATAAACTTCAGTTACTCTTTACTGCTGCATTGCAAGTTGGAGTGATGTCACCTCCTCCCTTCCCTCCCCAGGCAAAATGACCTGAGATGGCTACCAACACACCAATATTATAACTAAAAGAAATTCACTTATTGGTCCAGGAATGACATTTTATAAGATAGAGTGAATTATTTGGAGTGTAATTTTGGAATAAAAACTAAACCATAAAAATCATGACAGAATCCCTTTAATGTGTTATTTATATTGGTTCCTTGCCTTATCCACCTCCTGTCAGGAGAGCATGACTCCTCTCCCAGCTCTCCATTTAAAACTCATAACCCTTTGAAGTCTCTTGTTTCATATTTAGTTGCTGTTTTCTTAACTGATGCTCAGTAGCCAACCCCTTCCAATACTTGTAGAAATGCGGAGTTTTGTATGCACAACCTATTGTTTTCAGAATCAGATCTGCAGACAAAGAGCCTATTCCCAGTAAGTCTAATACAGTCAACTCCTAAATCAAACCCCAACAAAGTGTTGTTTCAACCATTTAAAAATGAAGATTATAAGGCAGATTTGGCCAAACCTGGGAATCATAGTTTAACAACATTGGGGGGGGGGGGGATTGAAGGTTGCCTGCATCAGTTTTAAGCCCTGTCAACTATCTGTAAGTGTTACAGTAAGTTTAGTCATAAGCAGTCATTCGGCTTATACTTGCAAACCAACAAAGAATTTTACAAGACTTCACAGTCCTTTAAAGGGGTTGTTCACCTTCAATCAACTAGTTGTTTTCAGATAAATCACCAGAAATAACAACTTTTTCCAATTACTTTCTATTCTCTATGTGTCTATGTGCCGTTTTTCTAATATTGAAGTGTAAAGTGTAATTTTTCACCTTCTAAAGCAGCTCTGGGGTGGGGGGTCGCCGACACTGTAAACTGTTCTAAATGGATACATTTAGTTGATACATTTCTTATCTTTGTACCAACTGAGCAGAATCTCTGGGTTTCATTGCAGGCAGCTATTAGAATTGATACAATAGTTGCTAATACTACAGAGATGTTGCTGAGAAATGTATCAATTAAATGTTGCAAAATTGTAACAGTTTAGAATCTGCACCTGAATTACTGAGCTGCCAGACTCAAACACCAGAGACAGGAACATTCAACTTTAAACTTAGATTTTGAAAAAACAGTAAAAAATAAATAATGGAATGTAATTGAACAAAAGTCTTTATTTCTGGGGAACAATCTGAAAACAACTGAACTGAAAAAAGTGTTTGGAAGGTGAACAACCTCTTTAAGGGAGAAATCAACCTTTTCTGAAAAAAACCCGTACCCCCCACCCCAGGTAGACCCCCCAGGCTAACTACCCCACCCCCTGGGGAGATGCCCAATGCTTACCACTCACGCAGATTCTTCCAGCTAAGTTCCACGCGTCCATCTTCTGCGTCCTAGGTAAGCTGACTGCGAGATCGGTATTTCTGCGCATGCGCAGTTGGAGCAGTTTGTCGGTTTGCGCAACTGCGCATTTGCGAATCTCCCAGTCAGCTTACCGAGGATGCAGAAGATGGACGCGTGGAACTTCACTGGAAGAATCTGCCGCGAGGGGTAAGTATGGGGCATCTCCCCGGGGGGGTAGTTAGCCTGGGGAAGGGGTGAAGGGGGTCTACCCAGGGTGGGGGGTGGGGGTTTTTTTCAGAACAGGTTGAATTCTCCTTTAAGTGGCCAGGTTCAGTCAGTAACAGTTTGTACACTGACCAGTAGATGGCATCATTGTCCAAATAATGGAAAGCAAGTCATTATATGAATGTAGTAAAGAGATCCACTGTTACATCTATTCCACAGTATATGTAAAATCATGCTGGAATATTCAATGCTAAAATATCATTAAGCCATTGACAAGTAGCTGGCACAATAAACAAAACACTGACGTAGTTTTCCGATATGGTATTAAGTGAATCCCCTTAAACAGTTTGGCATAAATTCTACATCTAAAACTCTACCTAAAGGATGCAGCACCTTTCTTCCATGAGAATTTACATCACTAATTATTTGTTACAGGTACACAACATATACAGCTGTCAAAACTCAATTCCCATGCCTTATTTACTAAACCTCAGTGTGGCGTGTGCTCATGTGTAGTAACTACTGTTCTCCCCATGATACAACAACCAGATTGCCTGAAAATATCATTTTGTGTATGAGAAATCTTACAGTTATTACCAAGCTTATACACATGGCTAAACATCTAAAAATAATATATATATTTATAATTTTGTTTTTTTTTGGACCAGTAGATGGTGCTCATTCCATTTTATTTTTCTAACGGATCGTGCAGCTCTTTAGTAGCTCTAGTTCTGCTTATGAAAGTCACTTTAGCTCCACGGTGTAGATACTTATGTCAATCTGTTTTACTTATTTATTCATTGATTATTTATTATTATTGCAACAATTACAGTACAAACATTTAGGTTATGCAAATTGAAGGTGCAAAGTTTACTAAAGGTCTAGTCACCTTTACCAGCCAATCAGCAGGTAGCATTTACTGGTCACCTGTTTAAAAGCAAACATCTTATTGGATGCTATGGTTTAGTGCACCATTGCAATCATTGTGCCTTTTATTACATAAGGGGGATATAATTTAATGCTCAGTATATGTCTCTAATGACAAAGGCATCAGCATAACTCTAGCCATGTATGGCACAGACTGTGGTTGAACATATGTTACTGTGTAAATGCAAGCAAGTCGTCTGGCTGAGAATCAGTAGCACCTTCCGTTTGGGCCTTCCAAAAGCTGTGGTCTATCACATGCTCCCAATGTTACCCCACAGTAGAGGTGCATAGTGCATGTGCGAGTGCTGAACTAGACACTCCATGAGCTCAGTATTGGGAGAGAGCACCAGATACAACAAGTACATGACAGTAACAAGTATAGATTGCCTGATCGGAATAATGCTGGCATGAAACTCTGTTCATGGGGATAGGACAGAAGCTGACACAAGTTCAAGAGAGACCATTGTCTTTTGTATTGTAAGTGCATTGTAAATACCACTAATAGCAATATATAACTATACTAGCTGCCCTGTCTCACACCTTTTTTACTTCATATTTATCTAATGTGGCATCACAGGGACATGATCATTTTTAAGCTTTAATTAGTGGAAACTGTTCCCCAAAATCTATGTCTCCCAAATTCTTATGATTATGTTTATAATTAAGGTTGCCACTGTAAAGCACAGGGCCTGCATTATAAATGGTAATCTGAATGGCACAGACTGTCCACCATTGAGGTGACTGGGGAACTGCTGAACCAAAACACACTAATGGGGGGGGGGGTCTATCGAAGGCCTAATTGGGAGAGCAGTTTTATTTCAGAAACTGATTGGAGGTATTGTGTTTGATAGTCCAGATAATGATGAAACACACTATCTCATGGAGTGAGGGGGTGTAAATCCCTGTTAGAGAAATCTCCATGAACTGCAATATAACACATCCTTCTTTTTTTTTTTTAGTAGCCTCATAAATAGAAAGATCAATCCACACCCACGTACTTAGAATGCACTCTGCACAAATCCCTGGCTACCTGGGGAGCATGCTTTACATGCAGCGCTGTGCTAGTCTCACAGTACATGTTCTAAAAACAATTTATTTCTCACTGATGATTTTACCATTAGCATTGCTATCCAGAATGATTGATATGCAATATGTGATCTCAGGATTGCAGGAGACCTAACATTAACATGATTTTAAACTATTTTGTAGACACAAGCCAGAACCCCAAGAGAAGAAAGAGAGAGAAACAGAAAGCTGAAATGCCAAGTGCAAACGAGGAGAAGGAAGGCACATTTGAAAGTTCCAAGAAAAGGAAGAATTCGAAAAAATTTGTGGGGGCACATGTTTCCATACAGGGTATGCTGCAGTTGTACCAAATCATGTATAAAATTCCTTGCATCTGTAATGAATCATGGGCTCTTATTGTTTTATAGGAGGGATATGGAACGCTGTGCTAGTTGCCAGGCAGATTGGGGCTAGTGCCATAGGTATGTTTTTGGGGTCACAGAGGACCTGGAAAAGCAAAACTCTCGATGACAAGGCAGCTGAGCGGTTTCAAAGAACCTGCAAAGAGCTAGGATTCCAGTCTCACTATATCTTGCCACATAGTCCCTATTTGATGAATTTGGGATCCCCTAAATCAGGTGAGGTCAGCTTTATTTCCAGAGCTCTCCCTGCACTCACAATACCCGAGGTCCATAGCATGTATAGTCTTCCTCCGTGTATTCACAGATGTGCTTCAGAAGAGTCGTGCTATGCTTGTGGATGAGTTGCACAAGTGCCACCAGCTGGGTCTTACAATGTACAATATCCACCCTGGGTCCCGTGTTGGTGCTATATCTGTCAACAGGTGTCTGGAGCTCATTGCTGATGGAATCAACCTTGCCCACTCTCAGATTCCAGGGGTCACTGTGGGTAAGTGTCCTTCATGTGTCTTTTCCTATGTCCAGTAGCTTGCAGCTCAATCATTTTATAGTCAGTCCTTATTTATCCTTCATTTAGAGTGAAGTTAGAAATCCCCACAGTCCACTAACGTGAAATTCCGCCACTCTCTATTCATTTCTATGGGATTTTTAAAAGAGCATTTATCAGTGGGTGAAAGTGGAAGTTCACCCTTTGATAAATATGCCTTTAAAAATCCCATAAAAATGCAGATTGGTGAAATTTTGCTCTAGTGGACTGTGGTGATCTCTAACTTCACTCTTTGATAAATATACCCCTATGTATCTCTTCACAACCACTGACTGGTCTGAACAATTCTCATCTTCTCTATTCCTGTATTAGCAACTGTCCCTCTAGCACTGCCTCTGTCTGTCCTAGCAACACCTGATGTGTAAGTATTTATCCACGGTTTATTCTCTTACTCAGTACTGGAGAATATGAGCTGTCAGGGTAGTACAGTTGGTGGACTGTTTGAGGAGCTGCGTGGAATTATAGACCTTGTTGTAGATAAATCTCGCATTGGAGTATGCCTTGATACATGTCATGCTTTTGCTGCAGGTGAGTGGCAAATATGTTTTTTTTTTCATGTTAGTCCTGCAAAGATAGGTCTTCCTAACCTCTTGATTCACATATTTCTGCAGGTCATGATCTCTCAAAGAAGGCTGGACTTGAGAACATGCTGGATAAATTTAGTACGGTTGTTGGTCTTTCCTTCCTAAAGGCCATACACCTAAATGATTCCCAAGGTTAGCTAGTGTTTATGAACATGTGTCTACATGTTGGATTGATTGAGAATCGAATTAATCTGATATCATATTACATATGCTCTTAGGCTGTTTTTCAAAACTGTGCACAGCTGCTAGTTTGATTGACCCTAAAAACTAATAGCTATACATTAAAATGTTAAAAAACGAATGTATAAAATGTAATGTAATTGTACTGCTGCCTACATTATACAATATCTGCAAGGTGTACCCTGTTTATACAGCTTAGGCTCCAGTGAATTGTGATTCTTGCTTATCCTTCCCTTTTGATCACAGGAGAAGTTGGCTGCAAGCTGGATCGCCATGAAAAAATTGGGCATGGTCACATTGGGTTAGAAGGTTTCAGACACGTGATGAATGAGCCACGATTTAATGGCATTCCCATGATACTTGAGACTCCCCTCAGGTATGTACACCTCAAAGAGGGGGGGGCTACTCTGGAGAAATCATACTTTTATTTAATTGGATGTGTAGGTATATAAGATGACATAAGAGTTGAATTCACAGATTGTCTTTAAGGACTAGTAATTGAAAGGGGAAAGAGCTGCTGTTTACTGTATTGCAAAAAAAAAAGCAAATTTGAGCAAACATTTACTTTATCTGCCAGTGATCCAGTTCAATAAAGTATTATTATTAACATGTATTTATGTAGCACCAACATATTTCGCAGCACTGACAGTTTAATAAATAATCCTCCCTGAAATGCTGGACCAGTTCAATATACTGTAAGTTTTGATACACCTATGAAATATGTACAGGTCTGTTTCATTCACCTTTAAATTGTTATATTGAGCTGTTAATGGTATTGGTATTCTGCAGAGGGTTATGGCACTGCTATGTGGGCTAAACTGTGGTCAGACACCCACCTCAGCTTAAAACAGATATCAAAATATATTGTTGTAATAATCAACCTACTGTAGGTTTTAGGACATTCACCATTAAATATCCACCTTACTGGCCTCCAGCAAACTTGCCACTAACCATTTGGGCGCAGTTGATTATGCTAGGCCGTAGGTTAAACTGGTTATTATGTCTATGTATCTATAGCCCCTAACCAAAGTAGGTAACAGACAACAACAGAAATGAGAATATATATATATATATATATATATATATATATATATATATATATATATATATATATATATATACAGGGCCGCCATTAGAAATCACGGGGCCCCGTACCACAAAATTTTTGGGGCCCCCTGGGCCCCGCCCACACTGACGACCAAGCTCCGCCCCATATCCCGCCCACTCCACATCGCAGTTAAAAGACCACACAGACATCAGCGCTAAAAAAGTAACCCCCCCCCACACAAGTTGTTAAAAGCTATTGATGGTCAGGGCCCCCTTATAAAAAATTGGGGCCCCAAAAAAAAAATTAAATTTTTTTTTTTTTTTTTAAAAACATTGGTGGCAGGGGCCCCCTTATAACCTTATAAGTTAAAAAAAACTTGGGGCCCCAACAAAAAAAATGTAAAAAAAACTAAAAAAAAACAAACATTGGCGGCAGGGGCCCCCTTATAAGTTAAAAACAAATTGGGACCCCAAAAAAAATGTAAAAAAAAAATTTTTTTGAAAAAAAAAACTGGTGGCAGGGGCCCCCTTACAAGTTAAAAAAAATTGGGGCCGCCAATTTTTTTTGTTTTAAAACAAAAACACACAAACTGGTGTTCAGTAGAATTGAACTCATGGCTTCAGTACTTCAACTTCGCCTCCTTTCGTGACTTCGGGTCTTTGCGCTGCTTCAGGACTTCAATTTCTGCTGTTTTCGTGACTTCGGGTCTTTGCGCTGCTTCAGGACTTCGGCTTCGGCTGTTTTCGTGACTTCGGGTCTTTTCGGCGCTTCATGACTTCGGGTCTTTTCGGTGCTTCGGGACTTCGGCTTTTTCCGTGACTTCGGGTCTTTTCGGCGCATCGGCTTTTTGGCACTTCCGCAAGAGGCAACGCAAGAGGCAAGACGTACGGCTCGGGCGCTCGTAAGGGGGGCCCGGATCTTCAAAAAATGCAGCGCTGCCGGGCCCCCCTTCATGCCCGGGCCCGGTACGCTTGTCCCCCTGATGGCGGCCCTGTATATATATATATATATATATATATATATATATATATATATATATATATATAGTGATACCCTATTTGAAAGCAGGATGTTCAACTGTTCTATGAATAAAGCTGAACACTATTGTTCATTCTGTTTTGTTTCAAACATATTTCTACGTGGGGCTGCCATTTTAGGGATGGCATCTCAATGGGTTCAGAAGCGCGGGGGACATGCGGGAGATTTGCTAGCTCTTTAAATCTCATGCATGCCAATCCCTGTGCTTTAGACCAGACCATAAGATTTGAGAATGTGTGGAGGGGGGAGGCGGGAAGGAGGAAAGGGGAGCAACAAGTGGTCCCAGCCTATGGCACCCTATGTATAAATCCAGCCCCTGGAATATCCACTGAAACAGTGTTCCAGACAACGGTCAAATGCTTAAATTTTAAAAATCAGAATCCTGTATAATGTCCTGTATAATAGCAGCGCTACAGCCCTAGTTGCTTTGTTTATAACCTGAGAGCATCTCTTTTACATTCCCTTTCAGCGCAGCAACACTACTAGCACTTGTGACCAAGATGTTACCTTGTATCTCATGACTTAGTACCCACTTCAGGAATTTGTTAAATAGGAAAAGCTGGTAAAGGCACATTTGGGAAACACTTTAACAAGCACTGTGTATAGTTGTTTATTGTGTATGTGTCAGATCCGTGCAGCAGGAAACTGAAACTACTGATCTGTGCAGCTAATGGCAGCACTGAAACATGCAGGACAGTCATCAAAATGCTATGTTTAGCACTGGAGGAGACAGGGAATAGGCAGATATAGGCCTCCTCTGTGGTTGTTAAAAAGTCACTATACCACATGTAAGATTTAGATTCCTGTACAGGTGCATAATGTAAGTATTGAGGCCAGTATAATATATAGTGTAGTATATGATTACTTTACTAGTGCTTTTCCACTCGGTTGCCTAGGCAGCCTAACAAACTGACACTAGCTTCCTTATTTGCTCCCTTACCTCTCCTAGTGTGTTACCATCTTCCTACAAGAAGCAAGGATGGCATAGTTCTGCAACCCAGGAGTAGGACTGGTTTTATGGGTTCAAGTGGAAATGATACATTTACAGACATACTTAACACCATTCCGACATAGGTATTACTGTATCCTGCGTTGGGATTTTAGACCTACCAATGCTGGACTGAACAATTTGTTTTTAAGTGCCTTATTATATAACAGGCCATGCATATTGTGTCATCTCTATTTTTTATCTCTTTTTCTTTGCAGCTCAGATGACCATGCTAAGGAGATCGACCTGCTGTATTCTCTGTGTGCAAAAGGTCGAGGAGCAGCAAAGACCAAGAGAAAGCGCTGATCCCACCCATCTCTTACTGCTTCTCAGCAGGTGTTATGACAACTGATCTTTCAACCCAAAGATGTAAGAATAGTCATTTGGTAAAAGTTGGGCAGTCCTGTTGGCTCAGAATATATCCAGTTAGTATTGTCAGTTATGTAATGATGTTAGTACCTGTTATAGAGACTGTAGAATTGGGAGAGGGTCCTAAAAGTGTTCCTAGTTGTTGATGAGGAACAACGAAGCTTAAAGCAGAAATAGAGCTCGGAAAGGGTGGGCTCATACATAGGTGTAACCTGCCTCATGTTGCCTCAGTATGTAGCCCAATTTAAATGTCTACATTCAATCACTGGACATGGCGAGAGCATAACGGGTGGGTTGCATTAAGCCTGTTATTTTTGGAGTATCGCTTACATTCGGTCACATCTTATTGTTGCTAAGTAAGGGTTTAGGGTGGAGTTGTGTCATTTCCATACAAAGCGCTAGACGCAGGTCAGTGATGCTGAACTATACTCTGTGGAGGCCGTGTAGAACCAGGGAATTCCCCCTTGCGTCCTGCACGGTGTCCAGTCTGTATTCCCAGCTCTTTCAGCAATGCTCATACAGTTATGCACAGTTAATGCTAAGTTCCATATACCATCTTTTACTTAAAGCTGAATTGTGTAAATACTGTATATTTCAGCATTCAGAGATGTTTGATCATTAAGCTGTAAGAATTAAAGATTTGATATGGAATCATACCGTTCAATGACAACTTGCTTTATCTTATACTTCACATATGGGAGTTAGTTTGCTTGGCTACATAGTGTGTTGTGGACCACATAGTAAGGCCTGTGTACATAAAGAATGTTTTACCTCTGTCTAGTAATACGGACATATTCCTACCATGATTCCTGATATTCCTATCATTATTCCTGATTTCTAGAAGTCCTTGTTTCACACATCACATTGACAATGTAGATATATGTGCAAGCTCAGCCGGTTCCAGCATTGTTATCTGATTAATATTAGAACAAACAGACACATATGAGAAGCAAGGACTCCACTCTCAGGGGCAAATTCACTAAAGCGCGAAGCGCCGAACGCTAGCGTTAATTCGCTAGCGTTGGCCATTTTCGCTACTGCGCAAATTCACTAACGAACGCTGGCGTAGTTTCGCTAGTGTTACTTCGCAACCTTACGCCAGGCGAATCTTCGCTAGCGGCGAAACTACGCAAATTCACTAACTTGCGCAGTGTAGCGAACGCTACCTTTTACACTAGACTTCCTTCGCCACCTCAGACCTGGCGAAGCGCAATAGAGTAGATAGGGATTGTTTAAAAAAAAGTAAATTTTTTTTCTAAGACCTAAAAAAACCCTGGCGTGTTTTCTACATGATGGCTGATAGGCTGAAAAAGATCGAAAATTTTTTGGGGCTCCCCTTCCTCCCCCCTACATTTCCTGACTCATGGCAACTTACCTAGACAGTGGGCACATGTGTAGGGCAAAATAAAAATTTTATTGGCTGATTTGAAGGTTTTCTAGGCATTTGTAGTGCAGATACGTGTTCCTCCATTGAAATTTGAATTTCGCGCCGTATGCAAATTAGCCTTCGCTAGCGCAACTTCGCTTTATATAGCGAAACGCTAGCGCAACTCTGCAACCTTTCGCTACCCCTGTGCGTAACTTCGCATTTTAGTTAATTTGCGTAGCGCTGGCGAAAATTCGCCTGGCGAAGTGCGGCGAAGTTGCGCAACTTCGATTCTTAGTGAATTTGCCGCTCAGTCTGAGAAACACTTATCTAGACTTGTAACACAAATAAAACATGGATACAGTAGCCTATTGTAATGTAACAAAGATGGAGCAGAGAGCTCTAAACCCTCAGTGGACTATCTCAGCTGATCAGAGATGGGAACGTTCCTTTAAATCCTTGTTTTTAACCTTGGATAACCACATGTATTCCAGCCACAAGGATAAACTCACTTAAAGTGAAGGAAAGTTATGGAGTATTTTTTGTAAATGTGCTCCATGTAGAATGATGTCAGACGTGTTATCCCAAATATACTTTATTAAACTTTAGCAAAACCCAAGAAGGTAATAAAGGAACCGCTGCAGTTTTACTATCCACTAGCCATGGAAGAGAAAACAGGAATGGAAGCATAATGTGCAGAAGTACATGACCTGCTAATAAAGTCTGTGAGGGAAGAAGTAGGAAGAAGTCCAGGGGGGTGGCTTAGTGCAGGTCACTGATGTCCGGCTCTTTCACACTGGCATAGGGAGGCTCAGCTTCTTGCCCTTGAGAACTGGAAATAAAGTAGGATGAGTAACTGCCATTTTCATTTGTAAGCTTGATAACAGGAGGACTTCCACTGGTTAGTGCCCTGTCCTATGTATACTGCATAATAATAATGATGGCAGCCATATATTTGATACTATGAAGCAACAGGTGCATTTGTCCTAGAAAATGTATTCTCCTCTAAAGGCCTTTCCAGTTCATACACATACATTTGTCATTGCATACATGGGGGAGGGGGCAGGTGCAGAAAACATATGAGCTGACCCTTTCTGTGCCTTACGGCATACGTGCAATATGTTGGCTGCTGCCACCTGAGCGACCAGCACACACAGAGCTTAGCATGACCATCTGCTGTGGACCTGAATATAAATCCTGTATTTCTGCACACAGAGAGGCAATGTAAAGTGCAGCTGCATGCTATATTCCAACAAGTAACCTCTATATCTGTGTGGGTGCTTTGTGCATTTCCCTATGTATCCTGTAAAAAAGTGTTAGGATTTAGTCCTTGTACTTCAGTGTGTGTTACCTGGATATTAGCTCCCCTCTGATCTAGCCACTGCTTTGCACCTGTTCCTTACCTTTGGTAACATAGAGGTAGAAGAAGTCGAAGTAAAAGATGGTTTGCACTACGCCCGACACTACTGCGATCTGATCGTAGAACTTCTCAGTGTGGTAGCGCCAGATCCAGTTGGCCAAGTAAAGCACACGATAGAGGCCCAAGAAGAAGAGATAGTGGGTAGTGATAGATTCCGCTTCTCCTGTCTTACTGATCATGAAGAGCTGGGGAAGGATGGCCACCGACTCCAAGTAGATAGAGAAGGTCCATAAGATCTGCAGAGAAAATTACATTCAGAGGTTGGGTTTTCATACAAATAGGATCCAAAGAGGAGAAAGCCTAGATTTGTGTATCTCACAGAGAAGGCACTTTGCACAATTCCCCATGGAAACTATATTCTTCCAACAGAAGGGGGCGCCAAAACTTGTGCCTCTTTCTCTGCGTGTGGCAATGCCTACATTTGGCATAGGAGGTGGGTGGTATCTGTTGGCTTGCCCCGAGTTTAGGGGTCATTCAGAACAAACAGACCAGAAGTAAGGTGGTTACAAGGTGTTGGTGCAGAATACAGGGTTCCTTTGCACCCATAGGATCTGTGATTGGCACAATGATGTGGTTTTGGGAGGGATAGTTGCAACTGATTTCTGAAATGGGCTCTAACAAGTGCCTTGATTTCACAGCACTTAATAATAAATGATAAATAAAACATAACATCACATGGCATTCAGGGAATGGGCTCCATCTGAGCAGCAAGAAGTCACAATTATATTTTAAAAATAAAAACAAATTGCATTTTCCCTCAAATACCATCAAGATGTGTGTTATGGAATGCCACAGGGCAGAACAGAGGAATCAGTTTGGCCAATGGCAGATAGGATTGAATGGGATCGCCTGTGACGGTTTCGGCCAGAAAATATAAACTTGAACATTAGAGCATGTGATGGGTTCAGGCAAATCAGCCATTGTTCCGCCAACAGAGACAATGGGATGTGTGCCACAGGCTTTAAAGGAACAGTTCAGTGTCAAAATAAAAACCGTGTACATAGATAGGCTGTGCAAAATAAAAAATGTTTCTAATATAGTTAGCCAGAAATGTAATGTATAAAGACTGGAGTGACTGGATGAGTAACATAATAGCCAGAACACTACTTGCTTTTCAGCTCCCTTGGCTTCCACTGACTGGTTACCTGGCAGTAACCAATAAGTGACTTGAGGGGGGGCACATGGGTCATATCTGTTTTTGAATCTGAGCTGAATGCTGAGGATCAATTGCAAACTCACTGAACAGATATGTCCCATGTGGCCCCCCTTCAAGTCGCTGACTAACTCAGCAGGAAGTAGTGTTCTGGCTATTATGTTAGACATCCAGTCACTCCATCCTTTATAAATTACATTTTTGGCTAACTAACTATATTAGAATATGTATTTTGCACAGCCTGTTTATCCAGTTTTTATTTTTACATTGAACTGTTCCTTTAAGATGGCTGTTCATTCAACAATACAGGGAGACATTTTGACCAATAGTCAGCATTACTGCCAGAACGTTAGTGCATCTGTGCCCTAAGTGAGTTTTTTCTGGCAGATCATACCAGATGACAGTTGGACTCTCCATAGAGATTATAATGGGAGACAGGGATATTTTTTCTATATAGACATCTAAGGGCCGTGTCCAGAGCAGCAGCTTTGGGGTGGCAGCCTTAGGGCACCTATATTAGGAAACTAAATCCAGAGGTGGGGAGGTTACCCCTCTTTCTGATTGGACAGTCTGCACATGCACCAAGAAGAGGAATAGCTGGGTTTACGGAACGCATTTTAGGACATCCTCCGGAAAATTTCTGTCCTCCATGCAATGTCCTACGGCTTAGGAATGCCACGTCGGGTGCTTTTACTGTCACTCATCCTCCAAATCTGCAGTCATACCTCCATTCTCTACCCTCCCTTCTCAGCCGTCAGCCATACGAACTCTGCCCTCAGCCCTCCGTCTTCCGCCCTCCCTGCTCAGCCCTCTACGCTCTTTCCTCAGCACTCAGCCTTCCGCTTTACCTGTTCATCCTTCCGCACTTCGCCCTCCCCCCTCAGAACTCATCTCTCAGTCTTCTCTCTAAGCTTTGAGTCCTAGAAGGCCGAAATGTGTTTAAAATATCTCTATAATAATACTGGCAAAGTGCAGAGGGATGAAGAGGTAAAGCGGAAGGCCAAGTGCTGAGGGTAGAGGGCTGAGCAGGGAGGGAAAAGGGCGGAAGGCAGAGGATTAAGAGCGGCATTCCTAAGCCATAGGACATCGCATGGAGGACAGGTATTTCGCCGGATGTCCTAAAATTGGTTCCGTATGGGTTCTGGTGCCTAGGGCAGCATCATCCACCCTCCAGTCAGATCTGACACTGGCCCAGACAAGATGATCTGACTGTTTGGCCCATGGATTATCAACCTTATTAACAAGGGAAGTTCTGGGAAGTTTGGGATGCTGGGTGGAAATGCAGAAATATGCAGTGTTACTGAGGCCAGAGAGCATCACACGTTGCATCTGTCATGTACAAATCTGCATCTCTGCTCTAACAAATCACCTACTTGCTTCCATTATATTCCCGACTCACCTCTAGAGGGGTGAATTCATAGTTCTCCAAGAAGGAAAGTCCGATAACTGGCACCAGGAGGAATTCTAGACGAAATGTGTCATTCTCACTGTCATAACTCTTCCTTAATTTTCCATAGATCAAATAAACTGTAACGTATGCGCAGGCCAAGAAGATGATCTAGAAAAGAGTTTGAGGTTTAACAGATAAATCCTTCAACAACAAATGAGGTGGTTGCATTTTCTAAAGAGGTACATCCATATAGTCTGCGGGTGGAATTATTAGTCACATAGTCTGCCCTTGGTGTCCACACAGACAAGGGAGACCTCTGAGCAAAGTCAGTAATGGCCGTCACATGTAGTGTTTCCTCCACCGCCAGAGAAAATGTCCATACGCCTGTAACAACCCCATATATGTGACCGTTTTCTGCAATTTGCACACGGTTTCCCTAATTGTCAATCATCAAGGAGTACTTTATAAAGGCACTATAATATTCTATTTGTCCAACAAGGACACTATATGGAAAGTAAACCTTGTGGCTATGGGGAGCATGATAAAAACCTCATTCCCTCCCGCCAGGTCTCCCACTCTTGTGCATATCACAAGTCCGCTTTTTTTGCTTCCCCCTTCCTGGTATTTAAATGGGTTACTGGTATGTGGAAATGGAACAAGGATTTAAAGCTAGGCCCCATCTCAGCCATTCCCTGATGCACCATTAATGCTCTCATCCGTTTTTCTTACCTTCATTACAGTGTTGTAGGGAGATATAAATACAGTGAAGAGATCCAAGTACCGTGTTGTGAACACCAGTGCAAAGAGTAGCTGGCTTTTGCCCGATATACCTGCAGGGCACAAAAAAATGAAGTTTTTAATATGAATCATATTCCTCTTGTCTGGCAGTGATTTGCCTTTATTGACACAGTGACACCATGGCTCACAGTCTAACAGGATCATGCGTCAACTGCTGGGACCGGTCCACTGAGAACAGAGCTGGGCAACCTGTGCCATTGGGGCTATTACACACAGTTCTGGCTGGTGGAGCTGATACACTACCCAAGCTCATGAGGATTGCTGGGAGTTCTAGTTACACAGCTACAGTCTGGAGATTCCTATCAATGTGGAATGTAGATTCTGTCCCTTTCACATTCCTCCCTGTCCCCTTTGCCTTAAGGTGGCCATAGACGCAAAGATCCGCTCGTATGGAGACTAATCTCCTCGAATCTGCCCATGTGGCCAGACCCTTAAGGTGGCCATACACAGGCTGATAAAAAGCAGCCGACAGACCAAGTCCGCAGCTTATTGGCCCGTGTATGGGGCCCTCCAATGGGCTTCCCCATCGATATCTGGCTGAAAGTCGGCCAGATGCTGATCGGGGAGGGCTAAAAATCCCGTCGGATCATGGACATCGGTTCGTTGATGCAGTCCTACCGTCCGACCACCCGTTATGACCCTATAGTTGGGCCCTAGGACCCACGATCAGATCAGTCTGATATTACCCACCTCAAGGTGGCCATATTGGGGAGTGGATCTCTCTGTGTATGGCCACCTTTACCCTACACTTCCCAATGAAGCATCTGTCTATAGGGGGCGCTACTGGGCAGGCCCGGATTTGTGGAAAAGCCACCTAGGCCCGGGCCTAGGGCAGCAGGATTTTAGGGGGGCGGCATGCTGCCCAACCACACCCACATTGGTTCAAAAACACTGGGGATGCGCTGGAGATACAATCATTTTTTAAATCCCCATTGCTCCGGTCCAGATGATGAAAATTTGCACGAATAAAGGGGAGGGGACAGGGGTGACAAACGGCAGTGGGCCTAGGGGCACCCACTATGTAAATCCGGCCCTGCTACTGGGGAGAGGAGACCTCTAACAGATTTTCTGATAATTAGCCCATTACTTGGAAAATGGGGAAGAACACGTCTCCTCTGAGCCCAAAGATTCCTTGTTTTGGAAGCAGAGGAGCACCCCAAGTCTCATACACAGTGAGAAGAAGTGGGTAGAGGTGAGGCACAGGTCCTACAATGCCAACGTTTTGTTGGTTAGGGAGTGGGTTAAGAATTTCCTGACCCAACCATCACTACTGTACCAGTATCACTTGTAAAATAACTTCACTTTCCCAAGAAAGCCAATGAACTCACCAGCCCTGGGCCCATGAGTACAGTAACCAGTAATAAATCATTCACATCAGTCCCTGCCCCAGTGGAGCTTATCCCATTCACACTCAGCTGGGTCAGTCTAATAAGGACTATTTACTGCATTTCCCATTACTTAACCCTTTATGCTCCCAGTCCCCCTCCCCCTATCTCTTACCAGCACAGGACTTGCTCTTCCACATCTTCAGGAGCAGGATAATAATGGCCAGCAGATGGGACACATCCCCCAAAATCCGAAAAATATTCATTTTAGCTTCTTTTGGAAATTTGAAAAAACAGTCTTAAAAAAAAAGTTCTAAAAGCTCTTTAAAAGTTTTTTAAAAAAAATCAGAAGTTTAAAATAACGCCCGGCCTAAAGTGTCTGCAGTGAGAGACAAGTTATGTGGGCAGTTGCGCAGCGACAGTCGCAGGGACGCAGCAGGGTCGGAGCGATTGATGGGCGAGCAGGGAAAGTGCAGGCAAGTTAGAGAGGCGAGTGAGTAGAAGCACTTGTCTATCAGTGTCCGGCATGAGCCTGCGGGTCGGGGATTGGGGGTCGGAGCGCTACTGCCACTTTGTTCCTATAGTGAGCCCGGGTGACGTGGCTGCTGGCTGCACGGACATCAGGACACTGCTGCGGGAGTGGGAGGGGCCTGGGTGGGAGCTTCTTATGCCGACAAGCTGCAAGTTGGGAGAGGAGGGGGCGGAGGAGTAAATCTGCCCACAGGAGTCGTGGCACGAGCCATAGGTGGGTGTAGGAAGGTGCAGGGAATGCAACGTCTCCCCACGGATTTGTCGGTATTTCCTATAGAGAACCTACTCCTCTAGGCCCCGCCCCTATCCCTCTGCATGTCGGGACTTTTCGCTCCTCTGCAGCAGCTGCACTCACTCACTGACATGAAGTGGAGCAATTTAATGATACTGATATCTCCCTCCATTCCTTTATCTGCAACAGCGTCAGGCCTCTCGCTGACACACAGACCCGTGTAATATCGCTCGCCTTTATTACCTATTATACCCCATTCCACCCATAATAGGCCTATAGCTCTGCTGCTGCTACACCCCCCGAAAAATGGCCACAGTGTGCGCGTCCCTCAGTCACATGCTGCTCCTGTACGGCTGATAAACAGCGGATCTCACCATTGAATATTGGGGAGAGGGGGACTTTAGTTGTGTCACTGAAAAAATTTGGTTGCTTAGGTAAATAAGAAATCACAGAGAAATCTCAATTGTACATCCCCTGATTTCAAGTTTCCTCCAGTTTTTGTGGCCCCACCAATACATAATGTATAATATATTTCGCTGATTATACATTTTCCTGGATTTTACATTTCCATTTTTTCTGGTTGCCTCAAAAACGGGGAAATGGGGTTCTACCAGTGTCGGACTGGCCCAGCGGGAGACCAGGAAAACTCCCGGTGGGCCCAGGTGTCAGTGGGCCTCTTGCTTCTAAACATTTGGTCTATTTCATGGTCAATTCCTATTTCTTTATAGGTACAAAAAGTTAATGGAAGAAAAGAGTTTAGTATGTAGATATAAGAGACTAGAAAAATAAACAGGTTGAGTGAGGAGAGGAGGTATAATAGTATGGAAAGTGGGCCCTGAGGCTAAGGTTTTCTGGTGGGCCCCTGGCATCCCAGTCCGACACTGGGTTCTACAGTAGTCACAAGTGCATCGGCCCTAACGTAGCAGCTCTCACAGTGGCCTAACAAGATGTTCAATTTAGCCCCCCAAAACATTGCTAGGTTGTCTAATTCTACCAAGAAATTATACATTAACAAGGGCCTTTCAGGGCCCTCTATTCTCACTGCCCCCCTCCTGCAGGTTCTGCTTCCTCTGTAGGGTTGCCACCTTTTCTGGAAAAAAATATCGGCCTTCCTATATCTTTACATTTTTTCCTTATTAAAAACATTGGGTTCAGCCATCACTTTTACCGGCCCGGGTGGCAACCCTAGTAGTTACGCCCAGGCCCGGATTTGTGGCAAGGCCACAAAGGCCTGGGCCTATGGCGACAGAATAATATGGGCGATATGCCGCCCAGTCGCTTACCGGTTAGCACAGCTCTTCATTGCAGGCACGCATGTGCACTCGCACCAGAGGGGGTATGCGGGCGGGCTACAGGACCTCGGAGCGCCTGGCCCTTGAGCTCTCACACTGGTACCTGGTACTATGGAATACACCATTGAGAACAGCAGGCGTGATTATTGGTGTGCCAGTAAGGTAATTACTACAGTAACAGATCCATCTCATCCTTTTTACAAACTTTTTGATCCCCTGCCATCTGGCAAAAGGTATCGTAGTCTTCTGGCCCGCACGGCCAGGTTTTGTAGCAGTTTTATACCCTGTGCTGTGAGATTTTTGAATGAACAGGCATCTTTTTAATTCTGCGGTGAAGATTGTATATGGACTGTTATTCCTTTCAAATAGTATTTTTAGTGGTTTTCAGTGGTTTTATATGTCTTTGTAAAATGATGGGTTTCATGAATTAGGTTACAATATTCCCTGTCCTGGTTCCCATGGTAGTAAGGAGAATATAGGAAGAGCGATGAGCTGGGGAATGGGTTTATTGCATGTGTTAGGGTAAAGTAAAATATGCACAGGTAAGCACAATGCACAAGTTGCACTTTTTTCTCCCGGAGTGTCTTAGGGACGCAGTATAATATCTTTTGCACAGAAAATATAAAATATTTGAATTGTTGTAGATATGTAATAGTATTTGTGTATAGGAATTCTATATGCACACAAGCTACTGCCAACCACTTTTGGCAGCCAGGGCAAAGTAGTCTCTGTTTGGCAATGACATACGGAATCCTTGCAGACTCATCTGAGCACCAGATTTTATCTCGATGGACGCAACATTGTGCATTAGAGTTTATGAATCCTATGCCTGTAAATTAGCGGCAAATCAGGTTTTTTAATTCTCAAGTGTTTTGTATCTCCGCAAGCATTGACAAAACACGAAAACTACTCAGTATCCCCCTCCTCATTGAACGGCAAGCACTGGTGTTCTTCCTGGGCAAGTGATCACTCAGCTCTGGAAAATGCATTGCTCACTTGGTGAAGTGAAACTGTTGCAGGGGGATGTATGGGTCCCTTTAAATAATAAGTCAAGCCATAGCAAAAAATGCCACTTTGTAGGGGCCTGGGGCTTCAAAATATTTTATTAAAAGTGTGATATTTTATATAAGTGTGATAGGATTGGGGGAGGGGGTCGGTAATTGGTTCATCAGTACAACATAGAATGATGAAATTAATAAAGGGAATGTGGAATCTTCACATACATGAAGATGGGCTGCCTAGGCTTGGGCCTGCTCCTGAAATAAGGAGTCTATACAATGTGCACTGTCCCCGAGAAGACACAAGGATATACCTTGATAACAGAGGAAATGAAGTTCGACTATAATTAAGGGTTTGTTTATCACTTTTGTCAGTTCAGTTGTTTTTCCGATAGTTCACCAGAAACTTTTAGCATTTTATAGAATAGCTCATTCCAAGCAACTTTTCAATTAGCTTTCATTTTTTATTTTGTATAGTTTTTTAATAATATACCACCTTCTTCTGACTCCTTCCTGCTTTCAAATGGGGGGTCACTGACCCCATCTAAAAACAAAGGCTCTGTTAAGCAACCATTCTACGAAACGAACATTCGTACTACTTTCGGACGGTGTGTGGAGTATCCTGACATTTTTCGAATAATGGCGATTGATCCTTCAGTTGATCGGACAGAGTAAAAGATTTATATCATTTACTGATCATATCTCTGCATGTATTGCCTACACCAGGGGTCGCCAACCTTTTTCGGCCCGTGGCCCAGGGGAGGGGTCGGTGTCCAATTCTGGAGCACCGGAGCACAAGGCGTCCATTTCGGTGCACCACGTTAATTGTCCCCTAGGTTTGGTGGCCCAGTTCAAGACTGCGGCATGGCTGTTGGTGACCCCTGGCCTACATGATATCACTGGGAGATTGTCACTACTGTTCGTCACACAGAACTTTAATATGATTGCTGTCTGTCACTTAATGGCCCGAGCATCATGTGATTTGTTCTCTTTACTACTTTATATTAATCTGAATGGTTAGTTGCAGGTCTGAAGATTGGCACAATCGTTCGTTAATGCACATCTATGGTCAGTTTAAGACGACAAACATATTGTTACTGCTACTTTTTATTACTCATCTTTCCATTTAGGCCCTCTCCTATTCATATCACACAGTCTTTTATTCAAAGCAATGCTTGGTTGCTAGGATAATTTGTACCCTAGCAACAAGATTGCTGAAATTGCAACTGGAGAGATATTAAATAAAAGCTAAATAACTCAGACACAATAAAAATTTAACACTAAGGGGGATTTTTTTTTCAAAATTTTTTTTTTCAAAATTTGTGTTTTTATTATAAAATCTGAATTTTTAGTGAAAAAAACCTGAATTTTTCAGAATTTATTATACCCCGAGGATGGAAAAAGTACGAATCCGGAAATCCGGCATCTCAGACCTGGCGAGGTTGCATATAAGTCAATGGGAGAAATCCCACATATTTTTTGATCTGCGCTTGGTTTTTGGGTGGAAAATCCATACAATTCATATTTTTCATGATTTTTTCCGCAAAAATTTTTTTGGTAAAGTGTATTAATAAATAAAAAAACCTGTGCGAATTTGATCGGAGTTTTTTGCAGAAAATATTGAGATAAATTCAGATTTTGATAAATGGGCCTCTAAATGCAAGTTTCTTCAGAATATCACTCTCTACATCATACTAAAGGTTACTTTAAAGGTGAACAACCCCTTTAAAGTTACATTTTCGCCTTTTTATGTCTTTCTAAAGCAGCTCTGGGGGCAGGGGAGTCACCAACTCTAAATTGATACATTTAGTTGATATATTTATATATTTATTTATATCTTCTGAGTAGAATCCATGCATTTCATTACAGGCAGCTGATAGAATTGATACAAAAGTAACTAATATGCCACAGAAATGTACCAGCTAATGTAGCAAATTGTAACAGTTCAGAATCTGCACCTGGATCACTGAGCTGCCACTCAAACACCAGAGACAAACATTAAGCTTCAATTTTGTAAAAATGGTATAAAATTAAACATGGAGATCGATTGAAAAAAGTCTTTATTTCTGGTGAACAATCTGAAAACAACTGGACAGAGAAAAGTGTTTGAAAGTTTAACTGGGTGGCCATTAGGGGGACAGTCATTGCGGGCCAGTGAATTATACCTTTAAAGGGCGGCCCGGCTGTGCTTTACGTTCAGAAGCCAAATGTGCCAAGAGCCAAAGAAGCTGCGGTCGCTGAAAAGAACTTTCAAGGTAAGTTCCACTGAACACCAATTGTCTATTTTTTTTTTAAAACCCTGGCCACCAATGGCTTTTATTTCAAACTTGGGGCCACCAATACATTTTTTCAACATATGGAGGGGCCGTCAGTTTTTTTTGATGTGTGGGGAACCCTGGCCACCAATGGATTTTTGTAAAACTTGTGGGAGGGGGCCTGGCTACCAATCCATTTTTTTCGCATGTGGCCACCAATGATTGTTTTTAATGTGGTGGGGGGGATTACTTGTATAGGGGACACTGGCCACCAATTGTTTATTTTTGACTTAGGGATTAAACCAAATGGCTCTTATTTGTACATTAGAAATTTAATTCTTAAACTAAGTGCAATTTAGCTTAGTGTAGGTACCTGCTTAAAGAGTCTACCTTGATGTGGTGGCAGGCTTAATAATACTTTGATCAAAAGTTACTGTTCAGCACTTTTGTCCCTTTTACTGTGATGTGGGTGGGGACTGTGGTGTGGTGGGTGGGGCCCAGAAAATGTTGTATGGGGCCCCATGATCTCTGATGGCTGCCCTCAGTGTACAACCCCTTTAAGGAACAGTTGTATTCTAAAACAACTGGACTTGCTGAGTAATTGAAGACATTTCACTGCTCATCCGAGCAGCTTCTTCAGTTCGACTGACTGGTGTGGGAAGTTCTCGGCATATAAACTCTTCCACTATATGGCACATTGTAACTCTTCAAAGAGATGACATCTGAAATTCACAGAGGTGTTGATTCTGTGTAGTTACTGTGATAGGATTATCCAATGTGTCATGTAATTTACTTGTGAGAGTTACATGAATGGATGTGTGAAGTGTTCTGAATCCGCCGGGGTACAGATGTGAGGACAGCATTGTATGTATCAGACAGGTGGTGTCGAAGGCCCCCGCCTCTGTTCAGGGATGGTTTCTCTACCTTGACATGAATCGCCTCTTTCAAACCAGCAGTCTTCTTTATCCAAGATTTGGACATTGTTATCTACAAAGGAGTGTCCCTTGTCTTTTAGGTGTAGAAAGACAGCAGAGTCTTGCCCTGTAGAGTTCACTGTCCTATGCTGAGCCTTTCGCTTGGTGAGCAGTTGTTTTGTCTCCTCACTGCACTGGACTGCAAATACCATATTGCTTAGTTTTTCTTTAGGTGTTGGATCCTTTGGGTGTAACAACAGTAGAATAGAACAGCACCACTCAATCTTCTTAAAATAAAAATGCCTTTATTATCCCCTTGACAAAGGCTATAGTCCCGAAACGGGTTGTTCTCATCATTGGCAAGTGTATCTGTTCCCTGTGGTTTGTCCCTTTTTGGCTTGATCTTGTAACTTGGTGGTATGTATATATTTGTACTAATACTGTTGTGCATAATATACCAGTTTGTCTGATGCATATTTGTTTGCTATACACTATATAAAAGACAATTTCTAAAATACCACCTTTGTTTACCAAGTATTATTTTCTTTATTGAGTGTGCATCCCCTCTCTATTCTTATATTTAGTTTTTCTTTAGGTGTTGGATCCTTTGGGTGTAACAACAGTAGAAAAGAACAGCACCACTCAATCTTTTTAAGATAATAATGCCTTTATTGCAGACTTCTGGACATCACAGCAACGTATCAGGCCTTAAATGGCCTTTTATCAAGCTAAACTGACAATTCAAAAACAGCTATTTAAACTCTTATGTGGCATTTAGTGGACAATTAGTAGCAAATTACAATCATGTGATACATATTCCTCTATATGTTAAACAGTGTAACAATTTACAAAAAGTATCAATTCGGATCCTTTGGGTGTACAAGTTTTTGTCTCAGTGTGTTGCTAGGTATGAAAAACACAGGGACGATGTTGAAAATCCTCCTGAGTTTCTCTGACACTCCAGCTACATATGGGATGACTGATTTGCCTCCTATGTGTCTCCGGGCGGTTATTTCTATTGGTGTTCCTGTTGGGCTTGGTTGCTGCTGTTTTGACAAAGGTCCAGTCTGGGTAGCCACACGCTTTCAAAGCTCCTCTGAGATGTTTTTGCTCTTTGTCCTTGGACTCTGTATCAGTTGCCACACATTCCGCCCTGTGGTGTGGAGTTCTAATGACACCCAGTTTGTGTTCCAGTGGATGGTGGGAATCAAACAACAGATATTGATCCGTATGAGTGGGTTTCCTGTATACTTCCGTCTTCAAGTTACCCCCCTCTTGGATACATATCAAACAGTCCAAAAAGGCAAGTTTGTTTTCATGGACATCTTCCCTTGTGAACTTGATGTTATTGTCCACTGAGTTAATATGTTCTGTAAAGGCCGCCACTTCATTGGATCTGATTTTAACCCAAGTATCATCCACATACCTGAACCAGTGACTCGGTGTAGTTCCCTGGAATGTAAGTAAGGCCCTCCTTTCCACTTCCTCCATGTACAAGTTAGCTACAATAGGAGAGACACAGCCATGTTTCTGTCTATAAAAAAGGTCCTGTTAAGGAACAAATCTAGCAACAAACATAATTGGTTAGGATTCAGCTTCGTTCTGCTGCTGAGGGTGTTGTCTTGCTGCAGTCGATTTCTTACAGTCTCAATCGCCTCTGTCGTAGGTATACATGTGAACAAAGAAGTGACATCATATGACACCATTGTTTCTTTTGCCTCTAGTGTAACGCCGTGAATCTTGGTTACAAACTCTTTGGCATTCTGGATATGATGCACTGTATTGCCAACCAACGGGGCTAAGATGTTAGCCAAGAATTTTGCAATGCTGTATGTCACTGAATTTATGCTGCTGACAATGGGTCTTAGTGGGGCTCCTTCTTTGTGTATCTTGGGGAGTCCGTGAAAGCATGGTGTGACTTCTCTGGGGTACAGGCAGCGGTATAAAACTCGATCGATGGCTTTCTCCTTTTCAAGTTGTAAGCAACCTATTACCTATCATCTTGTAACAGCTGGTTGGGTCTTTTCTTAAGGGTTCAGATGTATTGCTATCACTGAGTAGTGTGGTAATCTTGCAGTGATTGTGTTGAGCACAACTGTGCATCGCCCTTTATCTGCCGGCAGGATAGTGATGTTTGGGTCTTTACTTGTGTAGTAAGGTTAGAGAGGGGTGTTCTGGCACTTGACAAGGTAGCTGACACTTTTAGCCGGAGATGTTCTTCCTTTTCTATGTGATTATTATTATTGATGGCAGATTCTGTGGCTGTGATGATTTCAACTACTGGGATGTGTTGTGGTGTCACTGCATAGTTCATCCCCTTGGCTAGCATGTCCTTTTCTGACTGAGTTAGTACCTATCTGAGTTCTTAACCCACGTGTCTTTGGTGTTTATGGTGTCTCATCTTTCTGCCTCCAGGTTAGTTCTTCTGCTCTTTTACAATTGCTGCTTTGTGACAGTAAGGTGGTGAATTTGCTTATTTGTCTCTCCTTACTCTTAATGTGTTGGGCCATCTGTGCATGTTCAACATAAACAACCACCCTTTCCAGAGTTACATCAGGTAGTTGTTTTGCCAGATTCTGTTTCAGATGTTAAATTTTCTGCTTAAGGGCCTCATTGGTAAAATTAATCCGACTGACCCGTTTGTTTAGTAGATGTTTTTGGGCTTTTTGTAAAATCTTGTTGGCTCTGTGACCTTTACAGTGGAACCCAGGCGTAGGCTACAAGGGGCGAGCATATGTCGCTTTCACTTGCGGTGTTTAGGCATCCAGCATTGATGCGCTCAGAGCGCTTGGGTTCTGCACATGTGCGTTCAGTGCAGGCAAAAACGTTAACTGCCACTCACACTTCCCGCCAATAGAGCTGGTGCCTGCGTCCAATTGGATGCTGATCTACTGACCAGTCATTGGTCCCCTTTGCTGTCCATCCCTGATTCCCTTCTCCCATTGGACTCCTTTGCCTTAAATAGTGGCTTCCCCTTCCCTTCCTTGCTCAAGCTGGCTTCTGAATACTCAGATCCTGCCTAAGCGTTGTTCCTGTGTATGATTCCGGTTATAGACTCCTGCCTGCTTGACCTTGAGCCTGCCTTATCCTGTTTACGCTGTTCCGGTTTTTGACTTCTGCCTGGTTACCGACTTTGATCCTTGCCGCCTGTCTCGGACCTTGCCTGGTCTTGTTTGTTATTCTGCCTTCTCCTTGTCTGTACTGTGAGTATCCCAGACGTGTTCAGTTTCCCTGTTAATTCTGCAACAGAAAAAACGGGGCCTCAAAAGGGAGTTGGTGAAGACAGGGTCGTCAGGGGCGACCTTGTTCACTGAAGGGTACTTACTAGCGGCCTTCGTGGGTTTCTTGTTAACTAGCATTACAGCGAGTCCCCAATGTCGGTAGTTTTAGAGTATTCTCTCCAAAATGAATGGCAATATGACCCTATGAAGATTTTGATTCATACAGGTCATATCTAATATAAGTAATTCTAAAACAACTGGACTTACGATCTTCTGCAAAGAGTCAGAAGAAGAAGGCAAATAATTAAAAATCTATTCTGTTCTATAACATACTAAACGTTAACGTAAAGGCGATCGACCCCTTTAACTACAGGAGTTGGACCACAGCTGGTTCTGGGGGGTCGACTTCTTGGGAAAATGTAATCAGACCTTTTACCACAGTGGTACAAAGTGTCCCTTTTACAGTGGCAAATAAAACCTCTGGGGTATATGGGTCAATAGAAAGGGAAGGATAATAACTGGAAATTGTTGCCCCATTGTCCACTGATCTCACAGTGGCTGGACTGGTATATAATATATATTTTTGTGGCTTTTTACAGTGCAGCTATAACTGCAAGTGCAGAAAAAAGCTGAATCTGATGTGCCTTTTTTCATCTTTCTCTCTATATCCAATATCCAAATTCCCAAGTCCCCCAGCCCATCATAATAATAGCTATTTGCAGAGTGGCACCCACTGCTTATCCCGTAGCAACATGCTCAAAGCACCCTGTTGTACTGCAGCACCATGGACACTGGATATGTCAGCACCCATCTGCAATGCTCCTATGTTGGCTCATTCTTTCTGTCGTAAGAACAGGACTGGCCTGTACCCACCAACACTGCTCTCTTCACATTCCACAGGATTATTTATCTAACACAGTGCAGAGAGCAGCCAGTGTCCAGGGACAAGTACTCTGTGCAGGAGACTGATGGGACAGTGATTAGTGCTCTTACACTGTATGTAAATGACCCCTTTTATATCTATATTAAAATACTTAAAGGGGTTGTTCACCTTTGAGTAGTGATAGGCAAATACATTTGCCTGGCACAAATTTTTGGCGAATTGGCACGTTTTGCTGCCGGCAAATAAATTTGTGAATCTCCCGCGAAAATTCGCCGGCGTCAAATTCTTTTGGACACGCATCCAAAAAGTCGTGTGTCAACACTATTCAGACGCCCATTGACTTTAATGCCAGCATCAGCTTGGACATAGGCGTCAATTTCAGATTAGGGATGCACCGAATTCAGTATTCGGTTCGGGATTCGGGCTTTTTCAGCAGGATTCGAATTCGACCGAATCCTTCTGCCTGGCCGAACCAAATCCGAATTTGCATATGCAAATTACTGCGGGGAGGGAAATCACGTGACTTTTTGTAACAAAACAAGAAGGTAAAAAGTGTTTTCCCCTTCCCAAAAATATTTCAGATTTTCAAGATTTTTCGTTAAAATGTATAATTTTCACAATTTTTTCGTGAAAGTATCAGAATTTCACATCTTTTTCGTGAAAATGGCCAAATTTCACGGGTTTTTTCATGAAACTTTCTGATTTCGCGATTTTCCCGTGAATTTTTTGCCGTTTTGTGGGAAATTCGCACATTTTTCAGCAAAACGGGAGAAATTAGACCATCACTACCTTTGAGATAACTGTTAGGTTTTTTGAGTTTTTATTCAGCAGCTCTTCCATTTGCATCTTAAAGAGATACTGCCACCAGATTTTTTTTTTTTTTTTTTAAATCTATCAAAATATTGGCTTTGAAAGCTACTTATAACTTTGCCATAAAGTATTTGCACAATGCTTTTACATTGCCTGTCTGATGCCCCATGTTCCTGTATGAGGGGGCTGCCATATTTGTGCAGCAGGAGTCCGTTAGCATTAGAAACTTTAACTGACAGGCTGAGATGGGACAGTCAGGTTGGCAAAACATTCAGGTTTAGGAACTTCAACTAACAATTACTTACAAATACAAACCTCTCAGCAAAAATCAACATGACCTATAGGTATCTCAATATATTTTCATATTTTAAAAAGTATTTTTTTTAGTGTCAGTATCACTGTAAGCAATCTGGTAACTATGGTCCAAATTACCCTAGCAACCATGCATTTATTTGAATAAGAAACTGGAATATGAATAGGAGAGGGTCTGAATAGAAGGATCAGTAATAAAAAGTGGCAATAACAATACATGTGTAGCCTTACAGAGCATTTGTTTTTGAGGGAGTCAGCCCATTTGAAAACTGCAAATAAAGGCAAATAACTAGAAAACTCTAAAAAAGAAATAATGAAACCAATTGAAAAGTTGCTTAGAAATGGCCGTTTTATAACATAATAAAAGTTACCTTAAAGGTGAAGCACCTCTTTAATAGACTTTGATGTGTACAAATAAATTGGCTCATAAAAGATCCTCTTTAAAGCAGCAGTCATGTCGTGAATTCTTTTTCCATAACTTTCCATATTCTTATTTAAATAAACAGAAATATGAAGTCTTATTTGTGACTTCTAGAAATCAATAATATCATATAAATATGTCTTATCCAACCTGATTTTTGAATGAGATTTGTTCCAGGTTAAATTGGGGAATAATGAATATATCACACGTTCATGTTTATTTATGATGTTTTTACAGCCTCCTACATACCCAGTGTTACACATGTATGGAATCCGTTATCTGTAAACCTGTTATCCAGAAAGCTCAAATATTATGGAAATGTTGTCTCCCATCAACTCCATTTTATCCAAATTTTAATAAATGACTGCCTTTTTCTCTGTAATTATAAAAAAATACTTTATGGGATCTGTTATCCAGAAAGCATAGATTTACAAAATGGCTGTCTCCCGTAGATTGCATTTTATCAAAATAATCCATATTTTCAAAAACAATTACCTTTTTCTCTGTAAAAATAAAACAGTACCTTGTATTTAATCCAAACTAAGTTATAATTAATCCTTATTGGAAGCAAAACCAGACTATTGGGTTTATTTAATGTTTATGTGATTTTCTAGTAGACTTAAGGTATGAAGATCCAAATTAACGAAAGATCTGTTATCTGGAAAACCTCAGGTCCCGAGCATTCTGGATAACAGGTCCCATACCTGTACTTGATCCAAACAAAGATATAATTATTTTTTTATTGAAGACAGAACAATCCTTTTGAGTTTAATTCATGTGTAAATCTTATTTTAGTTAACTTAAAGTATGAAGATCCAAAATACGGAAAGGTCCGTTATCTGGAAAATCCCCGATCCCAAGCATTCTGGATAACTGCAATAGCAATAGGTACTAATTTGAGTTGGAGGCACAACTAGTTCTAGGTAGAATGACCGTCCAAAATACACCAAGGGCTAACGTAAAGGGGTTATACACCTTTAAGTGAACTTTTAGTATGTTATTGAATGACTAATTCTAAGCAACTTTTCACTTGTTCTTCATTATTTATTTTTTATTGTTTTTTAATTATTTGTCTTCTTCTGACTCTTTCCAGCTTTCAAATGGGGGTCACTGACCCCATCTAAAAAACAAATGCTCTGAAAGGCTACACATTTAGGAGCAGGTTTATAAAGGGTCGAATTTCAAATAAAAAAAAAAAACTTTGAAATTCAAATAAAACAGAAATGTATTTAAAAAAATCAAAGTTTTTTATTCGGTGAATAGGCCGTTTTCGTTCGAATATGAATCGAAGTAACATTGTTTTCGATCAATTCAATTCAAAGCTTTTTTTTTTTAAAAAACGTCCATTTTTCAAAGTCCACCAATTGACTCCAAATAGGTTCTAGGAGGTCCCCCGTAGGCTAAAACAGCAATTCGGCAGGTATAAAATGGTGAAGGTTCGATGTTAAATTTTTAAAAAAAACAGTACATAATAAATTTCGATATTCGAATTTGGACTATTCTCTAGTCGAAGTACACAAAAAATAGCTGGCAATTTGAATTTTTTTAATTCGAATTTTCACTTCGACCTTTGATAAATCTGTTATTTTGAATATTTATTACTCATATTGCTATTCAGACCCTCCCCTAATTATATTCCAGTTACATATTCAAATCAGTTGCTAGGGTAGTTTGGACCCTAGCAATCAGCTTGCTGACATAGCAAACTGGAGAGCTGCTGAATACAAAGCTAAATAAGTAATCCACCAAAAAATAGAACACAAGAAGATAGGCGCTGAGGCAGGATTAACTGCTAAATCATCAGTGTTTATTTGCCAACACTACATGTTTCGAACCATAGAAGGCTCTTTGTCAAGTGTGGAGACAATCAGTGCATCATTACTTAAAAGGTGTTAGACAGGAAGTGACACAATATAATGGAAACGAACTTTCCAATTATTAACCCTTGCCTAAAAGATTAGTGAAAAAATTATTTAGAAAAACATACTGAAGCGTGACAATGTCCAATACAGATTTTTGTTTGGTACAAATAAAGTCTTTTGAAGCGTTTCAATGGTGTCTGTTGTGTGTCTTTACTTTTTGCGATAAGTCTTTAAGGTGGAAGTAGGAAAAACAGTGACTGTGAAGATAAAAATATCATAGGGAATAAAAAACAATTTATTATCCAGGTTTAGTACTGCCTAAAAAAGCCTACCAAGCCCTCTTTTCATCACAAATTCTTAACAACAGAGTTACTAGGCCTTAAATGCCATTGGTTTATTATATATATGTTTAACAAATTTATTGAGCCCATACGTTACCATTAGAAGTTTTCAAACATATCTTGGCTATTAATACTGATCAATATCTGGAAGAGAAGAGTAATGCACATATTAGGACCGTTTATAAAGAACTTTTTATAAGAAACTTTTTACGCTCCAAGACTCATTCAAGCCTTTTGGATTCATAGTGTTTAGTTTCTTAATCCAGTACATTTCCCGTTGTAACAATTTGGTTTTCACCTCCCCTAGGAGGGTTTTGCACTACTTCTAGTACAAGCCATTTCAACTGATTGACATTGTGTTTCATTTCTGCGAAGTGCCTCGCAACTGCTGTATCTGTGTAGGTGACTTTTTTATGAATTTTTTTACATGAATCCAAAAGGCTTGAATGAGTCTTGGAGCGTAAAAAGTTTCTTATAAAAAGTTCTTTATAAACGGTCCTAATATGTGCATTACTCTTCTCTTCCAGATATTGATCAGTATTAATAGCCAAGATATGTTTGAAAACTTCTAATGGTAACGTATGGGCTCAATAAATTTGTTAAACATATATATAATAAACCAATGGCATTTAAGGCCTAGTAATTTCGTACTAATGGAACTCTGTTGTTAAGAATTTGTGATGAAAAGAGGGCTTGGTAGGCTTTTTTAGGCAGTACTAAACCTGGATAATAAATTGTTTTTTATTCCCTATGATATTTTTATCTTCACAGTCACTGTTTTTCCTACTTCCACCTTAAAGACTTATCGCAAAAAGTAAAGACACACAACAGACACCATTGAAACGCTTCAAAAGACTTTATTTGTACCAAACAAAAATCTGTATTGGACATTGTCACGCTTCAGTATGTTTTTCTAAATAATTTTTTCACTAATCTTTTAGGCAAGGGTTAATAATTGGAAAGTTCGTTTCCATTATATTGTGTCACTTCCTGTCTAACACCTTTTAAGTAATGATGCACTGATTGTCTCCACACTTGACAAAGAGCCTTCTATGGTTCGAAACATGTAGTGTTGGCAAATAAACACTGATGATTTAGCAGTTAATCCTGCCTCAGCGCCTATCTTCTTGTGTTCTATTTTTTGGTGGATTACTTATTTGCACCTACGGCGGAGGTGCCTCACAAGAAGACTGGGCAATACTATTTAAAGACTTTTCGGTATCCAGTCAACCTTGATTGCTGTACAAAGCTAAATAACTCAAAAACCACAAATGATAAAAAATAAGAACCAATTGCAAATTGACTCAGAATATCACTCTCTACATCGTATTAAAAGTTAACTCAAAGGTGAACAACCCCTTTAAGCTGCATTGGGGTAGAGGGCAAAACCAACTGTTTGGCAAACAATTATTTGTATGATGTAGGACGGCCAATGGGCATTTATCTGCTGGTGAATGACAATCGTCACTCCCCAAAAGCTGCAGGTTGTTAGGTGCTGAGTGTTGTTTCTCACCAACCAATCGGTCTCGGGTTTAGTGGCACTGATGTAAAGCTGCCATATTGTCCTGCTGCCGCCATCTTGTTTTACAATGCCGACCATTGGTCATTATTTCTACCATCACCTTTTGATCATCTGGTCAAAGGAAGTCTCACCGAAGGACAGACATGAAGATATCTGTTTATTTTCACTAACAAATTGAGTTTAACTCAGATTTGTCATGTTATTAAATTTTTTATCATAATTAGTACAGAATAAGGCCATTTTCATACATGAACAGAAATAATTATAAAGATGATTTAAATAAACCAATAATGGAGGACAAATTCATGTCCAGATTCACCAAATTCCACTTTTATGAATGGAGGTGGCTTAATTGCCTCCTGAGATGGATTGATCCATAGCATTCATTTAAGAGAGGCTTTCCCACTGCAAAGTACAGCTTAACAGACATGGCCCTATTTGCAGAGGATTATCTGCTGAAGGGTCATTTATACATTTCAAACTTAGGAAGGTATGGGGGGGGAGAAGTTGACAACATTTTCTCCCGATCTATATTGGTCCTCTCTCCCCACCACGCAGCGCCTTCGTTTCCACGGTAACTGGGCCCTGCTTTAGAATTATTTCCACAGTGACCGAATTTGGCAAAAGATCTTGTTTTTTTCAGTATTTTATTTTTTTCCTGAGATGCTAAATTTATCTTTTTTTTTTTTTTTTTTAACTGAGTTGATATGTAAAAAGAAAAAAAGAATCATCTTTACTGTGGGAGTCATATTGCCTCTAACGTTTTCCCAACACACTTCATGTACAGAAAATAACAAAGAGAAATAAAGACAGAACTTTTCTTATCGATACAAGCCATAAATAATTCTTGGATGAGGAAAACTATTATTTCCCTTAACTGGCCGATGATGTTTAGAACCTGTGACCCAATGTCCTTCATTTTACTACCACAGAATCTGCACCATCACAATGACCAATCGCAACCGGTTAGACGGCCTATTCTACTGGCGTCTTGTAATCAGAATAATGAAGGCAAATATCTGATTACTATGGGATGAAGCTCTACCTTTAATACATAAGAACCACTCTCTTTAGCAGTTCCTTTAATTCACAATTCACAATTCAAAATGTGAATTTTACATATATTACATAGGGAATAATGTTGCCCCTATTTTCAAATACAGGTATAGGATCCGTTATCCAGAAAGCTCCAAATGATGTGTATATCTCCCATAGACTCCATTTTAATCAAATGATTCAATGTTTCGAAACATATTTCCATTTTCTCTGTAATAATATAACAGTACCGTGTAGTTGAGTCCAACTAAAATATAATTAATCCTTATTGGTAGGAAAAGAATCCTATTGGTTTAATTTAATGTTTAAAGGAGAAGGAAAGCTATTGCCTATAGATTAGCCACAACAGTGCAAGCTAGAACTCTATATTTATTCTTTAGAATGCTTTTCCATACCCGAGTAAACAGCTGTAGACACTGTCTCTGTTTAGGATAGCAGCAGCCATATTAGCTTGCTGTGACATCACTTCCTGCATGAGTCTCTCTCTGCTCACTCATGGCTCTGAGCTGAGATTACAGCAGGGAGGGGGAGAGGAGCAAACTGAGCATGCTCAAGCCCTAGCCCTGCAGGTTTGAACTGAAATAAGAAAGTCTGATACAGAAGTCCATGTGTACACAATAGAAGAAATGCGGTGTTTCTTTTAACAGAGCAACGTTACTTTGAGGGTTTACTAAGTGTACTCATATAGACCTTTCTGATAAAGCTTACTTATTTTAAGCTTTCCTTCTCCTTTAAATGATTTTGAGAAGACTTAATATATGAAGTTCCAAATTACAAACAACCCTTTATCTAGAAAACCTCAGGCCTTGAACATTCTGGATAACAGGTCCCATACCTGTATAAGGATATTGTAATTTACCAAGGAACGCATGAAATCTGGAGGCTGGTGCTTTCTAATAGGGTCGCATTTTACAACAGAGGGTTATATTACTTTTATATAATTAACATGTTTTAGTGAATCTAGCAACACAAACTGCATCGCTGAACACGGTTTATATAGTGAATAAAGTACCCCCTCTTGTAAAATATATAGTGAATAAAGTACCCCCTCTTGTAAAATATAAGGATATTATAAGTTACCGAGGAGTTTCTTGACCATATAAAAACACGAGGCCGAAGGCCGAGTGTTTTTATACAGGTCATGGAACTCCGAGGTAACTTATAATATGCTCATATTTTACAACTGGGGGTACTTTATTAATTATAATACACAAATTTTAGTGAGTCATGTGACAGAAATTACATCAGAACTCACCGTTTATAACTGATGACATCACTACTCACCGTTTATAAGGATATAATTTACAGGATATTCATGGCTTTTGTGTATTATAAGGATATTATAAATTACCGAGGAGTTTCATGACCATATAAAAACACGAGGCCGAATGAACTCAGAGGTAACTTCTAATATCCTCATATTTTGCAACTGGGGGTACATTATTTATTATAATACACAAGTTTCAGTGAGTCATGTGACAAATGACATCAGAACTCACCGTTTATAACTGATGACATCAGAACTCACCGTTTATAAGGATATAATTTACAAGATATTCATGGCTTTTGTGTATTATAAGGATATAATTTAAAAGATGTTCGTGTGTATTATTTATTATCACTTCTCGCCAGAGTGTCACCCCGGATTTTCAGCAATCAGCATTGTACAAGGAGAGCACCTCCCTCACATCATAAAGGTTAGAAGCCAAGCACTGAGTTTTTCTGCAGCCAGAAGATCATCCTACAATAGATATTAAATTAGCTCTTTCTCTGTCTGCCCTTCAGAATGTGCAATTACTCTGTCACCCTGCGTTACAAGATAAGCCAGTAGTATCTTAATCTGCTCATGACAATTTGCAGTTATTCTATGTGGCAGAAAAGGCAAGTATTGTCTGGGCCTGTCCTTTGCTTTATTTGTGCAAAATATGTTCTATGTTTTCTAGCCCCCCGGAAAAATGTTGCCATAGCTAAAGTCGCTCTGTTCCTCCCCTCAGTAATGAGCTCATTACTCTATAAAGCCATGGGGGCAAATTTACTTACCTGTGAAAATCCGCCAGTGCTGGCTTCGCGCACATCGCAACACTTCGCCAGGCATAAATTCACCTGGACAACGCTAATTCATGAAGATCTGAAGTTGCACACAGGGTACCAAACGCTTGTGAAGTTGCGCTAGCCGAAATACAATCAGCAGTTCAAAGTTATGCTAGTGTTCGCTAATTTGCATACGGAGAGAAGTTAAAGTACAATGGACGTATATGCTGCAGCAAATACATTACACTACACAAGGCCAGGGAACCATAATAAAATTATATAATGCCCTACACATGTGCCCACAGTATAGTTTAGGTGCCATATGTTATCAAATGTAGGGGGGAAGGAGGGTACCCCAAAAAAAAAATTAGATCTTTTTCAGCCTATCACCCTATAAAAAGGAAAAGACGCCAGCGTTTTTTTGGGACTTAGAAAAAATTTCAACTTTTTTTTGAGAAACTCCTATCTACTCTATTGCATTTCGTGTCTGAGGTGGCGAAGGCAAGTCTGGCGATAGAGGTAACGGTCAGTAAAATCCGCATCGCCAGCGCCCATTAGTAAATCGGCAAAGTGCCAAAATGACGTTGAATTTTCGCCAGCGTAAGCCTCTTCGCCCTTTAGTAAATTTGCCCCATAGAACTGCAACTCATTATTAGGGCATCACCTGCCCCCTGTAATAAATAAGCCCTCTTATTTTTATTTCTAACATAATACATGTGTTTACACATTAAATGGCTCTTCAAGTTAACTTTTAGTATATTATAGAAAGGCAGATTCTTAGCAACTTTGCAATTGGTCTTCAATTCATCATTCATTTTCTTGTAGTTTTTTTAATTATTTCTCTTGTTATATTGCCTCTTTTCAGCTTTCAAATGGGGGTCACTGACCCCAGCAGTCAAAATTCAGCTGCTCTGTAAATCTACAGTTTTATTGTTATTATTACTTATCTTTCTATTTTGGTCTTCCTCTATTCATATTCCTGTCTCTCAAACCACTGCCTGGTTGCTTGCTTAAATTGGGCCCTAGCAACCATATGGTTGTGGAAATTCAAGACTGGAGAGCCGCTGAACAAAAAAGTTAATTTATAAGCAGCAAATAATAAAAAAAAATTGTTACCAACTGCAAATTATCTCAAAATTTTAATTTAAAAGTGAACAAGTAAAAATGGTGTGTACAGTCATATGAAAAAGTTTGTGAACCCCTCTCAGCCTGCATAATAAATTACTTCACTGTCAACAAAAAAGATAACAGAGATATGTCTTTCATTTCCCAGGAATACTGGGGTGTTTTTTAAACAAAGATGTTTAGTGAAGCAGTATTCAGTTGTATGAAATTAAATCAAATGTGAAAATTTTTAATTTTGTTAATTTGAATGCATGTAACTGCTCAATACTGATTACTGGCAACACCAAATTGGTTGGATTAGCTCGTTAAGTCTTGAACTTCATAGGCAGAAAAAAGGTATATAAGGTGGCCAATTGCAAGTTGTGCTTCTGTTTGACTCTCCTCTGAAGAGTGACAGCATGGGATTCTCAAAGCAACTCTCAAAAGATCTGAAAACAACGATTGTCAAGTATCATGGTTTAGGGGAAGGCTACAAAAAGCTATCTGAGAGGTTTAAACTATCAGTTTCAACTGTAAGGAATGTAATGGAAGGCCACAGGCACAGTTGCTGTAAAATCCAGGTCTGGCAGGCCAAGAAAAAAATTACAGGAGCGGCATATGCAGAGGATTGTGAGAATGGTTACAGACAACCCAAAGATCACCTCCAAAGACCTGCAAGAACATCTTGCTGCAGATGGTGTATCTCTACATCGTTCTACAATTCAGAGCAATTTGCACAAAGAACATCTGTATGGCAGGGTGATGAGAAAGAAGCCTATTCTGCACTCACTCCACAAACAGAGTCACTTTTAGAGTCGCTCATTTAGACAAGCAACAGTCATTTTGGAACAAAGTGCTTTGGACTGATGAGACACAAATTGATTTATTTGGTCATAACAAAAAGCTCTTTGCATGGCAGAATTCAATAAAAACACCTGCTACCTACTGTCAAATTTGGTGGAGGTTCCATCATGCTGTGGGTCTGTGTGGCTAGTTCAGGGACTGGGGCCCTTGTTAAAGTCGAGAGTCAGATGAATTCAACCCAATATCAACAAATTCTTCAGGATAATGTTCAAGCATCGGTCACAAAGTTGAAGTTACGCAGGGGTAGGATATTCCAACAAGACAATGACCCTAAACACACTTGGAAATCTACAAAGGCATTTATGGAGAGGGAGAAGTACAATATTCTGGAAAGGTCTTCACAGTCCCCCAACTTGAATATCATCGAAAATCTATGGGTTGATTTGAAGCAGGCTGTCCATGCTCAGCATCCATCAAATTTAACTGAACTGGAGAGATTTTGTATGGACGAATGGTCAAAAGACCGACATCCAGAATCCAGACACTCATCAAAGGCTATAGGAGGCATCTAGAGGCTGTAACATTTGCAAAAGGAGGCTCAACTAAAAATGTATGTAACATATCTGTTGGGGTGCCTAAATGTATGCACCTGTCTAATTTTGTTAATCCAATAAACTTTATGTCACTGCTGAAATACTACTGTTTCCATAAGGCACATTATATTTTAAAAGGAAGTTGGTACTTTGAAAGCTCAGCCAATGATAAAACTCCAAAGAATTAAGAGGGGTTCCAAAACTTTTTCATATGACTGTATGCCTGCTCCAAAAGAGTGAGTAACATAGTAACATAGTAAGTTAAGTTGAAAAAAAGACACACTACTTCAAGTTCAACCTTTTTACTTTTTTTTAACCTGCCTATCTGCTAGTTGATCCAGCGGAAGGCAAAAAAAAACCATCTGAAACCTCTCTAATTTGCATCAGGGGGGGAGAAATTCCTTTCCCTTGTCCAAAATGCCAATCGGACTAGTCCGTGGATCAAATTGTACTATGAGCTATTTCCCATAACCCTGTATTCCCTCATTTGCTAAAAAGCCACCCAACCCCTTCTTAAAGCTATCTAATGTATCAGCCTGTACAACTGATTCAGGGAGAGAATTCCACATCTTCACAGCTCTCACTGTAAAATGCCCCTTCTGAATATTTAGGCGGAACCTCTTTTCTTCTAATCGGAATGGGTGACCTTGTGTCAGCTGGAAAGACCTACTGGTAAATAAAGCATTAGAGAGATTATTATATGATCCCCTTATATATTTATACATAGTCATCATATCACCCCTTAAGTGCCTCTTCTCCAGTGTGAACATCCCCAATTTGGCCAGTCTTTCCTCATAGCTAAGATTTTCCATACCTTTCACCAGCTTAGTTGCCCTTCTCTGTACCCTCTCTAATACAATAATGTCCTGTTTGAGTGATGGAGACCAAAACTGTACGGCATATTCTAGATGGAGCCTTACAAGTGCTCTATACAGTGGAAAAATGACCCCCTCCTCCCGTGACTCTATGCCCCTTTTAATACAGCTCAAGACCTTATTTGCCCTTGATGCTGCTGACTGGCATTGCTTGCTACAGCCAAGTTTATCATCTACAAGGACTCCAAGGTCCTTTTCCATAATGGATTGGCGTAGTGCAGTCCCATTAAGGGTATAACTGGCTTGGATATTTTTATATCCCAATTTATCAACATTGAATCTCATTTGCCACTTAGCTGCCCAGATTGCCAGTTTGTTAAGATTGTGTTACAAGGATGCCACATCCTGGATGGAATTAATTGGACTGGATAATTTTGTGTCATCTGCAAACACTGATACATTACTTACAATACCCTCCCCTAAGTCATTAATAAACAAGTTAAATAAAAGTGGACCCAATACCGAGCCCTGAGGGACCCAATGAAGTATGAATATAAAGTTGCAGAAAAATAACACTCATCATAAAAACCTCATCATAAAAACCCCAGTCCAATGGTTGCCAAAACCTGGAAAAATCACAAAGGCAAAAAGGCCTACTAATAGTAAATGCAGTAGCAAAAGTAGTTGTAAAATTTAGGCCTATGAGTAAGTGCCCATTTGGCACAAAACACATTAGGCTATACATGTCCTAAAAAACACCTTTTACATTTTAAACTACTCTTGCTACTGTATTTACTTTTAGTAGGCCTCTTCACGTGTTTTATTTTTCCAGTTAAAGGTGAACAACCTTTTTAATGAGACCCAAGTTTGGACTCTAAGGGGCCGATTCACTAACTTCGAGTGAAGGATTCGAAGTAAAAAAACTTAGAATTTCGAAGTGTTTTTTGGGCTACTTCGACCATCGAATGGGCTACTTCGACCTTCGACTACGACTTCGAATCGAAGGATTTGAACTAAAAATCGTTCGACTGTATATAAGGGAGAACATCACTACAGTGTGGCAACAATCTGGACCAAATAGTTGAAAGCAGGAGCTATAAATGATGGTGGTCCAGATTGTGGCCGACCTGCAATAATGTTCTCGCATGCAAACTCTCTCTGCTGAAGGTCTGGGCATGGGGTAAGCATTTATTGATTATTCATGTTTCCTAAATATATAAAGTCTGACTGAGAAGTTTGAAAGGGGTGGTTCACCTTAAAGTTAACTTTTAAATGGATTCTGTCATGATTTTTATGGTTTAGTTTTTATTTCTAAATTGCACTGTTTACACTGCAAATAATTAATTCTACTATGTAAAATTTAAATCCTAACCCAACAAATGTATTTTTTTGAGTTGTAATATTGGTGTGTAGGCGCCATCTCAGGTCATTTTGCCTGGTCATGTGCTTTCAGAAAGAGCCAGTGCTGCACTATGGAACTGCTTTCAGGCAGGCTGTTGTGTCTCCTACTCAGTGTAACTAAAGGAGTCGCAGTGGGACTTTTTCTATTGAGCGCTGTTCTTGTATCTATCAGGGAGCTGTTGTCTGGTTACCGTCCCATTGTTCTGATGATGCCCTGCTGGGGGGGGGTGGGGAGGGAGGGGTGATATCACTCCAACTTGCAGCCCAGCAGTAAAGAGTGACTGACATTTATCAGAGCACAAGTCACATGACTGGGGCACCTGGGAAACTGACAATATGTCTAGCACCATGTCAGATTTTAGAATAAAATATAAAAAAAATCAGTTTGTTCTTCTGAAAAATGGATTTCAGTGCAGAATTCTCCTGGAACAGAACTACCAACTGGCGCATTTTGAAAAAAACATGTTTTCCCATGACAGTACCCCTTTAATATGCTATAAAATGGTATATTCTGTGCAATTTGTTAATTGGTCTTTATTATTTATTTATAGTTGTTATTTATTTGCCTTCTTCATTTGACTTTTTCCAGCTTTCAAATGGGGGGGGGGTCACTGACCCCATCTAAAAAAACAAATGCTCTGTAAGGATGCAAGTGTAATTGATACTTTCTTTCTGTTCAGGCCTCTGCTATTCATATTCTAGTCTCTTATTCAAATAAGTGTATGGTTGCTAGGGTAATTTGCAACCTAGCAACTCGATTGCTGAAATTGCAAACTGGAGAGCTGCTGAAAAAACCCAAATAAATCAAAAACCACACATAATAAAAGATGAAAACCAATTGCAAATTGTCTCATCTTCATCATACTAAGGGGCAGATTTATCAAAGGTCAAGGTAAATTTTTGAATTTTCGAGTTATTTTTTGTGTACTTCGACTAGGAAATAGTCGGAATTTGATTCTTTAAAAATTCGACGTCGACCATTCGCCATCTAAAATCTGCCAAATTGCTGTTTTAGCCTATGGGGGACCTCCTATTTGGAGTCAATTGGTGGACTTTAAAAAATCTTTTTTTTGGGGGGGGAATTTGGGAGGTTTTTTTATCGAATTCAATCAAATGCGCTATTCCTTCAATTCACACAATTCGAATTCAGCCAAATATGGACCTATTCGATTGAAAACTGACCTATTTGACCAAAAAAAACGTTGATTGAATTTCGGTTGGTCTTTTTGAATTTGAATTTCGAAGTTTTTTCAATTCGAAATTCGACCCTTCATAAATATGCCCCTTAGTAAATGTTAACTCAAAGGTGAACACCCCCTTTAAGCACCACTTGTCTAGCCTATAACACAGGCCCACAACTTACATGGTGGGGGAAAAAGTGCATGCAAAGTATGAAGGGGTAGCTATCCACTGCTGGTGGGTATCTTATCCTTTTCATTGCCTTTCTTGGGTACAGTAGCCAACAAACCCGCAGCCATAAAATACAAGAAAGCCCTCTACATGATCCGACATTATTAATCTTTGTAAAATTGAACTTTGCATAGAATGTATCTGTTAAAGTTAAAGTCTTGTTGTCTGTATGTCTGTATATTATGCCAGGAATATGTTTCTTTCCAAATAAGATGTTTTTATTCAACTTTGGCTTATTCAAAAATGATTTCAATAATTTTAGGAGAATATGTTTAGACATAAAGTGGCTTTATGGCAGTAATTAATGAGAAAGCACAGTATTGTACTGTAATTGTTTTTTATTCTTTCATAACTGTAGCAACTGGTAATTGGTTACTAATTATATAGTAACAGGTGTGTGTGAGGGGGAAGATGGATATGTATGTGCATCTATATACACCATATATATATATATATACACACACACATTATACTGTATATACAAGTGCAGTTATATGTAATATCAATGAGAGCGTTGCACTCATTAATATCATATAGCCAATGTACCTTTAGTAAGGGTCACTTTATAATGGTGCATGGCCAGTGTGGGCTATTTTGGGTATCAGGACCAATGACTGGCAAACAAAGGAAAGTTATTTATGGCATTACTGGTGGTGTTGCTAAAATGTCTGAATAACAATTTCCAGTTTTGCTTCCAGATGCAAAACAATGGGAACAGATCTTATTTATAGGAAGGATTAATCTTCTATCAGTTTGCCATTTATAAACAGTAAAGTGCGCCTTCTCTATTCATTTTACTGATACGGTGAGAAATATTGTATTGTTTATCCCAGGGAAGGGTTGAAAACATGGGCCTCAAGCAAAGTGCTCCAGTTCTGTTCTGGCATGTTGAAGTGGTGTTTGTTCTCTTAAAGGGGTGGTTCACTTTCACGTTAACTTGTATAATGTTATAGAATAACCAGTTCTAAACAACTTTTCATTTTTTTTTTTATTCTTTATAGTTTTTCAATTATTTGCCTTTTACCTCTGACACTTTCTAGCATTCAGCGGGGGTCACTGACCCCAACATCTGAAAAACAAATGCTTGGTGAGGCTACAATTCTATTGTTATTGCTACTTTTTGTTATTCATCTTTCTATTGAAACCTTTTCCTATTCATATTCCAGCCTCTCATTCAAATCCATGCCTGGTCATTTGGACCCTAGCAACCAGATTGCTACTGAAATACCAAACAGGAGAGCTGCTGAATAGAAAACTAAATAACTCAAAAACCACAAATAATAAAAACCAATTGCAAATTGTCTCAGAATATCACTTTATACATCATACTAAGGGGCAAATTTACTAACCTCAGAAAAATTTGCCAGCGACGGCATCGCTCACAGCGCAACACTTTGCCAGGCGTAGATTCGCCAGGACAACGCTAATTCACTAAAATCCGAAGTTGCATCCAGGAACGCTGGCGAAGTAGCACTAGCATTACTGTGCCAAGCGAAGCAAAGTTGCGCTAGCGTTGGCTAATTTGCATACGGCGGGAAGTTCCAAAATGACGTCACGCTGGCGAATTTTCACCCGCGTTAGTCACTTCGCCCTTTTTGAAATTTGCCCCATTTATAGGTGCACAACCCCTTTATAACCTATTAAAATGACTTCTATTGAATTCATGCAGCACACAAATACTGGGTGAATTATGCAGGTGAGTATCCCCTTTAATAATAAGCATATACACTAGGGATAATTCTAATCTGAGAATTGGCTATGGATGTGACCGCATCCTAAAACTTTCTGCATGATTCATCTGAATCCTAAGAGGCCCATTTATAAACATTCTTATTGTAGTAGTTTTAGAGTTTTTTTAAAACTATGATCAAAGTCTGTTTTTCTAAAATCACAAATGATTTGTAATTTATTTAAAAATCCAAATGTAAAAAACTGTAAAAACGTGAAAACCTCTACAAATTCAAGTTTTTTTGGACAATTACTAGAGAAAAAGTTCTGAAAACCTCTAAACTCTGAATGGCTAAAAAAAAGGTCCAATAGGATCAGCACAGCAAACACTGACTACAGAACCTTGCCTGCTTTTACTTGCCAAAGTTTTGAATCAAGAGTTTTTTATGGTTTTTACAATTCACAAATCTCGAATGTTTAGAAATGAATGTTATTAAACAGGCCCCTAATTGTTCAACCAAACCAAATCAAGTTCTTGACAACTGAATGACAACATTGTTTCCAGTTGATGTAGAGTTTTTTTCTCATTTGAATATGCAAATCAAATCTTTGGGACTGGAGTCAGTATTGATCTGAATCCAAATGTGATGGATTCAGAGCATCCCTATTTAGGGATCTCATTCAAAAATGAGGGCAACCAACCACTGTATTTTACCAAGTTACTGCAAAGCATAAGAACAGAACTAAATGCAGCAGAGGGGACATGAAGACAAAGGGAAGAACAGAAGAAAAAATAGACTGGTAAAACAAGAAGGCAGAGAAGGAAGAACAACAGAAAAAAAGGAAAAACATTGAGATAACAGAAGGGTTTAAGAAAAGAATGTATAAGTTAACTAGGAAGTTAAGAAAAATAACAGAATAGCGCAGGACATAAATCTAGAAAAAAATATAAAGGAGTGATCAAAGTTAAAGCAGTAGAGGATCAAAGTTGGAGAGAATGGAAGAGTATAAAAAGAAAAAAGAATGGAAATAACAGGATTTTGACTTTTCACAAATTGTACCATTATTGGCATGGAAGTATTTCTTTTAGCTGTGTGTCACTGAGATGTGAGATTATAGCCATTACATCTTTTGGTCTATGAGCAAAGAACTTCTAGTTGAGCAACAAGATCCATGTATGAATGGTACGTCCATATTAAAGTTTATATGTGCAGTTTAGTACTATGGAGTTTGGTAGTTTAGTAGTACTATGGAGTACTTGGGCCATTAGAAACATGGATGATATGTTTTCATGATGTTTGTTCATACTCCACAGATGCAAACTGAGGTGTGACTCCAGAGAAACTATAAGCACATTTGTAACTCTGAAAAGACCTTCTCTATTAGTGGATGGCTGTAACTGACATGCCTCCTACTTTATGAGTTCTGTGAAAAAAATACTAGTCCTCTGATTCCACTCAGTGCCCCAAAGTGTAAAAGGTGTGGGCTTGTATCTGGTATATCTGAGAATAAACTCCATATGGTATATATTCCCAAACTCCTTCTCTTTCTTCCCTCAGATGGAAAGGAAGCTGGCATGCCGCCACTGAAGAGGAGGTGCAGAGCATTTCGTTGATAGGGGAAAGCAACCAGACCAGAGGGAAACCTGCCAATGGGGTTTATCCCCAACACAAAGTATAGGTGCATTAAGGTAAAAATAAGATTGAATGGGTCTTATAGTTTACCTGCTCCTTTACATGCTTAAATGGTGATCTTATAGACACATGACTGAAAGCATTACGTATACACTGTATTTAGTTCCTGTTATTTATATATGATGATAATGATACATTTCAGCAGTGCTTTACAGAGATTATACATCATTCACATTAGGGTTTAGGGCCTGCAATTTCTTGTAGCACCGAATTGCCCCAAATGTTCCTGCAGTGAATTGACCAGTTTCAGAATGATTCCCTCACTTTTTAGGTTCAAAGACAGGAGATGTCTAAACTCTATGCAGAGACAGTGGGCACTCGAGTTCATTTTAGATAAAACAACTTCTCATGCCAATTACTGGTCCAGCTTCAAATTGATTCAAAGAAGCATTAGGTTTCTATTACGGAAAATAGGAAAATAGAGTTCTAGTATTTAACTATATTGCAGGGAATGATTCTGGCAAAACGGAGCCAACATTTTAAAAAAAAATTCTGGATCAGCTCACTTTTACTAGTACAGGTATGGGACCTTTTATCCAGAATATTCAGGACTTGGGGTTGTCCAAATAATGGATCTTTCTGTAATTTGGATCTTCATACCTTAAGGGCAGGACTACATGACGCTCTTTGACCCGACACGCCGCAATGCAACTAAACGCATGTGATGTGTCGGATGTTTTACATAAAACGGAAGTGAAGGAGAAATCACATGTTACAACTACATTGATCCGACTGTCGGATAAAGTCTACTACAAACATAATTTAAACATTAAATTAACACAACAGGAATGCTATTTCATCAATAAGTATTAATTATATCTACGTTTGGATCAAATACAAGGTACTGTTTTATTATTACAGAGAAAAAAATTAAATCATTTTATAAAAATGTGGATTATTTGGATAAAATGTATTCTAATTGGAGTCTTTGTGTGATGGCTATTCGGAGCTTTCCGGATAACGGGTTCCCGGATAACAGATCCCATACCTGTACTTTTAAACAGTTTTGTCAGCATGGGATACTGAATTGAGAACCACAGCACTAATTCTAAGGCTCTATGGGTCACATCCCAAAAATGGAACTGGTTTTAATTCATATTTAGAAATGTTATTGCATTGTTACAGGAAAAACAAATCATTGGAGGGCAACAGTTGGCTCTTTTGCCTGTATCTCTTGAGGCTCTCTGAAGTTAGACAGTAGTACTGAGTTTTTTGGGATGCACTGAATCCACCATTTTGGGATTCGGGCATCTTTTATGAAGGATGAAATCAGAATATGAACCCTAATTTGCATATGTAAATTAATTTAAGGAAGGGTTGATAAGAACAAAAAACAAAAATTCCTTGTTTTTGTGATAAAAAGATTTGGTTCTGCCAGGCACTTGAATTCGGCCAATTTAAAATCAAACTGAAAGAGGGAAAATCCTGGCTTTGTTGCATCCACACAGCTTTGGCCTGCTAGCTTTACTATGTACTGCTGTGGTAAGAATGCTTTATTAGCGCCATGAGTTCTATCTCAGCATCCTAGCATGGCCTGGAGTCTTTTGTACGCTGGGAATACCCTTACATGAATATATCGGTGACTCACGTGAAGTGATACTCCAATATAAAGACAGCGTTAATCACGTTTTTACAACATTTCTGTCTCTTAAATGGAAGAGAGTAAAATCAAGCGACATTCATGCTTGCAAACACAAGAAGTAACGAGAAGTACAAAGTATCGCATACTTTATCATTCCTGTTTTTACTCAACATTTCATATCATTTTCCTTCAAGCACAAATGAAAACTTTTTTTGGGTATGGCAATAGTTTCCCTTTAAAATAAATCTGGACAGACTGATGATCTTTCAAGATTTTTCATCTAGATTCCAACCCTTTCTCCTTCAAACCCAAGTACTAATTTATTGCTCTGCTAAGAAGAGACATATAACCAGGTTTTTCATTCTGTTGGAGGAGAAAGCAGGAGTTGGAACCATTTACTTAAACTATTTTTGGAGTCTCCTAGCAACATCTGATATAACTGTCTTGGGTTCTTTTCTACGTACTCAGATGGGTCTTCTATTATCATCATTCTGATCTGATTGGGGGAGGTATCTTATCCTGATCAAAACTAGGACTCTTATAGGGAGATCAATGTGCCCCATGTTTAAACAGTCTAAGGTAAACATTGGACATATGTTTTATTGTTTGTTTTAAATGTTTCATCACACCAGTGATCATGTGGACTCCCAATGAAACAATGGCATTCATTTCCTGGATAGTGGAGTATGACTTGTGAGCATTGGGTCACTAAATCCTCTCCTAATGGACATGTCAGTCCTCTGGTGCTGATGTTTGCCCTCGCGAGAGGTCGCGTCATTTTCGTGCATGTCCGCGTCGAGTTGGACGTGCGCGCGGGCGAAGGTTCGCGGGCGCGCGCCCGTTTTTGACGCATGCGCACAGCGCGTAAAAGGACGCCGAGGCCTGCAAATCACTGCGAAGTGATCTTGCCCTGACACTAAGCGTTCCTGAACTTTTGACTGTCTGATCTATTGGTTTCCTGAATATTTTGGCCTGTTTATCGACTCTTCTTTCGGATTCTCCCTCGGTACCGCAGATCCTGTTTCCTGACCTTGCCTGGCTTGACTACGTTTTCGTTTTACCCTATTCGGCTACTTCGACTCGGTTTCTACACAAGTGCTGCTGAACATCTATTACCGGCACCTCTGTTACTCTCTACCTGGACTTATTCCTGTCTCCATTCGGGCTCTAAGTTCCAGTAAGAGGCATAGGGGAGGCTATTAATTCGTCAGACCTACCACAGCGCCTGATAGGACATGGTTGTAGAAAAATAGAATTTGAGACGATGACCTGCTAAAGTTTTACTGGGCCAATGCTGTAATTTTATTTTAAGATGAGGTTTTTGTGAACTGAATTAGCTTGTGCAATCTTTATAATACTGCACCCATAGCAAGCTCAGTTGTTCATCGATTGTTCTGAACAACTGAAAATCAAACAACTGCCTGTTCAAAGATTCTTTACTTCTGGGATTATCTTCAAAAATTGAAGATGTTATATAATACAAAGATTTTATATATAACAACTTTATATAATGCAACATTATGAAATGATGAAACTGTGTTTGAAAAGGAGCCACATCACATGAGCCTGACCTATGACATGAAATCTCAAGTTGGAAACCAGATTCCAGCTCCCTGTGGCTTTGAATACAATGAATAAACAGTGGGTTGAATGGCGTAAACTCACTGTGTCTGATGGATTTGTTTGGGTGCTGGAGTCCCGAAGCCCAAGGTTGAGGGTTAGGCCACACTGGGCGTTTGGGGAGATTTGGTCGCCTGGCGACTAATCGCCTCGTCTTTGCTGCGACCAATCTCCCTAAGCGCCTTCCCTGAACTCTGCGCCGGCTAAAATGAAAAAACACCGGCGCTAATCACATGCAGCAATTCGTTTTCCGAAGTCGCCCGAAGTTTCCTCGTGAGGCAACCAAATCTCCCCAAAACGCCCAGTGTGGCTTAACCCTAAGGCAACAGCAAGAAATTGAGGAATGTATTGTGTAGAGAAGTAGGCATTTGTTCTCATAGACTCTGTTTTGTGTGTAGGATTACATATATTTTGGTTTCTGTGGTGGGCAAATCAATCAATCACTTTTCTTCCATCCCAGTGTTCTTTTTTCTATAAAAAATGTCAATGTTTGTAATGTACATAACACCAAAAAGAATGCCAATAAGTAGAAAAGTAACAAGGAGTAAAGATGAGTAAAGAGCTACAAATAACATAGGAAGGAAAAACAAATAGGAAAAGTGGAAATGACTAATGGAGAGAATGGAAAAGGTCTTCCTCCCACTATCCCTTTCCAGCAACTTATCAGAAGAGACCCCCTGAGCTGAAACATGTAAACACATACCCACAATTCCACAGGTGAAGCCTCTTGCAATATAGTGTCATGTCTGACTGGGCAAAGCACATAGAAAGTGATTAAAGCATTGGCAATTACCCACCTCCGAAAGTAGGAGGGCACCCTGGATTTAGGCTAGGGCTACACAGGGACAATAAACTGCTGGCAGAAATCCACTGGTTTATTTCTGTTCTGATTTCTGTCCTGCCTCAGGCAGTAGTCTCCTCTCTCTTCCTTATTGAATCAGCACAGTGAGAACAAACTTTGGCTAAAAAGGCAGAGACTCGCAGTTCTTCACCGAAATCCACCAAGTCTGTTTGCGCCCAGCCAATTCAGTGAGGATGAGAAAGGAGGCGACTGCCCGCTATAGGGCAGAAATCAGACAGCGGATTACAGCTAGCAGTTTTCTTTCCCCGTGTGGCCCTAGCCTTACGGTAAGTGACCTCCTTAAAGTTGTAAAACAAGTGAAGGTAACATTGCCCAAAAGATGGTTTTAGAGATTCTTCAGTGGAGACCATATGCTTGGAAACAATTGGACATGGAGAACTCCCTTGAGCAAATATCACTGTACAGTAGAACCCGCATTTTACATTTTTCAGGGGGCCAGAAAAAAATGGTCTAAAATCCAGGAAAATGTAAAATCAGGGAAATGGATTCTGCATTATATATAGGTGGGACCACAAAACAACAATGAGGGACAAGTTAAAATAAGGGGATGTAAAATTGAGGTTCCAACGTCTTCTCAAATAATTGCACTAGACAACAATCCCAAAAACATAACTGTAAATAAAAATATCCAATGTCTGAGCCTCCTATAGAGAAGTGATATACAGTGAGACCTCAATTTTACATCCTATGATTTTTCCCTTATTTTACACAATTGTTTGTGGTCCCACCAATATATAATACATAATTAATTTTACCTTTTTTTCCGGTCCCCTGAAAAACGTAAAATGGGGGTTCTACTGTAACAAAATTATATAATTATTATTTTACACACTCTTAAACAAAAAGATAACTTTGCTCAGGTGTATCCAGGGCTATAGGGGACATGTGAGATACTGAGCCCATGCAGTGCCATTCCCCTTTCTCTGTGCTGCCAGGATGCAGTGTGAATACACATTGTGATCACATGTAGAGGGGAGATCATCCAGCCCAGCGTTGTCAGATTCCTGTGCACAATCACAAACTGCTCAGACGCACAGAGAGAGTGGGGCAGAGAGAACAGATCGAGGGAGAGATACAGGGAATGGGAAACTGAGGCAAAGGAAAGTGACTGAAGAGAAGAGAGAAAGAGGAAGAAACACAGATAGAAAGAGAGCAAGCAAAAGGTAAGAAGCAGAGAGGAAAAAGAAGAGAATAATTGCAAGGAAATTAGAAAGACAATGGAGCCAAATGGACAGACTATGAAAACAACAAAGGGACAATTATACAAGAGACAGGAGAACCAAATGACAGGCAGAGAATAGAATGGTTGGGGATATAGAGAATATTTGAAGGGGTCTGAATTAAACTGTGGCCATTTGAGTGGAGAAGTGTAAATAGCAGCTTGTTTAACTGTGGGCAAGTGGAGAGCAGACTGAGGTGAGAGTCAGTGAGGAACCTGTAAGGTGAGAAATTGAGATTCGCAGCACATGGTGGAAGGCTGAGCCGAGGCACAAGCAACAAAGTTAGTAATGAGGGAGCAAAAGTCTGGAGAAAAGAGAGATTTGAAGGAAATTGGAGCAGTCTTCTTAGAGACCGGTTTTTCTGAGGGCATTGTCAATCAACAAGCTGGTAAGGAGCCTTCTTTTATCTTGGTTAGAATCATTTGGGAATTGTGTGAATACCAGCATTACTAATATCTTTGGAGTGGGAGGGGGGGGGTTAAAGGTTTGCTGAAAAATGTGAAAAGTAATTGTGCATTGTAAAACTACTATTTTATACGGAGGTGCATACAGCAGCTAATGGAATGATTGTTCTCTTTGCACCTCTTGGAGCTACAAGCAAAAGGAGAATTAAATACAAACCCCAACCCCTCACCTCCACCAGCTGGACAAACTGAACTATAGAGACCTTAGAATATGAATAACTATACAGACACGGGATTACACGTTAGTATTAATACACAATCGCAAAACAAGAAGACAAGTGTCTTCATTTCAGTGTAGGTATTACACAATCTATTCTTGCATAACTATATCTCTCCAATCTATTTCCCTTCGCTTGATCCGTACAGAAATGTGCCTACAAACGATACACAGACAATACTGATATGCCAACTTACTGTGAAATAATTATACGGATTTCGTAGTATCATAAAGAAACAGGTAGAAAGGTACTAATTATATTTCCTTGAAATGGTTATTTTTATAGCAGGCGGGTAGGCGTGTAATGCTAACCATATACTCAGCTGTACTAGTTACAGAACATTGTGCGCTCTATCAGCTGTCAGGCTCCATAGAAGTGCCTGTTTAGCTGCAGGACAATAGCCCTTATTTAGACTTGATAGTTATTGTTATTTTTTTTGTAAAGCCGACAGTGATTTTTTTTTCCCTGGTTTTAATAAGGACGTAACATGATATACATCCTATATACTGTAGGTGTTATTTCTAGAATCTGCAAATTGATGTTGATTTTTTTAATGCGACAAATGAAAGTGCAGTAAGGTTGGACTTCCCTGGACTCTCAGTACGTGGTTATGATGAACGCAGCAAATGTAACCAGAACACTTGTCACCTTCACAGTTACTGAATAACTACAGCTTCACACTTATATCCGTCTCATCTGATCAGATGTTTTTGGGCTTAGTTCCCCTTTGAGGTCCAGCAGAATAGGGATGGACGAATTTTTTCACCACAGAAATGATGCCCATAGACTTGTATGGCTTGGCGCATAAAAAAAAAAATTACGCATGTCAAAAAAGTTTCTCCAAAATGTTTTTGATGCCCATAGACTTTAATGGGCGTCTACATCATTTCGCCGGTGGCGAATTCGCCCAGCCCTATTCCCCATTCTGCGGGCATGTTCATATAAGCAAATACTGCCCAAGTGATCACCCTGCCATAGTTCTCAGTGTCTATGGGATTTCAAATATTAATTTCCCCCCACCTGCCTACCCCACAGACTGGGATCCCCTGTTTAGAAAAGGAACATCCCGTTCTCCCTGCTGCTTTCAGACATGACTGGAGGCAGGTGGGTTAACCCAAATTGTGCATTCTATGACAAGGTTGTTTAACCTGAATCCTTCTTGCTATAGTTGTACTACAACTCCCTGTATTGGGGGAAGCTGGGAGCTGTAAGGAATGCACAGCTCCAGGACTAAAGAACAGGCAGCCATGTGAATCTAAGGCTTGATGGAGTATTTTTAAACTGCAGTAAAAAGTTTCTAGTTATAAAATACTGATATGTAGGAGGAATAAGCGAGATGTTACGACAACTGAAAGTGTCATTTATGTCTGACTGCATTACAATTGCTAGAGACTGGCTCCTTATTACTGCCTCCCCCCTGTGACCTCCCTGCACTCAATGGGTTAAGCTAAATACCAAGGCACACAAAAGCAAATCATCTCTCATATATTTCCATAGAAACATAAAAAAAGCCCTGACAGATGATGGCGAATTTTCACACCCAGCCTGTCCATTTAGCCAAGGGTGTAAAACCCCTAGAATCGCAGAACCTTAACCTCCTCATTAACATTCTGCATAAATGGTGTCTCTGGCTTCTGTAGCACATTGGTGCTTTTCACCATCTCTGTCGGTTGGCTCTGTCTCCCTTCTGTAAAGTTCTATATTTAATTATGACACCCCTCATCTGTGCTTCATATTAAACACATTTCCTTAAAGAGACATATACCCTTATACGTAGGGATGATAAAAGGAATACACTATATTATATAACATTATATCAAAGCCCCAGAACTTCGATTTCTCTATATTTGTTTTAAGAACTATATATGTGTGTAAATATATATATAAAGCTATGGGACCTGATATCCACAATGCTAGGGACCTACGTTTTTCTACTAACGGATCTTTCCGTAATTTGGATCTTTATACCTTAAGTCTATTAGAAAATCATGTAAACATTGAATAAACCCAATAGGCTGGTTTTGCTTCCAATAAGGAATAATTATATCTTAGTTTGGATCAAGTACAAGCTACTGTTTTATTATAACAGAGAAAAAGGAAATCATTTTTAAAAATGTGGATTATTTGGATAAAAAGGAGTGTATGGGAGACAGCCTTTCAGTATTTCGGAGCATCTCAATAACAGGTTTTCTGATAACGGATCCAATACCTGTGTGTGTATTTATATATATTACATGCAAAAGATAAAAATAAAGCTTATGAGCAGGAACTGTCACTGATTACTCCTATTAAGGGCATTCTCCATAGAAACCAATAGCACCTCTAGTGGTCGTATATAACAACTGCATTTGCTATAGGCATGCCTGGTATATACGGAAGATGTAAAGCATGGCAACTCCCTTACAGTTGCATATTTATTAAAGGGAAAAATGAAATCACTAGAGGCTTTCATAACTCTCTGTTTACTTAAATATGCCCTTAAAAATCATATACATCAATGAGTATAAAAATGAGTTCACCCTATGATAAATAGGCCCCTAACAACCGTACACATGAGAATAGAGAGCTGTGAAATTATGAGTTTTCACCCTTGAGTGCAATGTCCTCACTAGCTGGTGCAAACAACCAGGTAGAGCGACAGATATCAATATTAGGCGTCTGTATACAAATATTCAAGCCAACCATGACAATGGGGGCGAGAGGGTTGTGGTCTCATTAGACACGGCCAAGGCCTTTGATACTGTCCAGTGGCCTTATCTGTGGGAGGTCCTGGCCCGCTTTGGTCTGGGTGACAGATTTGTCATGTGGATAAAAGCTCTGTATAAATCCCCGACAGGGCAGGTAAAAGTCAACAACTACCTCTCGGACCCGTTTGAGCTTCATCGAGGCACAAGACAGGGCTGCCCTCTTTCCCCCCTTTTGTTCGCGTTAGCGATAGAACCACTGGCCATTCGGATTCGCAGAGATCCGGGCATAGTGGGTCTTAGATTAGGTCAGCTGGAGGAGAAGGTGTCCTTGTATGCCGATGATATGCTGGTATACCTGGCAGATCCGGGGGCCTCGCTAACTAGGCTCCTGCAAGTGGTTGACCAGTTCGGTGTTCACTCTGGGCTTAGGGTAAATTGGGAGAAATCTACAATATTTCCAATAGATCAGATACCTCCCCTGGCTCGAACTCCTTCCCCACTGCAATGGACTTGCTCCTTTAAGTACCTAGGTGTGATTATTCATAGAGACCCCAAAGAATACATATCTAACAACTTAGACCCTGTCTTACAAGAGTACCGCAGGAAAACCACCACCTGGGCCAACCTTCCGCTTTCCCTAGTGGGAAGGGCGAACCTTGTTAAGATGGTATTCCTGCCTAAATTCTTGTATAAGCTTCATAATGCCCCAGCATATATACCCCAAAGCTGGTTTAAACAACTGGACAAAATCACCAGCTCCTTTCTCTGGGAGAATCGAGCCCCCCGCATCAGTTTGACAACCCTCCAGGCCCCTGTATCAGGGGGAGGCCTGGCGTTGCCAAATTTTTTACTCTATTACCACGCCTCACAACTGGTTTATGCCCACTGGTGGCTGACGTTTGATTTGAATAATCATGCCCTTTTGGCGGAAGCGGCATGTGCCACCTCACTTGAGGCTCTGGCAAATCATTTGTACAGAGGAGGGAACTCTGTTTTTCCTCAGACTTCATCTATGACCCCAGTGATGAAAATTTTTAATCTATATATTAAGCAAATGTACCCCCACCAAGACACCTGGTCACCTGGCACCCCCTTATGGGAAAATCCCAACCTCCAGCACTTTAGGGGGCTTCCCGATTCTGGGCTTTGGGCGTCTCTGGGAATCAAATACTTGACCCAAATTGTAGAGAGAGGGCAGCTTAAACCCTTCCAGACCTTGAGAACAGAGCACCAGCTCCCTACTAATATGATATTTCGCTATCTGCAATTGAGTCATGCCTTTCAGGCCCAGTTTCGGGTTCGTCCTTTAAACTTAAACCAATGCTCGTTGGAACGATACCTCAGGCAGCCAGGGCTGCAAAAAGCCATATCTTGGTTTTATGCTATTTTACAGAAATCCTTGGGCTCACATATAGACCGTTTACGCCTAAAATGGGAAGTGGATATCCCAGGTCTGGATGAGGAGGCCTGGACGGGTGTCATAGAGCAGATTCCAGAACTTTTCATGTCTAATAGGGATAGACTGATACAGTTAAAATTTTTCAACAGGGTGTATCTTACTCCCCAACGGCTTGCCAAGATCTACCCGGGAACGCCAGACACCTGCTACAAATGTGGGGTAGAGGTTGGTACTCTCTTCCATGTGTTTTGGGAATGCCCTAGTATTCAAGGTTACTGGGGGAGAGTACTAGATTTTATTCAGTCTAGTTTTGACTTACCGAATATTCGCTCCCCGGAGCTATGCCTAATGGGTCACACTGAACCACTTACTTTCCCCCAGTGTCAGAGATTGTTTTATTTGCAATTACTTTATTATGCTAAGAAAGCCATCTTGTTGACTTGGAAGGATACTTCCCCTCCCTCTTTAAGTCGATGGAAACGACTGATAAACGAAATTCTCCCCCTGCAGAAGGCAGTGTATTTGGCTAGAGGGTGCCCGGAAAAATTCCTAAAGATATGGGGCCCTTGGCTTGAGTTGCCTGACACTGCTACTCACTCATTTCAAGCATTGACTTAGGCATGGTGATATTGCTCCTCTTGAAGCTAATGCATGTATATTGTTTTGTAGTACCTACTATGTAACCTTTGGTAGACAATTGTAAGACTCTCTTTTCTTCTGTACTTTGTATGTCTTTTTGAAAAAAGTTAATAAAAACAAATTTTAAAAAAAAAAAAAAAACTGGTGCAAACAATTGTGTTGATATTACACAGCACACGCTTAATTCCAGTCTGTACCAAGTACACTTTTTTAAAAGAAAAAAACACATGTATTGTTAGTGGAAACCTTGTTTAAAGGAGTGGTTCACCTTTAAGTTAACTTTTATAATGAGCAAAGTTTTAATTGCCCTTCATTTTTTATTATTTTTCATCTTTTCTACAGTTTTTAAATCATTTGCCTTCTTCTTGTGACACTTTCCAACTTTCTAATGGGGGTCACTCCTTGTGGGCCCAGGTGTCAATGGGCCCTTTTGCTTCTAATTATGTGGTCAATTTCATGGTCATTCCTTATTTCTGTATGGGAAAAAATGCTTAATAATAGAAGAATAGACTAAGTAAATATAAAAGACTAGGAGAATAAAGAGGTTGAGTGAGGAAAGGAGGAATAATAGTTTGTAAAGTGGGCCCACGGTCTACGGTTTTCTGGTGGGCCCTTGGCATCCCAGTCCGAGTAACTGTCTCAGAAAATCCAGAAGTCACGAAAACAGATGAAATTGATGTCCTGAAGCGCTATGCTCCTATAGGTGCTATAGGTGCTAATGTGTTGTTTCCCCTGCTGTGGTTAGGGTTGCCATCTTGCTGGTAGAAATGATGCTTGATGCCAATGTTATTAAAAGGAAAGAAAGATATAAATATAGTAAGGCTGGTATTTTGTTCCAGAGAAGGTGGAATCCCTAGCCTAGTAGGCACTGTTCTGCTACTATAGATGTTACTCTGCTATTTACTAACTGCTTCTATAGATGCTGGTTTGCTTTTACCCCATTGCTAATAAAGGTGTTGCTGCACATCCCATAGGTGAATATACAGCACCTACCTGTAAGTGCTGCTCTCTGTGCCCTGCTTTGTGCCAGGTCATTTGCCCCTCTATAGATTCCATAACAAATATCTCCCACCACCAACCATTTGGCAAATGTGTTCATCTAACATGTCATGCCTGTTACCTTATAAGCCAAGTGTTCTTTGCAGACCTTTTTATCCTGTTCTTTGGCCACAGAGGGATTACCTTGACTGATCTGCCAACTCAAACCCTTTACTGGTGCTTCATATTCCTTATGGTTTAGCATTGGTATAACATGGGAACATGCAAAAGCTCTTTAGGAAATACCTAGGGAAAATGACCCTTGTTTAAGAGGGTAGATATATCGAAATAAGAAAAATCATCAGTGTGTTTCAAAATAAAGCAGACCCATAGGGCTGCAGAAGGCATTTACAGTATGGAATCATAGAGGGCATGTAATATAAGGTGCAATGTTTGATACTGGTCTAGTAATACATAGCAACCAATCAGTAGGCAATATTTACTGGTCACCTTTTTAAAAACTAACATCTAATTTGCTGATTTAAATGATATTGGCAAACGTTGCACCTTTCATTCCATTACCCGATAGACCAGAGTTGTCGGGAGCTAGAAAACCAAAAGTGTCATGGGCCTTGAGAATAGGCGTTAAGCAACCAGGTTAGGAAATAGGATGTGAAGGATTTAAAGGATAAGTAACACCAAACAATAAAAATAAACAAACCAGGGCAAGTGTGAGAAGAAAAGGGCAAAGAAGCAGCAGTATCCAAGAGAGAGAGAATAAAACAATGCATAGATGGTGGAAGTGACACAATCATGTAAATGAAGAAGGAAAAGCAAAAGAAACCTTCAGGCCAATGTATGAAACAGATGGGAACTGGCTAGTGAGAAACAGGAGAGAAACTCACACAGAATGATGCCCTAAGGCACCAGAGACACATTTGGTTCCTTTGACCTGGTCAGCATTGACTTGCTGTAGAGCCCAGCAGTGACAGATTTCAGCTACATTACTTGCCCCATTTAAGTATTTATAACATTCACATGTTTTTATACAATGGTTTTACTTGCAGAACATAATGAGTCAAATGCCAATGAAATCTGGACATTGTTGAACAGCTACTGTACATCACACTGGTTTCCCCTCAACGTTCCCAGTAGCAGTAAAAAAAGAAGCCGCAACAGTTGATATTAAGGCTTATTAATGTACAAAAGTGCAGAATCGTAATTCTCAAATGACCATGTTATTTTTCCCAACTTAATAGCAGGACCCATTAAACAACATACTGAAGCTTGTGCATGATTTAATATTGCGCTGAAAACTAGCATCCACTTTGGTAAAGCACATTTTGCATTACAATTTTTACACTTTTTGGTGCGTCCATGTGCTTGCATCAATAATAAGTCAGTTGTGTGTTGCTGCAAAATGCCACCGAACTAAAGGTGGCCATACAGGGGCCAATAAAAGCTGCTGACAGACCAAATTTGCAGGTTATTAGCCAGTGTATGGGGCCTTCCGGCAGGCTTTCCCAACCGATATCTGCCCAAAATCAGGCAGATTGTGATTTACAGGTTTAAAAATCCTGATTGGGGCAAGATCTGCTCATTTGTCGACCTCTCCAATCAAGCAGATCTGCCTTAAACTTAACATCTCCTAGAGGCAGTCAATCCAGGGCTCCCCATGGGCCCAGTACATTACAATAATATCAGATACCAGTTTAATAAATGTTCAGCGCTAAAATGTGATCTTCACAATCAATCTTCAATATCCAATTAGTGAATTGCAGCTTCCTGAATCTCCTCCTGCTTGAGTCCCAAATCTGATATAGAAGTAATATTACAAGGAAGGGCATATTAGATAAAAACTATGTAGTGTAGTAACTTAATACAAGTTTTGTATATACTAGGAATGCACCGAATCCACTTTTTTGGATTCGGCCGAACCCCCGAATCCTTCATCCTTCGAATACCGAACTGAATCCGACCCCTAATTTGCATATGCAAATTAGGGGTGGGAAGGGGAAAACATTTTTTACTTCCTTGTTTTGTGACAAAAAGTCACACAATTTCCCTCCCGCCACTAACTTGCATATGCAAATTAGGATTTGGATTCGGTTCGGCCAGAAGGATTCGAAAAGGAGGATGAAAAAGGGCGAATCCTGGCCGAATCTCGAACCGAATCCTGGATTCGGTGCATCCCTAGTATATACAGTTTGTATGTATACTTATATCCTTCTATTTGGCATTAGGAGGGTGTATTGTTATATGCAAGAGGCATATGAATATCTTTTACAGGTTATTCAACCGTTTTTTAGGGGCCCTGGTAATCACAGAACTTTCTACAGTTCTACAACCTAATGCCCAGGATGGTTACATTGCTACAGCAATGGTCACATTCTTACTGATTCTTTCCTTTTGCCATCTGCGATGAAAAAGGCAATAGAAACATTTGCTCAGCATGTGCATATCAATAAGGCTTAAAATGAATATGCTCTTTATGTACTTTTTTAATTATAACATATTTAATTGATGCTTTCCTTAATCGTTGCATTTAAGCTGGTGATACACTGCCAGATTGGGTAAGGCATACTGGTCAACTTTCTGGGTATGTATATCACTAAAAAAGGGTCACTTTTGATAGACAATCCGGTGATCCTCTGAAATGTCTCCTAACTGATTTTAATTGATCGTGCCCTCAGTCCAAGTCCATTACTGTGTATTGCACAAAATCATAGCCCCATAGCATCATAGCCCCAAAGATAGATAGTTTTAGTGGTGGCCAGTGTATGCCCACCTTTAGTTTATAGAGAGACTACAAGCGCTCTAAAAAGAAGCCCTACATCTAGATGTTGCCTGTTTCTCAGTTTTATAGATAAGGGGCAGTTCATTATATGGGGGTTCAATTGCAAGGGATAACATGGTTCTACATTTTTTTCCCTCAATCACTCTGAAGAACGAAGGAGCCAGAATCAAGTAATCAAGCAGCTGAATTATACAAAAGTCCCGTTTACTTGGGCATGTTGAACGTGGGTGCATACTGCTGCTTTCAAAAAGACGAAATAGGTTAGGACATCATTGAGCTAATGCATAAGTAAACTAATAGATATGAGAGAGAGAAGGTGTAAAGAAGACAACAGAAGGCACAATGTACCCCAGACATTTGTTTGGTTTCTACGGCAGTTCCATTAGCAGTTGAGAAATGCTTTAATGGATCAAAATGTCCATCTTTAATTTTCCTACTGCATAGGTTGTTCACACACACACCAAAGGTTTATACATCATCAAATTACATTTCAGAAACAAAATACATAATATCATTTATAAAAATAGCTGTTATATAATGCAGAACATTTCCACTAGTCTAGAAAAAGCAAAAAAACAAAACAAAACACTGGACTAGAATAATGAGCATGATGTGGGATGGTATCTTTTCCCTCATTCTAAGATGGAACATTAGAGACAGAAGACCCAGCCAGGGGTTCTGAACTAGAATGGATCCATGAAGGCAGGGCCTTGCCCAATGCACAATCATGATGTTAGGATAAAGTTCTGGATATAGCATGGAACACTTTTCTCCCCAAGATGCACCAGCCTTATCTTTAAAGATCCCAGAATCCAAGACACACCTTGTACAATTTTGATTTGTGGAGTTGCACTGCCAGTTTTTCATACTATAAATGGCCAACCTTGTGAAGTTGTTGGTCTGCTGTGCTTGCACTGAATGGAAAGCTCTTTGCATGTAACATCATTTGCTCATTGGAACAAGCCGAAGCACAGCCAGCGCTTCACACATTCAGGGCTGGATTTACATAGCAGGCACCCCTAGGCCCGCTGACGTTCTTCACCCTGTCCCCTCCCCTTTATTTGCATAATTTTCATCATCGGTACTGGAGCAATGGTGATTGGTGCATGGAAAATTGAAAAAACTATTGTACATCCCCAGTGTTTCTGAACCAATGTGGGTGTGGTTAGTCAGCATGCCTCCCCCTAAAATCCTGCCGTTCTAGGCCCGGGCCTTGGTGGCCTTTCCATACATTATAGGCAGGAATTACTGCTGCAGGGGTCACTTTAAGTCCCATATGCAGTGCAAAAAAGTTAATGGCCCCTACAGCAAAATTATTTAAGGCATTTACTGCCTAAATGGTGCTGTGGTTAGCATTTCTGCCTCGAAATGCTGGTTTCCTAGGTTCAATTGCAATCAATTTGTATGTTGTATGTGTGGGTTTCCTCTGGATACTCCAGTCTCCTCCTACGCTGCAAAAACATACAAGCAGGTTAATTGGCGCCTTATAAAACTGACCCTTGTGTGCATGTGTGCATGGGGGGCTTTGGATTGTAAGTTGGTGTATCTCTAAAGAGCTGTGCAATAAATCAGCAACTTATAAATAAGGAATCATGCAAAAAAATATTTTTTATTATTATTATTATTATTATTATTATTATTAACATGTACTGTATTTATATAGTGCCAACATATTTTGTAGCGCTGTATTTAGCAGAGGACAGTAAGGGCAGGGCCTAGACTGCACCTCTTGATGCTCCCTATAATGACGCCCAAGTTGGTGTCAGGCAGGGGTTGGGCAATTGGATTCCTACTTGCATTCCTTGCCTGCCTCTCTCCAAATGCAAAGCTGTGGGGCTCTACAATCACAAAATGAGCAGAGAAGCCTGTGGTTGAATGCAGTTTGCAAATAAAAAAGGCTTTGTGGTCTTTTTTAACACTTTACAGTGTGTAAAGTGTTCAAATTCACAAATGATGATGTTTAACGATTTTTTGGGATTTCGAAAAAGAATAGTCCGAAATAATCCTTTGTCCCTGCATGCAGTAATCACTGGGATACAAGGATTCAGACAAGTGATAGTGCTGAGCGCTGCTGAACACTACCATCCCATAGCTCGGAACTTATTCTGTCAAATGGACTTATCTGTCTTCTTTAATAAATGGGTCAGTTTGTTAAAACTTTCTTGACTGCCAGGGACTTTTCCCTTTTTTTTAGATAAATCCTGGAATCCTGGATTCCCCTGTTCAGTCTTTACTCATATACTTATATTCATATTCAGGGGTGTAACTATAGAGAAAGCAGACCCCTGCAGCTTGGGCTCCTGAAAAATAATTTGCTATGGGGCCCAGTAATCTAGTTACACCACTGTTCATATTCATATTCCTTTATAGGGGCAGTTCCAATTAAGATACTGAATATGCATATTGTGGACCAGGGCTGTCAGCTGGAGGCTGATTTCTGTCACTAGTAACATCCACGAATAATCTGAAAAATATATCCTTATTTAAACCGGTTTAGTATTTTAAACAAAATACTTCCTATTATAAAACATAAGGATAGTAACGCTAGGGTTACACTGAATTCAGCACTTTTTGAAGAATTCAGACCAAACCATTACATTCAGACGACTTTCGATCTTTGGATGACTGATAATGACAAATGTATTGTGGAAGATTTAGGGGCACATTTACTTAGCTCGAGTGAAGGATTAGAATGAAAAATACTTCGAATTTCGGAAAAATTTTTTTGGCTACTTCGACCATCGAATTGGCAACTTCGACCTTCGACTACGACTTCGAATCGAACGATTCAAACTAAAAATCGTTCGACTATTCGACCATTTGATAGTCAAAGTACTGTCTCTTTAAAAAAAACTTTGACTAGCTACTTCGCCAGCTAAAACCTACCAAGCACCAATGTTAGCCTATGGGGACCTTCAGAAAGTAATTTCTGATCGAAGGAAAATCGTTCGATCAATGGATTAAAATTCTTCGAACCGTTCGATTCAAAGGATTTAATCGTTCAATCAAACGATTTTTCCTTCGACCGTTCGATCGAAGCATTTGCGGTAAATCCTTCGACTTCCAATATCTTATATATTTTATATATATCTAATATATCTAATGTATTTTACTTTGAGGGCTAATTAACCCTCGATATTCGACCAATAGTAAATGTGCCCTATAGTATTGTGGCAAATTCAAAAATTACAGATTCAGGGCATTCTTCATTCAAAGTCACCTTGTAATTCATTAACCTGTATAAAAACACATCACCTGCAGACTCTTACCTTTATATGGTTATGGAACACATCCGTAATTTTATATTTTACAGTAGATGGTACATTATTCCATATATTATTTAGCCCTTAAACATACAATATACAGTTATGGTAAATAAACCCAACAGGATTATTTTGCCACCATTATGGATTCATTTTATCTTAGATGGAATCAAGTACAAGGTACTGTTAATTATTACAGAAAATAACAGATCCCATATTGTATTGTACTCCAATTCTAGTCAAAATATAACCCCCATTAAAGGTATATGGGTTAATTCACATTTCCAACACTCACATTTCCTGCAAGAGCTGCAGTGGATTTATTGCTGTATTTATATACTAAATCTACTGTATGGGCCCAGAGGTTAAGCTGCCCTATAACAGTAATGGTCCAGTAAAATCTAGCCTTCAAAGTTGTCCACAGCAGCTCCTCATCTTGGGTCTTGTTAGACCATCTTTTATGTGTCAGCGACACTACACATACTCAATGTGCTCTGTGCTGCTATTCAGAATCTAAGCCTAGGGGTTGTCAAAACTCATCAGCACATTAGCACAGAGTGACGTTATATCTGTCGGGTAGCGGGTCCAAGCGGGTAAGAATGCGGGTTGCGGGTCCGGGTTGCGATTGTAGGTTGCTGGAACGGGTCGTCTAAGGGTTTCAAAAAATGGACCCACGCAGGACTCTACTATGAGTGTATCATGAGGAATGTGAGTACCTTCTGCTTTTAGATTTCCCTGCATGCGTACATTGTAAAAGACCCTTCCTTTAAGCCCTTCTCATACTGTCCATGTGGTTTTTCCACATTGTATTGTGACTTTTATAAATGATATAACATATATTGTAAGTTAGTCCAGCTCTGATATAATTTGTGATTTGTTTGATATCAGAAGTTATGGAGATACGGGGAGGAACAAATCTTCACTGGTAAAGGTCTGGTACAGCAGCCCAAAATATAAGGTAAAACAATTATTACTTAGTTCTTTGTTGAGGTTTAGTTCTTCTTTAAATGGGCACAAACCAAAAACCTTAAAAAAGAATTACAAAAACATTTTGCAATATCATAACTGAAGCAGAGCCACACTCATCAGCGCAGTGAACCAAAAATCTTGCCTCTCCCATTCAATATCTAATTGGACATAGGCCGGGGGCAAACTTCCAGCCAAGTACCCCATTCATGTGTGGGGTGGTTTTCCTTTGCCAGCAGTTCATTTTCATTCAGGGAGATTGTTGGTGCAAAGGAAGAACATATACATGAGCGCAGTTTGGACCACCACCTACATGGCTGAAAAAGTAGAAAACTGGCTCGTTTAACAACTTGGCCAAATGAGTACTTCTTCAAATAATTTTTGAAAAGATTAAAAAGTCATCTTCTTTTCATTCTAGTACCCTCATTTTATCCCCAGCTCATTCTGCCTTTTACCACCCAGTGCTTTTCCCTTTCTTCCCTGTTATTCTTCCTTTATGCCTAAACTGGCATGCCCCTCTTGCCTTCCCCATATCTCTTGCTGTTCCTCTTTGTCTTGGGGCTATAGCAGCACAGAAGGGATCAATACGCTGACGCTATTATTTTTCCATCAATGCTGGCACTTCACAGAGATACACACGAGGGGCTGTAAATGGCCACAGAGCAAAGGGACTCACATCTGAGGAACACAAACTGGGTATTGACAAGTACAGATAACTGAACAATTCCCCCACGTGTCAGCCGCCGCCGTAGGGTCAACACACTGGGCATAGAGGTCATATCCACAAAGGAGTCATTAGACGGCATGCTCACAGGCTGCAATGGGAGGGAAGGGAAATAACTGAACCTTTGGGAATGATGCATGGCTCTTTGTAAATATAAATAGATTAACCAAATCAATTAGGTAGAGTTCATTATTTTTACAAGTTGAACGTATCCAGGGTAACCAGCTGTTTAACAGGTTTCCATATTCTCTCTCTCTCTAGCCTCTTTCACAATGAAGCAGCTCATTAATGTAAGAAACCTATGGGCGCACTATTCAGCCCTCATATCCCCAGCAAATAAATTGTGATAGCAAGCAGCATTCGTTGGTGAAACTACAGGCGTGTTATGTGTTTGAACCACGGTGGATAAAAATAAACATTCTCCCACCCTGTCACTGTTGCTGAAGGCTTCCAACTCCAACTCTCAGCAAGCAGCTGATTTGGATTGTAACCCTTAAGGAAGACTAGCCTCAGAATATTAAATGTGTATTGTTGCCTGTGTAATGTTTAATATCAGTGTGCATATCAAATGGTTAATTCCGTCAGCTCCTCACTAAGCTGCAGGCAATGAAAATGCCCTAGAAGCATTTGCACATAATTTTCACTTAGTGTTCACATCTAGAAAGCATAATATTCACCTGAAAATCCATGGAGATCCTCTGCTAGGGACTTATCACCAGTGGGAGCTTCATTAAGAAATCAGACGCAGGTATGGAATCTATTCAGCAGAGTGCTTGGGTCCTGAGATTTTCAGTAACTTGGAGGACAATAACTTTAATACAAAAAACCGAATAAGATTATTATCAAAGTACGAGGTACAGTTTGTAGATACTGGTGTTTCCCGACACTGTTTATTACTACAGACAAAACCTAGCATGGCATAGGAATTTAACATTAATAGATAGAAGGATATGATTAGCAACAACTGTAAGCTCTTGTGGGTATCACCCTTGTTAGACCTACTATATGGGTTAGTCTGTTACGTACACTTGTGTACACCGCTGCAGCATATGTTGGCATATATGACTATTAATAAATATTAATAACAAAGTAATTTTCTAGGTCCTAATTTCAAATGCAAAAACATAAAACAGGAGCATCTGTAAAAAGAACATTTTGAAATTAAATAATCAGCTTTATGATTCATGAGCCCACTGGTGAGATCAGTAGTCGTAAGTGTGGGACAGTGAAGTTTTGGACCAATCCCAATAAAAATTTAAGATGATTCTTATTAATTTTCAATGTGGGCCAATTTCTAAGGTTTTGGCCCATATGACTATTAATAAATATTAATAAAGTCATTTGCTAAGTACTAATTTCAAGTGCAAAAACATGAAACAGGAGCATCTGTAAAAAGAAAATTTTGAAATTAAATAATCAGCTTTATGATTTATGAGCCCACTGGTGAGATCAGTAGTCATAAGTGTGGGACAGTGAAGTTTAGGACCAATCCTAATATAAATTTGAGATGGTTTTCATTTGTTTTCAATGTGGGGAAATTTTTAAGGTTTTGGCCCACTCCTACAAAGCTACGAATCACCTTGTGTGCCCTTATCCTTACACTCCCTTTCAGCACCAAATGTTATGTTGTACGTTATATAGTGAATAAAGTACCCCCTATTGTAAAATATAAGGATATTATAAGTGACAGAGGAGTTTCATGACCATATAAAAACACGAGGCTGAAGGCCGAGTGTTTTTATACAGGTCATGGAACTCCGAGGTAACTTCTAATATCCTCATATTTTACAACTGGCGGTATTTTATTCACTATATAACGTACAATGTAACATTTGGTGCTGAAAGGGAATGTAAGGATAAGGGCACACAAGGTGATTCGTAGCTTTTTACTATTTATTATAATACACAAATTTCAGTGAGTCATGTGACAGAAATGACATCAGAACTCACCGTTTATAAGGATATAATTTTCAAGATATTCATGGCTTTTGTGTATTATTATAAGGATATAATTTACAAGATATTCATAGCTTTTGTGTATTATATAGAACTTCTGTACAATTCCTTTATGTACATTTTCTATTTAAGGCCTTTAAACTGGTGCTGCTGATTTGCTGTTGTGGCAAGTACAACGCTATGTAAACTGCTGAAAATTAATTGCAAAAATTTGCAGAACATAATGTGAAAAAAATGTGTTTTTGTATACTCAGGGGTGGGTATGGGGGGTTGAAAACAGAAGCTTATAGAAATGCTATTTATAGAGTCAGGTTCAATTATTCCAGCACATGTGGGAGACAGAGAGAGTTTGGTGCACCAGATGCTCAATGCCACCACACAGAACTCTAATCTGAATATTCAGAGGATTATAATGTTATACACGGCATGTACTGTGCCATAGAGAAAATTTGCCCCCACGCTTACAGTAGGGGGTTTGGCTGGAAAAGCACAAAATACATATTTAAATTAATTGTATACATAATTAAATTCAATAATTGGTTACTTCCATTATTGCCACCCTCAGGACATTTCTTAACATGTGCCCTCTTTAGCTGTTAAACTGAAAGCTCAGCAAACAATCTGAATTCTGTTGTTTTCATGTCTGAAGCCCCAGAATTCTTGTACAGGCTGCTGTACATTATGTTTATAGCACACAGTTGTGTAACTAGATGTTATTGGGCCCCACAGCAAATTCATTTTAGTGCCCCCAACTTATACAGAGGTTGTCCTGTTTCACCAATGTATATTGAAATTGCTCAATTATTAGGGCCTCATGGGGCCCCTTTACCTCCTGGGACCCCCTTAGGACATACGTATGTATGCAAAAAAAACTGACATTGTCAAGTTACACAGCACTTGACATTCATTTATAACAAACACAGCTCTTACAATAATTTAATCAACAAGGGATCCCTTTTTTTTTTTTAAAACAAATGGGATCAGAGGGCCCTGCTCAAAGGAACTGCCATACACCAGAAAGGGCACAGTACCAGAATGTAATTGGGACCTTACTTGCCAAGAGATTATAAAAAAAGTGTTCTCATGTTTAAAATATTTTATATGGCCAACTTTACATTCTTAAAGGCCATCAATCATCAAAAAGGTTGCCTGCACTCTGGTTGGGGAAACAATGTTTTTTTCTTTAAACAGTGCCCCCTGTGGCCATGTTTAGTTACACACATGTGCATAACAATTGAGAATTGTGACACTCTGCTTAGTGTCATACCTCCCAACTGTCCCTTTTTCTGCAGGACAGTCCTGTTTTTGACAGCTCAGCCCACAGTTCCGGGTTTTTTACTGAAATGTCCCAACTTCGATCCCCTGAACTGACTCGAGAAAAAGATACAAAGTATCTAAAACATAATTAAAATAAGAGCTTTTTCGGGACAGAGCCCAGAGCAGCCAGCAGCTGCATTTAGATACTTTTGTAACAATTTAAGATAAGCAGGTCTCTTGGGAGAACAGAGACTAGCAGCTTAAAAGGAAATTCACTTTCATTAGCAAAACTATTATAACACATAAAACATGCACTAAAACTCCCAGAAATGTGTTCAAACTTTCATAACCTGCCACATTTTGTAAAATTGACATGATAATAAGGGGGTGTGGCCATAAAATTGGCTTGGTCAAAAAAATTGCTGCATGCCACAAGTTTTTGTCCCTCTTTTCATTTTTCAAATGTTGGGAGGTATGTAGTGTCACAACATGGCAAATCACAGTGGGAGTTCCTTCCCAGCATGAGTGCCTTAGCTCTCTGGGGGGGGGATTTATTTTTAAAATATTGTTTCCCCCAACTAGAGTGCAGGCTTTATTAACCTGGATTTTTATTTATTTTTTGATGATAGGGGTCCATTGTTACTCTTTGGCAGTTCTTATATTTTACAATGGGCTATATGTGTATTATATTAATGTGTATATCTATGTGTACTTTGCCTTCTTACCTGGGCAGCAGCTAGGGTTGCCACCTTTTCTGGTAAAAAATACTGGCCTTCCTATATATTTATCTTTTTTCCCTATTGATAACATTGGGACCAGCCATCATTTTTACCGGCCAGGCTGGTACAATACCGGCCAGGTGGCAACCCTAGCAGCAGCAGATTCATCATCCCCCATTTTGTGGGGGAAGCCCTGTCCTTCCAGGAATGTGTCAATTAAGCAATGACTGGGAAAAAGTTGTGCAGTAGTACAGTTGTGAGGATGCACACTTTGCAAACAAATACTGAGTCCTACACAGTCCTGCATTAAACCCTCTTCACTAAGTATTTGTTTGGAACAATGCACAATACTCACATTACACTACTGCACAAGTTTTGTCTTGTACACAGTATCTAGCAAGGCGCTAAAAGCATCAGCTTTGACCAGTGTAAAGTTGCTGTTTTATTGCTCATTAAAGGGGTTGTTCACATTTATGTAAAATTTTTGTTAAACTTTTTAGAATGTCCTATTCATGGAAACATTTCAATTGGTCCTTGTATTTTGTATTTTTTTTTAATTATTTGTCTACTCTTTGCAGATGTAAGATGGGGCTTACTGACCCCAGCAGCCTAAAAACTGTTTCTGGATGAGGTTACAGTTTTATTATTATTGTTTCTGTAACTTATCTTTCTGTTTAGACCATTATTCATATTCCAGTCACTTATTAAAACCACTGTCTGGTTGCTTGGGTAAAGTGCACCATAGCAACAAAATAGCTTCTGAAATTCCACACTGGAACATTACAGAAGTTATTTGTAAATGTAGTTGCTACTGAAAGCAGTATCTTTCTTCCCTTTTATATTACAGTAGAACTCTAGTTTTTAAGTTTTCAGGGGATCAGAAAAATTGGTGTGAAATGTAAGAATATGTAAAATCAGGGAAATGCATTATATATTGGTAGGACCAGGGGTGCTCCAGAGGCTGATGTTGACTGAGGCAGCAGTCCCGATGCCACCGCCCCCACCCTGCTCCGCGCTTCTAACTTATAGCGTCGGAGTGGGTCGAGGGGGGCCTGCATTGCTAGTGCAGTTTAAAAAAACAGAAATTCGGCTCTTAAAGTTACCAGAGGCGGCTTCTTGCCACCCCTGTTAAATGGCCGCTCAGTGCTGCCGGAGGCAGGAGGCCACCCAAACTGTGTAAAATGAGGGAAAAGTCTGTGTATGTAAAATTGAGTTTTCACTGTGTTTGGCAATCCTGGCTAGGTGAAAACTCAGGGTCACTAAATTCATCTAGAAAGACTGAACTTTATAAAATGACATTTTATAAAATGCAATCAGTATATTAATGGAATAAGCACTTTCCATAGCTGGTTCAACTCTCTAGGTCTGTTAAGCATGTGCAGAATGTCAGTAGTCAATGCCAGCCTCCCCAGTAGAAAAACAATTCTGCTGGCAAAGTGGAGGGTATAGCAAACTTTTAAAAATAGATGAATTTTATTTACCCTCCAATTTGAGTTGACACCCAGGTAGTATTTTAGCTAATATTTTGCCACCAAGCTGTTATGCCCATTTATCACATACCTGCACTAAGTCTTGCCTCTCCACAATTGCATCGCCCACAGCTATGTCACTTCTGCACATTTGTACACCCAGATTGAGTGGAAGGGATTTTCTTTGCACTGCTTAGTTTTTCAACTCTATAAGGAATGACTTGCTGTGAAAGAAGGAGGCACACAATGCAAATGTCCTTCCATGTTAAAGCACCAGCTAAGAAATAGATGATAGCACAAAGTAGATGATGAGGCCAAGTAGAAAACAAAAAGCTTGGTGTGGTGCTGATTGACTTAAAGGGATTATGTCATGATGTTTATGGTCCAGCACGTGTATTTTTTATTTATAATATTGGTGTGTAGGCAGCCATCTCAGGTCATTTTACCTGGTCATGTGCTTTCAGAAAGAGCAAACACTTCAGGATGGAACTGCTTTCTGGCAGGCTGTTGTTTCTCCTACTCAGTGTAACTGGATGTGTCACAGTGGGACCTAGATTTTACTATTGAGTGTTGTTCTTATCTAACAGGCAGCCAGGGTCGGACTGGGCCACCCCTGCACCCTGGATAATCTTCCTGCCGCGGTAAAAACCACGCACACACACAGAGGCCAGGGGTCCAGCGGGGGGCCCTTGGACAGCAGCACCAGTGGACCCCGGGCCCCCCCAGTCTGACCCTACAGGCAGCTGTTATCTTGTGTTAGGGAGCTGCTATCTGGTTACCTTCCCATTGTTCTGTTGTTTGGATGCTGGGGGGGGGGGTGGAAGAAAGGGGGTGATATCACTCCAACTTGCAGTAGAGCAGTAAAAAGTCACTGAAGTTTATCAGAGCACAAGTCACATGACTGGGGCAGCTGGGAAACTAACAATATGTCTAGCCCCATGTCAGATTTCAAAATGACATATAAAAAAAATCAGCTTGCTCTATTGAGAAACTTTCAGTGCAGAATTCTACTGGCGCAGCACTATTTACTGATGCATTTTGAAAAAAAATGACCCATGACAGTAGCCCTTTAAATATATGTTGGCAAAACAGATCACTGCCCTAAATTAATAGGGGGTGGAACCCCCTAAAAAGGATTTTCTGTGAGACCTGGAAACTTCTAGATATACCACATATCTATGATAGCAACATTTTTAAGGTCCCACAAATTTGGGGAGAATATTCAGCCAGGTCCTCACTGAGCCTTCTACACTGGCCACTGGGACTGTAGTATCTATAATTACATGCCACTGTCCTTAGACAAAGAAAAAGAGCTTCACCCATTGATTTATTGCAGCCTTAAGTACTGGGCTTCCTTGGCTATATGAATCAGCAACCCCAGTGAACCTACTGTATATACACAATCTGCTCACACCTGGCCAGGGACACAGCTGAACAAACTCAAAAACTAGTTGCCCAATGACCCAATAAACATTGCACATTGTTCTTCACTGACACTATTTGTGCCGGATGCTTGTAGGCTTTGTCTCAAGAAAAGGTAAACTGCACTTTGTGAAAGGTAATATTTATATTAGGGATGCACCGAATCCAGGATTCGGTTCGGGATTCGGCCTTTTTCAGCAGGATTCTGCGGAATCCTTCTGCCCAGCCGAACCGAATCCAACCCCCTAATTTGCATATGCAAATTAGGGACAGGGAGGGAAATCACTTGACTTTTTGTCACAAAACAAGGAAGTAAAAAATGTTTCCCTTTCCCAAACCTAATTTACACATGCAAATTCGGATTCGGTTCGGTATTCAGCCGAATCTTTCGAGAAGGTTTCGGGGGTTCGGCCGAATCCAAAATAGTAGATTCGGGGCATCCCTAATTTATATAGATATATCCCTTTTCTGCTCATTATTTCTAAATGCCTTTTCAAATGCTCTTGTATCTTGGCCTTGCAGTGGTACCACCAGAAGATTGCCCAGTAGATTGCCCCAACTTTACTAGCCCTAGAGATTTCATGCTGTGAAAGCCTGCACTCACTGAACATAGCTCTCCAAAGCACAGCTCTAAACGATGTTGCTCAGTTCATTAAGATGCTAATTGATATAATAATATGCCTGAACCCCTGAGCTGACGGCACAGCTGGTTGTAGGAGCTATGAATATCTCTGAGTCAGGCTGTGCCGGCTGCGGCTTTAAACTGAAAATTAACCCATTCTCTTCTATCTCTCATGAAAAGAGTTGATTGAGGTACTCGGAGTCTAAAAGTAAAATTAATTTAAAAGAGAAGCTCCACATTTGTAGGAAACCATAAGTGAGAAGTGGTAGATTCTACTAATGCATGTTGAAAGTACAGGTGCAGATTAACAGTGCACCCAGAATGCTAGACAGGCCTTGCCTGATGATCCCTGAAGACTTTTATTTAGACAGAAGAATTGGCAGAATAGATTGGTTCTGTTCAGCGGGCAGTTACAAACAGTGTGGAAGAACAAATGATGTGGTGAAAGGAAGAAAAACAGAACTACAGAGCAGAGATTTGAGGGAGAACAGTACTAGATGTCTTCTTGTAGTCTCAAGAGGGTCTCCTGGGTTCATTAGCGCAGAGAATCTGCCATTTCAAATAGCCACTCCAATAAAGCTGCATATGCTGCAGAGAAAAATTACATTCCTTTTTTTTATGCACCAGCAGCTTGCACTTCAATCTCCCCTTTTTTGAATTGCTATAGGAGCATCATCTAGTCCTCAGGGGTATAAGAGTTAAATTTGTCCTCCTTCTTCTAGTTTGGACGGGGGAACATACGTTGGTGACAGCTTGTTCTGAGCCTGCGTTGGCGAAACAAACCTTTACTTTGATATAATTTTGGATAAGCGACATATTTTTACGTCATTACTAGTCTCGGAATATGAAAGTAGCAAAAAAAGAAGACCCTGCAGAAGCTTTTTTATACGTGGTCTTTATCTCCTTATCTGGGATCCCAAGAGCCGCTTACTTACAACATGTATTAACAATAGATATTACATCAGATTCTAAAATAGAATCCCATAGCACTAATAACACAGTGGAGCACCAATCCTTTTGAATAAAGGAAACATAATCACCTCTTTCACTCACAAAGTAACAAGGAGGTTATAAAAAGAGCATGGGTAAGTTGAGAATTTAGAGTTTTTGATGAGACTTTTGATGGCTAATTCTATAGCAGATAGGGAGTATATGTGATACTATAACAAGCTAGACTTCAGGAGCACATGTAAGTTTTTGGTATCAGCTTTTTTTCATCATAAAATGTGGGCAATAACTTGCATGGAAAAGCCAACAAGGTATCTGCCCTTTTGTACTGCAAAGTTGTCAAAATGCTCAAAAGCGTTTTAAAAGGGGACGTTGTCATTTCATTTTTTTAAAGTGTATGTATAGATTCTAAGCACTAAATAAAATAACTTTGTAATCTATGTCTGTTAAAACATTTGTACCTGCTTTGAGATACAGCTTCCTCCCTTGATTACGATCCCCCCTTAAAATTCAGCTGTGAGTGATTTCAGTGATTTATGGGCTGCCCTTCTGATGCTTCGATGCTGATATCTAATGAAAAGGGTGGTCTAACCTTCACATATATGCAGACTTGTTGAGGAACTGCTGCCCCTTAGAGAACCATGGAGTAGGACAGGTCGGCGGCCGCTGAACTTCATGAAGGACTGTGATCAAGGGAGAGGAGAGAAACCTGCAGAAACGTCTCTAGCTCATCATCTGTAGCTCAAAGTTGTTTTATTTAGTGCTAAAACTCTATACATACACTTCTAAAAAATGACTTTACATCCCCTTTAAAGCTTTCAAACCAGTCTTACTTGCTCCACTGCAATGTATTAATTATCCTGTCCTCAAGCTTTGGCCCAGTGTAAAACGTTGATCAGTACTGTTGTACAGAATTTTGGTAACTAAAGGGCAAAATTTGTTGGAATCTATGTAAGATATTGTGTTTCAGTAATGTACGATATACACCACATAAAGAATAAACTATTGTCTGTATTTAATTTGTGTCGTGATTGCACCTGAATGATTAACCTTTTTCATAACACTCCTAGAAAATGAATGGCTCAGTAGTAGTCCCATTAACAGATACAAAAGCCAATATTTCAATTTACACTTCACTTTCACATTTTTATCACCATCCTCTGACAGTTCTGGCTCACAGGAATACAAAAAACATGAATTCCTTAATGTATCACATATATCAAATACTGAATCTGTTGTTTATTTTCTTCTTATGACATGATTCACATAAGAATGAAATAAGATGACAGGTAAGAAAATCTTAATCCACAGACATGTATATGATTGTCTGTCATGTGGAAGGGAATGAGCTACAGATAGATAAGGTTCTGCAGTCAGAGGCTGTTGGTTGTGGATAACTTAGAAGAAACATACTGTCTACCCTGAGCTGAAGACTCCAGGCTGCGGTGGATGCTTACAGGTGTGGGCACTTATCCATCTGACCTGATATAATGGTTGCAGCCTGTGAACATGCTAGGGACTAATTTGATTCTCAGTTCAAGTCTAGTTGGACCTTGGGTTTTTTGAAAAAGGGATCTTTCCATAATTTGAAGCACTGTGCCTTTAAGGATAATACAGGCTGATATGTATTTATGCAGGTGCCAACAAATACAAGGTATTACAATATTATTATTATTATTATTATTATTATTACAAAGAAAAAATGAATTAGTACTTGTGTGGACTCTGGAAAATGCCAGAGGGGCTGCTGTAAGATGCCATTGAACCATTATTTATTGGGCTGGTGGGTGGTGAAATGCCAGGGCCTATTTTGACTCCCAGTACAGACCTGATGTATGTTATGGGATTTTGCCAGGTTTGAGTAGGCAAATACATTTCTGTGATTTCTTGGGCAAAGCCAACACCAAAGTACATAAAACTTTCCAATATACATTACTGGAACATTTTCAATGACTTTTAAGTTGTTCACGTTATTACTATTGAAAGCAGCATTTGTTTATCCCTTCCTGTTCATCGATTCCGAAGGGGAAACGGTTTTGGGCAGAGACCCCTTTTAATAAACAAGACAAAGTGAAATCTGAATTAAATAGTTAGAGCAGGTGAAAACTTCAAACTCTGACCATGTTTACTACAGGTATGGGACCTATTATCCAGAATGCTCAAGACCTGGGTTTTTTCCATAATTTTGATATACATTCCTTAAGTCTAGAAAATAATTTAAACTTTAATTAAACCTAATAGGATTGTTTTGCTTCCAAAAAAAGGTTAATTATATCTTAGTTGGGATCAAGCACAAGGTTCAGTTTTATTATTGAATAGAAAAAGGAAATTATTTTTAAAATTGAATAAAATGTAGTTTATGGGAGATGGTCATCTAGTAATTTTGTGCTTTCTTTCCCTAATGTATATATTGAAAATATCTGCCAATCTGTGGGTTCTGGCAAATGCCAGAGGGGCTGCTGTAAGATGCCATAGAAAGTCAGTATTTAGTGGGCTGGTCGGGGTTATTTGGGTCTTGTTGTACTTGGAATACCAGGGCCTATTTTGACTTGACTTACCCTTTAATATCAGTATCAAAATTGGTGTGTATGTGTTGGATGTCTTATGTTGTATCTAAATTGCCTTTGGTAACGGAGGCAAGCAAAGCCCACCGATCAGTGCCAAGGAGGGGAGGAAAGAAAAGCCATTTGCAAGACAGAACTGAAGAATAATGAGTTGTGTTAGAAAGTGATTGTACCATATCTGTTATAAAAATAATTAAAGAGGAACCACTTTGCTCCAGAATTCATCATTTTTCCACATATACATGTCAAAGCCACATCTTTGCAATGATTTGCGCTAGGCTAAGCAAAATAACTGTATGTACTAAATGAGCAGCGCAGTGATAAAAGAGATGGATGAGGCTGACAGGAACTTTCATTACACAATATAGTATAGGCATGTAATGGATGAATGTTCTGAATATGTTTAGGTGATGTCTGAGTGAAAGTGCTGAGGAAGTCCCTTATATGAAGGATGCTGGAAAGAAAACGTGAGGGTACAATGATAGGACAGAATCAATTATTTTCCCAAGGCAGCTCCTTAGTGACAACTGTGTGCTTGTTCAAAGTGAAGGGGTTTCATCTGTGGGTTTCGTGGGGGAAGAGAATATAATCGACTCTACTGTTGTCAAGCTGATGCTTAAACAAGTTGCCTTTTTAGCATAAGGTGATACTAGACCTAAAGAAACGGGAAAATATTTTATTTCGAATCCATCAATAAAGTCATGGCAGGGAAATACAGAAAATTATAAATTAGATGAACAAGAGAAGGGGGCAGATGAACGAATGAGAGAGAGGGGGTGGAATTAGTTGATGCAGAAATTGGTGACGAGCATGTGGCTGTAGGCCATGAAGATGGACTTGTTTAAAAAGGGGGATAACAAGGAGAATATTCATTAAACTACAGTAAATAAAGATATTTAAAGATATCCACGTCAACCTAAGGTGTGTGATATCTAATTCAATTTTACTATATAAGGTAAAAAGAAAACTGGGCCACCAAGAAATGCAAATAATGAGCAGAGTTCTTGCTAATTACTATTCTGCTAATGCATGATTTGTGCATTCTCTCATATTTGCCTCCAAAAAGCAAAATAAGAACAGTGAATAAGCACTTGCTTTAATATGAAAAGGCATTCAGTGATCCCTTCCAATAGCTTGATTTAAGTTACTGATACTGTGTGCCAAAATAGCAGCAGGGCTGGATGGTGTTTATTTAACCTGGTAGCTTATCAGTCTTATTGTGGATATGCAAGGGCGGCTGCAAATACTAATTAGTCTGTGTTGCGGCCAAGATGAAAATGATCACAAAATGACAAATCAGATGATATTTTTGAATAGAATACATGGTCACGTTTTTTTTTTACAAATATTAATATTTATATTACTGTTTTTTTCCCTTTTACTTTTTTTAAAATCTTTTTTCTATTCTCTCGGTTTCCCTGATGCTGTTTAAGGTTTGCTCTTTAATTCTGTGTTCTCATTTTTATATTTCCTTATATTCTTTTTTAGAAAAATGCTAAAAGTAGTGCAGAGAACAGGCTTTGAGAAGCACTGTGGCTGTGGTACAACCATTAAATAAAATATGTGAAAATGATAGAGTTTACCACAGCCACAGTGCTTCTAAAAGCCTTTTCTCTGCACTACTTTTAGCATTTTTCTTTGCTATCCCATAGCAAGTCAGCTCCCAGTGACTATTATCCCACTGCTACTATAGGCACCATCTCTCCCTACTATACCTGCTATCCCACAGTCACAGTACCTTCCTAGAGACTATTATCCCACTGTTACTATAGGCACCATCACTCCCTACTATACCTGCTATCCCACAGTCCCTTCCCAGAGACTATCCCACTGCTACTATAGGCATCATCTCTCCCTACTATACCTGCTATTCCACAGCCACAGTCCCTTTCCAGAGACTATTATCCCACTGTTACTATAGGAGCCATCACTCCCTACTATACCTGCTATCCCACAGTCACAGCCCCTTCCCAGAGACTATTATCCTACTGCGATTATAGGCACCATCTATCCCTACTATACCTGCTATCCCACAGCCACAGTCCCTTCCCAGAGACTATTATCCCCACCACTACTATAGGCACCATCTCTCCCTACTATACCTGCTATCCCACAGTCCCTTTCCAGAGACTGTTATCCCACTGTTACTATAGGCACCATCACTCCCTACTATACCTGCTATCCCACAGCCACACTCCCTTCCCAGAGGCTATTATCCTACTGCGATTATAGGCACCATCTCTCCCTACTATACCTGCTATCCCACAGTCACACTCCCTTCCCAGAGACTATTATCCCACTGTTACTACAGGCGCCATCTCTCCCTAATATACCTGCTATCCCACAGCCACAGTCCCTTCCCAGAGACTATTATCCCCACCACTACTATAGGCACCATCTCTCCCTACTATACCTGCTATCCCACAGTTCCTTTCCAGAGACTATTATCCCACTGTTACTATAGGCACCATCACTCCCTACTATACCTGCTATCCCACAGCCACACTCCCTTCCCAGAGGCTATTATCCTACTGCGATTATAGGCACCATCTCTCCCTACTATACCTGCTATCCCACAGCCACAGTCCCTTCCCAGAGACTATTATCCCCACCGCTACTATAGGCACCATCTCTCCCTACTATACCTGCTGGCTTACAGCCACTGTCCCTTTCCAAATGTCATTATCTCTACTGCTACTGTAAATGAATCAGTAAGGGAGAGGTTTTCATTTAAGTGTAAAATGTTTTGCTCATCAGTACAATACGATTCTATGGTACTGAGCCCCAAGGCCTCCATTTTCAGTGTGCTTAGTACAATCCCAGTATATCAGCCACTCTTAATTCTCACAGCCCTTGAAATGCCTCTCCATATGCAGTAATGTCTATCAAGAATTATTATGCAACTGAAAGCTGAAGAAACAGATAAAAATAACTCACATTTTCTAGCATTCACATTTCAGCAGATGGTTTTAGAGGCAATTGGCTTGCAGATTCTTTTATCTATTGCTATTTTTCCTCCCCCCACAGAGAGAAGAGCATGGATTGTTACCCTGAAGACTCATAAGAGATTATAGTGCTAATACTAAATTAACGCGGAGACTTATTGAAGCTCTATACTGCTATTAACGTCTTGCTGCTGATGCAAAAACACATGTATCTCAGTGTGGAAACTGCAAGAAAAGTAAGGATCCCAGCGCTGGCACCACGATTTGTTTCTAGACAACTACAACAAATTGGGATATCTGCATTTTGTAGCTAAAACCAAAGACTGCCAAATTAGGATCACATAAATAACTGAATTGGGCACAGTACAATATTAAATATCTGCCCTATTTTATTTGTAGCACTGATTATCTTATTTTACAGCGAACTTCAGTACAAGTGTCTGCAAAGTTGTAAAGAACTCAAAATACAATTTTTAGCTTGAAGCGGATGCACCGTTTCAGAAAATGAGCGTGGACTTATGAGATACCGTTATGTCTCCTGTTGGATCTCAGATTGCTGCCCTGGAGGGCCTTAGCTGAGGAGTGACGTGTGCTACAGAGAAAATAGATTCTCCTCTTGTATCAACTAGCAGAAAATCCCAAGATTTGTCATGGATACTATTCGTAGCAGGTATGTTTTTTTTCGAGTCCCTCTGTGTCCGAATATAATGTTAGAACATATAATTCAGTTCTATCATTAACTAATTTAATCCACGCAAGGAGGCAGCCATCTTTAATGTAATGCAAAAGTGTTACACGTCAGACTATTTTAAAGGCTTGCCTTCTGTTGGCCCAACCAACGCATATGCCATTTATTTTAAGTGAATTTTATTGTTTAAAAATAAGCATATACCCAGAAATAAGTTTAAAAATTATGAGGTAGTTAGGTGAACCAATATCCCAACAGATTCAATTACAGTAAATATCTCATCTAGAAAAATTCCATAGCTATAACTCTCTCTTAGCAGCAATCTATTATCCAAAATGTTTGGTCACCGTACCTTAAGTCTGCTAAAAACATTTAAACATTAAATAAACTCAGGATTAATTTGTCACCAATATAAACTCATGCAGTTAAGTTGGGATCAAGTATAGGGTTTTATTACTACTGGAAATTCATTATCCAGAACGCTCCAAATTACAGGAAGGTTATCTCCATTATACTGACACTTTTTTTGAATTATTTTCTTTTTCTCTCTAGTAATAAAACAGAACATTTTACTTAATCCCAACCAAGATACACATCATCATTATTGGAGGTAAAACAATCCTATTGGGTTTATTACACATTTCAATTGTATTTAAAGGAAAACTATACCCCCAAAATGAATACTTAAGCAACAGATAGTTTATATCAAATTGAATGACTTATTAAAGAATCTTACCAAACTGGAATATATATTTACATAAATATTGCCCTTTTACATCTCTTGCCTTGAACCACCATTTCGTGACTCTATCTGTGCTGCCTCAGAGATCACCTGACCAGAAATACTGCAGCTCTAACTGTAACAGGAAGAAGTGAGGAAGCAAAGGGCAGATAAGTCTGTTAATTGGCTCATGTGACCTTACATGTGGTTTGTATGTGTGCACAGTGAATCTTACGATCTCAGGGGGCGGCCCTTATTTTTTAAAATGGCAATTTTCTATTTATGATTACCCAATGGCACATACTACTAAAAAAGTGTATTATTATGATAATGGTTCATTTACATGAAGCAGGGTTTTACACATGAGCTGTTTTACTCAGTATCTTTTAATAGAGACCTACATTGTTTGAGGGGTATAGTTTTCCTTTAACTAGACTTAAGTTATGGAGATCCAAATTATGGATAGACCCCGCATCAGGAAAACCCATTCTGGATAAGAGGTCCCATATTTGTACAGAGAAAAAGGAAATCGTTTTTAAATATAAGATTTGCTTAAATAAGGAAAGTTACTTTGTCACTTGGGTGGCAAATGATAACACCAGCCTGGGGTATCAGGTAAGTGAATATAATCACTGGGGGGCACCAAGCATTTGGCATCCCCAGTCATTATAAAATAGAATCTATGGGAGATGGCCTTCCAGTAATTCAAAGCTTTCTGGATAACAGGTTTCCAGATAAGGGATCCTATAATTGGTAAACTTAAAATAAAAGCACAGACATGCCAAACAGATTTCTCTTTGGAACATTGCAACAGATTCTCTATTCACTGCAACTATTATAACCTTATAATACACAAAAGCCATGAATATCTTGTAAATTATATCCTTTTAAACGGTGACTAGTGACATCATCATTTATAAAAGGTGAGTAGTGATATCATATTTGTCACATGACTCACTAAAATGTGTGTATTATAATAAATAAAGTAGGAATATATGAGGATATTAGAAGAAACCTCGGAGTTCCATGGCCTCGTACTTTTATATGGTCATGGAACTCCTCAGTGACTTATAATATCCTTATATTTTACAATAGGGGGTACTTTAATCACTATATAATCTATTATAACTAGCCCACAGTATCTATGCCAGAGGATCAAACAATGCTCGAGATTTGTTAAATACAATGGGATTTATTTGCAACCTATTTTGTTTTTTTATACATTATCTTTCTATATGTTTATCAGTGTTTAGTAGCATGGTGTTTTTTTCTGGAAGAATAATGTTGGCTAAATGAACACTACTGCCTCCCATATATTCTGATATGGTCATTTAATACAGGCATAGCCACACTGTGCTAAAGAAAATAGATAAGGGAGCACCATCCATCAAATTGAGAAAAAAGAGATGGTGTGCAGGATCCAAAGTATAAGAAGAAAGAGTATATCCATAAAGCACCTAACCATCTATAGATCCGATAGTTCATATATAAATTAAAACGTAACTTTTAATATATTGCTAAAATCGTACACGCAGAATGGATTAAAACAAAGGTAAGAGCAGGGGGTTGGAATGACTGGGGGCAAGAGGTTATTGGCACATATGTGGCCTTATGCAGAGGAGTAACACGGTTACCAAGTCAATAAATTCAACCACACCTAAGGTTTAGTGGAGAACATTCCTTCGACCTCCACAATATGCCCCATTCCAACCCATTCACCCACAGGAGATCTCCTCCTGGAGGTAAAACAATGGTGACACAACAGTCAATGATAACAGCTCGTGGTTAAATTGCATAGTCAAGGTGCTAACCTGCATCTTAAAGTGTCTATAACAACTAATTTGTAGTTATAAATTAATAGATGGAGAATACCCCTCTGTGTTCCGTAGGTCTCCAACTCCTTCACCCACGTAGCATCCCCTCCCAGAGATAACAAAGCTGCCGTGTAAGTAGCGGTTGGATTACCTGCCTGTCTGTAGTGCTTCCCTAGAGTCTGAATCACTTAGCGATATCTGGTTGGTAATCAGTGTAGGCTACCCCTTCATTCACCACTGAGGCCACATTGTGCCACTCCAGCAGTAAATGTACCTTTACCTCAATATGGCAAATGTCTTGGCTGCTGAATAAAAAGCTAAATAACTCAAAAACCACAAATAATAAAAATTGAAAACCAACTGCAAATCTGTCTCAGTATGTCACTCTCTACACCAGGGATCCCCAACGTTTTGAACCCGTGAGAAACATTCAGAAGTAAAAGGAGTGGGGAGCAACGCTAGCATAAAAAATGTTCTTGGGATGCCAAATAAGTGCTGTGATTGGCCATTTTGGAAGCCCCTATGTGGATTGTCAACCTACATTGAGGCTCTGTTTGGCAGTACACCTGGTTTTTATACAACCAAAACTTGCCTCCAAGCCTGGAATTTAAAAATAATCATCTGCTTTGAGGCCACTGGAAGCAACATCCAAGGGGTTGAAGAGCAACATGTTGCTCACGAGCTACTGGTTGGGGATCACTGCTCTACACCATACTAAGGGGCAGATTTATCAAAATGTGGGTTATAAGCTTAATCAATAAAAACTCTAACTTTCATCCATTGATAAATACAATTCTAGAAATCCCATAGGAATGAACAAAACACGAGTGCTTTAAGCTTTAAACTCACATTTTGATAAATCTGACCCTAATCCAATAACCACGATGCCATGAAACTTGTAGCAGTAGGTGTTAATTGTTTGAATTATATAGCTGTAGGGTGTGAATTGTTGAGAAACTGCCAGGGTAAAGATGTTAGATAAGCATTGTATGTGGCTAACAGGTTGCATTGCTAATTCACCCCACTTAATTAGGGTGAGATTCAAAAGCAAACCACATGGCCCCCATTCAAGTCACTGATGGGCTACTAACTGGTAACAGGTTAGAGAACTGCAAAGCAGGAAGTAGTGTTCTGGCTATTACATTACACATCTGTCGGCTAACTATATTAGAAACATGTTTTATTTTGCACAGCCTATTTAGCCAGTTTTATTTTTATACTGCACAGTTCCTTTAAGGCTTGGTAGTGTTCAGCAGGGTCAGATTGTAACGTAAGCCTCAAGACTGGATGATTGGAAATGAGTAAGGCAGACAAGTTAGCCATTTGGTGCAGTTAGGATAAATACTGCTGAACTGGTAACAATGCAAACCAAGCAAAGTCCAAGTCAAGGCATCAAAGGATCATTTAGAGTCTAAGCAAGAGAAAGGAGGCATTTTTGGTCGGCCTTTACTCTGTTGCTGATGTAACTACATGCAAGCAGAAGTGGCTCAGATGAATGGACCAGGGACAAGGAGCAGCCTGCAAATATACACAGGCTGAGAGCAGCAGAGCCTACAGCACCATGTGTCCATAGCCTTTATGCAAAAGCTTTGCAAACACCAAATGTCCCAGAAGAGGTCGCAACTTGCATTCACTTTTATTGCAGTAAAATGTTTTGACTATTGTAGGCTGTTAGACCTCAAGTTAAGTATGCCAACTGAATTCAAATCAAAATCACTAGTAGAAAATCATCCTCTACAGCCTCCTTTAAAGAAAAACTTTACCCTAAAAATGAATATTTAAGCAACAGATAGTTAATATCATATTAAGGGCATATTAAATAATCTTACCAAACTGGTATATATATTATTGTTTATATGATGTAAAATATTGCCCTTTTACATCTCTTGCCTTGAACCACCATTTTGTGATGGTCTGTGTGCTGTCTCAGAGATCACCTGACCAGAAATGCTACAACTCTAACTGTAACAGGAAAAAGTGTGGAAGCAAAAGACAGAAATCTGTCTTTTAATTGGCTCATGTAACCTGACATGTATGGTTTGTTTGCTTTGTTTGTGTGCACCGTGAATCCTACGATCTCAGGGGGCGACCCTTATTTTTTTAAAATGGCAATTTTCTATTTCGGATTACCCAATGGCACATACTACTTAAAATGTATATTACAGGTATAGGATCCCTTATCCGGAAACTCGATATCCAGAAAGCTCCGAATTACGGAATGGCTGTCTCCCATAGACTCAATTTTATCCAAGTAATCCAAATTCTTAAAAAGGATTTCGTTTTTCTCTGTAATAATAAAACAGTAGCTTGTAATTGATCCCAACTAAGATATAATTAATCCTTATTGGAAGCAAAACCAGCCTATTGGGTTTATTTAATGCTTAAATGAATTTCTAGTAGACATAAGGCATGAAGACCCAAATTACGGAAAGATCCGTTATCCGGAAAACCCCAGGTCCCGAGCATTCTGGATAACAGGTCCCATACCTGTATTATGAAAATGGTTTATTTACATGAAGCAGGGTTTTACACATGAGCTGTTTTATGCAATATCTTTTTATAGAGACTACATTGTTCAGGAGGTATAGTTTTCCTTTAAGTTAATTTTAAAGTGAAAAGGCACAGGGGAAAGAAGGAAGAGAGAATGACATATGTGGCGAGGGGAAATGAGAAGACGCCTTCTTTTTTGAGGAACAGGACAAGATTATAGTTATATACAAAGACAGACACACCAAAGATACTGCAGAAATTCACCAATATGATCAGTTACCATGGAAATGTTGAACATTCACGAACGGTTTCATAATGTTAGATGCATGTTATTAATTTCAATACATTTTTGAATCCTTAATTGTGGTAATTTAAACTTTTAACAAAGCTGAATTCCAAGTTTAACTCGTGAATGCTCAATCACTCTATATTAGGGCTTTATTTTGCGTCCATAAGCACATAGCACTTGTGTCTGGCAATAGTTTAAGAACCCTTATATTGGAAAGCTAAAGAAACTCAATATTTATTTTACCTGGCGCATAAGCCACACATCCATTATGTGACAAGCCATCTAGTTTTGACACATGCCTTGCATCTGCTGCCCTTTCAATTCCTTTTTATGTATTTTCTATAGTTTGAAAAAAGGTATTTATGAAGAGGGTGTCCTATTAGCCCGTAAATTTAGTCAATGTCATTCTATGTATGCAATTGTTACTATTAATGCATATATGAACCCAACATAAGGGATGTGCTGTATGTCCTGAATACCTAAATTAACAAGGCCAAAGTGGATAAAGATGTCAGGGAACCTTTGACAAACAGGTGTTAAATACAGGGATGGAGTGGGCCTACGGGAGCTGTTATCTGCACCTTGTGCTCGATTTTTAATGCATTGCAAAGTATAAAGTGCAGTTAACCCTGTATGCTACTGTTCCATTTATTGGTTCAGGCTAAAAAAACTAGTCATTTTGTTGATTTCTCTTTTAAAACTCCCCCCTTGGTTACTCTTCTTTGTTACAGACTTCTCCAACTGAGCAGGAGTTTAGAAATGAAAAAGTGTAGCTACAGTTTACAACGAGGTTGGAATGGGAGTAACCTTAAAGGAAAACTATACCACCCAAACAATGTAGGTCTCTATAAAAAGATATTGCATAAAACAGCTCATATGTAAAATCCTGCTTCATGTAAATAAACCATTTTCATAATAATATACTTTTCTAGTAGTTTGTGCCATTGGGTAATCATAAATAGAAAATTGCCATTTTAAAAAATAAGGGCCGCCCCCTGGGATCGTAGGATTCACTGTACTGTATGTTAGGTCACATGAGCCAATTAACAGACAGAGTTGTGTCTTTTGCTTCTACACTTCTTCCTGTTACAGTTAAAGTTGTAGTATTTCTGGTCAGGTGATCTCTGAGGCAGCACACAGACCATCACAAAATGGTGGCTCAAGGCAAGAGATGTAAAAGGGCAATATTTACTTAAATATATATTCCAGTTTGGTAAGATTCTTTAATATGCCACTTAATATGATATGAACTATCTGTTGCTTAAGTGTTCATTTTGGGGGTATAGTTTTCCTTTAATATCCAGCAGCGTTCCTCAGTAGATTCTACATCAAACAGTTGATTGCATCTGTTAACTCTAGGGATGCACTGAATCCACTATTTTCGATTTGGCGGAACCCCCGAATCCTTCATGAAGGATTCGCCCGAATACCGAACCGAATTTGCATATGCAAATTAGGGGTGGGAAGGGAAAACATTTTTTACTTCCTCGTTTTGTGACAAAAAGTCACGCGATTTCCCTCCCTGTCCCTAATGTGCATATGTAAATTAAGATTCGGATTCAATTCGACCGAATCCTGCTGAAAAAGTCAGAATCGGTGCATCCCTAGTTAACTCCTTCACCTCCACTTTTTCCCCCATCATTTCATCATGATGTCATGAAGATGACATCATTCTCCTATTTCAACTGCACAGATAGAAGGGTGAGTCAGGGTTGCGTGGGCCTCGAGGTGGGGGATGTGAAAGAGAAGGTGCAGTGGGTCCCCTGTTGTGTCCCTGCCTGAGACTGATGCAGAAATTACAGGCCTGAGCTCCTGTTCGACGCCACTAGGGCAGTAAGTTGCCGTGGTAACAGAGTTGTGCTGAGTGTGTAATAGTCACAGATGGTTCTTGCTATGAAACCTCAGAGAGCGAAAATAGGATTCTGTGTTACATAAGACGCAGTGAGGTGCAGAGAAGCTGTTAGGGTCCCCCCAGCCCTGATTTCTTTGTATGTTCTGAATACCCCACTCAGCATGGTTCTTAAGTCGAATACGATAAGACAAGTAGATGAATATTATATATCTACAAAAGTCCTCTTTATAGACCATGAAGTACCATGTCTTGCATTATAATCATAAGATGCTGCTGCTGATGATGATGATGATGAATGTTGCAGTCACTCACACCAGGGTTCATTTATAATCTGGGATAGGCAGTAAGAATAATAATGTCTATCCCACTGCACTCAACAGTTGCCAACCCAATCTCAGAAGAAAATCCTCACTTCACCTGGTTTAGTGCTGCTTGTACTTAGTGGCATTTTTATTTACACAGCCAGAAAAAAGGTCACTGGCACATGGATACAAAAAGAAATTTTGAAAATTCACACATGCAAAAAGCATAGCAGGTAGTTTGCATAGGTAGATTTTGCGTGTATGGTTTCCCCAACTTTAATCCAGGCACACACTAAATTGTGTCCATCGAAAATTTGCCACTTCAGGTGCACGGTGTAGATAACTGCATTAGTGTTTGATTCACTTGGTACAATTCAGTCGCAGCTATTGAACAGGGCTGTATTTAGTTGTTGCCCTAAGCAATTCATCTACCATATTTCATCAGAGCAGACTGAAGGAGTGTATGTTGCAAAGTGTATGTTGCAAAGGAACATGTTTAGACACAAGAACTTCTCTGAATAGGGTCAATGTGTTTTTAATTTTGTCTGTTTTATCATTTTATGTCATAAATGAGCTCTTGTGACTTTAAATATCCAACATCATGTTGCAATTTGCAAAGGTCCTTAAGTTCAGAGAAAGTTGAGATACCCTACTTTTAGCATTAAAGTTTCATTCCCCTTTGTCATTGGTTGTCTTTCTCTTCTTTTTCTTCTTCCTTTCATACACAACTCTTCTCTACACTGTCTTTCCCTTCACTGCCATGTTCTTTTCCCCCTCAATATCTTGTTCCGTGTGTCTTCCATCTCTTCTTCTGTGTTTGCTTTTCCTCATTCCAGTTTCTATATCTTCCTAACTTTAATAATAAGCCTGAAAGATGTAGTTTAGAAACAGCGGACGAGGCTTTAGGATGCCACAGTATTCATCTCTTAGCTTTATTTTACACAAGGTGTGAAATCTAGTAGTGTTTTATTATTTAAAGTGTGCCTTATTGGTATTTACGACCAAATAGGGTTGCAACTCTCTAATTACATCTCTCTCTCTCTCTCTTGAAGTCGGTACAGCATTGTGTCCACTGATGAGGAAGGTCTTCACATGCCATCTTTGGGCCTTAATGGTAACTGGACATCTTCTCTCCACCATTCCCACTCACGGCGAAAACGGCGCAACCGATTTGTAAAAAAGAATGGTCAGTGTAATGTCTACTTTGCTAACCTTAGCAACAAGTCCCAGCGCTACATGGCAGATATCTTCACCACCTGTGTAGACACCCGTTGGCGTTACGTGCTGCTCATCTTCTCGGCCACTTTCTTGGCCTCCTGGCTATTCTTTGCCTTCCTGTTCTGGTGTATTGCTTTCCTGCATGGGGATCTGGGCACTAGTAGTGGAGTGATAGGTGGAGGTAAGCAAGGACCACCAAAACCATGTCTGATGCATGTCAACAGTTTTGTGGAAGCATTTCTCTTTTCTGTAGAAACACAGACTACTATAGGCTATGGGTTTCGCTGTGTAACAGATGAATGCCCATTAGCTATTCTTGCTGTGGTGGCTCAGTCAATACTTGGATGCCTGATTGACTCCTTCATGATTGGAACAATTATGGCTAAAATGGCTCGACCCAAGAAGAGGGCTCAGACATTGCTATTCAGTCACCATGCTGTCATTGCACTAAGAGATGGTAAGCTCTGCATAATGTGGAGGGTAGGTAACCTCCGTAAAAGCCACATTGTGGAAGCTCATGTGCGGGCACAACTGATTCGACCCTATGTTACCCAAGAAGGTGAATATCTACCTGTGAATCAACGAGACCTAAATGTAGGATATGACAGTGGTTTAGACCGCATCTTTTTGGTCTCCCCCATTATTATTGTTCATGAGATTGATGAGGAAAGTCCACTTTATACAATGGGTAAAGAGCAGCTGGAGGGAGAGGACTTTGAGATTGTTGTCATTTTGGAAGGCATGGTTGAAGCCACAGCCATGACCACTCAAGCCCGCAGCTCCTATCTAGCTAGTGAGATACGCTGGGGACATCGATTTGAGCCTGTAGTATTTGAGGAGAAAAATCACTACAAAGTGGACTATTCCCATTTCCATAAGACCTACCAAGTTCCAGGTACTCCTGTATGCAGTGCCCGGGAACTGCGCGAAAGTCGCATTACCGTATTACCCTCTCCGAGCGCCTTCTGCTATGAGAATGAACTAGCACTTTTGAGCCAAGAAGAAGATGAAGATGAGGAAGCAGATGGCAGTGTACCAGATGAAGGAGTTATACACGTCATGGGAAGTCACATGGAGCTAGACCGACTCCATGCCTCAATGGCATTAGATAATATTTCCTTTCGAAGGGAGTCAGCCATATGATGCCACGGATCATTTATGGAAGTTTCCTTCCTAGTGCTGGCATGGCTTTCTTATTCCTGTGCCATGCAGAGTGTTTTAATAGATTTGTCTGTCTGCAGACTACCACCCTAGGAAGCCCTATAAATGCCTGTTCTGAACATATTCCACAAAGTGTGTTCAGTCTTTATAAATGGAAAGTAAACGTTCAAAGAGCCAAAAAATTATGTTTCTGATGGTCAGATAGTAGGACAAAGTAAGAGAGGTCACATATTGAGGACCTGTGGGCTGTCAATCATTGTATTTAAATATTTTGTACAAGTATGAACTCTAAATAAATCTTGAATATGTGCTCTTCCAAATTTTACATTTTATACCTATGCTGTACATAAACACACAAATATGCATTTACATCTGAAGAAATAGCAACCTGAAGAACAAAACCCAATAATATAAGCTATTCATTGCTCTTAAACCACATCTCCCATCATCAAGTATAACAAATAATATTTTAAAGCCAATTATGGGGGAGAATGACAGTTGATCTATGTCAGTAATTAGCAGCATGTCTGGGGTGCACCAGGTGTCTCACTTGCATGTAAAATACATATGCTTTGCTTGGGAAAAAACACCCACTGATATAGATCTTGGATGGTAACCCAAGCCAGAGCATTTGTTTTATCCAGTCCGCTGGAAAGAGGAATTTTGCGCAGTGGTGCTACTCCTAAACCCCTTTAATACCCTTCCCCAATTTTTTTATAGCCTTCCCCAAATAATGAATTTTCTACAGGTACAAGAATGTGTTAGTTAAATTAAAATATTAAATGCACTTTAATGGGACTGGAAAAGATTAGAAAGGATTTGGTTCTGGCCTCAAAACTAAGTTTCCAGTGCCAGATCCACACATGTATCTTAATAGTGGCTATGGGGAAAACTCACTAAGATTCGTAGTTGCACCAGGCGTAACTTCGCCGCACTTCGCCAGGCGTAGTTTCGCCAGCGCTCTGCAAATTCACTAAAATCCAAAGTTGCGCTCAGGGGTAGCGTAAGGTTGCGAAGTTGCGCTAACGTTGATTCGCTAAGCGAAGCGAAGTTACGCTAGCGATGGTTAATTTGCATACGGCGCCAAATTCAAATTTCAATGGAGGAATACGAACAATCACTACAAATGCCTGGGAAACCTTCAAAACATCAAATAACATTTTTTTTTTGCCCTACACATGTGCCCCCTGTATAGTTAAGTTGCCATGAGTTAGGAAATGTAGGGGGGAAGGGGGGGGGAGCCCCAAAAATTTTTTCGATCTTTTTCAGCCTATCACCCATAATATAGAAAAAACGCCAGCGTTTTTTTGGACTTAGAAAAAATGTTAACTTTTTTTGAAGCAATCCCTATCTACTCTATTGCGCTTCGCCTGGTCTGAGGTGGCGAAGGAAGTCTAGCGCAAAAGGAAGCGTTCAGTACAATGCGCGCGTTAGTGAATTTGCGTAGTTATGTCCGTTGCGAAAATTCGCCAGGCGTAAGGGTGCGAAGTAACACTAGCGAATTGACGCTAGCGTTAGGCGCTTCGGCGCTTAGTGAATTTGCCCCTATGTCTCTGGTTAGGAGTTATCTACACTTAGAAGAGTAAGTGCAGTGTTTGGGTTTTTGGTTGGCTACAGGACTTTTCCACTAATGGAGCCTCTGTGACATTAGCAATGGACCTCAGTATTCATTGTTCATTGCACAAGCAAAGAGTGTCACCAAAGGAGAACTGCTTATTCAGTAAGTGTCTCATATTAGACTTACCCAACTGTGTGCAGCCCTACAGGGCATTTAAAGAAGTTCTTTCAGCAACAGCCCTAAAATGTACTACCACATCTTGACCATATTCAGTTGAAATAGTAAACATCAGATACAATCTTATATTGACACATATGAACATAGGCTATTCTTAACCATACTTGTAAGGGATTGTGCTCTCAATGTTAGACAGCTGACATATCTGTTATACATGGGGAAAAAGACAAGAGACACACCACCAGGTCTGGATAGCTTTATAAAATGAGTTCCAAGATGATGAAAAGTATCTATATTGGTTACTGAAGTACTGTTACATTAGACTGAGCATCAGAATCAGGTGTGATGTCAATGAACGATTGTGTAGATTTTGATATGGGGATATTCTTAATTTATATTTTAAAATATCTGCAATTTACAGTATATAATATGGGTGTGAGCTTCATAGTATGATATTTTCCTGCATCTAAATGTAACTTTTGTGTATGGAAGCAGAAAAAGAATGTTCTTTGTTTTGTCTCTGTGCCACACTTTTCCAGAATGTTAACAACTTGCAAGCTTTTCACTGCCTTATGGTTTATGCTTTATGTTGCCTTACTGTCATGCTACAAAGGAAAGAAAGAATAGCTGCATATAATATGACTGCAGAATGCACCTTCACTTCCAATCATATTCACTGCCTCATAAGATCTCAGAGTGTTTTTGCACCAAGTAATGGTCTAATTTTTGTAATGTAATGCTTCTTGCGCACATAGTTGCTTGGGTCCCTAATTTCCATGGACATCCCCTGTCAGCTGTACAGAAGACTATGAGCAGAAATCAGTTGCCAGCATGCTCTATTACCTCTAGCTACTCAATAATGCCTTAAGGGGAAGTTTGCCTAAAAATTGATTTATTTATTGTGGTGGAGACAGCAGTATTCTAAAACAATTTCTGTTGGTCTTCATTTATTATGGTTCTGAAATTATTATTAGAAGGCCTAAACAGAAATGTAAAAAATAAGAATAAAGGACTCACAGGATTTAATCTGTTGTTTGCGTCACAGGTACAGTAACAGTTGGAAGTATTTACAGTTGCAGGTCAGAAATAGTCATAATAAAAAGGGTAATAATTAAAAGTTCATATGATATGAAAAAATAAGACCAAAAAAGATGGTGCTTATAACAAAGGTGATCTGTCACTGTAAAACCAAACTATATTATATTTTAAAACCATAACCATAAACCAGTTCATATATATGTAATTGTGACCCAGTATGCAAAGTTTTAGCTATATTCTTGTATAATGCAAAGAGAAACCTCAGCTTTCAGTTACAGATTGTCTAAGTTCCCCACAGAGGTAACATGGTAGAGGGGTGATTACTGTAACTGTGGGATAATATGGTTGGGAAAGATGTGGTCAGAAGGTGCTGTAACTGGGGTACAGTGTGTACTGTAAGGCACTAGGGTGTCAATAACACTTTGGATTTTACCAGGAGCCCCGCACGTGGTTAAACTGCCAGCCAGTGATAGCCTCCAGCTGCTAGGCTTTGTTGTTAACTAATAGCAGGTGAATAGGTTTGGCAGGAATAACACCATATGTTCCTCAGGGACACAATATAATTTCCTAGATAAAAAAATGGTAACGAAATGAGATGAGGTTATAAAAGCAGACTAACCAATTGTTAGTGATCCATTTTTCCATGAAGCGCGCTGATGTGCTGTCCATGTGACTCTGTGCACACAGTACATTGTGTTATGGAACAGTGCTGCACTGGCATGGAATGTGTGCGCCACTAAGATTCTAATCTATATACTATTATCATCAGAAAATAGCTCCCTTTATAGAGCTCAGTTTATTGTCTGCAGCCATAGAGAGTTTACAATCTAATGTTTCTTTTTCTAAACAAAATTCGGCTTTATAGGAACACCTCAGGTTATGTGAATATTAAAGGCTCTATTTAATTAGAATAATCTAATTTAATTAGAGTGATCAGACATTTGCTGCAATTAGCCCATATTTCCTAATATTCCTTATGTAAAAACAAAATCTGAATAATTCTAGTCCATGTCCCTTATCTGCCCTGAATTGTCTGCAATTCACCCACCCACAACCTACTCTATTCCTTTGAGAAATGCAGAACAGAGACTGATCCAAAAGTGTCACAGTTGGGGCTAGTTTAGGTTAAACTGTTTAAAAATCATGATGCCATACAAAGAAGTCTATGAAGCAGACTTATCACAATAAATATTCTTGTAAGGCTACATGCAGCTCACATGCCTCCCTGTTAGATGGCATTGGTTTTCCTGATTTAAGGAATTTAAAAAAAAACTGGGTTACTTTGGGTTACTGCACTGGTGCAAGCAAGCATTGATGTTAAAGGAGAAGGAAAGGCTAAAATTAAGTACTGTAAGCTTTATCAGAAAGGTCTCTATATATACACCAGTAAACCTTCAAAGTAATGCTGCTCTGAGTCCTCTGTCAAAAGAAACACAGCATTTCTTTCCTTTTATTGTGTACACATGGGCTTCTGTATCAGACTTCCTGTTTTCATCTTAAACCTCCAGGGCAGGGCTTGAGCATGCTCAGTTTGCTCCTCTCCCCCTCCCATCCCATCCCTGCTGTAATCTGAGCTCAAAGTTGTATGTGAGCAGGGAGAGACTTGGGCAGGACGTGATGTCACACCAAGCTTATATGGCAGCTTCTATTCTAAACAAACAGAGACAGTGTCTAGAGCTGTTTACTCAGGTATGGTAAAGCATTCTGCAGAATAAATATAGCGTTCTAGCTTGCACTATTGTGGCTAATCTGTTGGCAATAAACCGTCTTGGATCTTTCCTTCTCCTTTAATGAAAAAAAAATGTTTGCCATCCTTTTTAGCTCTTGACAAAACTCATATGCTGATGTGGATTGACAGCTGTCCTTAAACCTCCAAAATTAAGACTATTATAATGGAGTCCAATAATCCACATTGAGCCTTTGTAGAAGTCCAAATTTCTTTATAAAGGTTCCACCTACATAGTACAGGTATGGGATCAGTTATCCGGAAACCTGTTATCTAGAAAGCTCCGAATTACGGAAATGCCATCTCCCATAGACTCCATTTTATCCAAATACTACAAATTTTTAACAATAATTAATTTTGTCTCTGTAATAATAAAACAGTACTTGATGCAAAATTAGATATACTTAATCCTTATTGGAAGCAAAACCAGCCTATTGGGTTTATTAATGTTTACATGATTTTCTAGTAGACTTAAGGTATGAAGATCTAAATTACGGAAAGATCCATTATCTGGAAAACCCCAGGTCCCTAGCATTCTGGATAACAGGTAATTCAGTCTACATATTTATAGCCTGGATCTGCAGTGGACGAATTGGGAGAAGGGTAATAAAATGACAATCCTAAGAGTAGCCATGGAATAGGCTCTGCTGCTATTTCACATCTTCTGTAAGGATAAGGGCACACGCGAAGATCCCAGGAGAATTAGTCACCCGGCAACAAATCGCCTCTACTTCGGGGCGATTAATCTCCCCGAAAAGCCTTCCCGTCGGCTAGAATCGAAATCGCCAGCGGGATATTAGTTTTCCAAAGTCGCCCGAAGTTTCCTCGTGAATAATCACCTAAATAACTCAAAAGTTAAAAAAAAGTTTCAAATAATAAAAAATTAAATGAATTTCAAATTGTCTCAATCACTCTCTACATCATACTAAAAGTTGATTTAAAGGTGAACAACCCCTTTAATTCATTCATTTATATTTTACTAGAGCATCTGAGTACCTGAGGAACAGACAAAGGGCGAGATGAAAGCATGAAGGTGATATTGGACCAGCAAAACACTGAATAGCTGCTTGGATAAGAGGTTTTCCAGATCACTCAGTTGCTTTAGACTTAATAAATGACCACTAATAAATGCTATTGTGTCCTGAACAAATGAAGACATAGTTACATTGTTACATAGTTAAATCGGGTTGAAAAAAGACAAAGTCCATCAAGTTCAACCCCTCCAAATGAAAACCCATATCTATACTAACTATAGAGTTAAGTTTTACAATAGCCTTTAATATTATGTCTGTCCAAGAAAAGAAAGACAGTCAAAGACATATGAGCAAAACAAAGAAGTGAGTAGCTACAACAGCAAATTTACCACTTGAGGAAAATGAAGACAATAGCAAGGAAACATTAACTCATATTCCCAAAAAGTAAATAAAAATGATTAAAACTTGAAAACAATGAGGAATGAGGTAAGTGTTGGAAGCTATGATTTATATTACTCATCACAAAGATACACCCACCTTTTCCTGGTTTATAACAGAATAACAGATTCTCATAGCAGTTTAATAATTCAAATTTTGCTTCTCTCTTTAAGGGAAAGTTCAAACCTAAAAATATTTGTGCCTAATAAAAGAAAACATAGTTCTAAGCAACTTTGCAATATAGATTCATTACAAATGTTCTATGGTTTTTACGTTATTTGTATATGTATTGCTACTGAAAGCAGTGTTTGTCTGTCCCTTAACAATTGTTCTTATTAATAACTTTAAAACACTGACACTTTTTAATAAATGAATATTGGAAAGTTGCTTAGAATTATGTTTTCTTTTATTAGGCACGTTTTTTATTTTGGTGTTGCCTTGCCCTTTAAAAACAACAAAATTGTAAAAGTAAAAACTTAACTATGGGTCTAATACACATAGCAGATGAGTGGTGACTCACACTGCTTGTAGTACATCACCTAAAAGATGTCTCCAATAATTTTGCCAACAAAAATGAGGCATGTTGCAAACAGAAAAATGAATAAAGTATAAAGTTATCTTTTAACTTTCTGTCCCTGTGTCGATCTGCATTAATTGGTGGGAATGTGCGTTTTTTTTCTATCTCTCAGTGGTGGGACTACTTTATGCCCTACAAACACTTTCCTGTTGATTCTAATTTGGGATAGAGCTGCACACCACCTGTGACTTTTTGGCTGCACCGCAAGACATTTTTTTCGTTTTGTATAAACAGTACATTTTATATTCGTATTAAAAGGTTCAAATAATTTATATAGTGTAATTAAAGTTCATTTTGCTTGACTGATGTGATAAAATAGGATTTTAAATAATTTTTTTGGGTGACGGGTCCCCTTTAACACAGTCTCCAGTTATACATAATGGGGCAAATTGATCAAAGTGTGAGATTAGCACTCACCACAGAAAAACTCAGTAACTTTCTATTCATCCCTATGGGATTTTTAGAATCATATTTATCGATGGAGTTCACCATTTGATAAATATTTTTTTTAAAAATCCCATAGGAATGACAAGAAAGGGAGTGAGTTTTTCTGTGGTGAGTGCTAATCTCACACTGCCCCTAATGTAATTTCCTTGGGCACTGACATGCCATAATGCTGATTTGCACCTTTTTGAGAACAAGGGTGTTTTATGTGCATTTAAGTGGGCTCTCTACACAAAATTTATAGACTAAAGGTGGCCATACACGGAGAGATCCGCTCGCCCCGATATGCCCACCTTGAGGATGGCAATATCGGGCTGATCCGATCGTGGGCCCTAGGGCCCAACGATCAGATCCTAACGAATAGTAATGGGCGGTCGGATTGCGGGGCCGCATCAACAAATAGATGCGGGCGCGATCCAACGGGATTTTTCGTCCCATCCGATCGAGATCTGGCCGACTTTTGCCAGATCTCGTTCAGGGAAGCCCGTCGGCAGCTTTTATCGGCCCATGTATGGCCACCTTAAGTCACAATGGTAAACATATTGTCAAGGTCTGTTGTTGTGTGTCAGTGTCAAGTGAATTCCCCTATTGGAACTACATGACTCCCAAGTTTAGGAACAGAAAGCTGAAATAACAAAGACCCCAGAGGCAAGTGTTAAAGCACTACGGGCTGCAAAATCTGATTTGCATCTTCATCAACTTACAGCAGCCCCTCTGGCATTTGCCAGAACCCAGCCTGTCCACAGGTCATATACAACCCCTTTAGTTTCCAAACAAACACTAGATTTAGAGTTCTTTTCTCCGGCACCAAGCAGGGCTGCAGCACCATAGTGACCTCTAGTGGCTAACCATCACACTGCAGAAATGGAATCATTTTACTAATGCAAGGTGAATGTATATATGTATAACTTTACTGATTAAGTGCTACACCAATACTCGGCACTGTACAATTTTACAGGGTAGATGAGTACACACAAGGAGAACAAGCATAATCATATATAATACTTATATAAAAATAAATAATTAAGTAATAAATAAGTATAAATATACAGAGTTAAGTACCATGTGCTAAAAGACACTGTAGGAAGGAAGTCCCTAGAGCTTACAATGTAAGTGGGAGCATAACATACAGAAACAAAATCGGTGCAAAAAAAGTGTACACATTTTTGGGCATTGGACAGGACTGGACCAGACAAGATATGTTCTAGTGCTCCAAAGGGTATTCTGGCTTTTTTTTTGAAGAGTTTAGAGACTGTTCCCAATGTAGTAATTTAGGGAACACCTTTCAGAGATATTTTCCAGAAAAGTTAGCAACCCTAGCTGTATTGTACATTAGCCATGTCCCACCGAAGTTTTTATTTCAGCTGCAACATATCTTTGTGCATTTGAGACTCTGGTATTGTCTTCATCCCCGCACTACTGGTATGCCCCAGTTAGGTCTACACTTATATCTCTTGAACTGCAGTAAGACCTTAACACCCCCCCACCCACCCAAAGAGTTGTTGTTCACAGAAAGACCACCCACACCCAAGAGCTGTGTTCTGTACTTGTGCCTCATAACACAATAAAGTACCAAAGCGACTAAAAAATTGTTTTCTTTGTCACTGTGCCAGATGGTGGCCTGAAAGGGAATTGGTCAGTTTGTTTCCACTGACCCCAGGACATATGAATCAAAGTGAACTGTTTAGCCCCTTGCCCTCTCTAAAATTCTTCCCACGTGGATCTTTTTATCCACTATAAGTCTTTGGCATTGGCAAATACACAGAAACATACAGTATGTTAACTCTGATAAACCTGAGCTTTTTTTTACCTTTAGGAGATTTAAACAGCAGTGCCACTTTTCTTTATATTGTATATACAGGCATAGGATCAGTTATCCAGAATGCTCGAGCCCTGGGGTTTTCCAGATACCGGATCTTTCCATAATTTGGATCTTCATACTGTAAGTCTACAAGAAAATGATGTAAACATTAAATAACCCCAATCGGCTGGGCTTGCTCCAATAAGGATTAATTATATCTTAGTTTGGATTAAGTACAAGGTACTGTTTAAGTATTACAGAGAAAAAGGGAAATTATTTTTAAACATTTGGATTATTTGATTATAATGGCGTCTATGAAAGATGGGCTTTCTGTAATTCGGAGCTTTCTGGATAATGGGTTTCCGGATAACAGATCCCATACCTGTACAAGGAGTTCCCGAGTTACAAACAACCGACTTACATAAAACTCTGGGTACACAGTGTCAAACTCTTGCCAAGGGTGAGCCACATTTAAAACAAGAATTAATTTACTGATAGACCCCTCCCAAAAGAAACAATCCCCACACCAGACAAATGCAGTGAACTCAAAAACAACAATGGCTCATGAGTTAAGTGTAGGTCTATCGTAATTGAGGACTACATTTATGGTTTGCAGCAAATGAATCCCTCCCCTTCATACAGAGTTCTCAATCTTTATATATCCCTTTATAACACAGCCCTTGCTTACTGCCAGGTATTTATATCCACAGTGTGTGGTTGGAGTGTAAAGAGTTTTACGTAGGCATGACAATATTAATCAGATACTCAGGAGGCTGAAGTCTCTGTGTATTCTTTTGACAAAAGTAACTTTGATGCCACCCATGTAAAATGAATTTCTAAGCATTTTTACAATTTACAGTACATTATTTTCAGTTTCAGAGCTATTCAAAAGGGGTTGTTCATCTTCCAACACTTTTTTCAGTTCAGTTGGTTTTGTATAGTTCCCCAGAAATAAAGACTTTTTCCAATTATTTTCTATGTGTGACTTTTTCTAATATTGAAGTGTAAAGTTTCATTTTTCACCTTCTAAAGCAGCTCTGGGAGAGGGGGTCGCCGACCCTGTAAACTGTTCTAAATTTGATACATTTATTTGATACATTTATTATCTTTGTCTCTGCTGAGCAGAATCCCTGGGTCTCATTAAAGGCAGCTGTTAGAATTGCTAAAATAGTCGCCAATAATCCACAGATGCTGCTGAGAAATTTATCAACGTAATGTAACACAATTGTAACAGTTTAAAGTCTGCATCTGAATTACTGAGCTGCTTGATTGAAACAACAGAGACAGGGACGTTAAACTTTAAACAAATATTTTGGAAAAACTGAAAGAGGCATCAGAAGGGGAGCACATTGTGCACAGTGTCCTAATTACCTGGTGGCATCTTGCTGATCAGTATCTGATTGAGCCCAATCTGACATCTTTCAGAGATTTTTCTCTCCCTTGCACAGCCCAATAGGATAATGAAACAAGAGGTGGCCATATAGTATAGTGTAGTATAATAATATATCACAGGTATGGGATCCATTATCCAGAAACCTGGTTTCCAGAATGCTTTAAAGTAGGGGAAGGATATCCCCCATAGACTCCATTTTAATAAAGTAATTATAATTTAAAAATGATTTCCTTTTTCCCTGTAGTAATAAAACAATACCTTGTACTTGATCCCACCTAAGATATAATTAATTATTGGATAAAGATCAATCCTATTGGTTTTAATTCTTATTTTAATGATTCCTTAGTAGACATAAAGCATAGAGATCCAAATTATGGAAAGATCCCTTATCCAGAAAACCCCAGGTCCCAAGCATTCTGAATAACAGGCCCCATACCTGTATAATATAATGTCCACGGTCCCTATTTAAGCAGAACTTGTGGACTCAAAGGATAGACAGGGCTAATCCAATACCGTGCCAATATGGTTTGGAGCATAACCGAGTGTAGCTGCCTATAGCATTGGCAGTTCATGGTTTTGGCCACAGCGGATTGATTTACCAATCTGCAATCCTGGAAGGTATGCACAATATGCAATGAAGAATTATACATCTTTCACTTTAAATAGAAGACTTCAAAAAACACAGTGGAGAAAATGCACATGCAGAGGATAGTAAATATATGTGCATAGAGGCATCGGGATAAAGAAACTGGTAGCCTTAGGGTCATGGCACACGCTCAGATTCGGGGAGATCTGAGCGTGTCACCTGGCGACAAATCTCCTCTTCTTTGGGGTGACTAATCTCCCCGAACTGCCAAATCGCTGGCGGGTTGGCACTCGGGGGGCTTCGTTTTCTGAAGTCGCCCGAAGTTTCCTGGAGAGGCAACTTCGGGCGACTTCAGAAAATTAAGCGATCCGAGTGCCATCCCGACAGTGATTTACATTCTAGCAGGCAGGAGGCAGTTCACAGTCCCTGGGGTGACTAATCTCCCCGAAACTCAGCGTGTCCTGACCCTAAAGTACCACTGAGCACAATAGACTAGGTGGGGCTTTATTTAAACAACAAATGGGCTGCAATAAAACTCAGGACATCTGGTTTAAAAAACCATGTTCACAAGTACACGATAGAAATAACTAAAATATACGTCATTAAATAATTACCATATTGTCTTTGAGGTATCACCTTTATACCACTTTTGTTATTTTTTACTTCAAAATGGTTGCCCTGTTACCTTTAACAGCTAATTCTCTATATAATGCACACATAGCGTGACTGATCATGCATCTGGATAAGGACGGGCATTCTAGTAACAGAAAAAAAAACAATATCCTCCCCAATTGCAGGAAGGTTCCCACACTCCAGTCCTCACTACAAACCCACTGACACAAGAGGAAATATAAAAATGTAAAGTGTTCTAGCTAACCAGTGTGTAACAACATAACTATATTGGCAAGAGTTAAAGGGGGTTGTCCACCTTTCAACACTTTTTCAGCTCAGTTGTTTTCAGATCACCAGAAATAAAGACTTTTTTCAATTACTTTCTATTATTTATTTGGGACCATTTTTCTAATGTTGAAGTTTAAAGTTTAATTGTTTTCACCTTTTTATGTTATTCTAAAGCAGCTCTGGGAGGAGGGGTCGCCGACACTGTAAACTGTTCTGAATTGATACGATAGTTGATAAATTTTTTATCTTTGTTCCTGCTGAGCAGAATCTCTGAGTTTCTTTAATGGCTGCTTTTAGAATTGATACAATAGTTGCTAATGTTCCACAGATGCTGAGAAATGTATCAACTTAAGCTGGCCATGGATGTAAAGATCTTTAAAAGATCTTTTCGTAATTGTGAGACCCTGATTATCTCGAAACAATCGTTTAAATGTGCGATTTGTCTATCAACTAAAAAGACCATTTCAGGCAATATTGCCAGGAAAACTGAGGGTAGCTGCCTGCTTGGTCCTGCAAACATACATAGATTGCACTGGAACCAATAAAATTTTTTTAACCTGGCCGATCAATTTTCTGAAAGATGTCAGACGAAAAATCGGAAGACGAACGATCGTTCAACTCCCTCTAACTTCCCAATAATTTGACGGGTTGGTTGGATATTGCTAAAATCGGTTGTTCACCAAAGTAAAATCTTTGCATCTATGTGGACCTTAATGTAGCAAATTGTATCAGTTACTGAACAGTCAGACTAAAACACCAGAGTCACGAACATTAGACTTTAAGCTTCAATTTTGGAAAACTGGTAGAACCTTAAAAAATGGAAATCAATTGAAAAAAAAGCCTTTATTTCTGGTGAACCATCTGAAAACAACTGAACTAAATAAAGTGTTTGGAAGGTGAACAACCCCTTTAACAGGTAAGGTGGCGTGTAGTAGCAGTTTTACAAAGGCTCCAGCAGAGAGCAGCACATCCTAGCTGATTAACCTCTAGCATTCTACGTATAGACACACAAGGACAACTGCACAATATAAAAAGAAAAAAAACATATAGATATTAATGACTCTGGTTGGAATGGGCTGTGTGTTAGTAGTAATGTAATTTAATGCTTCTAGTGGCAAATAATGAACAAGGGGTGTAGAAGTCCTCAGGGAGAGCCTGGGATTAGAGGCCCATTTGTGAAGAAAACAAATTGAAGGATTAGGACTGATTAATATTTGAGATGCTTTAAAGAGAGTGGTAGAAAAAGTTCTGGAAATGCTGACATGATACACAAGGCAGGTAGAGGCAGTATCAGCAGCCCAGATATGCCCTAGTTACAGCACATATGATCCAAAAGGTTCTCAGAATACGGACAGTCACTGGGGCATCACTATGGAATACTGAGGCCAAATAATGTTTAAAGAACCATTTCATCCTAAATATGGAAATTAAAATTGATTTTACATTCATTTTGTGTTAAAAAAGAAGGTCTGCTTTAAACTGCGTCCACTGTCCTTTCAGTGAAAAAAATACTTGAATCACTCTAATTGATCGGGTTTTCGTGCAAAACCCTCTGACAGAAACTCGAACATCATGAAGGCTATTTAGACCTCGAATGAACTAACTTGAATGGTTTCTAATTTAAGAAAAATCTTGAATATATCGAGTTTTCAGCGAAAAAAAAAACTTGAATCGATCTAATTGATTGGGTTTTCGTGCAAAACCCTCTGAAAGAAACTCGAACATCATGAAGGCTATTAACATCTTCAAATGGTTCAAGGGTGTCACGTACGGCTCCCTAAATTCAGAACAAGTGCTAGGTTCCCTGGTCACGGCTCAATCTTCTCCCTTTAGCAGCCGCCTTTTGTTTCAGGAGGAGCCTGCAGCCACCAGGTCTTGAGAGGAGCAAAGCAAGCGTTCTGAACAAGCAAAGGGGCACATTCGTTACCAAGGTTAGAACAGAAGGCAACACCAGCTTCTTAAAGGAATACTATACCCCCAAAATGAATACTTAAGCAACAGATAGTTTATATCAAATTGAATGACATATTAAAGAATCTTACCAAACTGGAATATATATTTACATAAATATTGCCCTTTTACATCTCTTGCCTTGAACCACCATTTCATGACTCTATCTGTGCTGCCTCAGAGATCACCTGACCAGAAATACTACAACACTAACTGTAACAGGACGAAGTGAGGAAGCAAAAGGCAGAACTCTGTCTGTTAATTGGCTCATGTGAGCTAACATGTGGTTTGTATGTGTGCACAGTGAATCTTACGATCTCAGGGGGCGACCCTTATTTTTTAAAATGGCAATTTTCTATTTATGATTACCCAATGGCACATACTACTAAAAAAGTATATTATTATGATAATGGTTCATTTACATGAAGCAGGGTTTTACACATGAGCTGTTTTACTCAGTATCTTTTAATAGAGACCTACATTGTTTGGGGGGTATAGTTTTCCTTTAAGGCCGGGGTCTGTACAGGCAGAGTTCAAGAATAGTCAGGCAGGCCGGGTAATTACATGCAGAGTTCAAATAATAGTCAAGCAGGCAAAGGTCAGGATTGGCAGAGTTCAGCAGAGTTAGACAGGCAGGGATCAAAAACCAGAGAATACACAGACAAAATCACACCCAGGAACTAATCAAATTAGACCTAACAACGGGCAAAGCCACTTTAAATATTTAAAGTTTGCACCAAAACGCGATGACGTCATGGCGCTGTGGCATTTAAAACCCAGAAGCCATAGGAAGCCACAGACACAGAGGGCAACACAGCACCATGGCAGCCGTCCCACTAGACCACCAGGGTGAGTCCTTATATTACCCCCCCCTCGAGGAGGGGCCACCGGACCCCCATGCTTGTCAGGAAATTTAACATGAAATTGTTTCAGACAATCAGCCCTGACATCAGAAACAGTAACCCAAGAGTTTTCCTCTGGACCGTATCCCTCCCACATACTAAATATTGTAACTTACCTCGCACAAGAAGAAAGTCAAGGAGTTTTTGGACTAAATATTCAGGCTGACCCCTACCAATACTAGAGGAGGGGAAGATTGCTGTCGAACCTCTACGGCTGGTTTTAAAAGGGAAACATAAAATGAGTTAGAGATCTTAAAATTATCAGAAAGCTTGAGGAGTACAGAGGAAGGGTTAATAATCTCCATGATAGGATATGGACCAATAAACCTGGGTCCCAGCTTAAGAAATGGAACCTTAAATTTAATATTCTTTGTAGATAACCAAACCATGTTTCCAACCTGATATTTGGGTGCTTCCCAACAGGACCTATCAGCTGCTCTCTTTTGAGCAGAAGTAGCTGCCGAACAGGCAGTACAAATCTTTGAAAAATGTGTTAAAGAAGAGTTAACAGAAGGTACAGAGGATAAACGAATACAGTATGAAAAGGCCTTAGGATTCAAACCATTAACAATAAAAAATTAAGATTGCCCAGTAGATGCATGAGATTAATTATTATAGGCAAACTCTGCCCAAGGCAACAGCTCAGCCCATAAAGATTGGTTATCAGAAACATAACATCTTAAAAATTGTTCTAGGGACTCTTTCTTACTCTTTCTGTCTGACCATTGGTTTGAGGGTGGTATGCAGAGGAAAGGGATACCAACCAAAGAGCAAAAGGCACGCCAAAACTTGGACTAATTGTACTCCCCTGTCAAACACAATATTTACTGGAAAACCATGTAGTTTGAAAATATTAGAAATAATCAATTCAGCTAATGTTTTAGCAGAAGGAAGGTTTCGAAGAGGATGAAAATAACTCATCTTGCTGAATCTATCAACCACCACCCAAATCACAGTAAGATCTACTTTAAAATCAAAAGATGGGACCAGGGTCTATTAGGGATAGGCAATGAACTTAACAACTCTTGTGATAGAGTTATAGAAAACTTCAATCATTGCCAAACTGGACAAGAATTAACAAATTTTTGCATGTCTTGTTTAAATGAAGGCGACCAAACTTTTCAAGACAATAAGGCAATGGTTTTAGTAATACCTGGGTGCCCTGCCATTTTAGAGCTGTGAGTTTCAATGAGTACCTGCTCCCTCTGATTTTCGGGAACGCATCCCAGAAGGAGTATTACCTGGAGCCAATGCCTGAGCCTGAGACAGAAGTGTGGCAAGATCTGACCCTAAGGCTGCCACAATCACCTCTTTGGGAATAATGGAAACACACTCAAAAGATTCAGACGGATTAGATTAAAAATTCCTGGAGAGTGTGTCCGCCTTAGTATTCTTAGAACCAGTCCTGTAATCAGAGAAAAATTAAATCTGGTAAAGCATAATGCCCATCTGGCCTGTCTTGGGTTTAAACATTTTGCCGACTCAATGTACAAAAGGTTCTTATGGTCAGTATAAACCGTGATAGTATGCTTAGCACCCTCTAACAAGTGTCTCCATTCTTCAAAATCCTATTTGATAGTCTATTTGGATAATAATTCTCTATTAACAAAATCATAATTGGCCTCTGAGGAAGAGAATGTCCTGGAAAAAGCACAAAGCACGTTATAAGATATTGGATGAGAGAGAGAGAGAGATTGATTCCAGTCCAATACTGCCTTTACTTTCCCGGGATTCATCTCCAACCCCTTACCAGAAATGTTGAACCCCAAAAATTGTACAGAAGAGACCTCAAAGGTACATTTCTCTAGTTTGGCAAACAGATTATTTTCTTTTAATCTGAGTAGAACCTCACGCACATGTTGTCATGATCACCCAGATTAGAGGAGACAATCAAAATGTCATCGAGATACACTACTACAAATAGTAAATCCCAAAAATGTCATTGACAAATTCTTGAAAAACTTCAGGGGCATTGCATAAGCCAAACTGGATAACTAAATATTCATAATGGCCATCCCTGGTATTAAAGGCTGTTTTCCCCTCATCCCCTTCCCTAATACAAATGAGGTTTTATGCTCCCCTATGATCAAGTTTAGCATAAATGGTGGCATTCTTAACTTGATCAAACAATTTAGAGATTAGCAGAAGGGGATAGCATTTTTTTACCGTCATTTTGTTGAGGCCATGATAATCAAAACATTTGCCTACAACAAAAAAAAACAGCATCTGCTGGGGAATTAAGAGAATCTAATAAAGCCTCTCTCTAGGTTTTGCTTAATATAATCTTTTATAGCCTGAGCTTCAGGCAAGGAGAGAGGATATGTTCTCTCTCTAGGCGGAGTAGACCAGGGCTCAGGTCAATCGGCAGTCATACCGCCTATATGGGGGTAGCATTTCAGCTGCTTTTTTTGAGAACACATCAGAAAAGTCTGCATAACGAGAGGGCAACCCCTCCAATGAAGTACTGCAACTGCCACCACTTGAGGAGAGATTAAACAGAAACCCTTACATTTGGACCCCTATTGGATAATCGCCCCAGATACCAATACCAATCTATGTGTGGGTTGTGTGCCTGTAACCAAGGTAGTCAAATCAAATCGATAAGGTGCCACACTTACACTAGATCGCCTTTTGCAGCGTCGGGTGCACAGCTGTGTTCCTCTCTGCCCAAGGAAAAACTCCACAGTAAAGCAATAATTCCAGCAGCACTCCGATATGTGAATCAAAGATTATTTATTCATGCCATTAGCAACCAAGGTAACCCCAGACTTAGAGAAGAAGGAGAACCATTGAAAATATGAAAAGACAATTCCTCAAAATGCATATTGTTTACACACATGAATAATGCCTTGTGTATGTTACCAGACCTGCCCCAAGTGGGCTCTTATCGATTGCCAAAATTCTAATAGGGGGTTTAAGGCCAATAAGAAGAATATTATACTTTACTGCGAAGGCAGCATTCAAGAAATTCCCCGCAGCCCCAGAATCCACAAAGGCAGAGATTTTAACTGAACCATCACAGCAGGATAAAATGACAGGTACCAAAATCTAGAGATAAATTGGGAAGAAACACAGGCCCTGGGATAACCTTTGAGCCTTTTCCTCAGGGGATAAACGAGTGACCCTCATGGGTTCCTTCTGAGGAATAGGTAAAGAGGGAATTGGTAATTTGTCAGTACTACATACTGTAGGTAAATATGTACCCCTTTCTCTTTGTCTCCTATCAATTTGGAGATAAAAAACTGAGGTACAATTTGCAAGCCTCTTGAAAAATTAAAAACTTACTCCTATCCCACTAAACCTGTCGGGATAGGAGCTCCTGGGTTCATGGGAACTGCTCCTATTACCCAGAGTAAAACGGTCTTTTAGGAGCAAAGCAAGCGTTCTGAACAAGCAAAGGGGCACATTCGTTACCAAGGTTAGGATGGAAGGCAACAACAGCTTCTTAAGGAATATACATATAGAATGGTCAGGCAGGCCAGGGTCAGTACAGTACAGGCAGAGTTCGAGAATAGTCAGGCAGGCAAAGGTCAGGATCAGGGCCGGAACTAGGGGTAGGCAGAGTAGGCACGTGCCTAGGGCGCAAAGCTGCTCTGTCGCCTACCCCATTGTCTGGTCCTGTCTCTCCCCGACTGGCGCTGATATTTTTTTCATAACTGCGCATGTATGCATGTGCGCTCAAACGCAGTTTCGCGCATGTGCACCTGAGTGTAGTTTTGAGCATGTGCACTCCAGCATGCACTCAGTCGGCGCCGTGGCTGGCCAGGTTGCCTAGGGCGCCTGGCCAGGTTGGCCCGGCTCTGGTCGGGATTGGCAGAGTCAGACAGGCAGGGATCAAAAACCAGATAATAGACAAACAAACTCACACCCAGGAACTAATCAAATTAGACCTAACAACAGGCAATGATTTTTAACACTAAAGGCCCTTTAAATATTTAAAGTTCGCTCCAAAATGCAATGACATCATGACACTGTGGCACGTAAAACCCGGAAGTGAGCGACATAGGAGTCACAGACACAGAGGGGAAAAACCTCACCGCAGTGGGCGTTCCCGCTGTCTGCCATTGACTTCAACATAACCTTGACAGGTTTTAGATGATGTATTTTCAGATTCGAGCTATTTCCAGAGGTATAATAAATCTTTTTATTTTTTAAACCCGAAAAATTTATCTTTTTAACCTTATGGAAAACACAACTTGAACCTAAATAAATCTGCCCCTGACTGTTGCAAAATAGTAAAGGACAATTAAAATTATTTGTTTACATTACATAAAATGCTATATTTGAATCGAAATCCATCAAAAATATAAATACTGACAGAGCAAAAGCAGGGTTTCATCAACCACTTCAATTGGAGAAACTGAAAACAGGCTTTTTGGAACAAAAGCAAGCTGAGTTGGACGTTGTGCCCTAAGGGTTTGTATGAGAAACTATTCATCTCTAGGTAACCTTATTGTCTTTTTCTGTTGCACCTGTATGCACACAAGACACTGATGTACTATTCAATTCCCAACCTTTACTCCTTTAAAGGAGAAGAGAGCAAAAAGCATAAATGTGCCCTTGTTTTATGCTCATTTTTACTCCCAAACCATTTATTTCACTTTTATTAGTAAATTATGCACCTGCTTGTGCAGAAGCAGAAACCTGTATTTCTATTTTTAACAAAAATCAGTGTCCGTAAATTATAATCAGGTCTTCTGTTATTTACAGCACAACATAAAACATGATGAATCATTAGTCCGTATTCTAAAACAGCAGTAGAATTCATAAAGCTTATCAGAATATCTGAGATAAATCTTTGATAATACATTTGTTTCTATTTTCAACAAACTTTCTGCTACTGGAGACAGGTGTAGTTCGTGGCATTTGAACCTACTGTAAAATTGGATTGGTGGCCAATTTGGCCACACGCATATAAAGTTTGCTTTTGACTACACCGACACAGTCTTCTGGCAGTGGAAAAAAAAGCATAAATCCATGGCCCATTGCCCAGCCAGATACCAGGCCAATGTGATTATTGAGCAGATTTTCCACAGTGTCTGTACCCAACGAGCTGCACGAAACACTGAACGCAGGTGGAAACATCTTTTGCTTTGGCAGTTTCGTGCAGCTCAGTCACGGTTGCTATTGGAAATAATGGGCTGTTTTAACTCCTACATTCCATTGCGGTGGAACCTATATAAAAGTCAACACAGGAGAACACATGAAGAAGAGCTCGTCCGTAAGAACCTTACTGTGCTTAAAAGGCTTACGTGACCATTAGAAATTCTGGGATTTCTTCTCCATGTGCATTTCTGTCACACAGTCCTAGACAACTCGAATGTTTGCTTATTCATGAAAAAACCCAAATGTAAAAAACTCGATTGAATGCAATTGGGGAAAAACTTGAATACCTCGTATTTATTGAGTTTATAGTCTAAAAAAAACTCTAATACCGCAAATTTATTGCGTTTTCAACCGCAAACCACCATGAAAACCCCAAAAATCATGAAGGCAAAAACATAATCAAATGGTTCAAGGGGCCGCTGTCATTGACTTCTAAATGACCTTGACAGGTTTTAGTGGGAGTATTTTCAGATTCGGGCTTTTAGCAGCTTCCGGGCATATTAAATCTAAAAAAACCAAAACATTTTTCCTGAAAAATTCGAGTTTTTTTTAAGGAAACTACCCTTTAAAAACTAAACTAAAAAAAATTTCAAGAAAACACAACTTTTGATCTTTAATAAATAACCCCCTTTGGGTTGGCAAGACCCCAGTGGTTAGCTCAGAGCTGCATAACTAAGCAGACTTTCAATTCAGCCCAATCAATATTTAAGTTTCTGCTAGTGTGTACCTTAGCCCAAAGACTTTTCATACCGTCACCCTCTCTATAATAATCTTGGCAAATGTGCATTCACTGTCTCCAACTGTATTAAACCACTTGTGGCTTGAGTTTAAAGAAGGGGGTAAAAAAGGTATTATTATTATCCTTCATGTAGACAATGAAAACATAATCTGCAGCACTAAAGAGATTATTCATTATTCACATCAGTCCCTACCCCTGTGAAGTGTACAATTTAAGATCCTTATCACATTCAAACACAGTGGGATCATTTTATGAGGAACTGGTTAGCCTGCATTTATGCTGTTGGATAGTGTTAGGAAACCAGAGTACTCACAGGTAACCTACGCAGACTTATGGAGAACATATAGGGGGTTATTTATCAAAGTCCGAATTTATCTCAATATCTTCTGATACAAACTCCAATCAAATCCGCTGGGGTTTTTTATGCTTACTTTTTATTAAATTTTCCCGAAAATTTGCTTTGAGGGAAAAAAATCAGATCTTCATGATTTTTATCAGATTTTTCAAAATGTTCACTTTTTTTTCGGAATTCCGTAAATTTGGGGTATTGCACGAAACCCAGCGCACATCAAAAAATCATTAGGACTTCTCCCATTGACTTATATGCAACCTCGACAGGTCTGAGATGCCGGATATTCAGATTCTGACGTTTTCATCCTCGGGTTTAATAAATTCCGAAAAAATTGATTTTTGCATTCGGAGTTTAGTAAATAACCCCAATAACTCTGTTCCTGCTACACATTTTACCAAGGAGAGGCAGCAAAATCCTAAGGATCATTGCTGACACACTGGCAGGGTCATTAGGATTGGCATTGTGTGCATTTCTTTGTGACCAACATATTAATCATGTGTTTATTCGAATGTCAGGCTCATATCCTATAAGCTAGTCAATAAAAGGCAATAGATTCATGAGCATGTGACAGAGCTAACACTAGATTGTGTCAGACACTGTTCACTTACCTTCTATGAGCAGTTGTTCAAAGGTGCTTCCGATAAAGAATTGTTTTTTCTGGAATGCTTGGTAGCAGGGGTTTTCTGCATAAGGATTACCATACTAAGAAACCTTTAAACAACACATAAACCCAGTAGGATTGTTTTGCCACCAATACGGACTTAGTTACCATAAAGTACAAGCTACTGTTTTATTATTTATCCTTTTTAAATTTGGCATTATTTTCGTAAAGGGGAACTTTCTCAAACATGAACATGTAATATAAGCTTCAGCATACTGACATAAGAAACTTTCTAAATACAATCAATTAAATATTCTGCATAGTTTCTCAAATAATCAAGTTTATCTTCACTTTTCCTCTCTCAGCATCTGTTTCTCCTCATTCTGTCTTCATTCAGGAGTTGGGTGTCAGATGAATGATCTAACATTACTTTCCATCTTTTATTTTTTATCTAAATTTAAATTTTAATGTCACTGTCTCTGGTGAGTCTGTCAACTCAGTAATTTAGATGCAGATTCTAAACTGCAACAATTTTGCAACATTTGGGGCCAGATTTATTAAGGTAGGACTACACTAATGATTCCGGCACGATCCGACGCACTGCGACAAAACGCATGCAACAAAAATAAGGTAAGAGAATTGATGCATGGTGTCACATTGTTGATCTGACGCTACACGACTGTCGTATGCAGACGCTGCACACTGCGTCTGCATCCGACAGTCGGATTGCGCCGGAATCTTTCGTGAAGTCTTAGTTTTAAGGGTCAAGTAGTGTTTTCCATGAAAAATTAGTTTTCAAGGGTATATTTGAGTCAAAAATAGATTTTCCAGGTTAAAGAAAACTAAAGTTTTTCAAGATTTAACTTACCCCGACACTGGAAATAGCTCGAATCCAAAAATACACCATCTAAAACCTGTTGAGGTCATGTAGAAGTCAATGGCACAGGTCCCTTGAACCATTTGAAGATTCAAATTCATGGTGTTTACACTTTTTTGGTGGGTTCGCTCTAAAATGCGATCAATTCGAGCAGAAAACGCAATCAGAGTTTTTGGGTTGTTAACCCCCTACTTCACTGATTTTAGTTTACCTTTGATAAATAACCTCCTACGTTGATACATTTTTCAGCAGAATCTATGGAATATCAGCAACTATTGTGTAATTCTAACAGATGTCTTTAAAGGGGTTGTTCACCTTCCAAACACTTTTTTCAATTCAATTGTTTTTAGATTGTTCCCAAGAAATAAAGACTTTTTTCAATTACTTTCCATTATTTATTTTTTTACTGTTTTTCCAAAATCTAAGTTTAAAGTTGAATGTCCCTGTGTCTGGTGTTTGAGTCTGGCAGCTCAGTAATTCAGGTGCAGACTCTGCTTACAATTTTGCAACATTTAAGGCCAGACGTGTCGTTTTTGCGGCGTTTTCACGTTGCGTTTTTAAAAATGAACAGCCAGGCGTAAATACGCATAAACTGCACTACCACTTATAGTAATGGAAAATGCACTATGGCAATTCACACAGGGCGATTGCAAGCTGAAATCCGTCACAGGACGCCAGTATTGGCGTTTTTTAGCAGAAACGTCAATACGTCAAGAAACTGCCAAATCAACAGACTCTATGGGATCTGCACGTTTGAAACCACACTGTACGTAAATACGCAACGTATTTTAAATATGGTGTCCAAATTCAATGAGAACAATGAGAACAATGAGAAGTGCATGTTAGGAAAATAATCGTACGTGATGAAAAACGCATGAAAAACACATGTTGACGGTCGCGTGTGGTTTCAGTAGCGTATTTACGCCTGGCTGTTCTTTTTTAAAAAACGCAACGTAAAAATGCCACATCTGGCCTTACCCATAGTTGATACATTTCTCAGCAGCATCTCTGGAGTATTAGCAACTATTGTATCAATTCTAACAGCTGCCTGTAATGAAACCCAGAGATTCTGCTCAGTAGGGACAAAGACGACAAATGTATCAACTAAATATATCCATTTAGAACAGTTTACAGGGTCAGCGACCGCTCCTCCCAGGGCTGCTTGAGAAGGTAAAAATTACATTTTACACTTCAATATTAGAAAAACGGTCACACATAAAAAGTCATTGGAAAAAGTTGTTATGCCGAGGAGCACTGGGGTCGCTAAAGTGGTGCGGGCGGCGGGCGCTAGAACCGCGCAGCCTAGGGATGCCCGCTGTTGAAATCCAGCCCTGCAGAGGAGGAGGTTCATATAAGGGAAGATAAGGCCTCTGAGCATTTTTGCATGGAGATCTACCTGTGTATGCTTTGTGTGTCAGACAGAGCACTTTTCATGCTGTTTTCCACCAGGTGACAGCAGTGTTTAAAATGTCCAGTTCACCCTTGGTCTAATATTTAAAGGAGATGGTTGCATTGGATGATTGCAAAGGTATAAACAGCTGGTGAACTATTCTATTTCCATGTCTGGGAAGTTATACCAAACAAAGTAGTTAATAGCAGTCATTGTTAGTTTATACATGAATAAAAGGCAGGTGTTTGGGTCTTTTTCCTCTATTGTACGCTCCATTGGTGATACTCCATAGAGTGATCCTTGAGTGGAGTGATTCCACCACTCTTCAGCCAAATAGCAGCATTAGTGACATGCAAATACCATGCACTATATTGATTGGCTGGTCTGCCAGTGACAGGAGCACTCAGCAATAATGTACCCAGTGTAAATTATTAGGGTATTAGAAGCCACTGAGGAATTTCGTGAACATATAAAGACATATGGCCCAATATACTAATAATACTAAGAGTTGAGACACAAACATCTCTAAGCCCTTAATAACTGACAATATCATTAAACACCTTTGTTAGGATAAAGTTTACATATCTTTTACTGGCTCTTCTGTATTATAAGGATGTGATGCTAGGTCTCATAACCCATAGCAACCAACCAGATGTTTGTTTTCACACACATGACCGGTGACAGATGCCTATTGATCTGATGCTAGGATTTACGTCAACCAGTGCAAATTATGCTACTTTTTTTATTGCATTACCCTTTAGAAATAAACACTGGGTCCTGTGAACATATAAAAGCAAAATGCCAAGTCAAGTGTTTTGTTACAGGTACTCTGAGATGACTTGTAATATTAAAAGTATTTATAGTAGGAGCTGTATTATTTCTTATAAAAACCCAAGTGTTAAATATGAGAGGAATTATTCAGTGAATTATTTATGGGGGCAGTTTTGATTCTGTCAGTTTATAGTCTCTACATTTTTGTTTTATGATTGCCTTCTGTTCTCGGTTTATAGATTTTTATTTTATAAGCTCTGTGTCTGTGCAGAATAACAGACAATTTGAAAAGCAGAGTACAGTGGTCCTGTTACAGTATCTGCTGCCTGCTTCAAAGCTACAATATCTCAGCATTCAGAACATATTTAGTGGCTGAGATTATAAAAATGTAATTTTATTTCTGTGGACAGTGGCGGGCCAAGAGGTACTTGCAACTAAGGCAAATAACTCTTGTCCTCGCTCCCACCCGCCTACACTGAAATAGTCCACCATCTGCTCACCTCTTCTGTCCCTCCAGATGGGCCTTTCCTACTTGCCCTTTTAGAATATGCCATCAGATTTTATTTGTCGAACGGCAAACGTTATGGCCATTAAATTGCAGACATCAATCATATGAAAGTTATGTCCCAGTGACAGTCACCCATGGACATTGGCAGATAGGGAAGACATGAAAAGATATTATCGTTATCTTAAAGAAATTTCTAACCTGTCTTATCGAGTAAAAGAACGATCGCCATAGTATAAAAATTGTCAGGACGATTATTCGGAGCCCACATACAGTCTGAAAATCGTACAAAACCTTGTTTTGCACGTCTATGGCCAGCTTCAAATGCAGGGGCCCTTAACCACTGGCCGGACTGCAAAACCCCCTCTGCTTACCTTTTTCTTACCACCGCCATGACAGGGACCAGATAGGGAGGTCGGGGGCAGTGGCAATAGCTTCATGAAGGGAGTGGGTCTGGATCGGTGGGGCCCACTGTTTTTTTTCCAGCCCAGTCTGACCCTGGCCAGCTTTAGAGTAAGCAAGGGTAATTGTGCCTCTCCACAGCTATACCATAAGCAAGCTGCCTCTTCTGCATACCCCTAGTTCTGTGATGGAGTTTGAGATGTTCATATAGAAGCACAATGGGGTATATTTATCAAAGAGTGAAGTTAATAGTGAAATTCCCCCACTCACCATTCATTTCTATGGGATTTTTATAGGCATATTTATCAAAGGGTGAATTTTCACTTCACCCATTGATAAATACGCCTTTCAAAATCCCATAGAAATGAATTGAGAGCTGCGGAATTTCACTCTAATGGCGGAACTTCACTCTTTGATAAATTTACCCCATAGACTTTCCCATCTCCCGACCCTCCACTAACCATTCAGATCAAAGTCTTACCATTCCGACCAAATAAAGTAGTAAGAGAACCGCTTACCCAAAAAAAAAGTCTAAGTTAGGACTTTTGCAGCCAATCCCCCTTAAAAAAAGGAAAGTTGCCAGCGTTTTTTGAACTTTAATGCATTTTTGGCAGACAGGATATTATGTAAGTGACATAAGATTGAGGAAGATCTAACTTCTTTTTAGCACTTCGCCTGGTCTGAGGTGGCAAAGTCAACTCTGGTGAAAGAGGTAACGTTCAGTAAAATCCGCACTCTAGTGAATTTGCAGAGTAACGATTGTTCACCAGAGCGAAAAGTTGCCTGGCGATAGAGTGTGAATGAACGCTAGCGACTGTCCCGTTCGCTAGTGAATTGGCGACTGCGCCTTGTAATGAATTAACGATGTCCCTACGGGTGCCGACGCCTGCGAAAAGTTGCTAGCGTTAGCCACTTCGCCCTTTAGTGAATCTGCCCCTGAGTGTCTGTGGCATATTGAAGCAGCCCCTCTCACATTTGCTTGAGCCTACAGAAGCTGCCGCCACTGGGTGCCTTAACAGTGTCGGACTGGCCCACCGGGATACCAGGAAAACTCCCTGTGGGCCCAGGTGTCAGTGGGCTCTCTTGCTACTAACCATTTGGCCTAGTTCATGGCCATTCCCTATTTCTATGAGAACAAAGAGGCTAAATAGATGGAATAATAAATTATAGTATGTAAGAAAAGAGACTAGGAGAATAGAGGTTGAGTGGGGAGAGGAAGAATAATAATACTGAGAGTGGGCCCCGCCTGGGCTAAGGTTTTTTATTGGGTCCTTAAGCTGGCCATAGATGTTGAGATTTTTAAAAGATCAGATCCTGATCGTGAGACCACGATTTTCTCAGAACGATCGTACGAATTTACAATCAACTAAAAAGACCAATTTACCAGGAAAACAAAGGGGAGCTGCCTGCTTGGCCCTGCAAACATAGATAGATTGCACTGGGACCAACAAAGATTTTTTGATCTGGCCGATCAATTTCCTGACAGATGTCGGCCGAAAAATCGTAAAATGTACGATCGTTTGAATCCCACTAACCGCACGATAATTTAGAAGGATTGGTCAGGCTTCCCTAAAATCGGTCGTTCGGCAAGAAGAATCGTCGTGTCTATGGGGAGCTTTAATCTAAGGCTTTTGGGTGGGCCTCTGGTGTCCCAGTCCGACACTGGGTGTCTATAAAGAAACACCACAACAGCCCCCTGTCATTGCGATGTCAGAAAATGACAGATTATATAGTGAATAAAGTACCCCCTCTTGTAAAATATAAGGATATTATAAGTTACCGAGGAGTTTCATGACCATATAAAAACACGAGGCCGAAGGCCGAGTGTTTTTATACAGGTCATGGAACTCCGAGGTAACTTATAATATCCTCATATTTTACAACTGGGGGTACTTTATTAATTATAATACACAAATTTTAGTGAGTCGTGTGACAGAAATGACATCACTACTCACCGTTTAGGATATAATTTACAAGATATTCATGGCTTTTGTGTATTATAAAGCCATATCTCAGTCACTATCAGGCTTTTATTCTAATTTATACATGTTACTTTCTACAGTCAAGTATAAATATAAAGGTTTGTTTATAAATATATATAAAATGTAAGTAGTAAATGCAGTTCCTTTTTTTTTACCTAAAATAAACAAAATCTACTTGAAAAACGTCCTATATTGCCGCTATGAGTGTAGCAACAGCAGCAATAATGTGACAACTGTGTCTGATATCACAGTGTGCGGCCTGTATCCACCAGAGAAGCCTGTGTCCGCCTCCCTCCACCCGCGTCACACGCACATATTTATATGAAAATATATCCCATTCCTAATGGCTCACGTATGTGCGTGTCATACCTGTTAGTGAGAAGCCTCTCTATAAACAAAAAGGGTGTTGTCCCTTTAAGTTTCCCAGCGATGACATCAGCACTTGGGTTTGGCAGTGCGATTCAATGAGAGGAGTAGAGACAGCGCACAGACTGACGGGGGAAGCAGAGAGGCAGCAGCAGCACAACAGTTACACAGCCACAGCCGGTAAGCACAGCACAATCCCCTCTCATCCTCGTCTCTACGGACCAGAGTTGGCGTGACACCCCCAAGAGCAGATAGGGGGGACACTAGGCTACACATCCTTGCTATTATTTCGGGGATCCGTTGGATTTAAGGGGCTGAATTGAAGGGTGAAACAAGCTCCCCCTACTCTTCCTTTGCAAATGAGAGAGGGGGAGGGGAATAGCACTGTATGGTTGTATTGGGTGCAGCACCTATAGGCAATGTAGACGTTTAAAGATTTTTATTTCGTTTTTACGTTTTAGTGCAATTTTCTGTAGCCAACACTGCTGGGGATCACCCCTTACTTCTTTAATTTCTTGTGGGTGCTATTCCCAGTGCTCCTTAATTAACTGGAGGGGTGCAAGGGGTGACTGAGGTCATGTCAATCGCACAGGTCCCTAATTCTGTGTATGTGCCTTCCTTATGCTGTGGCCTTTACTGTATTTTCTAATGCTCATAGATGATTTTGCCTAATGTATTGTGACTCAACTGAAGCAGTGGGACCCTTGTGCCAAGCTGCCTTACACTGACACCCCACTGTTTCCCAAATTTATCATATCCTTTGGTAGAAGCTCTTTTCAAAGGGTGGGGTAAGGGCCTGGGAAAAAAAGCCCAGAGCCCACCCCTTTGTTCTCTGCTGGATACTATATATATATATATATATATATTTATATATATATATATATATATATATATATATATATATATATATATATATAATATTTTGATGCCTTGCTGAAAGCTAGCTGGATGATATAGATACACACTGGGTCCTCTCTGTGAGGTTGGGTGCACATTGCATAATCATTGGGCACTGTGCTGCCAGCAGAGGGATACCTTATTCATTTTTTTTATTAGTACGGTCAGTGTTATTCTAAAGCTTCATTAGAAGTATTGAGCTCCAGGTAAGTAGCCTTTTTGGTGCCTTTGTGCTGCTAGGCGATGTAGTACTAACGCAGTTTGCGCAGGCAATGGCGTAACTATAGAGGAAACAGACCCTGCGGCTGCAGGGGGTCCAGGAAGTGTAGGTGCCCCATGAGGCTCTTATTCATATACAATTGCAATAGATATTGGTAAATAAGGTGAATCTCTAGACATTTTGGGGGCCTGAAAAATAATTTGCTGTGGGGCCCAGTGATATCTAGTTACACCACTGTGTGCAGGTATCCAATTATAATAACACAGTGTATAATGTAAAGTGTCACGTTGAGCACAATGGTTATACAGTCTCCATTTCCTAAAAGTAATATAGATATATTCAAGAGTTAATATTGTATTTGGTGTACATCCCTCATGGCTCAGATTGGTACCGAATTAGTTTGTTTTTGAGGGGTGCTGGGAACTGTAGTTCACATATATGTGGAGAGCAGGGAATTAAGACACCCCTTTCTGGTGTAGTGTTGTTTTGGTAGGAGGGGTTGTTTGTACAGATGACAAGACTTGCCTTCCTTTATTGCTCTAAACACAAATATTAACTGAGCCAATCGCTGAGCTTGTTTACAACTTTACCTCTTGTAGGGTGGGAGGGGGGTATTGCACCCACCCCTGTGCGCTTGTAGGATATTTGTATCACTGTAGGACAGAAGCTATTTGATTATAAATACTATGTGTTGTGGCAGATGCATTTTCCGGCCAGAGTGGCACATTCTGTATAGGGCAACAGTTCTTAAAGCCACTGCTGCTACATGGCTGGACTTTAACCCTGTGAGGCCTGCTGGTCATGAGGAGTGGGCTCAGGCATTTATTATAATCTAGTAGTGGGAGAAGAAACTGGCTGAAACATTAGCATTTGCACCCCCAATTACAATCTGTGCTTCCCGGACAGTTTGCCTGCGCCGTGAAGGTCAATATTTAACCTTCTGTGCCTCGCAGAAAGCCCTTGCTAATTGTATAATTGTTGTTTTCTTCCAGTGCAGTCGTGCTCTGTAAAAAGTACTGCGCTTTTGCTTTTCCCGGTTTCTTGAATATCAAAACCCTTTTTGCCTCCTTTAAAAAAAAAAAAAAAAAAAAAAAATGTAAAGATCTTTGTAAGCTTCCAGAAGGGAAGGTAATGTCATTTAGCAGAGTCCAGCCCATTGTCTTCTGTCCTGCCTTCTTATCACTGGTGAGTGGCTTTCTGCTGTGGTGTGCACAGTTGAGCTCCTTGATTGTTTGAGTGTAAAAGGCTGTTGTGTTCAGAGAGAATATTGCTCCCCCCGGGAATGCAACAGAGATCACATTTCTGCAAGATTGACCAGTTGTGGGTGCTTAAAAATGGTGAAAACAATGGCCCGCTTAAATTGATAATGATAAAAACGGATGCCCAAGACTCATGGCACACAGAGCTTAGCCACCACTGGTGTTTTTCAGCTGGCATAGAAGCTCCAGAACCAAGCGACAGGCAGTCTCCAGTAAAACAAATGGCAGACTGCACAGTTTTTCGCTTCTGTTAACTGGTTAAAAAAAAACACATCCAATGAGCTTGGTGGTTCTTTTGGTGGTTGTTTTTAAGTAGCCCAAAGACTTTGTGTCTGAAACCGCCAACGTTGTACAGTGATACATATCCTAGTAGTATAATAGAAATAAAATTATACAGGTATGGTACCTGTTATCCAGAGTGCTTGGGGCCTGTGTTTTTCCGGATAAGTGATCTTGGATTAATTTGGATCTTCATATGTTAAGTCTGCTAGAAAATCATGTAAACGTTAAATAAACCCAGTAGGCTGGTTTTGCTTCCAATAAGGATTAATTATCTTCGTATGGATCAAGTACAAGACAGTGTTTTAATATTACAGGGAAAAGGAAATCATTTTTAAACATTTGGATAAAATGGTGTATTTTGGAGATAGCCTTTCTGTAAATTCAGAATTTTCTGGATAACTGATCCATACCTGTACATACGCTGACTGTGAGTGCATGTCAGGTGATGGTTGTCTCTGTACACTCAAACAGGACTGGACTGGCAATCCATAGGTTCTGGTAAATGTTAGAGGGGCTGCTGTAAGATGCTATAGACCAGGGGTGTCCAACCTGTGGCCCAGGATGGATATGAATGCAGCCCAGCTTGAACTTCCGCCAATCCAGGAAACAGCATGTTGCAATGTCACGCACAGAGAGCGTATGTATGCGGTTGCTAATTGTGTGCATGTGTGCTTTAAATTTTACATGGGGTGTGCGATGTGTGGCTTCCTAGAACTGGAAAAGCAGTTAACAAGTGAGCGTTCGATTACTTACAAAGGCAGGTAAGCGTTCTTCAGCGGCATCGCCCGCTAAGCTAGGGATATACTCTATGCAGCGCCTACGTTTGTGAGCAACTTTTTTTCAAGAACACACTAAGAGTAAAATTAGAACCAAATTGTCTGATGAGCACCTTGAGAATTCACTGAGAATTGCAACTACTTCCATTCAACCAGATAATACGTTAGTTTAACAAACGCAATGTCAAAAATCCCACTAGGTTTGATACCCTCTTTTCTTTTACAATAAAATAAATCAAAAATTAGCGTTGGTGTTTGTGTGTATTTCGAATGTGGCCCCAGAACAATTTTCTTCTTCCAATGTGGCCCAGGGAAGCCAAAAAGTTGGACACCCCTGCTATAGACTATTTATTATAGAATATATATATATATATATCTATATCTATATATCTCTATATATATCAGCTTTGTACTGCTTTGCCTACTAATTCTTCAAACAAAGTAATGGCACACAATAGCTTTGCAAAGGGGTAATTCCCCTACGTGTTTATTAAGTCAAACAAAAGGTTCACAACGTTTCGGGGGCTGGCGACTTCGTCAGGTGAGCTGAGCACCTAGCAACAGCTGCTAAGGAGGGCCAAGGTGTGCAGGCAAGTTTGGCCTTACTCTATTGTTTTGCCTAGTACATTACTTCAGCATCTGCCTGTCACTGCTCCACTTGTTTCCACACCAAAATCCCTTCCATGGTACACGTTAGCTGCATTGCTGCAGGCAGAGTGTTTCCACAAAAAAAATCTTTGTGGGAAGTGCTAAAATGTGTTTAGGGGTGTTTCATTTGCAGTGTTGTTCTCGCTGCAGAACTGTATTTGTAATTTCGTTTATTGAGGGATTGAATCAGCTACAGCTAGGGTTGCCACCTGGCCGGTAAAAATGATGGTTGATCCTAATGTTATTAGGGAAAAATATAAATATATAGGAAGGCCGGTATTCTTTCCCAGAAAAGGTGGCAACCCTACCTACAGCCAGCATAATGACGAAAGCAGTGCTCTACATTTTCAATGATGGTTGGCACCGCTGGTCTGTGATTGGCTTGGGGGGTTAGTTTTGTAAATAGAGAATATCATGCCACCACTGTTCTAGTCATACATGCCTAAATCTTCATGGGAACGTGTTTGAATAATTTTATGATGGTCATATCCCGATGGACCAAATTGGCCTACAGTTGGGTGTTGGCAATTTGATCTGAGAGGAAGTAAAGAAAGCTGCTCTACTCACAGCTGTACCTGCCAGTATACTATCAGTGTGCTTAGAAAATAAAGGGGCGTGTTTACCAACACTGGAGGTAAATAGCTCTGGTGATGTTGCCCATAGCAACCAGTCAGATCTTTGCTTTTGGCTTTAAACTAGTCGTTGATTGTTTAAATCTTTATTGCAAATTGCTATGTGATATTTTTCCATAGATTTTAAATTGGACAGATTTGCCTCAGTCTGATAGGATAATAAAGTTGCCCTGCCCAAAGTGCTGACATGTCCAGGCAAGTTCATATTTGACCAAATCTCAACAGGTATAGTTTTTTCAGTCAGTAATTATAGTGACACACGGAGGACTAAAATATGACAATTTAGAACATTGACAAATCCAGAAGAATAGTTGTAAATGATCAACTTTCTCTACCATGGGCGACTTATCTCCTGCAAATGCTTTCCCACCAGCAATAATTAAATTGCTGGTGCGAAAACATGTGCATCCCTTAATTTTTTCAGACTCGTCTTAAGGTCCCCATAGACGCGACGATTCTTCTTTGGTGAATGACTGATTTCAGTGCAGTCCGACCAATCCATCAAATTATCGTTCGGTTAGTGTTATTCGAACGATCGTACATCTTACGATTTTTCGGCCGACATCTGTCAGAAAATTGATCGGCCAGGTTTAAAAATCCTTATCGGTCCCAGTGCAATCTATCTGTGTTTCTATCAGGGCCAAGCAGGCAGCTACTCTTCAGTTTTGCTGGCAATATCACCTGAAATGGTCTTTTTAGTTGATGGACACATCGTACATTTAAACGATCATTTCGAGATAATCGTGGTTTCACAATAACGATTGGATCTTTCTATGGCCAGCTTAAGTTTTCTAGTGGGGCAACTTCGGGGGGGGGGGGGGAACATAGTACTTCAAATGTTTTTTCCCACTAGTGATTTACATTATTGCCAGTGGGAAAACATTTGTAGGGGATTCATTTGTGGTAGCAAAAATACATTGCTGGCAACTAATCCCCTAGTTTGCCATTGCCCTTAAACTCCCAGAATCCCACTATTTGTTTCCTGTGTTGTGTAGGTTAATTACCAGCACTTAGCTTTTATATTAACTATCCTACCTGACCAGTTGACAAGGGCAGGGATTTCTGTTCTGCCCTAGAAATGGTAGTTATAATTAGTGTTAGGAATTGGTTTAAAGGTAATGACACAAGAAGCCCTAAACAATATTTAGTGCCTTCTCGCAGGCTTGCTTTGTACACAGTTGCATTTGTTTCGCATTTATAGAGTAACTAAACTTTATAGGTGAATTCATATTGTTGTCTTAGATCAAGCTGAGTAATTTGTGCAGCCATCTTTGTGCTGGGAAGTGCTTAAGCTGGCCATAGATTTTTAAAAGATCCGATCCTCATCGGGAGACCACGATTTTCTCTGAACGATCGTACGAATTGACCATCAACTAAAAAGACCAATTTGCCAGGAAAACAAAGGGGAGCTGCCTGCTTGGCCCTGCAAACATAGATAGATTGCACTGGGGCCGACAAAGATTTTTTGACCTAGCTGATCAATTTCCTGACAGATGTCGGCCGAAAAATCGTAAGATGTGCGATCATCAAAACGTTTGTTTGTATCATAACAAATATGTTTTCAAGATTGCAACTAGACGCGATTTTGTTTTCAAGATGTTTATTGTTACAAATTGTCTTGTATATCAATGTTGTAAAACAATAAAAACTTATTGATATAAAAAAAAGATGTGCAATCATTCGAATCCCACTAACCGCACGATAATTTCGATGGATTGGTAGGACTTCTCTAAAATCGGTCTTTCGGCAAGAAGAATCGGCGCGTCTATGGGGAGCTTTAGTCTATTAGGCTGTGATGTTCAATAGCCTGGCCATTTAGGCAACCGTTATGCCTAAAATCATCAGCCAGTGTTTGCAGTCTGTCATAGACCAATGAGATGAGACATCCAACTTCCTGTGCGTCTGATTGTTTGACCTGCAGCCAAGTGATTATATTGGAGCTATTTGGCCATCACAATCTCATTTTGCTTGTCTGGTAATTGGCTGCTGTTGCCTGCCTGGGAATGCTCCCTCTTATTATCCTTCTCACAAATATTTATTGGCAAGGCAGGTCAAAGCATTTTTCTCAGAACTCGGCTAACGAATTGCTGTTTTATTTTGTGGGAAGTTTAATTTATACAACTTCTCTTGTGAGCGTAGGGGTGCTTCCTGTTTCTCTTAACAAATTTCTCTTTTTTTTTAATCCAGCAGGAAGTGTCTGTGCGCAGTAACTACAGACGTCACGTTTAGCCAGTGTCAAACTGACCTGGCTTTTTAGAAAATTGCTCAATGTGTGTGTTTCTTGCTTACATCCATACAGGCAGGACCTACAAATACATTGGAATTTTGCAGATGATCTAAAGGCATGTTTCCTACCAAATAATTTTGAATTAAAGAGGTAGATCACTGGAAAGACAGATGAAGTGGCATCATGTTGTAGGAGGGACCATTTTTGTTGTAAGAGTGATATATTATATTTAGGGATACACTGAATCCAGGATTCGGTTAGGGATTCGGCCTTTTTCAGCAGGATTCTGCCGAATCCTTCTGCCTGGCCGAACTGAATCCTAATTTGCATATGTAAATTAGGGGTGGGAGGGAAATCCCGTGCCTTTTTGTCACAAAACAAGGAAGTAAAGTTTCCCCTTCCCACCCCTAATTTGCATATGCAAATTCGGGTTCGGTATTCGGCCGAATCTTTCGCAAAGGGTTCGGAGGTTTGGCCGAATCCAAAAAAGTGGATTCGGTGCATCCCTAATTATATTATCTGCTACCTTATTAGCAGATAAAGCTGGTAAATAGCAACTAACCCCCCCCCCACCCGAAAACTTTCCTGTAGGTTTACCAAGTTCTATATGGCTGCTTGAGGTGACCCAGGGAATGACAACCGTGTAACAATAAAGATTTTAAGACTGTAAGCTCTTTTGGACAAGGTCCTCTTTGCCTCTTCTATAAGTTATCGCGTGTTTTTGTGTGTGTGTAACACCCATGTTTTGTGCAGTACTACAGAATATAATGGTGCTTTGTTAATGATAATGCCCCCCTGAACGTGTGTGCGTGGAACAAAAGTGATAAGGATCTGGCAAGAGGAAGTGTTTGCAGCGAGTATATGCATTTTTGTGGCGAAATCTGCTCCATTTGTATCTGCTGCACCTGTCAATGTAGAATGAGTGGAGCAGAGTGGCTGGTCCTCTCTCTGCGTTTATTTGGTTGAAAACCAGACCCAAGGGGCCCTAGACTAAGGGTGAAAGTACATGTGCCAAACCCTGCAGTAGTCGGACTACAAACGATCGTCTATTGTTGCAGTGGGAGACATCCCCATTCTTGGGCGTAAAGACACATTATGTAAGTCAGTGTGGAAACCTAATACATTTGTTACCTGCGTGATCAAATTATGAAGTAGAAAATACAGAAATTGCATCATATTACTACTAGGAACTTGGAACTACTGATGGAAACAGACGTGTGGTGCTCTAGAGCTTTTCTCTAACTGGTGTTAGATATATATAAAAATGGGCTATGGCTCTGAATTACTGAAAGGCCAACTCCCATATAATAATTCAAATAGTAATTAAAATTTTTAAGAATGATTTCCTTTTTCTCTGCCATAATAAGACAGTACCTTGTACTTGATCCCAACTAAGATATAATTAATCCTCATTGGAAGCAAAACCAGCCTATTGGATTTATATCCTGTTTAAATTATTTTCTAGTAGACTTAAGGTATGAAGATCCAAATTACAGAAAGATCCCTTATCCAAAAAAAACAGGTCCCCGACATTCTAGATTACAGGTCCCATACCTTTACCACTATAGTAAACTTTTTGTTTTAAGGTTCTCAAATATTCCCAGTAATTTCTCAGCAAACCAACTTTTTAGTTTACACACGGTCATGATAGAATATAAGCTTTGCTAACTTAGTATCTTATAGGCTAATTCTAAGCAACTTTTTGATTGGCCTTTATTTTTTAAAATAGTTTTTAAATTATTTGACTATTCTTCTGGCTCTTTCCAGCTTTGAAATGTGGTGTCAGTGACCCCATCTAAAAACAAATGTTCTGTAAAGCTACTATATTATTGTTAGAGCTACTTTTTATTACTCATCTTTCTGTTTATGCCTTCTCTTGTACATATTCCAGTCTTTTGTTCCAATTAATGCGTGGACCATAGCAACTAGATTGCCGGAGTGCTGCTGAAAAACCACAAATATTAGAAATGAAAACAAATTATAATTATCTCAGAATATCACTCTCTAGTCTACATCATACTTAGTTAATTCAAAAGTTAACCATCCCTTTAAGGTCTATGACACAGTGGTTGTAGATTTGACTTGCGATATTTTAAAGTGCAGCTCTAAACCCTAGATTTCCACCTGCCGTAGAGTTAAATATGAAAAACTTTACAAGCCTTAGACCTCAAAGCCAAGCTTTCAGGCATTTCACATTTAACTTTATGAAAGATGGTGGGGCATCTTTAAGCACTTGTTTTACTCAGTTCTATATAACTTGATCTTCTGTCAAAATTAATTGTGTTTAAATTGCTGAGCAGGAGGCCTTTAGCATTGGTTAAAGGGGGCAGCATTGACTAGACCGTTTGCTATAAACGTAAAGCTTGCAGTGAGCGCAACAAATGCTTTCTCTGCAAATCTTTATATTTGGGAGCTGTGATGTTTTTCTCAAAAGGAGGTTTCCCCCCCCCCCCCAAATTTTGATTAATTGCCCCCTATGAAATAAGGATTGCAAGTTACAATTATTCAGTGTTTTCTGGCACAACTTATAAGGGTACTAACCAACTACAATAAACCTGGAGGATGGGGGGAGTTAGTAGATAAGCTATTTGCCAACTTGCAGCTACCACACATGCTCCTGTTTTGGAGGTCACACATGAGGTTAATGGCTTTGTGGCCAAATGTGGGAAAGTGGGAAGTAATGCAGGATTTTCTAGGAAGTGTCATGACAGAGCGATCAGAATCACTTCACATTCATGGCAATAGCACGTTCAGCTTCAAGTCAAGAGATTGTCAGGAATCGCAGCATCAGTCTTTTCTTTGCAGTTGAAGCGAATATGGTGTGATTTAAACTTTCTAATATCATAGGTGACAAAATGCCCAACATCTTTGTGTGTGCCATTGCCCTCATTGAGAAATTGGTAATATTTGTTTTTAATAGTGTAATTTTCCCCTACAATAAACCTCAATCATTACTTTGGCATACAAGTATATATGTTATGTAAGAGGAACTGACTTCTGGTCTGATCTTATATACAGGCTTCTATGTTTATTTACCTCCCCTCTGGCTGGGCAGTGAGTTGGACAGGTTGAACGTCTCTCTGTACGTATCTCTTGGATACATTACCTGCCTTGGTTTTCTCTTTGAGTGTGTGTGTGTGTGTGTGTATATGCTCCTCTATGGTGACAGTCCACCTTGTTAACTAAAAAAGCTATCAGACTCCCTGGATACAGGAGTTCTAAACAGATTGAATTCAAACCTACTGTTTACATTGAAAACTTGATGCTTTTGTTTTGTTTTTTTTCAGGTAGTTAGAATGTCATAGTTAAAAAAAAAAAAAAAAAGTTTGCTCATAATATTATATATACTGGCCACGGTGTATATCCCATATTGCAATGAGAAGCTCTGGGTCACTCCACACCCTTGGATGTAATAATTAATCACATTAATCCACAAGCCTATGGATGCTCCATGAGGGTCACTATGAAGATCAGACCCTTGTTCTCAGCACAGTCGCACTGACAAGGAAAGTCTTCAAAAAATATATAACACAAGGCAGCTTTCTTGTGACACCGACATTGCACATTTGAATTTCAGTAGACTGTGGGCATCTTGGTACTACAGGTATTGAGCACCCATAGGCACAAATACAATGTAAGAATCACTGTCATGATAAAAATAAACAATCTTATCACAACAATCCCCTTTAGGGAATGATCATATTTGTAGGCCAGCAGTTTGGTTAATTATGTATGTAACTGCCCCTACATTTTCTGAAATTATTTATAAAAAAACCCAAAAAACTGCAGGTTTTTCTAACCATTTTGGCTGCTAAAAACAGATATCTGGATCTTGGGGTATTGTCCTGGCTGCTATTGTTTGTATGTCTAAGTGACTAGGATTTTTAGTAGTGAATTGGGGGGAAAAAAACAAATCTCTGTGTATGGCATTAGTCCCCATGCAGTCTTGCTGTCTGTCTGTATTATAATTAGACCAGTTTCCTGCGAGTTTATGCACTTGACAGTCTGGTGGTACCTGTCAGGTTTTTGTTTTCCTGTTCAGTTTTCAGCTGACCATAAAATGGCTCTTTTTTTTCATGTCCACATCATTGCTGCCAGCTTTCTTTAAGTGAAAAGCAAAAAAGAAATTAAACATTTTTGATTGTCTGAAATCAATGTAACAATTGGTAGGGTAAGAAGCATTTCCTTTTTTATTTCAAAACAGTTGTCATGCTTTATGGTCAGATTCTAGTTATTGTTATAAGGGTAAGGCCAGGGGAGGAGATTTGGGGAGATTTTGTCGCCTGGCGACTTATCACCACGTCTTTTGCGCGACTATCTCCCCGAACTGCCTCAGCGTTTTTTCCCCATAGGCTACAGCGCAAAATCGCCTGCGCTAATGCACATGCGGCGATGCATTTCAATAGTCGCCCAAAGTTTCCTCTTTGGGCGACTATTAAAAACGTATCGCCGCCAATACTCTTACCCTAAGAGTATTGGCAAACTGGGCAATTCCAGGTGCTTTGGTGTTAGTGATTATTAGTAGTTCAGGAGATGCTGACAAATTGCCCCTATTGACCCATTTCAGATAATTTGGCACTACATCCTCCGCTACTAATATCACTGCTTATTAATGCCAGTCTAAAGTGACACAAGTGGAGGTTTTGACATCCCCCTGTTATAACACCATCAGACAGAGGAATCCGTTCCATGCAGATGAAACCTATGGTAAGCAACTGGGTGTGCAGAAAATTGGAAGTGTGTAGGCATTTAAAAAGCAGATGTTTTATTAATGTATCTTTTTTTCAAGTGAATCATTTTGATTTTGCAAATTTGAACATGCTATTGTGTTTTTAGCAGGCAAATTAAAAGGAATTCGATTTTTGCCTTTTACTTTCCCTTTCCAAAAGTTGGCGCACACTTATAAATAGTGTTTGCAAGTAAGATCCATGTTGCTTGGAGAGATGGATGATTCTCTGATGGAGTCTTTGAGGCTCATTGTTCAAGGCAGGAAGTGGCACTGTGCAGCATAGCGGAGAAAATTACACCTCCATTCCCTTCTGCTACTTCCTGTTTACTGTAGGCTCAGTCAGGCAAGGGAATGGGCCAGGATAGATGGCTTGAAAGTGATAATATAGACCACTTTCTTTATAGATATAATATGGAGCATGGAGAGGTCATTTATTCACGAGACCCTCTAAATTGTATATTTGTACTGTTCTGACCCTATCAGTGAGAGCAGCACCATTTCTTTGCTAGAAATAAATGTGTGAAACGGATACATTCTCGCATTCCCGCACAGAAGCACAGCATCTCTTATCAAGAACTATCCAAACTTGGAACATTTTCCAATGTTTCTGTCAAAAACTGTTGACATTCTTGAGGAGATTTTGAAATTTTTGTTTGAAATAAATCTCTTAAATTTGGTTTTACCTGCACCCAGGCTGGTGTTTTGTTTTGGGAGTTCACCTGGTTGCTATATATGTTTTATGAGCTAAATAACCCTAAATTTAATGAGTAACATTAACATTTTGTTGTGTAATAATTTTTTTCATTTGTATGGCTTAACTGTAAGATTGTATCATTATGAGATTACACCCTGCTTTTAATAAGGAATTAGACAGTCTGCTAGAAGCCTTCCATATGATGACAAAATGAAAACCATTTCCATATCAGTTACAGTAGGGGCTCTTAAACCATATTTGTTTGGATGTGTACTGTTTTTTTTGTTTTTTTTTTAAATGGCTCTCAGTCTACATATAAACGCTGCAAGAATGAGTTGAACCACATTGTTCTCCTCTTTGGTGTGTCGGCATTCGCAGGCACTGCATAACCTTGGGAGCAGACACATGGATATCCAATCCATGTGTCTGCACCCAGGATGACCCAGTGCCTGTAAGTATAGACACAACAATGAGCAGAGGCCTGTGGTTCAACTAACTCTCACCCTGCATTTATTGGCCCAAGAATACACCCACCGCGGCAGTACCCTTAGGCTAGGGCCAGAGTCTGATCTCGTCCTGCGCAGAAACGCAGGCCAAAATCTGCTCCTCCACGGCTGCCCTTCAGCCAGATGAGCCTGCACCAGAGCGGAGGTTATGATTCAGTGTGCAGGTGCGTTGGGCACAGGAACTGATTCTCTGCAGGCTGTGATCCAATTCTTCTGGCACTAAATTAGCATTGAACTTCTGTATAGAAACTGAAAAATGAAATGGCACACTACCTCATAAACTAAAAATTATTGTTTATGAAGTCATAAAAAATGCTTGGCTGGAATGTAATGGAAGCCTAACGCATTTCGAGAACACACCCCTTAATCATAGACTAGCCTATGATTAGAAGTGTTCCGGAAACGCGTTGGGTATCCATTACACTCCAGTAGTTTTTGTGTTATGAGGTGGTGTGCCATTTCATTTTTTAGTTTTGGATTATTACAGTTGAGGAGCCCTGCGTGATTTTGGGCACACTGAACCCTTTGCTGTCCCTCCAGGACAATTTGAAAAGGAAGTCTGGGTGGTTCTGTGCTTAGCTGTTGTGAACCATATCTTATGTTTAGGTCAAATTTGTGTATGTCTTTTTCTCTCCAGATTCCAGGGCAGAAACTTCAGAGGGAAAATGTAATTTATCTACATTGGAAAATTCATATTGATTCTATTCTAAACACATGTATTTCAGTCAGAACTGAAATGTGTTTATGGTGTTCCCTTAGAAAATGCCATGTAACATTTATATGCTATATAAACTTATATAATGTAGCATATTTAATTGTCTGACTAGTTTAACTTCCCATTTATGTGCACAAATTATTCACTGTGAAAGTTTTTTAATTGGCGGAAGAGCATTTATTTATTTTATTTTTTTATTGCAAGAAGATGCCAGTTTTGTTGGGAATTGTAGGTAGGCAGGCTTCAACCCGTTTCCTGCCCTTACTTTCCAACTGCTCTAGTTCTTTACCAAAATGGAGTTTTGGAAACAATCAAGACTCTGCACCCTAATTCTGTACCACATCATCAGCATTTGTTGATCGAAATTGTTTTCATTACATAGTACAAAGCTTTGCCAGGTGTGCAGGCAAATGATTGCAACTGTATTTACTAAACAAGCGTAAAAAACAGCTTCTCAGCTTCTTGATTCTTTTTATCATTTCAACACCAGCTGGTGATATTTTGGCTGATTCTTGTAGCTTACAGTGGTCCCTTAGTGCTTTGCTTTCAGTGTTGCAGATCGGAGAGCTGCAGGGGTGGCCTCATAGTGCATCTGTCAGCAGGCTGGTCCATATCTGTAGTGGTTCATTAGCTATTTTTATATTATGCTGCAGTGCAAAAGATTTGGAACAGTCTCCGCACACTACACCCCTTTCTTGTTTTGATTGCCATTTAAGTAAAACTTGTAAATTCCTGATGAAAGTTAAGTTATGTCAGGGTTAGATGTCATGTACTTGGAACTTGCAGGAATTGATAAAATATATATATCCCCATTAGATTTCTTATGTATTCCATGTTTATATTAATGGCCTTTACAAAGCATACCGTTTTTTTTTTATTTTCTTATTGAGCCATTATGCTCACCGTTGCCCACTTTTTTTTTTTTTTTTTTTCTTCTCTTGTTTTAATACTGTCTTTTTCTACCAGATTATTCATATATATTTTTTTTTTTTGGGCCTATTTTTGGCAGATCGGTAATTAAGGGGTTAACCGTGTTTCTTCTGCTGCTGATCAGTCAAGCAAAGCTTTTATGTTTCTGGTGCAGCATTACTAAAGCCTGGTATTGATCTTCTTAGTATTCTTGCTTTTTTTTTTTTAATTTTTTCTCCCAGAGTTTATAAGCTTCACTGTGAAAACACTATTTTGGGGAAGATCAATATCAGGCTTGAGCAAAGTTGCAGGAGGAAAATGAAAGGGTTCCTTGACTATTCAGCAGCAGTTGAAAGTGTTTAACCCTTTCACTGTAAAACAAAAACACACAAAAAAGACATTTTGGTACTTAACCCCCTTCTGCCTCGAGCCTGTCTTTAAGGGAGCCAGCAGACGGGCAGATTCAGGGAGATTTAGTCGCCTGGCGATGAATCATCCTCTTCTGTGTGGCGACAATCTCCCTGAACTGCCATCCACCTGCTATAATGCGAAAACACCAGCGCCAATGCACTCGCGGCGCTTCACACGGAAACTTCAGACGACTGTTGTTTTTCGCATTATAGCAGGGGAAGGCAGTTCAGGGATATTATCGCCCCGCAGAAGAGGCGATTCGTCGCCAGGTGACTAAATCTCCCCGAATCTGCCAGTGTGTTTGAACCATTGGTGATTCCTCGTCTCCTTGGGTCATTTTTCCTCCCACATAAGTCTTGCTGCTCAGAGTTATCCCTTTTCTGCTGTTGACCTGCAGTAACATCTAAAAAAAAAAAAAATAGGGCTCCCCTGTGCACCTCTGCCTAAAATTCTACTGTCCCCAGGAGCATAAAAAACTGCTCACAAACAGTGTCTCCCCCAAAGTGACCTATTTAAAAAAAAAAAACTTAAAAAATGACGATGGGCACATAGGAATAACGATTTATGGGTTTTCAGTAATGCCTAAGCAAAAGGGGGGGGGGGGAGAATGCCATGACAGGGGTTTGTAGTATGAACATCAGGAAACCTGAACAACATTTAATAATGGAAGAAGTACCTTGGTGTGGTACCTCTTAATTGTCTGCATTTTAAATACATTTATTGCACATTTCTAAGTGTGGCACAGAAATTGAGGAAAAGCTCTGGACCACCTACATACTGCATCTCTGGAATACAGTGGCCATCAGTTAGTTGTGTTTGTGGGTGGGATTGCACATCCCTCCCCCCACATCTATTGTTACGTCATTTACGGACTTCTGTTCTTTTAGTGTAATGAAGCTTGAGGGCTTGGGAGAGCATTCCGTGCAGTAATCTGTGAAGAATATTGTGGTTTATCGAGAGAGATCGCAATTTAAGGATTGTCAGGTATGGCTTTCTGCCAGAAAAAGGGCACCCATTGTCAGGTATGGCTTTCTGCCAGAAAAAGGGCACCCGTTTGAACCAATTACTTCCTGTCATGCCTGGACTTGTTTCACCTGGAGATCATTGTGTCTGGAGCAACTCGTGAGCCCAATGTTGGTCTTTTATATGGTGTGATGCAGTTGTTAATTATGCTCAGTTGGATAATGAGGCTTGAGTCAGATCCTGCTGGTGTGATGGTTTCTTTAGTACCCTAGAAATGTGCTCAAGCAGTCCTGCTTAGCGATGTGATGTGGGCTGTGGAATCTGGGTGGGGGAAGAATTGAGGTTACAGGAATCTGGTGTCACTACACGTTCCAGCAGGGGACATCTGTCAGCGGAAGCATTGCTGGGGTGATGCCATGAGCAGTCCGTGGATAATGTTTTTTGTTGTTTTTGCACTGTAGTGCCAACAATAAACAATGCCACAAATAGAATGTGATGGATATGTGTAGTGCAACTCACAGACTTCACATTTAGAGCTTACACTGGGGCAGCAGGCCCACCACCCTGTCAAAACAATACCAGATGCTTTTGTAGGAAGGAATGGTTCTCCTATCCATCTGCCGTCTGGGACTAAAGGACCACAAACCAAAATTGGAAGTTACTTTATATGCAAGAACTATACAAGTAGTGCTATATAAGGTCGAACATACACATATGCATTTCATAGGCAAAGCTGCCAGGGGTGTGTTCTAGTAATAATTGAAAATTGTGATTCTACAATAGCTTGGGACACTGCTGTAATAGTCCCCACGCAGTTCAGTGATTCATTGCTTGTGCCATTTTGTATGGCTTTTTAGCCAGGCCTCGGGCATTCTATTCCTTAAATCACTATCTTACACAAATGCTATGAATGCCCTGTTATATAGCCCTATAAATGGTAGTTTGCTACGATGATAACTTATTGTGACCTTTCAGCTTCACTTGGTTCAACTTAAAATATAAAGGGAGCAACTATATGTATTTTACAATAGGGGATATATTCTATAAGAGTTATAGATGAGTCAGTCTTGCATGCAAATTGGAATGAAACAATAGATAAGGTGTTGGGGAATTTGTATATAAATTCTGTATGATTTTCAGTAAGTTTATGCTAGTAAGATGGCTCTTGACCAAAATCTATTTGTATCCTGCATGTTAGCTGTTATGTCTGTTATCAATCTACCACTGCCAATGTATGGTGTATCGGCAGATAAGGAAGTGAAAGGAGCCGCATCATTTATTTAAATCTTGTAGTTCTGGTCCTTTGTCAGCCTGAATGAGTGAAAAAATGTTTTTTGATGTGTACGGCCTTTTGCATTGTCCTTTACGGCTATTCTGCAGCCCCAATGTTAAGGTAACTGCAAATGGGTCAGTAAATGTCAGCAGCTTATAGCCATATGTATAGGGCTACAGAAAATCATGCAGATATCTATTGGGCAGGTTTGATACTATTGTCCATTGAGGACCACATCGGCATGTTGATGTGGACTGTGTCCAATAGGTCTGTAGGGGGTCCATGTGATCTTATAATACTCAACTTGGCCTGGTTGTGGATGGCAAAATACGACCCGGATCAACTTGTTTGTTGACCTTGCCAGACAAGCAGATCTGGTGTTTGGTCAGCTGTACTCCGCAGAAGATCCACAAGCAAGGTTTTTCTAGTCAGCTCATTGCCTAGCACATTTCCTTTTTATGTCTACTGGCAAATCCTGAGTTCATTAAAGGGCAACTGAATTCTTGAAGCAAAATAATGACATTAATTGCTCACCTTGCGGAAATCCTTTTTGGCTGTAGAAGATTCCTAGATGTTTAGTTGCACTAAATGGAATTTGTTGATTGGTAGCATGTGGATTTTATATAAAATCCACATGCTGTGGTTTTTTTTTTTTTATAGTAGTGTGGTACCACCTTGGTTTTGAGGAGATTCAAAATAAGATCTTGCTTAATTGCACCTGAGCAGAAGTTTCTTCCAAATTCCTTAACTAAAAGAGGTGTGTTCCAGTCAAGAAGCAATCACCTGGGCATGGTCCAGCAACAAAAAAGCAATAAAAATCCAAAATGCTGTGTAAGACTGCATATACATGTTCTGGCTGCAAGTACACAGTCAGAAAAGAGGAGGGCAGAAGAAGGAGGTGCTGTTTTTTTGGAAAAGTCAGAGGCAGTTTAAATGAAGAGATCTGGATGATTTCTGTGTTCTTGTCAGCAGATATAAAAGTGTTTATATGAGACTGACTCTGCCGTACAAAATGTTCTGCTCATCAGAGCACCAAACGCAGGCTGCATTCCTGGGCAAAGCTTACCGAACAAACACTGCATTACGGATTGCTGCTTGCTTCAGTCTTGCAATGTCTTTAAACGTGTTACATTTATTTGACCCAAGTGACAGCCATAATATTATAACTAGTATACAAAAAAAAGTGAGTTAGAAGCAAAATAAATACACATGAAAGGGGTCTTTATTTGTATTTGAGAGATAATATGGATAATGTATTCTGCCACAATTTGTTTGTTTTTTTAAATATAACATGATTTTTATTATATTATAACGCTAGGTGACATTCACTCATACAGCGATTATGCTTCATTCACATCATTGCATGGAACGTGCTCTTAATAACACAGACAACTGTCAGAAATACTTGAAACATTATTAATGATTCCTCTTCGACACATGGTGCCAATGTATTTCACATGTCATTGGATATTGCTGGAGATTGGTCATTCCCAGTAACTTGTTGCACCTCAGTGAGTCATTGCACCTCAGTAGTTTATGTGCAGCTTTTTTTCATTTAACTTAATCATGACTTTTTCTTCGATGCCGGTTGAGATCCGTTGCCTGAACTCCCCATAGCCTCCCAAAAGTTTCAAAATGTGTCTTGCTCTGGAGACCCGAGGACAGAGCTTTTCAAACTCCTTTGGTTCAAGACCCTTCTGTTTATTCAAACCCTTCCTAACATACAATGTTACATAAATGAAAAGTAACAACTGTTTTAGTGGAATACAGAACAGTTAATACCTCACATTATCTTGTGGTGATCCCCTTGTCCACTGCCTTGAGGCCACCCCCATTTTGGAGCTTTGGACATAGATTATGGGGCTGGCCTCCATAGTGTGCGTTCTAAAACATTTAATTGGTTAAATATACTAAGTGCAGTTATGGGATTTACTATCCAGAATGCTCAACACCTGGAGTTTTCTCAAAGAAGGACTATTTTTGTAGTTTGGGTCTCCATACCGTAAGTCTGCTAAAATTAATTTAAATACGAAATAAACCCAATAGGTTTGTTTAGCCACTAATATGGATTCATTCAGCTTGGTTAAATCAAGTACAAGGTACTGTTTCCTTATTACAGAGGAAAAAAAATATATATGCTGAAAATGGATTCTGTGGAAGAGGGCCTTCCCATAATTTAGAGCATTTTGGACAACTGGTTTCCAGATAAGGGTTACCATACCTCTACTGTAATTCAACAGTCACAATTTACTGATCACACTAATCGGAGCTCATTTGGCTGGAGGACGGTGCTTTTTGAAAAATATTGCATTTTCTTGTGTGTAATTGTACAATATGCATTTGAAATGAAATGGCCAAACTGCTCTGTTACTTTGCTCTTGCTGTGTAATGTGCAGGAACTGGAACACTATTGGGATTAATAAAGATGCACGAGTTCTAATCTGTGTATTTTGTTAGTTCTGCAGGGTAAACATGGAGCTGAGAGTGGGGAACAAGTATAGACTGGGAAGGAAGATTGGCAGTGGCTCCTTTGGAGACATCTATTTGGGTAAGTCAGCGCTTGATACATCTCTCATTCTCTCCATTATAATGTGTTTATTATCAGCAATAAAAGCATTTCTGAAATATTTGTGGCCCATGGTCTGTTTTTGCTGTTATGACCTACAACTTCCAGAATTTTCCTGGAAATACTTCTAGATTACAGTTTGAAGCATGCATGCTTTATAATGTCTTCAGGGAGCAGAATTAAAGATGTAGGTGCTTGGGCATTGCAGGAAATCCTAGTGCCCCACTTTTCAGCTGTTGGTTTGATGCTGGAAGTTATAGTTGTACAACAGCTGGAAGGCGGCAGGTTTGGTATCCCAGATGGACTTAATTGTCTACAGTAGTTGCATTGCCTTTTATCAAAAAGCATAGAAAGTTTTCCTGGAAAAGGTCTCTGAACAGATCTCCTTCATTTAAAATGCTGTTATTTCAGTCAAATCCCCATGGGGAAGGCATCTAATTACATCTGTTTGCTGGGTATTGCTCTGTACTAACATGACCTGTTGTGTACAAACATGGGCACAGAACATGCTTTTTCTTCTTGCCAGCTTGCAATATTTTTTGCCTAAAGGAGGAACCACTCGCACACCCACATCCAAATCCAATGTAGAACCAAGAATTTCACTTGCACTCAAAGGCAGATAAACGCAGGGATATACCCTTGCACTTTATTGGCAGAAAGGTGCAACGTCAGAGGATTCAGGGGACATCCCCGAAACGTTGCACCTTTCTACCAATAAAGTGCAAGGGTATATCCCTGCGTATATCTGCCTTTGAGTGCAAGTGAAATTCTTGGCTATGCCTAAAGCCTTCCCTATAGAATCCAATGGCAACGGTATTCATTTACTACAGTCTGCTGTTTTAAGAGAAACTATAAAAATGTCTGCCAAAGCACGCAGTGGAATCCGTTATATATATAGCACTGATATTCTGCAGCATTTTAAAGAGATTCTGCATCATTTACACCATAATGGAGCTTGCACTACAATGGAGCTTACATTTCTTTAGACCGATTCTGCAGCTTATCTGGCAGTGCATTGGCCCCTCTGAATGGCCCACCCGACCGATATCTAGCAAAGATGTCAACCTGACAGGTTTAATTTTTTCCTGTTGGATTGAGGACCACATAGGCTAGTTGAGACCACAATTAATTGCTTGAGGTGTACTCTAATCTTCTGCTCGCATGCCATGTGTACAGCTGTTTTACGGACTTGAGGTCTTGCTACTTGGCCATTCATTTCTTCAAAGTAAATCACTTGTGATAGTGACATTGAGGGAACTGACAGACTTATTGCTGCACACATCTATCTTGTTTTTTTTGTGTCTTTGACCTTCTCCAGAACGTGAGGCATGTATTACGATAATCATGGAGGTTTGTCCTTGTTTCGTCTCAGTGCATTTTTTTTTTTCTAATAGCTTTAGAGATAACTCTAGGAGAGTTGCCCCTCATTGCTTTGTATTTTAATTAGCAAGAATTACCCATGGTTCTGGAACACTGGAGTGAATGTCTGGAAATTCTTCTGCACAATTTGCTGGCAGTCCTTCTTGGGTACTACTGCTATTTTTAATAATGTATTCTTTACATCAAATAGTAGCAAAGTGTCTTGCAAGACGTAGCCTGAAGGGACCCTCCCTCTGAAATGTCTACTTCCGTTTTTCAAAGATTATAAAGCGATCTACGAGGTTATAAAATGTTGTGCGGTATCAGGCCTTAAATTACTTAACCTTAACACAGAATCCTCATTGGTTTGGCAGCTGCCATAGCCTTTACATTTTTAGGTTGCATGCCACACTCTGAGGGCATCATAACAAATCTGCCCAGCCTGAAAGCCTGGTTTGGTAATCTCCTATGAACTAAATATTCTACTAGGGTAGTTAAAATTATATGAGCACAGGGGGAAGCATGAACAAATCTTTTACTGCAGTGCAAAGGGGACGCTAACCCAAAGGTCACTGCTCTTTGGGCTCAATGCACAGAGGTCACACACAGTATAATCTGATTCTCTCACAACAAATTCTGCCTCTTTAAAGGGGGGGCCCTTACCAATTATTGTATCAATTCTAACAGCTGCCTTTAATGAAACTCAAAGATTATGCTCAGGGACAAAATTAATAAATGTATCAATTTAGAAAAGTTTAGAGGATCGGAGGCCCCCTCTTCCCAGAGCTGCTTTTAGAAGGTGAAAAATTAAACTTTACATTTCAATATTCGAACGGTCACACATAGAAAATAGTAGTTGGTAAAAGTCTTTATTTCTGGTGATCTGTCTGAAACCAACTGAACCGAAAAAAAGTGTTAGAAGGTGAACAACCCCTTGAATATAACATTTACAAGAACAAGCGAGTGATACAAAATCACATTAAGAGAGCACTTCTTAAGATCCTTGAATGAGTGTTAATAGTTTTGAAAGGACCTTGATAGGGTACCATTGTTTTGGAATGGGGAGATCTAGGGCAGGCTTAAAATCAGTTCATTGATGCAGTCCTTGATCCCACCGACCTGCATTCCTGGGCATAGGGCCCACAATTGGATAGCCCGGTATCACCCACTTAAGGTAGGCATATCGGTGCAAGATCCGCTCGTTTGGCAACCTCTTCAAATGAGCAGATCTGCCCATGTTTGGCCCTACTATATGCTGAGAGGTGTAGCTTGGTTACACATTGACAGCTGCAGGTTGCCTCAAAACATGGGCATGCACATAGGTTTTTAAGGGGTTGTCTCAATTTGCTACATAGTTAAATATAGGCTGAGCACATTCATAACCTCACAGATCTTCTCCATTAAAAGGAGAGTGAAAAGGTTTTGTAAGAGTACAGACAAAGCACTAGGATGTATGGTGGGGGCTGTTATATACCCATTCCAGCTCAGACATGAGGGGTCACTGATTCTATTTGCAGAGAATATCTCTTGGCGACCTTCCATTTCTAGGTCTTGAAGAGTTCCTGTTTCTGCAGACACCCTCCCAGTGTGTGCAGAGATATTCTAGGGTGCTGAAGTGCCACAGGATTACTTTTTGTATAGACAACCATACAGCCTCTGAATGGAGACATGAAACCTAAAGATGTCTCAGACTTGATCTAATCTGGTGCTTAGCCCATCTATTTCTATATATCTGTGTGTTGGTGCCAGACACAAGCAGCAAGTCCTGGATTTTATTAGTACATTAGAATGCAATGAGAGAACCAAAGGATTGGTCCTGCCAGCCTGCACCTTTGTGTGCTATAGACCTCCTGCTGAACCCTGGATGTGCTTATAGACAGATTGCTTTCTATTTTAGTGCTGGGTGAATACCAGACGAGACCTAATGATCCAAAGAGCTGCAGCATGCTCTGTCATTACTACATCTATTTTAATCTTAATCTACCTAAACAATATGCAGCTTTTAAGTGCCAGACATTGTCCTCTGTTACTGTATTTTATCTACAGAAAAGTTTATTTCAAGATGAAATTTTCCAGATCCAAAAAGTTAAAGAAGGAAAAAGCAAGTGTATTCCAGTTTTCTCTTCTGATTAGTTCCAACATTGGAGTGTGGCCAAACTGCCGCCCGGCAGTCGGTGGCCAAATCTACTTTAGAATGCGGCAGTCGGTGGCCAAATCTACTTTAGAAAGCCGCACCATTTATCTCCTTAAAGGGAAACTGCCATAAGAAAAATGTTTTTTTTTTCAAAACGCATCCGTTGTTAATTTCAAAATATTTAATTTTGAAATCTGACATGGGGCTAGACATATTGTCGGGTTCCCAGCTGCCCCAAGTCATGTGAATTGTGCTTTGATAAACTTCAGTCACCCTGTGCTGCAAGTGGGAGTGATATCACCCCCTCTTTCCTGCCCAGCAGCCCATCAGCAGAACAATGGGAAGGTAACCAGATAACAGCTCCCTAACACAAGATAACAGCTCCCTGGTAGATCTAAGAACATCACTCAATAGTAAAATCCAGGTCCCACTGAGACACATTCAGTTACATTGAGTAGCAGAAACAGCCTGCCAGCAAGCATTTCCATCCTAAAGTGCTGGCTCTTTCTGAAAGCACATGACCACAAGCACAGGCAAAATGACCTGAGATGGTGCCTACACACAGAATATTACAATAAAAAAAATACACTTGCTGGTTCAGGAATGAAAATTTATATTGTAAAGTGAATTATTTGCAGTGTAATTAAGTAAAAAATACATCACAAAAATCATGACAGAATCCCTTTAAGAGAGCAAGCAGACAGGGCCTCAACTAGACATATGTATAAGTTAAAGAACCCTATAGCAAAATGTTGGGAGGGTCCAAATCTTTAGAAGGAGGTGCTCTACCCTGCTGCTGCCGCCCCCTTTACTTTCCCACAAGCGGGCAATGTCATGATTCAGCTTCCAAGGGGTTCATGTGAAAGATACACTGTTGCTGCTGTCCCCAGAGATCTAATTATGCTAACTAACCCTCTCACTGCTAATTTATTTGCTGAACTGCTGAAAAATCTGTAATAATGAATGCAGTACCCTGTGGGGAAGGAATGAGCAGTGTGCAGCATAAAATGGATACAGTACTATTTGCTTTGTGCAAGGAGAGTGGAAAGATATCCCTTCTATTCCCTAATGCTTCAGGGAAAGGAGCGCATTGGTGACTCTGTGGCCCCGGGTATGCCCTCTGCGGCAGTGAAGGAAACAGGATGTTCTTAGCTGTGGGATGATCTTAGCTGTGAGAGAGGGGCAAGAGGAGAGACAGCTGTAGTGGAAGGGGCTCATGCTGGGGCTTCCCAGACCCCTGAGCTGCTGAAAGGGCACAGCTTGTATTGTGCACAGGGCTAGCAAGTCAGCTGAGAGACATTAGACAAGGATGTTGGGGGGGGGGGGGATTCCCTGTAGAATGTTAAGATGCATAGACTGCCCAGCAATGGCTGCCTCTATTCTTTTTTTGTCTGTTGTTTTCTGCACTTATAGTTGATTAAAATTGCCAAGTAGTGTGGCCAGTAAGCATTGCAGGCTTGCTCTCAAGCAAGGTATTGCTCCTTCTAGCACTGGCTGTGCGTTACAACAGATTTTACTGCCACTACTTAAACTGTCGCTTCCAATTTGTCCCAGTGAATTGTGTCAGACCATCTGCAACAGGAGAAAAACAGACTGAGGGGGTGCAGGCTCCTCTCAGCCAACCTACATTGGGCCATGTTATTCCTGTGTACTATACTGGGATTTATCTCGTTTATAAGAGTACCTTAGTATTTGTAACTGTACGTTTTGTTCTCTGGCTGCACAGCATTGTGCCTAGCATTGAGTCAGCAGCTGGCATCCATAGTTTTATTTGGGTTTGGCCCATTAATGAGTCAGTCAGCCTAGATAGCATGCACTCCCATATTTCATGACATAACTATGTTCGGATGACTTCCAAGAATGAGTTGTGCATAGACCAGAAAGTAAAATCCATAGAGCGTATTGCCAAATGACAGCGCTAGATGGAATGTATCAGTGCCTATTGCTCTATTAAGGAAGGCTATTGCCCTAGCATATGTCTATATATACCTGTGTGGGAGTCATATTGAACCCACCAGCAGCTGAGCCCTTTTATTGAGAGCACTTGTTCTAGGTCGATGCATGAGCAAAGGGAAGGGGCAAGTTGTGGCCCACTAAACACCATATACAGTTTTTAGTAAGGTTAGGGATAAAAATGTTTATATTGGGTACTGTTCTGTAGTTCCAGGAATGCCCAGATGAGCAGAAAAGCATCCATCTTGATTGCCAACCAAGACTTCTATGTACCAGGTGTGTGTGTGTGGGGGGGGGGGTGTCACACATACAGTCTCTGCCCCCCCCCCCCACTTTAACTTAAAATAAACTTAAACACATATGAAAACATTAAGAATATTTAGACCTGCAAATTTGTGTTTGCTCAAAATCTCACCTTAACTGGTGGTCTGTGCTTTTTACTAGCTCTGAAATACACGGAGTCCCTACATGTGCCATTGCCCTTAGGAGTCTTTAGTAGAGCGGGGACAGTCCCACAGTTGGACAACCATTTGGAGATGTAGGGTGCTAGGTGTTTCCTTGGCTACAAGTAAGGGCCTCTGGGGGGAAAAGCTAAAATGTTCTGGCCAACGGGCCCTCCGAATCCTTTCTAGTGGTGGTAAAATCACATGAGCATGTAATTGTATTGGCTGTAGGCTGACCCTCCATTTGTTGGACAGTTTAACATGCTCTCACAGTTTGGAAACCTGTACCCATGGCAATTTAAACATGTTAATTTCCCTAGAAGTGTGGGAGGGTAGGTGACAATTCTCTGTATATTGTCTGTTTAAAGCCACCATTGTGTTGGAGGGGAAGGATAGTGCCCTTGAATTGTGCTATTTGTTTACCCTGATTGGAGTGTCCCTTCTACTCTTTTTGATCTTTCCAGGTAGTAATCAATCTTGGATATTGCAGGTCTCTGAAAATCGTCACTTCCCTGTGGGGAAGGTAAATACATATGCTGCTACTGGCACATTTAGGGCCCTCCCTTGATTTCTGATCCTGTAATTAAAGCTCTGACATCTCATTAATAGCAGCCCTCAAAGGCGATCGGCCATTGTACTAAGGTGGAGCTGAGCTGACTTTTCTATTACAGTAAAAGCCATTCATGATTTGCTTTGTCATTTCGGTACAACCGTGTCCGCACCAGATCCCACCTTCTTTTATTAGCCCTTTGTACAGTACTGTGAAGACTGTATTGCTTAATAAGCTGTCTTTTTATAATATTACCCAGCAACACAAGCCCTTCTAGTTGGCACATGTAATAGTTCATCCATTCATTTATCAGGGATGCAGCTTTATGCCAAAGTGCTCCAGCACACCTCAATATACTTGTTTTAATGAGTGTAATATGATAAACACTATCCCAAAACATGTAGGTATTTGCAGATCAAAATGTTTTCTAGAAATGGTGTGAGACTGAGGAGCACAGTTTTAGAAGCCGTTGTGTGGTGGGGGGGCTTTGAACCTGGTATGTCCCAAAAAAATATGAACAGCCTGCACTCCAAAAAAGTTTAAATAATAATTTGTATTGGTTTTCTTAAAAGTAGGCAAAAAGATAAAGAATGCATTTTGGGCACTGGCGCCCTTAATCATAGGCATATATGACTGATTTAAGGTCACTAGAGCCTGAAACATGTTGGGTTTTTGATCCTTTTGGCTACTTTTAAGAAAAACCGTAAGGACTATTTCAACTTTTTCTGGAACCTCTGGAGAACGCTTGAGAACTTTGCAGCCTCCCCAGGGTAGGACTGGGTGGGCGGGACTCCGGGAAAAAAACCTGGTGGGCCCTGTCCCTCATGGGTCCCCGCCAGCCCTGACCCGCGCTGGTGTTCCCGCATGCGTGTGCAGTTCCCTGGACTTTTAGAACCTGGTGGACCCCCAATGCTCTCTTCAAACTTTTTTATTTATTTTTTGAACCTGGTACACTAGAAGGATATATGTAAATGTGAAACTCTAGCTAATCTGTGTTTGACACTTGGTGTTCCTTCAGAATATTTGTCTGTCCCCTTCTGCACAGCCATACAAATTCAGTGGGAATCCGTAGAGCAGGGTCGGGCTGACCTGTGTCTTGGTACAAGGAAATCTCCCAGTGGCAGAGTTGTCTATGAATTCTCCTCATCCAATGGACCAGGAATTACAGGCACATTCTCTTGAGGTTTATTAGTCCTTGTAATCCACCATTTCTGCCCCATTTTCATTGCTGGCTTATTGCTAGCAAAGCAAACGGTCAGTTTGTTATACAGGATTCTATGTGAAGCTGGAAGGAGAGGGTTGCAGGAATGGGGTTGGTTTGCCTGCTGAATACTCCAGTGCATACTTCCTGAGCTCTGCCCCAATGTTGCTTGTTTGCCACCAGGGCAAGCTAAATAGTTTAGGGTCATGTTGGGTGGATAACATATAGGAATTAGGGATGCACCGAATCCACTATTTTGGATTCCGCGGAACCCCTGAATCCTTTGCTAAAGATTCGGCCAAATACCGAACCGAATCCGAAGGGTAAACCATTTTTTTAAATCAATAAATCAGAGGGGTGAAGACTGCGCTCAGTCCAACTGGTGGAAATAGGAGCTGCACCAAAGTTCAGTCTGTGGATCCACTTATCCACATATAATTCGGTAAAAAAGAAAGAAATGGAAGGTGCGCTGGGGATACCTATAGAGAGAGGGAGACGAAGCCTATATGGTGTAGTATCCTCTATACACCTTAGCAGATATTAGGCATTTGGTTCTACTCACATTCATAAAGCGGTCATTTCACAAAAGAATGCTGATCGCGTCTGCCAGTAATCTGAAGTCAGTGTGTGGCTGGCGTGTCCGGTCAGTTTTGCGCCTGTTGAATAGGGATGCCAGATAGTGTGGTAACGCTAATTTAGATGTAACTGGCAGACAGTATTGCGCTTACCTGAGGTGTACGGAAAGCTGACTTATAAGGCACTGTCTGGATCGTATTCAATTCCACCACTTCTAAGTCGGCTGAGCGGCACTTGCACGGGTCTTTGTCAGATCGCGGCCAGATGTCTTTGCGTTGAGAGGGATATGGTCTCCTCCAGCAGGCGCTGATCCAGTGTTTCCCGCAGTTTCAAATGTCGGCGGGAAACACTGGATCAGCGCCTGCCACACGCCAGCCACACACTGACTTCAGATTACTGGCAGACGCGATCAGCATTCTTTTGTGAAATGACCGCTTTATGAATGTGAGTAGAACCAAATGCCTAATCTGCTAAGGTGTATAGAGGATACTACACCATATAGGCTTTGTCTCCCTCTCTCTATAGGTATCCCCAGCGCACCTTCCATTTCTTTCTTTTAAACCATTTTTTTTACTTCCTTGTTTTCTGACAGTCACAAGATTTCCCTCCCCGACCCTCATTTGCATATGCAAATTAGGATTCAGTTCGGCTGGGCAGAAGGATTCGGCTGAATCCTGCTGAAAAAGGCCGAATACCAAACCAAATCCTGGATTCGGTGCATCCCTAATATGAATTAATAAAACGGGGGATGCTTTGCCATATGGCTTATTTTTTCTGTGTCTGGGTTTAGCCTTTATGTACCCATTTCCAGAACAGCTGAAGCACAACTGAAGCTGTACAGCACACTCCATGAACATGGCAGTAGATAGTGAACCACTTGTAGGGAGTAACTGTTAGAGCTGCCCTGTAGCCCTGCTTTGTTCCTGACAAGTAGTACATGGAAGCCCTGAAATAGTGATGGCATGACAACAGACAATAAACAGTGAGTTAATTAGATGCACGTTGCCAGAGGGATATTGACCAACATGAGCTAGCAATTTGCTGAATGATGTGCATGTCTGGAAAAGCTCAACTCACACCTGACCCTAAGCCACAAATTGTTGCTCTTGTAGGACCTGTGCTCAACCTGTACCCGCATCTTCCCACTCCATACGCTACTTCTGCACCCCCATTTTGGGTCATCCCCACTATCACTTTTACATGCACATTGTAAGCTTGCTTCCCTCTTTAAAGAAACACGAACATTAAAAAATAAGTATTATTTTAAAGTAATAAAAACATACCGTAATGCAGTGTTGCCCTGCACTGGTAAAACTGCTGTTTGCTTCAAAAACACTATTGTTTATATAAATAAGCTGCCTAGCCAGAGGTTAGCCAGAATGGCAGTTTTACCCTGGATTGATAAACCATTGCCATATTGTAGGGGTTTTCAGCTGACCATTTCTTGTGGCTGTAGTGGTTTGAATGCACTTAATTTGCCCCCGTTCCTGGTCTGGTGATGCCACCAGGTGAAATGGGATGCAGGATGCTCCACCTGAAGAATTATATATTGATATAATATAGGCAATACGGCTGAAGGCTAATGACACATGGATCGCCTTGGCTACCACTGCCAGCACGTAGAAAACATTGGTGGTCAGAATGACATGCTCCACCTGTCACTGCTTTCTATAATTTATGGGGAAAAGTCTGTGACTACGGCACATGTTGTGGTGACAGGTGGATCTCTGCTCAAATTCTCAAGCAAGTGTTTTTGAACAGAAATGTCCCCACTTTGTGTCCAGTCTTTTCCACTTGATGACTGATCAGTTTCTTATGTGCTATTAGCAGCACTTGTCCAGAATGATTTACCTCTGAGAGAAATTGATTTAAATATACTTCCAGATTTGCTGTGCTGTTGGGAATCCTCTCTGACCCAAAAGCCACAAATTCCAGCTGACTAATCAGCCCAATAGTCTGGTTCATAGACTCTGAACTCTCTGCACTGAAAATCCTGTTGGCCACTGTCTGCATCAAGCAGTTGATGGACCCAATGACTATGAATGTGTCTGATTTTTGGCCCGAGGGCCAGACTTCCCTCATGATAATTTGGCCCTCTTGGGTGGTGAAGCTGAACCAATGTACACTTGTTTGGTGACGGGGTAAAACAAGTTGCTGTTTGTCTATGGTCCGCTTGAAATCTAGGTTTCTGTGATGAAGGAATGTTTTTGTTTCTACAATAACCTGACTAATATGGTGTGACATCACAAATGACATGTTTGTGTGATTAATGTCACATTCTTACAACACAATGCTGCAACAAACCAGTGTGTATTGAGTATGTCCTTACCCACTTGCACTCCTGTAATAAGAGTTATTTAGAGACTTCTGTTCTATCTGAGACCCTGCCATTTGGTGTACCCACTAAAGATCCATTTGTGTTTCCTCAGGTGCAAACATTGCCACAGGTGAGGAGGTTGCCATTAAGCTGGAATGTGTCAAGACAAAGCACCCCCAGTTGCACATCGAGAGCAAATTCTACAAGATGATGCAGGGTGGAGGTAAGGGCTTCCTCGTAGGGGCCAGAAGGAAGTAACAGGTAAAGCGGTCAGTAATGCACATACTATAGGTTTCGGAGATTAACTGTGGTGCTGCTTGTTTACAGTGGAAAGAGTCTTTCTGAAATAGTATAGTGCTAAGTAAACCTGATTCAGCCGCATAGCAGTAGGACACGCTTTAAAAGCCACATTGCATAAATCATTAGATCATTGAGCTGCACCACTGCATTTTATACTTTACAAATGTACATACATTTATTTCTGCTACACACAAAATGTTCTTTCATCGTTAAGCAGTTTATTTGAGAAATCATTTCAACATCTATGAGCCAAGAAAAAGTACTTTGAAGGGATTAGGGGGAGTTGCCCAGTCCTGCCTTAGCATGTGGAATACGGATACCTGAAATCTGTAAAATCTTGCTCCTTTTATTCCCCACTCCCTCTGTCTAATATCACACACACAAACTGATCATTTGTCTTCTGCTCTATTTTATGAATATGGGGAAAGTATATCGCCATGCTGCTAACTTCCATATTTTTTTTCTTGTCTTGCAGTGGGGATCCCTTCCATCAAATGGTGTGGAGCAGAGGGTGATTACAATGTCATGGTGATGGAGCTACTGGGGCCAAGCTTGGAAGATCTCTTTAATTTTTGCTCTCGCAAATTTAGCCTAAAGACTGTACTCCTTTTGGCGGATCAGATGGTAAATAAACTGTACAAAAAAGTGTTGTCTGGTCATCTGATGTGCCCTTGCCAAGCATGGTTTATTTTTCGGTCTATAAAGCCTACTAAATTATGGCATAAAATTGGTTATTGTGAACGTAGAAAATGTCCTTTTCTTCATACGTAAAATAGTGAGAGATGTCTTGTTTTCATTGTCAGCCAAAGCTCCATCTTGTGGCCATAAATTTATCTGCCCATAGTGAATGCCATAGTAAAGTAAAGCTGATACCAACTCCATAACGTTTCATATCCTAAAGCAGTGTTTGTGGAACTTACAATTCAAGCACCACTTTAATACCCAACCTTTGGCCTGGACCCTCCTTATCTTATGAGAATGTGTACATGTATAGAAATATATAGGGAATATTAGCCATTCAGCCATTGTTTCAATAATACCCAAGACAGCAAATACATATTGACTCAAAGCACTTCAAGCTGGGCTTTCAGGTGTATTAGCCTCACCTTAACTTGCTTTCAGGCTTGGCTGGATGTTGGCTTGCAAATGCACACTTGGATGCACTATTGGTGTTTTCTCCATTGGCAGAGAAAACATGCCAATGTGACAGCAATTAAATTTGTGATTAATTACTTTATCTCTTTATCTGCTATTTTACAGATAAGCCGTATTGAGTACATCCATTCCAAGAACTTCATACACCGAGATGTAAAACCAGATAACTTCCTAATGGGGCTTGGTAAAAAGGGCAACCTAGTCTACATTATTGATTTCGGACTTGCCAAGAAATACCGCGATGCTCGAACACACCAGCACATCCCTTACAGAGAAAACAAGAACCTGACAGGAACCGCCAGATATGCCTCTATTAATACCCATTTGGGGATAGGTGGGTGACTTGTTTTTTTTTGTTTTTTTTTTTGTTTAAAGTCACGCTGCTGCCCACTTCTCAGCTGTTATAGGATTTGACAGAGCAGAAAACAGTACATTGCTATATTAACCTGCATAAGCAAGTCTCTTATTGAGTTATGTAAAGACTATATGATTTTTATTTTTTTGTAGAGCAAAGTCGGCGTGATGACTTGGAGAGTCTGGGATATGTCCTTATGTACTTTAATCTGGGCTCCCTGCCCTGGCAAGGCCTCAAGGCTGCAACTAAACGTCAGAAATATGAACGCATCAGCGAGAAGAAAATGTCTACACCTATTGAGGTTCTGTGCAAGGGTTACCCCTGTAAGTTCTATTGACTCCACTGACTATAAATCTCTCAGTAGTTGTGTGTGGCACGAGAGGTATGAATAACGATCTGCATTTAATAAGGCTGCAGAGTCTCGTGCTGCCATTAGGATTTCTGTGTTCTGCCATACAGCACAATATTACTGCTTGTGTTTTATCCTACAATTATTTCAGGGAAAAGCTGCCAAATACAGGGACCTGTCGCACAGTGTATACATTGAAATAGGTGGTAATTCATGGGATTGAATATCACTTAAAGGGGTTGTTCACCTTTGAATTAACTTTTATTATGATGCAGAGAGTGATATTCTGAGACAATTTGCAATTGATTTTAATTTTTTATTATTTGTGTAAGTAAGTGGCTGGAATATGAATAGGAGAGGGCTTTAATAAATAGAGTAATAAAAAGTAGCAATTATCCGCTCCACAGTATATAGGTATCGCTGGCAGCTATATGAGGGTCTATAAGATCATTTTATGATCAAGATTGCAAAGAAGGCTTTAATTAATATTATTTACACAAACATTTTTTTACTGTCCCTTCGAAAGTCCAAATACTGGAAATTGAGTGATCTATGTCAGTATATGCAGTAATCCCTTTTTAAATAAGGCTTGGTTCAGTCCATGTCATTGAGTTGGTGAAGTTCTAGCCTTCATTGTAGTTGAAACTGGGTCAGGGAGCTTCTGGTTTGGTTTGTAAGATGCATTGTGTTTTGCCATTATGATACTACCCTGGGGTTCTCTTACTTTGAGATTACAGTACACAAATACAGCTGTGTGAGTCAATGTGCTGAAATGCCTAGCTTCTCCATAATGTGAAAAGCATAATGCTTTCTGCTATCTGGCGTCATTTGGATAGTAATAATGCTTTCTTGCAGAACCACTGCTAAGGGCTTAAAGGGAAAATATACCCCCCTTTTTTAACATGAGTTACTTCAGTGGGGCTTATGTAGAAAAGGTGCAGGTCCTGTTTCCTTTCAATATGTTGGATCAGGCATGTCTCTGATATATAAATTTAAATTATTTTTTTGTACGTTCAGTCAGCATCTATGCCTTTTGACTACATAAGCCTAACTAAATGAGCCCATGGGAAGAATACTGTATTTATCCTTTAATAATCACTGCTAGCATTTGATTCCACCTTTGTGTGTTCTGTACATGTATAGGCTTGTTAAATTGTGTACTCTTTTTAATTTAGCAACACTTCCTATGGACTTGCATAAGATGCAACCATTTCCGTGGGCCAGAATAAGCATTGCACATATTTCAGAGGGCTACACATACTTGGATACATGAAAAAAGACAGTCCATTAAGTTCAACCCCTCCCAATGAAAACCCAGCATCCACACACACCCCTCCATACCTTCACATAAATTATATATACCCATATCTATACAGTGCTAGTTTGCTTTAAAAGCCTCACTGCTTGTGTGTTTTGGCATATACTCCTGATTGCTGTGTGTGTTGTATAATGTGTCCTGCAGCCACATTTGCTGCCCCTTCCCTCCTGCCTCTTCTGCATCCACCTCCTATAGCTTTTTTTCTCCTTCTCTTGTCTCCTGCATTACCCTCACCTCCCCCTTCATGAATACCACTGGTAAAAACACAAGGTTTATTCAAACACTGCCTCCCCCTATTCCCCCTAAGAGAAAATTGCTCTATTTGCAGTGCTAAGAGTGAAGCCACAATACTAGGTTTTGCTTTCAATAGGGTGATATATTTGCACTTGTTTAGTTATATGGGGGAAGCTTGTTAATATGGATAATGGGACCTGTTATCCAGAATGCTGGGACATGGGGTTTTCCGGATAAGGGGTCTTACCGAAATTTGGATCTTCATACCTTCATACAAAAAAAAAGTTAAATAAACCCAACAGCTTTGCCTCCAAATAAGGATTTATTTTATATCTCAGTTGGGATCAGGTACAAAGTACTGTTTTATTATAGATTAAAAGGAAATATGTTTTAAATTTTTGAATTATTTGATTACAAATATGCCTTCCCATAATTTTGAGCTTTCTGGATAGCGACTTTTAGGATAACTGATCCCATACCTATAGTTTAATCCTGCAGTTGTTGCAGAAAATTCATGTTTTTTTTTTGTCTGTTGTACCTTAAATGCCTAATCCTTAGCACTTGGTAGTACTGCTGTTTTCTCTGTTTACAATAGTCTGGTTTTAAAGCCAAATAATTACTTTTAATGTGACTAATTAGTCATTTCTTGCTTTTGCAGCCGAGTTCTCTACGTATTTGAATTTCTGCCGTTCTCTGCGGTTTGATGACAAGCCAGACTATTCCTATCTGAGACAGCTTTTCCGCAACCTCTTCCATCGGCAAGGCTTCTCCTACGACTATGTGTTCGACTGGAACATGCTTAAATTTGTAAGTAACAACTGGGCAGTTGCATTACTTAACCATGGATATTGAATAATTCAGAACAAGGTATAAAGAGGAGTTCATTAGGGTGGGTGTTATGGTAATGTATTATTGAGTCACTTGTGAACTTCACCTACTAGAACTGCACAGAAAAAGCTGCCATGTTCAATCTCTGTACAGTTATTCATAGTAGTATGCTCTTACAATGGTAATGTGTATGTAATAGCAGTATTGGGTGAATGGTTCAGCAATGGTTAATCACATGACAAAGTTGTGGCGTTTTTTCCCCAATCATTGGCAACGTTCGTCTCCCTGGAAGTGGTAATAGTCACCATTATGTCTTGGATAAAGAATTTACTTTCTAGCTCCACCAAAACCTACTCATTAGATATTGATGTTTCGTGTGATTTAGGGTGCTGCTAGGAATCCAGAGGATTTGGACCGGGAAAGGAGAGAGCATGACAGAGAAGAAAGAATGGGACAGCTCAGGGGTTCTGCTACTCGGGCTCTTCCCCCAGGCCCTCCTGCAGGTGCAGCCCCCAATCGCCTAAGAAATGGTGCAGAACCAGTAGCCTCCACACCAGCGTCAAGAATTCAGCAGAGTGGTAAGTAAAAGCAAGGTGGGCGAGTGTATATAGATACACAAAGGGAAAATATGCTCTATTGACTTTATTTTCTTATTACTATTTATTAAAACATAGATGGGTGTAATTTGTTTTACTCTGAACATTATTTTGCCTGCATATTAGTAATTGTTGCTATAACGGCTGTGAGGACAATGAGGTGCCCAGTTATGGCTGGTCAATGGAAGACTCCTTTGTAGGAGATGCAGTCCTTACTTTCAACATAGGAGTGATCAGATATAAACCTTACATATGTTTGATACAAATATAAAAAGACAATGCTGTAGACTGTGATAACACTTAGGAGTATAATATGGAAGCCAGTTGCAATACTGTACAGCAGCTTTTGAATCAATTCAGGCCCCTGTTGGAGATATTTTTAGTGAAACCTATGTAAGAGGAGGTCTATGCTGAACACAAGGCTGCATTTAGCATGTGCCTGCTGTACTATACAGAGAATAAATGTATGATGTTCACCCTTTACAAATCTTTCCTGTTGTTTAACAAGGGCAAGGCAATCTGAATCCCCAGCTGGCAGTTAGGTCTTGCAGCTTTTCATCGTGTCTTCTTTCGGCTTTATTTATAGCCGACTTTGCATCTTTGCTGATAGGCTTATCCCTTGCCTGTCAGTGCAGACATTAACGATGCCAAGCTCCGCCTTATGCTTGGAGACCTTATCTATTGGTAAAGTGGCCTGCCTTTTCCAGGTAACACTTCACCAAGGGCCATTTCACGGGTGGACAGAGAACGCAAAGTCAGCATGAGGTTACATCGGGGAGCCCCAGCAAATGTCTCTTCCTCGGATCTCACAGGACGGCAAGAAGTGTCACGGATCTCAGCATCACAGGTGAGCACACACAAGGCAGATCCTTGCTTGTTAGGCTGCTGGTTAGAGGATTCTCCCACCTCCGCAGGTACAGGTATGAGATCCGTTATCCAGAAAGCTCTGAATTATGGAAAGCCTGTCTCCCATAGACTCCATTTTATCCAAATAATTACATTTTTTAAAGACATCCTTATCCTCTGTAATAATAAAATAGTACCTTGTACTTGATCCCAACTAAGATATAATTAACAAAACTAGGCTATTGGGATGTATTTAATGTTTACATGATTTCCCAGTAGACTTGAGGGAAATCTTACAGAAAGAACCATTATCTGAAAAACCCCATGTCCTAAGCATTCTGGATAACGGGTCCTATACCTGTACACTATTGAGTTATTCACAATTGTTTCCTTAAGCACCTACCTAACACTGCCGGAGACAAATGTTTGTGTGCTTTTACTTGGAGCCAAGCAACACAAAATACGCCCCATATGTCCTTTTCTCTTTTGAGAATGTGGAGAATATGCAGCGGTCTCCCTTTTGCAGTCGGTATCTATCTTAGCTTATCGTGCACTGCCATTCAGCTGATTGTTCTGTTTGCTTCCGTTACAGGCCAGCGTGCCATTTGACCACCTTGGGAAATGAGGGTTGCCACTGGACCAATGTTTACTTAGGTGAGTTTCACACATTGTATTTGTACAACGCCTACACAGTACTGATTGTGGCATTCAAGAAACCGTGTTTACTTTGCATTAAACTTGAAGGTGTAAAAGGAGAACTAGTGAAAGTTCAAGATGGGCCTGGGTTAGGTGGGCAGCTTCCTTTCTATAACAAAAAAAATATATAAAAAAAATGTATCTAGCTATCTATACTATATCTATCTCTATCTATCTATATCTATATCTCTTAATATATGCTTTGACTTTGGGTGACTAAGCCTCCAGTAAAATGTAGTACTGGCGTCTGTGGATTAATCGTGGGGAAAATCCGAAGGGAGGCAATTCCTGCAGTTAAGCCAGATTGCGCAAGTTCTACTTCCTACTACTACTTCCTTATCCCCAGCCAGTTTTCTTAAAGGAATTGTTCAGTGTAAAAATAAAACTGGGTAAATAGGCTGTGCAAAATAAGAAGTAATTATAATATAGTTAGTTAGGCAAAAGTGTAATGTATAAAGTCTGGGTGTCTAACATAATAGCCAGAACACAATTTATTTCCTGCTTTGCAGCTCTCTTGGTTTACATTGACTGGTTACAAGGCAGTAACCAATCAGTGACTTGAGGGGGGGGGCACATGGGTCATATCTGTTGCTTTTGAATCTGAGCTGCATTCTGAGGATCAATTGCAAACTCACTGAACAGAAATGTACCTTGTGGGCCCCCCTTCAAATCACTGACTAACTCAGTTATAGAGCTGAAAAGCAGTAGTGTTCTATTCTGTTATGTTAAACATCCACTCACTCCAGCCTTTATACATGACATTTTTGGCTAACTAACTATATTAGAAACATTTTTTATTTTGCACAGCCTATCTATTTACCCAGTTTTTATTTTTACACTGAACTGTTCCTTTAAGAAGTCAACAGGGGCGTGTTCTGCCAGCATAGGGGCTATTAAAAGTAATGGAACATACTCTTAGGTTAATGCTCTGTCTAATCTTTTCTAATTTTCTAATTTTTATTATATCAAAAACTGAAATGAAATACCACTATACTGTTACTATTCTCCTATATAAAAGCACAATTCAGGTGCCCCAAATTGTAGCCAGACATAGTTGAGTAACGTTCCCTGGGACACTGGCTTATCCCTGTTAAACTGGCCATAGACCTGCAGATATATCCTTAAGTCCCACGAACGCTCGTTCCTTGCAATCTCCCAACATACAACTAACCATTCAGATTAAATAAAGTAGTAAAAAGAACAAATCAGACTATGTTCTGTCCCATAATTGGCAGACCGAATTGTACAAAAGTTATGTCCAACAAATAGTAGTGACCCACCCATTGATATTGTCAGGCAATACATGCAGAGATCTTATCATAAGCTGACAGAAATCTTCTAATCTGTCTAATTGACTAAACGACTGATTGCCATGGCACAAAAAAATATCGATCCACACATGGTCTGAAAATTGTATATTTTACAAGTGCATGTATCTTTGTATGTGCCCAAACACAACCACGAGGAACCAGAGCTACGATAATGTCTGTGCCATAAAGCGATTCTCCCATAACTGCCAAATAGCTGGGATCATTCACTCTGTAGGTCAGACTTGCAGTGTATATTAAAGGTGGTTTATTGCCAAATAGATTAGCCACAACAGTGCAAGCTAGAACACCATTTTTTAGAATGCTGTTCCATACCTGCTGCTGTAGAAGCTGTTTGTAGGATAGCAGCTGCCATATTTATTAGCTTGCTGTGACATCACTTCCTGCCTGAGTCAGATTACAGCAGGGAAAGGAGCAAACTGAGCATGCTCAAGCCCTGGAGGTTTAAGCTGGAAACAGGAAGTCTGATACAGAAGTCCATGTGTACACAATAGAAGGAAAAATGTTTTTTTTTTCTTTTGACAGAGGACTCAAAACAGCATTACTTTGAGGGTTTACTGGTGTATTTATATAGACCTTTCTGATAAAGTTTACTTAATTTTAACCTTTTAATCTCCTTTAAGAATGTCTTCCCCTTCCTCTCAAGGGAGATCTTTCTGTAGCATCAAGGGGAGAACAATAATACCCCAGAAGGGAGAGACCACTATGAGTTTCAGTACCTCTGCTCCTTATGGGTTTTTTTCTCTTGTACCTCTGTCTTGACAGGGAACCATGCAAGTAGTTAAATTCAAATAATGTTAATTTTGCCTGGCAATTGATTATATTTATTTTTCTTCTTCCCCCCAGTGTCTTCACTGTATTTCATTTTCTTTTAAAGACGACCGATTTTAATTTTTAAATGTTTTCCTGCCAATGAAGAGAGCCAAGGCCGAGGTGCCGGTTCTGGCGCAGGAGATGGAGGAACTCGCGTTCCGTGGAGGAGACTTCGCTTCCTTCTGAATATACTGGCAGTCCAGGACAGCGGATCATCTTCCTGCTTTCTACAAACTGAACACTACATATAGATATATTCTGTATATATATTTTTTTCTTTTATTTTTTAGCTGATGACCCTTATTTTTCTTCCTCCATTCCCCCCCCCAAAAAAAAGTTTCTTGACATGTAAGATTCTAGCTGTTTCATTTTCTTTTGGTGTAACAGAAGGAAGGCTTAGCTTAGGGAGTAGTCCGACCCTTGCTGACTCTGTGATCAGCACAAAACAGCCTGTGTTTTGATCCATCCACTTTTCTCTTGACAATGGCGAGACGCGTGCAGTTTTCTGTCACTTTAGCCTTTTTCCAGATATAAAAAGGTACTGGGGAGGTGAGGTTGGAGCCTCATTGTGCCTCCTTTCTGTGCGGATCCACAGTGGAGAAAGCTTGTTTTTAATATCTGCTCCTTCCTGGAGATCTTCCGGGAGGCAAATTTTTTTGGCAAAGGGACGACATGCTTCAACAGCTGGTGGTCCTGGCTGTTCCGGCAGTTTTAGTTGTAGGTCATAAAGTATTTTAGTAGTAGGTTTATTGTTGGGTATGTCCCGCTGTGGCTGCTAGTGGTTTGTGATGTAGTGCTTTTGAAACTTTTAAGAAGAAAAAATGCACACAACTCCCCATTTCCCCCCTTCTCCTGTGGTGATGAGACTGGGTGTGTATGGCTGCTTTCTGACTTTCCTAATGAAGACTGTGAAGGTGCACAAGATGTTTTATTAAGGATTGTACATTACACAAGGGGTCAGGGAGGCCCTGCGTGGCGGGATTCTGAATGTGTAAGCTACTGTTTCCCTCCATGTCCTGGACAATGCTTTTCCTGTACCACTAGATGGCGCCATGTAATGACTTCTCTCTCACAGCCTAAAAAAAAAAAACTCAATATTTAACAACTTTGTTTTTCCTAATTTATTTACAATATTTTCTCTTCTTTTTTTATTTGTGGTAACTTTTATTACTTTATAATTTTAAATAAAAACTTCAAAAAAAAATCCATTTTGGGGGAAAAAATGCAACTTTTGGGGGGTTTTTGTACTTCCTGTGTAAATAGACTTTTTCAGCTTTCATGTGTTTGTTAATTTGAGGTAATAAAGTAGAAAATGATAAAGTGAGCTGAACTGAAGCAACTTTTTGTGTTGGTGGGCTGGGATATTTGGCCTAAGTTATGTAAACTGAATTTGACCGCAAAGGGCTTATTTTTTCAGTGATGCCCTAGGATAAAGGCAGATATACACTGAAAGATTTTCTTGCGTGGCAAGGTTGTCGAAAAAAAAACAGATCTTTACTTGATTTAACTAATGATTGCATCACAAGAAGAACCCTGAAAACCCGTTGAGAGAATCCATGTCGATGGCAGAGTGCAGTACTTGCCCAATGGGATTTTATAAACTGCTAGTTGATGATCAGGCCAATCTTCATACCCGCAAAAAGCAGTTGGGTTTTATGTAGAAAGTCCTGAAATTCACTGAACGTATGTGCTGTCCATAGGTGGCCCGCCAGGGTACCCGGCTAAGCTGCGGGAGTGTTCCCCTCCGCTGTGGTTTTGGCGAGTTTTTCCCCTACCCTGTGATCTGGCACCGGAGTGCCATCACTCCGTCATCTGTGATGTAACTTCCAGGTCGGAAAGGGGTTGTTCATCTTTAAAGGAGATGGATAGTCTTCTTCCACTTGGGGGTGCCAAATGTCATGCACCCCCAAGTGATTGTATTGACTTACCTGAAACCCTGGGTCAGTGCGCCTAACAACAGAAAACTGAACCGGCCTGGGTTATACCAGTGAGCACCACAAAGCGATCATCTTCCGGCTTCTTTCTTCTCATGGCTGCTCATGCACAGTAGAGCGAAAAACCGAACTTTAACTAAAACGTTGGCTATTTCAGTCTACTGCGCATGTGTCTCCCCCGGGGAAATTTGAAGATAGAAGATGCCAGAAGAGGATCTCTCTGTGGTGCTCACTGGTATAACCCGGGCCGGTGCAGTTTTCTGTTGATAGGTGGGCTGGGGTTTCAGGTAAGTCAATACAATCCCTTGGGTTGCATAACATTTGGCACCCCCAAGTGGAAGAAGACTTTCCTTCTCCTTTAAAGGAACAATAACACCAAAAATGAAAGTGTGTAATAAATATAATGTACTGTTGCCTTGCATTGGTAAAAGTTGTGTTTGCTTTGAAAAGACTACTATAGTTTATATAAATAGGCTGCTGTGTAGCCATGGGGCAGCCATTGAAGCTGAAAAGGGAGAAACGGTACAGGCTTCTTAGTGGATAACAGATATGCTCTGTAAGAGAGTACAATGGCATCCTACAGAGTGCATCTGTTATCTGCTATGTAACCTGGGCCTCAAATGGCTACCCCCATGGCTAAACAGCAGCTTGTTTATATAAACTATAGTAATGTTTCGAAAGCAATAACATAACTTTTACCAGTGCAAGGCAACAGTAGGTTCTATTTTAATTACTTTAGAACACTTTCATTTTTTGGTGTAACTGTTCCTTCAAATTAACTTAAGTATGATGTGTAAAGTGATTCTGAGAACATGTGCAATTCGTTTGTGTTTTTAATTTGCGGTTTAGCTTTTTATTAAGCAGTTCTTCGGTTTGCAATATGAGAACATGTGCAATTCGTTTTAGTTTTTAATTTGCGGTTTAGCTTTTTATTAAGCAGTTCTTCGGTTTGCAATATGAGCAATCTGGTTGAATAAGAGATTGGAACATGAATATTAGAGGATCTGAGTAGAAAGATAAGTAATAAAAAGTAACAATACATTTTTAGTCGTACAGATGGGATCAGTGACCCCCATTTGAAAGCTGGAGTCAGAAGAAGGCAAATCAAAAGGCAAATCAAAAACTATAAAAAAAATTGCTTAGAATTGGGCATTCTTTAAAATACTAAAAGTTAATTTAAAGGTGAACCACCCTTTTAAATATTTGTGGTCCAGGTCATTTAGGGGGGGCATATTGGATGGTGAGTGCAGGTTGGGTTTTGGCTCAGTGGGTCTGGGTCAGGCACGAGTCTCTCTAACCGGATCTGTACAGGATTTTAATGAACCGATAAGGCTGCTGACTCTGTTAAAGCGACTAAATCTGTAGCTAATGTCGGCCCTGCTCGTCTGTGAGATGCATTCGAAGACACTGATTTTCTTGAGAACAGATGCAAATTGGCTGTATTGAACTTCAGCTTGATAATGAAAGGATTTGTATTCATAAGATGGCCTGTTTGTATGTGTTTGTACAGACAAATAGAGGAAAGTGAAAAAGCAGTCGTCCAGTTTTATGAGCAGCTAGAGCTGGAATTATACTGCATTGCAAGGCAAAATGTCAGCTGTCTGCTCTCTACACAAAAGGATAACACAAATGTGCATACAGTAAGAAAATGATGCTGATGTTCCAACATGCTTATAGGAAATGTCAACCCAGAAAATGTTTTGCCTAACAAATTAAAACATAATTCTAAGCAGCATTGAAATATACATTCATTTAATTTTTTTTATGTATTTTAAGTTGTGTGTACAGTTAGGGCCATAAATCTTTGGACAAACCACTTTTTCAAATTTTGGTTCTGTACATTACCACAATAAATTTTAAATGAAACAACTCAGATGCAGTTGAACTGCAGACTTTCAGCTTTAATTCAGTGGGTTGAACAAAAAGGTTGCATAAAAATGTGAGGAACTAAAGCCTTATTTTTAATACAATCACTTCATTTCAGGGGCTCAAAAGTAATTGGACAATTGACTCAAAGGCTATTTCATGGGCAGGTGTGGGCAATTCCTTTGTCATTATCAATGAAGCAGATAAAAGTCCTGGAGTTGATTTGGGGGGGGAGGTGTTTGTTTGTGGAAGATTTTGCTATGAACAAACAACTAGGGATGGACGGGGTTTTTTTTGCCTTGTTTCGCCATAAAAATGACACCCATAGACTTGTATAGCGTGAGTCAAAAAATATTTTGCCGCGCGACAATTTTTTGGACGCCCATAGACTTTAATGGGCGTCAGCGACATTTCGCCGGCGGTGAAATTTTTGGCAAAACTAAGCGGGTCAAATACGCCCATCCCTACAGACAACATGCGGTCAAAGGAGCTCTCCATGCAGGTGAAACAAGCCATCCTTAAGCTGCAAAAACACAAAAAATCTAATTGCTACAATATTAGAAATGGCAAAATATACATTTTGGTACATCCTGAAAAAGAAAGCAAGCTCTGGTGAACTCAGCAACGCAAAAAGACCTGGATGACCACGGAAGACCACAGTGGTGGATGATCCCATAATCATTTCCATGGTGAAGAGAGACCCATTCACAACAGCCAAACAAGAGGTAGGAGTATTGATATCCAAATCTACCATAAAGAGAAGACTGCAGGGTGCACTGCAAGGTGCAAGCCACTCATAAGCATCAATAATAGAAAGGCTAGATTGGACTTTGCTAAAAAAAAAAAAAATCTAAAAAAAGCACAGTTCAGGAAAAAAGTTTTTGGGACAGATGAAACCAAGATCAACCTCTACCAGAATGATGGCAAGAAAAAAGTATGGAGAAGGTGTGGAACAGCTCATGATCCAAAGCATACCACATCTCTATAAAACATGGAGGAGGCAGTGTGATGGCTTGGGCGTGCATGGCTGCCAGTGGCACTGGGACTCTAGTGTTTATCCCTGATGTGACACAGGACAGAAGCAGCCAAATGAATTCTGAGGTGTTCTGCTCAAATCCAGCTAAATTCTCCCTACTGACCGTAGTTTGTCCCTTTTTATTCTCTGCCCTGGTGCTTCAGACTGTTGATACAAAAAAAGACAAGGGAGAGTTTTGCAAGATTGTTTAAAAAGTAATATTTACAAATAACTTTACAAGCACTTCTGGAGGAAGTTCTTATGACAGGGCTGAAGGTGAACATCACTAAAATGAAATGTATTTAATACTGGATATGCATTCACCTTGTGATGCTCTTGTCAGTCTGTCTGCGTTTCTTGTGTGACTAGACAGCCTTACAGTACATCAACTGACAATACAGAGCAGCAGTGATTATTATTTATGTCTCACATTATAGGACTTTTGCCAAGAAGTGAAGTGAGACTGAATAATAATTGTGGTGTGATGTGCTTGGGCGGGAGGGGTGGAATCAGGTCAGACTGCCTTGGCATTTAGGTCATCAGCGTATGCAAATTCCCTTATTCATGATTGAACACGGAAGGCCATCTCCCATATACTCCATTTTAGCTACATAATTCAGATTTTTAAAAATGATTTCCTTTTTCTCTGTAATAATAAAACAGTATCTTGTACTTGATCCCAACTAAGATACAAGTAATCCTTATTGGAAGCAAAACCAGCCTATTGGGTTTATTAAGGTGCACATTCACCTAGGGTTGACTATTGAGGGTTAATTAACCCTCGATATTCGACCATCAAAGTAAAATCCTTCGACTTCGAAGTCGAAGGATTTTGCGATTTTCCTGCGATCGAACGATCAAAGGAATAATTGAACGATTCGAAGGATTTTAATCCATCGATTGAAGGATATTCCTCCGATCAGGAAATTGTTATGAAGCCTATGGGGACCTTCCCCATAGGCTAACATTGGCCTCGGTAGGTTTTAGGTGGCGAACTAGGGGGTTTTATGAATTTTTTAAAGAGACAGTACTTCGACTATCGAATAGTCGAACGATTTTTAGTTCGATTCCAAGGTTGAAGTAGCCATATTCGACCATTCGAAATTCAAACTTTTTTTCCTCGATTCCTTCACTCGAACTAAGTAAATGGGCCCCTTAAAGGAGAAGGAAAGCTACAGAGGCATTTTATTGCCAATAGATTAGCTGCAATAGTGCAAGCTAGAATGCTGTATTTATTCTGTAGAATGTTTTACCATACCTGAGTAAAAAGCTCTTGAAACTTTCTGTTTGTTTAGGATAGGAGTTGCAGTATTAATGTGGTGTGACATCACTTCCTGCCTGAGTCTCTCCCTGCTCTGGGCTCAGATTACAGCAGAGAAGGAAGGGGGAGGGGAAGAGGAGCAAACTGAGCATGCTCTTGCCCAGGGCAATGAGGTTTAAGCTGAAGGCAGGAAGTCTGATACAGAAGCCCATGTGTACACAATAGAAGGAAAGAAATGCAGTGTTTCTTTTGACAGGGGACTCAGAGCAGCACTACTTTGAGGGTTTACTGGTATATTTAGGTGGACCTTTCTGATAAGGCTTACTTAGTTTTAACCTTTCCTTCTCCTTTAATGTTTACATGATTTTCTAGTAGACTTAAGGTATGAAGATCCAAGTTACAGAAAGATCCATTATCTGGAAAAACCCAGGTCCCAAACATTCTGGATAACAGGTCCCATAGCTTTAGTTAATTTGGCAGGATCAGTAGCTCTTCCATTGTATTTAAATATTTTTAGCCTTTGTTTCCTTTTTTTTTTTTTTTTTTTTCAGACAGCTGCAGGTTGAACAATGAGGGTAGGACAACACATACGTTTTCGGTACAATCCAACGTGCTGCAACAAAATGCATGCGACGGAAATAAGGTAAGAGATAGAAATTTTGGATGCAGTTGCAGCGTTGATCTGACAGTCGTGTTGCGTCCGATCACCGATGCGACTTCATTCGACATTTCTATCTCTTACCTTCCGTCGTATGCGATTTGTTGCATGCGCTTTGTCTCAGCACGTTGGATCGTGCCGAAAATTTCCGTGTACTCCTACCCTAAAAGCAAGCATTTGATTGGTTGCCATGGGTTAGTGCCCAGGTGCAGATTTGTGCAGTGTTTATAAATGAACCCCTGTACACTGTAGTTATTTCTCAGTGATGTTTTGGGCCAGCATGAGCACCACACAGTTGCTACACTAGAAATGTTACCTCTCCAAATCCCCAGGCTGAAAAAGAATCCAGGGCATAGCTCTCAAGTGACCCCAATTAAAAGAGAGTCATTTACAAATGCAGAGGTGTGCACATCAACCTTTTTTTTAATCCAATGCAGTGTTACAGTTGTGCCTAACAATTTCAGAGAGGATATTGTGGCCTCATTTCTTTATATGTCTTTTTATCTTTATAGATCTTTATATATGTATGTATATCTGTTGCTGATAGCAAAGAACAAACATGAACGTATAAATATGAATAAATATCTAAAAGCATTTGCTGCTTGCAAGAGGTAAAAGTGGTACTGCATGTCCCAGTCTGAACAACATCGGAGACTATGCCATATTCATACTTGAAAGTAGCTGTACAAGTTCTGGAACATATGTTCTTTCACACCTTATGGCAATGGAACTCATTGCTGTAACAGTAAAAGTTATAAATGACAGCTATCAAGGCCTGTGCATCTGTAGGCGGCTCACTGGGACAGACAGATCCTGTCTTTCTAAAGAAAATCCAGCACATCTATAAATAACAGTGGTGCATGCACACTTCTAAACTGGATATAGTATGTGCATGAGATCTCTCTGAACTTCACGGGGCATATTTTTGGCTCAGAGTGCACTATATACACAATCAAGCCTGCAATGGAAATATAGAAGGCCTCAGCTGAAACAGGCGTTCCCAGGCTTGCAGGAGCATAGCACATCCACCCCGGAAGTGTGTGCTCTCAGGAGAAACTAGATATCATTAGGGATTAGCAGGAGCAGCTGCCAAAAATGATGTTGCCATAGGCGTAGAAATAACAGTGTGCAGAGAGAGAGAGTGTTGAGCAGGGTAAAGTTGTCATTTTTCAAGTCACATTTATCTATAGGTAAAAAGATTTGTGCCTTTTCTCACCCACACTATTATGACTTAATTCAGGGCAGGGTATATGTTTCTTCTCATCTGCCAGCTATTTGCTATGCTCCCTGTCCATTTATTTTAAAGGGGTTTTTCACCTTTCAACATTTAGTATGATGTAGAGAGTGATATTCTGAGATAATTTTCAATTGTTTTTTATTATTTGTGGGTTTTGAGTTATTTTGCATTTTATTCAACAGCTCTCCAGTTTGCAATTTCGGCAATCTGGTTGTTAGGGTCCAAATTACCCTAACAACCATGCACTGGTTTGAATGAGGGGTTACTCCTCAGTGGATGTGCAAAGGATCTACATCAGGGGTGGCCAATAGGCAGATCAGGATCTACCAGTAGACCTTTAGCTGGTGATCAGTAGATCTCAAGACACTGTCAACAAACAGCTTGTCTAAATCACTATTTCATGCTTTTCATTCAGATATTTATTATGTTAAGGTTACCTAAGAAATTGTGGTTTGTTAAATATAACAATATACATTTTCCCATCAATCAATAATTAAGTAATATTTTCCATGGAACAGAGTGCTAACAATGGTTTTATGGATGTAGATCATAATGGGACAACATCACTAAAAGTAGACCTTGCTTAGTAAAGTAAAGTAAAATATTAGTAAAGCGCTCCTGATCTACGGTACATGAAAGAATCTTTACATCCACTAATGCCAGTATCATCTGAAAGTATAGGGGGGGCAGGAGAGACTGTTTGCCTTTAAACGTGTCTCAATGTATCCAACCTGCCTTGCTTACAAATTTCCAACTGTATTTGTGTGGCCTTGAAATGGGTTGAAAAGAAAACAAAGTCCCGTTACCAGACCTGCTGATTGTTGTACACCTTTAAGCGGCAAAACTTGTTCTCTATTTAAGTTCCTGTTGTATTTAATTTGCTGTGTCTAATGGTATGAAAATACAATGGGGAGCAGCAGAGGTGTCTTACACAATCCTTGTCTTCTGAATTTAGAGATGAGAGGGAAATAAATACATGGATATTTGTTCTGCCTTAAAGTCTAGAGGAACCAGTATTTCCGGTATCAGCGTACAGTGATATATTTCATTTCTAACAAAAGGTCCGTTTTGGCTGGAAAGGCTAGCCGTGAGCAAGGCACTCAGGATGATGCTGCAGACTTCTCTCAAGAGCAGAATGGACTTAAAACATAAGGCTACAGGCTGATGAGCAAATGCGTGTGTCATTTGCAGAAAAAGTACAAGGGCAGTGTCATTTCTCCACTGGTATATGTAGGCCAGAAAAGAAAATGCACAGTGTGATCTCATCTACCCAGTCTTAGTATGGGCTGAGTATGGGAAAGTATGCAGTTTCACTTCTAAATCTGACCATGGGAACTCTTACAGACTGATCCAATGCTTATTAGTGCATACTCAAGGCAGGATCAGATTTATCCCAGATACCCTAAGGCTAGTGGCAGACGTTGGAGACAGGCCGAGAATCCACTCCTCTGCAGCTGCTCGATGTGCCTGCACCTGGATCCATTGCCTCAGCTCGGGGGCCGGCGAATGCTGCGGATTTTTGTCTTGAAATGCAAAATCTCATGTTTCGGCTTTAAAATCTACCGTGTTTATCTGCATCCAAGCCAAGGCAATGTATTCAGGTGCAGGCACATCAAGCAGCAGCAGCATAGGGGTCGATTCTTGGCCTGCATTTCTCCACAGGCCAAGATAAACAATGTTTGTGCTGAGATCCGCAATATCTGGCACTAACCTAATACCCAGGGAGAGAGAGACAGTACCAAAGCACAAAGCATATTACAATAGTATTATATTGTACAGAATCATACAGTGCACTGCCATCAGTTAATTATGTACATAAGTAAGAGAGATATGAAAACTACAATTCGAAAAGGTAGATTAGGCCCAGGAGTGGGGAAAGTCCCAGATGCCACTAAAGCTGAATGTGTAAGAGTATATATTGCTCCGAGGTGTCAAAAGCTGCTGAAAGTTCAAGTAATAGTTGTTGACTTTTGACTTGTCGGCTTTATGTAGGCTGTGGTTTATTTGCTAAAAGCGGGTTTTGTTAAACTGTGTGAGTAAATATCAGATTGGAAAAGAGCGTGTCCTCAATATGAAGTGTATGGGGACTTAAGTATACTCAGAACAGGGCTGTACAGTTGAGCAGCAACTCAGTGGTTTAGCAGGGCAGTTAGGTTGAGAACTGCTGTGGAAAATCAGAACATACCCATTGGGGATGCTGGATTCAAGATCACATTCCCATGCCTATTCCTGGAACTACTTTGTATTGAGGGGTTCTATGTTTCCATGAGTCATTCTGTGCATTTTCTCTGTAGCACATGGCAAGGCAGTATCTACACATTATATATATATATATATATATATATATATATATATATATATATATATATATATATATATATATATATATATATATATATATATATATATATATATATAAAATATATATATATCCATAAAATATATATATATCCATTAGTAAGGCTGGAGCACCTACATTTCAAAAACATCAACTGCCTGGGTGCTGGTTATACCATAATATAAACAAGCAAAAAATTAACCACACTCACTGGACTTTTTAGTTCAAATACAAGTTGGTGGCTTATTACGACGTTTCGGCTCCTACTCTCGAGCCGTCTTCAGGAAGTGAGCTCTATGCATGTTACAACCCTTAATTTACAACATAGTGTGGCGCAAAAACTAGTTGTGTGACGTCATCAGAGAGTGTACACATAGACAGTGGGAGTGTATTCATAAATATTCAATCAGCCTCTACACATATGTATATATGCATAGACAAATACAAGAGTCCTCTGCACTCAACCCATTATCAATATATTAAGGTCATTGCAACATTTTGTGCCTTAAGCTACTAAAAAAATGCCTTACCTTTTAAATAAAACAGGGATTGTTTGTCCATATATTGCAATTTATTTAAGCTGGCCAACTACGTCAAAGTCATCCCTGGTATGGCCAGTCCCACACTCAACTAGGAAACAAAAGGTAAGTTGCACTCACAGGTCTAAGGTGAATCAAGGTAAGTTTATTTTGTGGAGGCTCATAAACTGTGACCTACATTTTTGTTTATATATATATATATATATATATATATATATATATATATATATATATATATATATATATATATATATATATATATATATACTGCATGGAAGACAGTAAAGTGCAGTGCAATAATTTGGCACTACATAGCTATGGGATAATAATGATGCTTTATCCCTACTCCATGGCAAATAGGTGTCTCATAAACCAGATGCAGCACACGTGCCACAAAAATATGAATCATTCTATGGCCACAGAGATTTTCACAGTATAATAGATTTTATCCTAGGCTATATATTATATGCTTCATTGATTATAATAATCATTTATATATCAATTATAATCAAGTAAAATGATACTACACCTATATATATTGAGCAATTAACAGGCAACAAAATCACTTATTTTAGTCCTTAACCTAATAACACATTGGCTTTGTAGGGATCTTATAATCAATAGAGCACAGAGCACCACCTTGTGGCCATCTCATACATTACCAGGAGACATAGGAACTTTTTGTAAGTCCTATAAAAAAGTACGTTGTGTAGTAAAGCAATACCATTTATTGGCTAACTGATATATGTAATATTGCAAGCTTTTGAGAAAAAAATTACATCTCTTGATTAGGCATTATATTACAATTTCTGTGTGTGTGTATGTTTTTATATTTACAGATCCACAAGAAGCCGGCACTCACGATATAGATTGTTCATTTGCCTGGGTGCAGGATCAACGAATAATCTCCATCCACTTCAAAAAAGATCAGCACTCTCAGGTCTTAAAAATATAGAATTTTTTTTTATCAATAAAATGGCTCAAGACTGATGTTTTAGCCTACGCTAAGGCCTTCCTCAAAGTGCCAAAATCAACTATGAACATGCCTTAAAACTTAAAACCGGCGGAAAAACAACAGCTGCAGCGTTATCACATGATCAGCGTCATTAGCAAACCCCAATTAAGTATTTTGCTAAACATACATACATTCCATAAGTGAACAATACACTCACTATTAATCATCTTTCATAATACAAACAAAGGTTAAAACCAAATAACATTGTAACCCAGTAGCTTAATCCTGTAACATTATCTGCCATAGTTATTGGTAAAAAACAGATTCCATTACTAGATGTTACTAATTCTACCTATGTCGCTCACATATACTCTCGTTACAATATTGCATAAAAGAAACAGATTCAATTGCTAGTGTTAAAAATATGTGAAACATTGATAGTTTCTAGAGTCTAACACATTGGTATATCTCCCCCTTTTTTTTCCTTTTATCTTTTTGTTGGATGGTTAAATCTTTTTTTATATAGCTTTCCCTTCAGTTGAATTACCATACCCCCTCTGTGGCTCTCTATCACTTACCCAATCTATCTAACTTACCCTGTACTCAAAAATTCCTTTATCCAAAGATAACTGTCCCAAGGCTTTTCTCAGTAAAAAAAATTTTCTTTATTTCAATTAGCATTAAAAATTCGGATACAAACTCACCCCACCAGTGGGGTGGGCCTGGTGGGGTGAGTTTGTATCCGAATTTTTACTGCCAGGTAGTGTACCAGGTAGTGTACCGCTCGGAGGTGATCCATGCGGAGGAGCGCCAACTTCATAGTCGTACTTCGGTACGAGGCTGGTCTATGCTCAAGGGGTTGCAGTTCATTTCTCTCACCGGCTGGCCGGTCACCCCCGCTCTGTGCATGTTTATCATGTACTGTCTGTTTAAAAATTCGACTTCGACCATTCGCCATCTAAAACCTGCAAATTGCTGTTTTAGTCTATGGGGGACCTCCTGGAACCTATTTGGAGTCCATTGGAGGACTTTGAAAAATCAAAGTTTTTTTGGGGAAAAACTTTGAATCGCATTCGATCGAATGTTCTATTCCTTCGATTTGAACTATTCAAATTCGGCTGAATACGGACCTATTCAATCGAAAACAGACCTATTCAACCAAAAAAACCTTCAACTCAATTTCGGTTGGTCTTTTTGAATTTCGAAGTTTTTTCAATTCGAAATTCCACCCTTGATAAATATGCCCCTAAATGTATAGTTTGAATATTTAGTAGGGACATATGCTGTGGTTATTTGATGTTTTGATGAAGACCCTTTGAACTGTCCATGGTTCACATGGGGGGGGGAGGTAGTCCCTTCGATACATGCAGCCTAGGGGTTATAATTCATAATTGCACGTGAAACTTTTATCCCTGTTTAAGCCACTGCACAAAGTGTCACATTTTTACAGGGCCGGAACTAGGAGGGTAGGCTCCCGCCTAGGGTGCAATCATGGGGGGGGGGCGCACTTTTCAGGGGAAGTTTCTTTCTTTGCCTTTAATAGTTTTTCAATTTTATACACCACCTGTTCCAACCCCCCTCTTGCCCGTGATTTGTACTGCGGGCAGAATCACTCCCCCTCCCTCTTGGCAGCTGCTGGCACAGGTACATATTTGTAGGCAATATTTTGGCTGCGACTTGCACAGGTAAACAGATGATATGATGGATTTTGGGCTGCTGCTGGCACAAGTACATATATGGGGGCAATATTGTGGATTTTGGCTGCTGCTGGCACAGGTACAATTTGGGTGGAGTATGAGGGATTGGCTGCTGCTGGCTCTGGTACATGGAGCAATATGGTGGCTGCTGGCACAGGTACACAGATGTTTGGGGCAATATGATGGATTTTTGGCTCCTGCTGGCACAGATACAAATTAGGGGCAATATGATGGATTTTTGGCTCCTGCTGTCACGGATACAAATTAGGGGCAATATGATGGATTTTTTGGCTGCCGCCTGCATAATTACAGATTGGGGGTAACAATGTGATGGTTGTTTTGGCTTATATTGGCACAGGTACAGATTGGGGGCAATCTGAAGGATTGGCTGCCATTGGCATAGGTACAAATGGAGGCAATATGGTGGGAGGGCACTGATTGAAGCCCTTGCCTATGGTGCCAAAATACCTTGGCCCGGCCCTGCATTTTTACATACGCCAATATTCCCCCACCTTTCTGTCCTTCTGTGAGTTAAAGTTCCCCCATTAGTACAGTGGCTCTGAGGTCACGAATACTGTGGCTGGTGCTGTTAAAATGTGCCCCCACTGGGCATTCTGTCCACGTTTTTTAACTGTGAGTCTGCCCTTTTATTCTGTCTCTGAGAATTTGTCCTGTTTCCCTGATGTATAGTCTTATAGTGGGACACATTAGATACTGAATAATGTACCTAAAATGTCCCACTACAGGATATTATTCACAATTTCTTTCAAGCGCTGCTACCCTTTATGCCAGCAGAACTACGTGAATACGTAAAATCAATATACAGCTTGATAGATGCACCAGATTGTATACATCACCTAGCATTCAGCAATGTGTGGTATATTAGATCAATGATTTTTTTGCCAAGAATAATACCCCCCTAATGTTACACTTGCTCTTAACAGTACAAGGAGTTAATTAAAGAGGTTTTTAACCATTGAGTTAACTTTTAGTATGATGTAGAGAGTGATATTCTGAGACAATTTGCAACTGGTTTCCCTTTTTATTGTTTGTGGTTTTTGAGTTATTTAGCTTTTTATTCAGAAGCTCTCCAGTTTGCTGTTGCTAGGTTTCAAACTACCAAGTAACCATGATTTGAATAAGAGATGGGAATATAAAGAGGAGAGGGCTTAAATAGAAAGAGGAGTAATAAAAAGTAGCAATAACAATACATTCATAGCCTTACAGAGCATTTGTATTTTAGATGGGGTCCCCCCATTCTAAAGCAGGAAAGAGTCAGAAGAAGGCAAATAATACATTAATTGAAGGTCAATTGAAAAGTTGCTTTGAATTAGCCAATTAATTATTTCTGCAATTGACAAATACAGTAAATTCCCCAAAGAATGTTGTAGGTGCAGTGAGCAGAATAATAACCTGTATGGTGTTTAATGGGTGCAATTTTACCTTGCAGCAGTGTTAATTAGCACTCACCTGAGCTCATTTATAATCCTATTAAATGCGCCACACAGGTTTAACCAGTATAAAACATTGTTGTTACCTGTAAGATTTGGGTGAGAATGTTTAAAAGTCTTTTCATTAAAACTTCTGCCCAGATGCAGTTCAATCCACTGCTCTCCTGACTCCAGGGGGAGCCTTTCCTCTATGGTCATATCCTTAGCAGCCATCAGGCCAGACAGGGGCACAGTGTTTATACCTGTGAAAATACAGAATTTAAGTGACCCAGAAAGGAGAGATAGCACAAGCACAAAAAGGATAAAATAATATAATAATGGCAGTACAATTATGCTCCCCTTAAAGTGGACCTGTCACCGATATATACAGACGTATAATAAACGTCCTTTTCAAATTGAACATGAAACCCAAATTCTTTTTTTTAATTAAGACATTGATACCTGTTATAAACTCATTTAAAAATCTAAGCTGTCATTTATTGCCTGCCCCTCCTCTATGCCTTAGGCCAGTGGTCCTCAACCAGTAGCTCGTGAGCAACATGTTGCTCTCCAATCCCTTGGATGTTGCTCCCAGTGGCCTCAAACAAGGAGCTTATTTTTGAATTCCAGGCTTGGAGGCAAGTTTTAGTTACATAAAAACCAGGTGCACTGCCAAACAGAGCCTCAATGTAGGTTGATAATCCACACAGGGGCTACTAAATAGCAATCACAGCCTTTATTTGGCACCCCAATAACATTTTTCATGCTTGTGTTGCTCCCTAACTTTTTTTTCTTCTGAATGTTGCTCACGGGTTGAAAAGGTTGGGGATCCCTGCCTTAGGCATAGAGGTGGGGCAGGCAATTACTTTCACTTGTCATTCAGCACTTCTTAGATGTTACTGCCCTCCTCACATACGCCCTCCCTCTTCACCATCTAATTCGGTAGTCAGTGCATGGACATCAGGTCCTCCGTTCTGGCACATAAATATGATTTTGGGATAATGCAAATCTTGCCTTAATAGCAGTGTTTACAAAATGGTGCCTGCCTGCTTGTTGTGATGGTAAATTCCCAGACTAAAGGGAACAAGATTTAAAGGGGTGGTTCATGTTAACTTTTAGTATGATATAGAATGGCCAATTCTGAGCAATTCCGGCCAATTGAGCTTCATTATTTATTTGTTAGAGTTTTTGAATGAATTGCCTTCTTCTTCTGACACTATTCAGCTTTCAACTGGGGGTCACTGACCCTATTTAAACAACAAATGCTCTGTAAGGCTACAGATATATTATTATTGCTACTTTGTATTGCTCGTTTTTCTATTTAGGCCCCCTCCTATTCATATTCCATACTTTGGCATCACATGAGTTATTTCATTTCAGTAGCTTCACGTTGAAACATACTAGGCAGTTGCAAAACCAGTAAGCGGCCCTTATGCCCAGAACTGTATCTCACTGAGCTTTGTAATTTTAATTTGTCTTGATATTTTTTTCGTTGTATTCTAACGAATTTTTGTAAAAAAAAATGTTGTATATTACTGTTCCTTTAATCTTTTCAGCATGAGCAGACATGGACTGAGATTGAAAATAGGCCCCTCAATTACACAGAGGTCCAAACAGCTTCCCAGAGGCCCCAAAAACAGTAACTTGTTTACAGCATCTTACTGGCATTTGACAGAATCTACAGACTGGGCTCGAGAGCTGGTAAATAAACATTTATTTAGAAATAAAATTTTAAATGATGAATTGGGCTGATTTTAGATTGCAAGCTTTCAAGACTAATCCGGTTCCTTTCTTTGACTTGATATAATCATGAGACCTGTACCAAAAGACTGCAATTTGAAATGTTTTCAGTTAGATCAGAGGTCGCTAAACCTTTTTACCTGTAAATCATAATTAAATTTGGGGAGCTACAACAGCATAGAAAAAAGTTCCTGGGGTGCCAAATAAGGGCTGTGATTGGCTATTTGGTAGCCCCTATATGGACTGGCAGTCGACAGGAGGCTCCGTTTGGCAGTACAGAGTTTCCATACTAAAACTTGCCTTCAATCCAGACATTCAAAAATAAGCACCTGCTTTCAGGTCACTGGGTGCAAAATCCATGGGACTGGGGAGCAATATGTTACTGGTTGGGGATCAGAGTTAGACAAAGGGCATTAGGTGAATGACACACCTCCATGTTCCTTTCTGTGAATGGCTAACATGGTGCAACTTTTGTGCTTTAGTGATGGTAGCAAGAGTCTAAAGGCCCCCATTCATGGGCCGATAAAAGCTGCCAACAGACAGCTTATTGGCCCGTGTGTGGGGCCCTCCGACGGGCTTCTCCGATCTATATCTGGCTGAAAGTTGAAATCTGTTAGTTGATGCGGTCCCGCGATCCGACCACCAGTATTTTCCTCCATTCTGATCCCCTAGGGTCCACGATCGAACAGTCCGATATAGCCCACCTCAATGTGGGCATTTCGTGGGAGAGATCTGCTCGTTTGGCGACATAGTTAAACAAGTGGATCTCCCTGTGTATGGCCACCTTTTGTGTGTATTGGGCATTAGAAACCCAAGTACCTATTTCATAACCAAAGTATTACACTACCTGCTGGCCCTGCCAAAACATCTTATCATTGAACACGACACACAGAAGCCTTAGGGTAAGGGCACACCTGGCGATTCGGGAGATTTAGTCGCCTCTTCTTTGGGGCGACTAATCTTCCCGAACGGCTTCCCCCGGCTATAATGAAAAATCGCCTGCGGCATAGCACACGCGTCGCTTCGTTTTCCAAAGTCGCGAGGAAACTTTGGGCGACTTCGGAATACGAAGACAGGGGGAAGCCGTTCAGGAGGATTAGTCACCCCAAAGAGGCGATTAGTCGCCAAGCAACTAAATCTCCCCGAATCGCCAGGTGTGCCCTTACTCTTGGACACACGTCCACCTGCGGGCCCCAGTCAGATGTATTTTGGCCTGAGGCCTCCGTTTGATCTGAAATGGCCCCAACCCTGACTTTACATGAGGTGGTTTGACTGCCTTTCCAATTACAGAATTAACTTCCATTCATGAGCAAATGCAGGAAGAAGACGTAGGGGGCAGGGATTAAACTCAAGTGACCGCTGAAACTTCAGGACTTGCCTGTGACGAGTGAAACTATGGGCAGCAGACCCAGAGGCTGCCGGGAATAACCTCCACCTCCCGGGCCCATTTGTCTTTATTTAGGTAACACGTCACATTCAGTCTGAAGGAAACGTCACAGCCCTAAGGTTCGGTGGTGATAAAAAGATTCCAGAAGATACAATTGTCGCCGTGACAGTGTCAGCGACAATACAGGGAGTTATAAGAAGGCGAGCCGGCTACGAGCTGAGCTACAGGTGGAACAGGCGCAAACGTTCCTACGGTTTGAAACACCGTCTGGCTCGCTGCAACCGAGCTGTACACACACCCACTCCCGGCTCACCCAGTTGCTATGCGACACCATCTCCCCGGCCATGTGCCTTCGACTTTAAACTGGTTGACGTCACTGCCTCTCTACACCCCCTTCGCCTTTGTGGGCGGAGACTGCAGGCATTTGGTGACGTCTCCACGCAAACAGAGTTAGGATACCTGACTAATACGCATGCGCAGGTTAGCGGATCGGAGACTTCTCCTCATAGCACCGACATACCGCACCTCCGCCACTCATCCCGTGCAATACCTGCGCGCACCCCGCACTGGTGCACCTGTCGGAGTGCTTTCATCGTCACAGGTTCGTGCTGGGATAAGGTAGGGATTTCACGAAGAGTCCTCCATCCCCCCCGGGCTTTGCTCTTTCTCTAATTTGCGCTCATAGGAAAAGCCTCGGAGCTGCGTGCCTATTGGCTGTTTTTAGTACCAATCTTTTATGTAGGGGCTCGAGGAGCCTTAGTGCTCCGCATTGGCTGCTCATTGGCTGTATTCTGTGTGACGCCATCGGCTGTGTGTTACCCTGGCAGCTGTGGCTTGTATGGGCAGTCGCTAGTGGGGAGATCAACCTGTGGCTTTGTAGTTCTTACACACGGCTCTAGCCTCCACTATACTTGTTTTCTCCCTTTATATGGATTGCACTTCCCAGGTGATTGACATTAAAAGCTGTTGTAGGGGAGACTGTTTCTGGCTTCCAAAAAACACAGAACTTAAAGCACCCAAAGTAAGTGCCATTGCCCCCCCCAAAGATCCCCTTGTATGTCCTTACTTCATTCCCACCCCCCAAAACTACCTTGTGTACTATGCCTTATATTCACCCCCATACGTCCCAATGGTCTTGCCCTCATAGTCCTAAATATCACATACTAGTCAAGCATCGTCTGCAAGTGGCAAATATATTTGTATTTCTATATAAAAAGAATTTTTTGTTTTTCCCCTCCAGAGCCGGACACATTCCGAATGTGAGGAGCAGATAAATGTAATTTCTTTCATGGGTTCCTGAAGAACTTGGAGATGATTTCAGCGGTGATCATCTTGTAATCGTAACCGGCCAATAAGTTTCAGAGGTAAGTCCTCCAGAGAACCAGAAATGGAATGACTCCTAGAGGAAAACGATGGCAACTTGAAGATGGATCTGTGGCAATCACAAAGCGATATGACCGCCATATTTATGTAGGGCATATGATAACACAGGGGTGCCCACTTTATCAATGTGGGGTCATGGTGGCACATCTGGGTCTGCCAGCTCAAGTGCTATCATGTCTTAGATAATATAACTTCATTGTTTTGCACAGAGAACAAACACATTTTGTCGTATTTAAATGAAGACCAGTATCTTAAGCCATTGTTTAAAAAATCTGAATCGGAAGAACCCAGCAGGGTGGTCTAATGCTGATGTTTGTAGCTAGTAATAGGCTGCTGTCATTTACTAGTCACCAGTTTAACATCTACTGGAAGATAAGAATTGACCTTTTGGCAGGTCCGGACTGAGAATTAAAATAGGCCCTGGCATTTCAGGTACACAGAGGCCCAAACAGCCCCCACCAGCCCACTAAACACTGACTTTCAATGGGACATTATAGCAGCCCCTCTGGCATTTGCCAGAACCCACAGATCGCCAGTCTGGGCCTACCTTTTGGGCACCCCTAATCTAATGTACATGCTATTATGCACATGCCCCTTGTTTATTTTATGTAAATGATTACTGCAAAAGTCTTTCTATTAGAGCAACTTGTATTCTATATGTTGTTTGAATTTGCTGATGGCCCTGTGGAAGTGCACTTTCCAGCATGCACTGGCTGCAAAGAACCTTGGGAGTCGTTCTTCATTAGAGGGTCTGTAGGTAAGCAATAAGCTGTTACCATGGGGAAGTCCTGCTACTAGTATTCCGCAAAATGGTATGCCTTCAGCTATATAGTCTTGAGAAGATATAGTGTTACCAGGGAAGGTATTATATGAACCGTCCCTTTGAGAGGTCATTCTGGCTATTGAGAGATTTGGGGGAAGTATTTTGGCAAATTGCAAAAAACTAGGCTACTCTAATTTTGCACAACACATCTGATCTGTGTTTTACAGGCATACATCGTTCATCAGTCCCTGTCCATTTGGAGTTTACAATCTAAGGTCCCTATCTCATTCACACAAACACCATGTCCAGTATTATCAGGAGCCAATTAACCTGCCTTTATCTGTTCAGAGTTAATGTAGTTCATCTATATTGCAGTGCCGTGATCAGGAAATGGTTACGTTGTTTTGAGAAAGGATGGGAAGGGTTTCCCTGATAGGCTGCTGTCAAATTTAGAACAGGGTCCTGCTTTGTTTCCATGACTGGACTGGCACTTTGTGTTTACACCCAAAACTATGAAAACTTTTTTTTTTAGCCAGCTACAGATTTCCACATGTGACACCTTGGAGAACTGTTTTAGATATTTGTTTATTGTTTCCCAAAGAGAATCCATTCTGCATATTGATCACTGCACACATGCCATTGTAATACTGTGCTTATAGCTACGGGCACCTGGCCTTTGTTTATTGTGTCTCATTGGTGATCCAACAAAGGTTTAATGTGATAACACGCTTTCTTTCTGATCTAAAGTTTCCTGAATTGGTTAATCATGGCTTCTACCTCTTAAAGGAGAAGGTAACCCCCTAGGTGCAAAAATCCCACCCCCTCCCCTGTGTTGCCCCCCCATCTCCCCCCTGGCCTACCTGCCCCCCCGGGCAAATGCCCCTAACTTGTTACTCCTGTCCACAGGACAGTTCACAGGCGCCATCTTCTCCCGAGTGGTCTTCTTCCTTCTTTTTTGACGCATGCGCAGTAGGAGTATTTACCGGTACAGATCTACTGAACAAGCGACGAAAGTCACAACGTTTTTCGTGACTTTCGGCGCATGCGCACTAGATTCATACTGGTAAATGCTCCTACTGCGCATGCGTCAGAAGATGCCGATTAATCCAGGAAGAAGACCACTCGGGAGAAGATGGCGCCTGTGAACTCCGTGGACGGGACCTGCGCAGATGGTTGAATAACAAGTATGGGGCATTTGCCTGGGGGGACAGGTAGGCCAGGGGCAAGGAGGGGGGGTAACACAGGGGAAGGGGAGGGTTTTTTGTGCCTAGGGGGTTTCCTTCTCCTTTAAGATGGCCATCTTTCACCAATATGGTGGGCAATATTGGGCTGAACTGATCATTTGGCTCTCGGGCCAACAGTCGGATCATAACTGCCGCTATACAGGGAAATAGATTGAGGTCCACGTCAACATGCAGATGTGACTCTTGATGGACATATTAAAGGGGTTGTTCACCTTTAAATATACTTTTAGTGTGATGTAGAGCAGGAGTGTCGATACTTTACTAATGTGGGGTCTACTTTTAGTGATGGTTTCCCATTATGATCTACATCCATAATATACCTGTTAGCATTATGTTCAATGGAAAATATTACTTAAATATTATATTGATTTATAATAGAATTTATATTGCTATATTTAAAAACAACTATTTCTCATGTAGCTTTAACAGCATAACTATTGAAATGAAAAGCATGAAACTGTAGTGTGTTTTAGACAAGCTGTTTGTTGATAGTGTCTTCAGATCACCAACTATAGGGCTACTGATAGATCCCGATCTACCTTTTTGGCACCCCTGATGTAGAGAGTAATATTCTTAGATGATTTGCAATTGGTTTTCATTTTTTATTAGTTGTGTTTTTTTTTAGTTTATTCAGCTGTTCTCCAGTTTGCAATTTGAGCAATATGGTTGCTAGGGTTCAAATTTCTCTAGCAACCATGCATTTATTTAAATAAGAGACTGACTATGAATAGCCGAGGGCCTGAAGAGTCAGAAGAAGTGAAACCCAGTTGAAAAGTTGCTTAAAAATAAGCATTCTATAACATACTAAAAGTTGATATAAAGGTGAACCACCACTTTAATAAAAACCTCAATGATTGTAAACCAACCGTAAACGTAAGCTTTTCCTTTAATGAGAATTTTCTATGTAGTACTGAATGTGTTTAATAGGAAGGTTCATAAGCGGAGTACCTTGCCTATGCAAATTCTGTTTCCCGTTCCATTTCTATGCCAGTGTGCTTTCTTGGCTAGTCCCTTGAGTGCAGTTGGTGTGCCTTCTGTTGAAGTGTGAAAGATTCTCAATCAGGCTGTTGTCATTGAAGGATACAATGTCCCTGATTGCTGCAAATGGTTGTTTTTATGAAGTGCTTTGTGGCACTGCACAGACAGACAGTCTCCATTTTTAGAACCAGAGGTGTGACTCTTCCGTCAGTAAGTTGTTGGGGGAAAAACATCACACCTCTGAGGTGCTGGGAATCTTACATTTAAAGTGATATGTATTCCCGTTCAAATTTCTTTTTAGTGCTGGGGTGATAAATAGTGTTAGATTTTTCTTGTTAAAGGTAACGTTTATGGTTAATTCGTTTAAGGCATAATGTTGTATCCTATTTAGTAACATTTTTTACATGCTGCGTTCTGATGAGCCTAAAAACTACATACACACTGCCTCATTTAAATTGAGGGGTTGGACCTTTTTGGCTAATTTATGTTGCCAGAAGATGATTTCCTTGTACCAATATCTGGTTAGGGCTAAACAAGTCATGGCTGGCTGAGGAATCCAGAGCACCACATGGAGATATGAATGATTTGCTTTCCTCAGAAGATACTCTACAAGACCATCATGTGATCTGAATGGGAATGCCTTGGGGCTCCAAGGAATCACAGGCTTTAAGAGCTACAGCTGCCTTCATATTTCACATTTTTCTTTCTCTGATGGGAATTAAAGGCAATCACTTTTTATATGGAATTCTATTTTCTTTTGCTTTTTCCATATACTGTCACAAAGTTGCTACTGACTCAGCTTGTCATTGTAGACTTGTTGAAGCTGCCATAATCTCCTAACACAAAGATGGAAGTGGGTTTTGGTAAAGCCAATGAAAAACATTCTGTCATGATTTTTATGGCATACCTCCCAACATTTTGGAAATAAAAAAGAGGGACAAAATGTTTTTGACCAGGCCCATTTTTGTGGCCTCACCCCCATAAGTATCATGTTCATTTTACAAAATTTGGCAGGTTATGAAAGTTTAAACACATTTCTGTGGTTCTTTTCAGTTATTACAGTTTTGCTAATGAAGGTGAATTGCCTTTTAAGCTGTCTAACTTCTCCCAAGAGTCCTGTTATCTTATTTTGTTACAATGACTTATTTGCTTATCTCGAAATTTTTACAAAAGTATCTTATCTGTAGCTGTGGATGTTCTGGGCTCTCTGCCAAAAGCCAATTAAGTTAGAAACTTTGTTTCTTTTTCTGGCTGTTCAGTGCAGAGAAAAACTGGACTTTCCAGTACAGACGAGGGACTGCAGGTTTAGCTGTCAAAAGAGGGACTGTCCCTCTAAAAACGGGACAGTTGAGAGGTATGTTATGGTGTCGTTTTTATTTCTAAATTACACTATTTACACTGAAAAAATCTGACTCAACAATCTCAAATTTTATTCCTGAACCAACAATTGTAATTTTTTTTTTAGTTGTAATATTGGTGTGTAGGTAGCTGTTTTGCCTGGTCATGTGCTTTCAGAAAGAGCCAGCACTTTAGGATGGAACTGCTTCTGGCAGGATGTTGTTTCTATTACTTAATGTAACTGAATGTGTCTCAGTGGGACCTGGATTTTACTATTGAGTGCTGTTCTTATAGCTACCAGGCAGCTGTTATCTTGTTCGGGAGCTGCTATCTGGTTACCTTCCCATTGTTCTGTTATTAGGCTACTGGGGGGAAAAGAGAGGGGGGTGATATCACTCCAACTTGTGATACAGCGGTAAAGAGTGACTGAAGTTTGTCAGAGCACAAGTCACATGACTGGGGGCAGCTGGGAAACTGACAATATGTCTAGCCCCATGTCAAATTTCAAAATTTAATATTTAAAAATCTGTTTTTTCTTTTGAAAAAATAACCGAAATGCATACTCACTCACTTCAGTGCCGAAATCAAGCAAGCAGTGCAATAAATGCATTTTCGGGCAACTGCTTAGGTGCTCGTGTTGATTTTGCAGATATACGACGTAATGATACTGGCATAGGGACCTATATACAACAGTATATACAGAATATAAAATTCACTGTGCTAATTAATTATGATGCAGAATTCACTGGTTTATATGCTTCTATGTAATGTGAATTGGAATTAATTGTTTTTGAACCCTGTAGCGTCGGCTACCGTGACAGATGTAACCCACTTGTTTTGATAATTTTCTACGCCCCCTAAAGCTGGCAATCAATGTAAAAATCTCTTTTGGCACGCTTACCAATACCCCACCTTGAGGTAGCCGGCAATATTGAACTGAGGGCGAAGACCAATGTGTTCCTCGCCCCAACAGGATTTTTAAACCCGGGCCCGGGCATTCTGGATAACGGGTCCCATACCTCTACAAGGTACTGTTTTATTGTTACAGAGAAAAAGGAAATCATTTTTAAAGATTTGGATTATTTGAATATAATGGAGTCTATGAGAGATGGCCTTTCTGTAATCCGGAGCTTTCTGGATAATGGGTTCTGCAAGTTCCCCCCCCCCCCTAGAAATCCCAGAGAGAAGTTTACATTGATAAGCCAGTGTTTACATTTTGCAGTTATTTGTTTTTTTTCTGGGTACCACTTCCAGGATTAGTGACAAGTTTGGCTGCGCAGTGTTTATTTGCTATTCCTTGATCACACCTGTCAGCAGATTCTTTAAAAGGGAATTCAGTGGTTTTTCATTACCTGGCTGCCTCGGAGGTAAGTATGGAACAAGTCTGGATAAGTTACACACACGTTTGTCTAAGCACAAGGCAATCAGCTGTGACCAGGCTGTAAACAAAGTCTTTGTTTAGTTACAACTCAACCTGAGTTTGCCTGCAATTTGTCTCACATCCCTGCTTTCTGGGAGGTTAACGGTATCACTATTGAACTAGGCAAGAGATGCTTTAAACCAGCTTTGTTGTTTTTGTTGTAGGTGGAAAGATAGTCAATGAAACATATTTGAGAGGCCAGCTGTGCGTTACTTTGAACTGAGGAAGACAAAAAAAAAAACACCGGAAGTTTATTGTACACCTTTACATCCCTGTGAAGCTGGTGATTGATAAAACATTTACAGCAAGTTGTTGAAATGTTCTGTTAGTAGCTGTAAATAGTTGTTTAGTAATAATGAGAGGCTCATTTTATTTCTACAGTATTCTGCAGTTAATTGACTTTGGAAGCAATTTAGTTTCTCATATCCGGTGAATACAGTACACAGGCCATTAATATGGCTACAACTCTGTAATTTATAAACTTATAATACACAAAAGCCTGAATATCTTGTAAATTATATCCTTAAAAACTGAGTCATCAGTTTTAAACGGTGAGTTCTGATGTCATTTGTCACATGACTCACTGAAATTTGTGTATTATAATAAATAAAGTACCCTCAGTTGTAAAATATGAGGATATTATAAGTTACCTCGGAGTTCCATGGCCTGTATAAAAATACTCTGCCTTCAGCCTCGTGTTTTTATATGGTCATGAAACTCCTCTTATAATATCCTTATATTTTATAAGAGGGGGTACTTTATTCACTATATAATACACAATAATAACCTTATAAACGGTGCTTAGGGATGTCATTTGTTATAATCTGAGCTTATTGATGTCATTTCTGTCACATGACTCACTGAAACTTGTATATTATAATAAGTAAAGTTGCAAAATATTGCAAAATATGAGGATATTAGAAGTCACCTTGGAGTTTCATGACCTGTATATGCTCATGGAATGCCTCTGTAACTTATAATATCCTTATATTTTACAAGAGGGGGTACTTTATTCACTATATCATACATACTATGCATGATACACAATTCTTACTGTTGAATAGACTTAGGGATGCATAGAATCCAATATTTTGGATTCGGCCGAACCCCCGAATCCTTTGTGAAAGATTCGGCCGTATACCGAACCGAATTCGGATGGGAAGGGGACAATTTTTTTACTTCCTTGTTTTGTGACAAAAAATAATGCGATTTCACTCCCCACCCCTAATTTACATATGTAAATTAGGATTTGGGTTCGGCCGGGCAGAAGGATTCGGCCAAATCCGAATCCTGCTGAAAAAGGCCGAATCCTGGATTCGGTGCATCCGTAGAATAGAGCAATGTTCTACCTGAATGGTGCTTTGCCCCATCAAGCTTCTAATTAGATACTCGTTGCCCCAACTGCTGTCTCAAAAATCATCCATTTTACCTACATAATCCTCTCCCTCAATAGCCTTGTGAACAAGCAAGCCTCTCTGTAAACTGGTTCTTTTACTTGTATATTTTAAATGATATGGTCTCCTGTTGTCTCATATGGTTCTTCTAAAAATCCTTATTTTAGTCCTTATTATTCCTTAATGGATTGAAGTCTGTTTAGATGTTATTCTTCATTAATAACTTATCAATGCATTCTTTTAACCCTTCATGATTCCACCCCATGTCACTGTTCTCACAGCACAACATGGATTTCGTCTTGTTTTGACCTCCTGTTTATGTGTGAGTACAGAAAGAATTGCTATTTGCCAGGGCACCCAGAGACAGGAGCCCCAAGGGTGTCCCTAGTTTCATCTCTGCAGAATCCTGCTGAATTATTGCTCGCTGGGCTCGACTGCTTCTTTAAGATACACAAGAGAGATGGTAAGAAGAACCTGCTGGTGCTGTTTATAAATGGACCCCACTGCTGGCATCACTCTTCTGTGCATTGCTCCACTGGGGAAGATTTTTCTTCCCTTGCTGTTTAATCTCCACTGGAAAGTGTCCCATTGCAGCAGCCTTGGGACTTGTTCAGACCTGCATTGCTTTACCAGTTGTAGTATGAGTTTCAGTGCTGTGAATTGGATCTGGGTCACTTTGTTCCTGCAGGATGTGTTGGATCACATATTCTGTACTCCGCCAACTTCAGTAGCAGTCTAAGTGTGAATACTCTATCGACTGACACGGCCAGACCTGATTGACATTAAAGGGGCTGTTCACTTTCAAACTAACTTTTAGTATGATGTAGAGATATTCTGAGACAATTTCCAATGGGTTTTCATTTTTTTTTTTATTTTTTTTTTTTTTTTAGTTGTGTATATTTTAATTCAGCAGCTCTCCCGTTTGCAATTTTGGCAATCTGGTTGCTAGGATCCAAATTACCCTAGCAACCATGCATGAATTTGAATAAGAGAGTAAAATATGAATACGAGAGGCCTGGATAGAAAGATGAGTTATAAAAAGTAGCAATAACAATACACTTGTAGCTTTAGAGACCTTTTTTTTTTTTAATATGGGGTCAGTGACCCTGATTTTAACGCTGCAATTAGTCAAAGGAACAAGGCAAATAATTCAAAAACTATATAAAAAAAATAAAAAAAGTTTTTTCAACATGGGTTGTTCACCTTCCAAACACATTTTTCAGTTCAGTTGTTTTCAGAGAGGTCCCCAGAAATAGACTTTTTTCAATTACTTTCCATTTTGTTTTTTACCGTTTTTCCAAAATCTAAGTTTAAAGTTGAATGTTCCTGTCTCTGGTGTTTGAGTCTGGCAGCTCAGTAGTTCAGGTGCAGACTCTATAAACTGTTAGAATTTAGTTGATACATTTCTCAGCAGCATCTCTGCAGTATTAGTAACTATTGTATCAATTCTAACAGCTGCCTGTAATGAAACCCAGAGATTCTGCTGAGCAGGGACAAAGAAAAGAAAAGTATCAATTTAGAACAGTTTAGGGGGTGGGCGATGCCCCTCACAGAGCTGCTTTAGAAGGTGAAAAAAAGACCCTTTACACTTCAATATTAGAAAAACGGTGACACAGAAAATAGAAGGTAATTGGAAAAAGTCGTTATTTCTGGTGATCTATCGGAAAACAACTAGTTTGAAGGTGAACAACTCCTTTAAAGTTGAACCACCCTCTTTATAGCCGTCACATTTTAGGCTAAATGTGATTTTCTTTTTTTTTTTTTTTTTTTTTTTTTTTTAGTGCAAGGGAGCCATTAGGCTGGAAATGTTTCTTCCAATCCTTACAATAAAATGTGTATGCCACAGTCCCTAAGACTATAATAATAATGCCCATTGCATTTATTTTATAGAAATGTGTGCTCTCCCAACCATGTGCCTGGTACACATTTTAACACTGTTATACTTTATTTTTTGTAAAAATGTTGAAATAGCTGTGGTGCCAAGAAAGGTTAAATTTCGCACTGGTAGAACTAGTAGACTACAGGACCCGAGTTTGCCCGTTTGATCTAATTGAGACACAATATACAGCAGTATGTCTCCCTTGCGCTGTCACAGTTTCAAATGTTGACCTGTCCGAGCTAACCGTGAAACATACCACTGACATTTAGGGGGTTGTTTATCAAAGGTTGAATTTTAGAGCTTTGTGGGCTTTTTTTTTTTTAGACTTCGAATGAACTCACAAGTTTTTAAGTTAAGAAAAAACTTGAATGTAGTGTAGTAGGGGTGAAAAAAACTTGAATACTCGAATTGATCAAGTTTTAAGGGAAATCTGCTGAAAAAAACTCAAACATCATGACGGCTATCCAATCCCTAGCAATGTAATGGTGTAGCATCCCTTTAGGGCAGAGACACACGCTCAGATTCGGGGAGATTAGTCTCCCGGGGACAAATTTCGGGCGACTATGGAAAAGGAAGCGCTCCGAATGCCATCCCGCCAGTGATTTACATTCTAGCCGGCGGGGAGGCAGTTTGGGGAGATAAGTCGTCTCAAAGAAGAGGCGATTCGTCGCCGGACGACTAATCTCCCCGAACCTGAGCGTGTGTCTCTGCCAATCCCTAGAAAGAAGGGGGGGGTAACTGACTTCCATTTAAGCAGGATAGGGAATTTTGCAGCATTAAGCAGATGCCTCCTCAGGGTTTGATCTGGGATATCCCCCTCATCGCCTGCGTCCCAGAAAAGTAGAACCTGTGCTGGGGAATTTATAACTTTCTGGCCAGTATTACCTCAATGCAAAGACCTGATGAATGACTGTTGTACTTTATGGTTCTCTTAATATAGCCTAGCTATCTCTCTCCTGGTATAAAAATGTGGTTATTACTCTTGTAAACTACTACCATGCAATTTCAGCTATGTGAATGAATCGATTAGTCATTTTGTTTTGGTCACCTAATAGCATCTCCCGCTTCTCTATGGTGAGTGAAGAGTGTTTGATGTTGCTCAAGATGAATGTCTGGCACCTCAGGAATTCTGTGTGATATCATTAGAAAGAGATTTACTGGAATGTGAGGGGATGTCATTAGAGTCATTAGCCATTTGACTGACCTGGCTGGAATATCTTTTGTTTGCACCTTTTGATAAATTAGGCTTCTCATTGTGCATTGTTTGTGTATTATAAAACCTTTAAAACCATTAAAACCTCTATGGGATTCTCTTTGAAGCATTAAAAAAATTCCACCGTACCATATTTATACCATAATTACGCACCACACAGGGATCTGTAGGGTCAGATTAATTTAAACGGGTTGTTCACCTTTGAATTACCGTAACTTTTAGTATGATGTAAAGATTGATATTCTAAGATAATTTACAATTGGTTTTCATTGCTTTGTTATTTTTGGTTTTTGAGTTATTTAGCTTTTTATTCAGCAGCTCTCCAGTTTGCAATTTCCGCAGTCGGGTTGCTAGGTTCCAAATTACAATCGCAAACATGCACTGATTTGAATAAGAGAATGGAATACGAGTCGGAGAGGGCTTGAATAGAAAGAGAAGTAATATAAAGTAGCAATCACAATAAATGAGTAGCCTTACAGAGCGTTTGTTTCTTAAATGGGGTCAGTGACCCCCATTTGAAAGTTGGAAAGGGTCAGAAAAAAAAGGCATTAACACAAAAAGTATAACATATACATAATGAAGACTAGTTGCAAAGTTGCTAGGAATTGGGCATTCTATAACATACTAAACGTTAAGTCCTGAAGTTCTATACATTCTTTACTGTCCAAGAGCAGATTTAGAGGTTTATGTTTTGTAGGCAGCGTTTTGGCTGTCATGTCGGGTTTTGTCACATACAAAGTGGCTGTAATTTCATTGATGTATGTGGTAGAGACAGTGTTGTTTCAGTGAGGAGTTGCAAAATGATAAGTTTGGGTGGATCAAGATGCCAGTACTGGTGGACCTGTTGACTTAACCCTGCCAACCCCACCTATGGAGATCAGTAGGGATGGGCGAATTTGACCCATTTAGCCAACAATTTATTTTTTGACGCACGGCTTTTTTTATTTTTTGACGCACGATGCAATACAAGTCTATGGGCGTTATTTTTGCGCCGAAACAAGGCGAAAAAATTTGGCCATCCCCAGAGATCAGGGAAGGGTTTGCTTTGGGTTGAGTTTTTGCAAACCCTGTGCATCGCTATTATGTGATATGCAAAGGCAAGTGCTGTTGTGGCACACACATATATCACCTGTGTTTCTGTTTAGTTTCATTGATGTTTATAAAGCTGTTCTTTTAAAATCGCATATTCAATTTAAAGAGGGCTTGTTGCCTTCATTCTCTGCATGTTTGTCTGTGCAATAAAATAGGAATGCTTTCCCATGCCTTACTTAGATGAATGTTCTAGGGTTTTTGTCGTTTCATTTCTGATGTATCGGTTGGACAAATACACGTATAAAGAAGCACACAGCTGCCCTAGGCAATGCATAATTTAAACTGGGGTCAATCAGCGCCGGCCTGAGTTTACATTTTATTGCTACTGGAATAAAGTCTGCATATTTTTGTTCATTTCCTTCAGAAATCTAATGGCTAGATTAGTTTGTTTTCGCTTATTTTACTACTACTTTGCCCAGGGCAGGAGAATTCGAGTGTCTGTAATCTCCTGTTTCTGGAGTGGATGCCAGGACTTCACTGGCGTCTGGACAACAGCCTGCATTCTCCATAAAGCAATGGGTAATGTGTCTCCTATATAAATAAAAGATTATAACAACTAGGGCTAAAATGAAGGCAGGCATGCTTAGACAAAAGGAAAACCAGTTCACAGACAGAGGAGGAACTATACGTTATTTGTAAATATACAAATGCTTCGGTGGTTTTATTTTCTCGTTTGATTCTTCTCCATATCAGATAACGGCATGTTGGCACTAAATAATAAACGTTGTTAGAAGACTTTTAACACAGGGACCCACTGTTTAGTTTATTCTAGAGGGGCACTAGACACTATAAACAGGCACTGAATGAGCTTTATGTGTACATGGCCCTGGTTAAGCTTGTTGTGTCTTGATGCAAGCTGTGATTTTTTCCATTTTGTTTATCGGATCTTGCATTCACTGCACTTTCAAGGTAGACAGCCCCCTCCAGGAACACGCAGCTCATTGCAAGTGACTTTTTACAGTATTCTGCGACACACCCTATGAAGGTGAGCCATGATATTCTATCCACAATTTGTGTCCTGTGACTGTTATCAAAAATAAATACATTGCAAGCTCTGGGGACACTGACATCCCTTTGGGCAAGAGTTTGCCAAGTTCAGCAATAGGGATTGCACTGTTCTGTCCTTTGTTACAGTGGGCTGTAGGCACAACTTCAGCAGCTTCTGGGAGTAGAATTATTCCCCTTAACACAGAGGTCCCCAACCTTTTTTTCTGTGAGCCACATTCAAGTGTAAAATAATGTTGGAGACCAACATAAGCATGGAAAAAGTCCCTGGGGTGCCAAATAAGGGCTGTGAATGGGTATTGGCAACTCCTATGTGGACTTGCAGCCTACAGGAGCTTCTGTTTGGCAGTAGGCATGGTTTTTATGCGACTAAACCTTGCCTTTAAGGCAAGAATTCAAAAATAGGCACCTGCTTTAAGGCCACTGGGAGCAACATCCAAGGGGTCAGTGAGCAACATGTTGCTCACGAGCCACTGGTTGGGGATCACTGCCTTAACATAATGTTTTCACCAGGGGCGCTCCGCCAATGAGGCGAGCTGAGCCGCTCGCCTCAGGCGGCAGCGCCAGAGAGGATTCCAGGGGCGGCAAAAAGCCGCTCCTGCACCTTTAAAAGCCGATTTTCCGGTTTTTAAACCGGAAATTCGGCTGCGCTATTGCTAGAGAGCGCAATTGTGCTCTCCGCAATCGTGTTCCTGCCTCCCCTCCCGACAGGCGGCTCCTTCCCCAGAAACGGCGCTGGTTTTCACTAATGCAAAGAGTCTCTTATTCTCAGTGTAAAGCCAGTTATACATAAAATCAATTGCTATTGTAGAGATCATGTTAACTTGTAATAAAATTATGAAAGTAACATATGAAACTGTTGCTTTATTAGTTATTTAGCCATAGTTCCAATAATATTAAGGACAGCAAGTAATATCTTGGCTTTCTCTCTAATTATCACCCTACGTGGCTTTTAGGGTAATGTCCGATGGGAAGATTTGTCACCCACGATAAATTGGTGCTACTGCCAGCACATATTGCCCAAAAATTCTTCTCCACTGGAAATAATTTAAATTCGCCGGTGGTGAAACGTGTCGCAAAGCTTGCCAGAAGTTGCCTTGTAAGAAAAAATTAAGCACCGCCTACAATTTCAATTATTGCCAATGGAGAAGCCTTTTTGCCTGCAGTAGAACCAATTTTTCACGGGCGTCGAAAAATGACACCACAAAATAAACTTTTTAATATCTAATATAACATTATATTTGAATGATATTTATAATTTTGCCATAAAAGTCTGCCTGATGCTTCTTTCTTACCCCCTTTTTTTCCCTATGAGGGGGCTGCCATATTTGGGCAGCAGAAGTCGGTTAGCATTAGAAACTCTAATTGACAGACTGAGATGAGACAGTCAGGTTGGCAGACAGATTTAGGAACTTCAAGTAACAATTACTTACAAAAGTGGAATGATCACTGAAAAACAATCAACATGACCTCTAGGTAACTTTTCATGTAGATTTAATATTTTGAAAATAAAACTTTTAGTGTCCGTATCACTTTAAGGTGGCCATACACGGGCCGATAAAATCTGATGAAGGACAACTTATTGCCCAGTGTAGGGGGCCCTCAGAGTCGGGCAGATTTCGATCGGGCGGGGTAAAAATCTTGGTGGATCGCAGACCACATCTGTTGGTTTGATGCGGTTTCACAACCTCCCGTATACCTTAGGGCCCACGATGGGATCAGCCCGATATCGCCAACCTCAAGGTGGGCATATTGGGGAGAGATCCGCTCGTTTAGCGATCTCTCAGTTTATGGCCACCTTTAGCCTGGACTCCCTATAATCCTACAGTGAGTAATAGTGAGAACCGTGACTTGTTTACATTGTAAATGTACCTCTGGTTTCTTCTATACTGGGAAAGTGAGATTCCTCCCCTGCCTTTTCTGGACCATTATTTCTTCCTTTGTGTGAGATGCGTTCAGGAAGTGGATTTGTGCATGTGGGCGGCCATTGTAATTAGAGGGCATTACATTGTACCTGTGCTGCCTTTGCAAGAACAGTTCCTCATTGATGTGCTTGCAGAACTAAACACTGTGCTTTTATTTTATGTAACACTTTCAATTATATGATTATTTTACATTTTTTATACTTTGAATTCCATTTATGCCATAGTTTGCCTTTTAAAGGGGTTGTTAACCTTTGAGATAAATTTTAGTATGATGTAAAGTGTGATATTCTGAGCTAATCTGCAATTCGTTTTCATTTTTTACTATTAAGATTTTTAAGTTAAGCAAACCGGTAGCTAGGGTCCAAATTACCCTAGCAACCATGCACGGATTTGAATAAGAGACTGGAATATGAACATGAGTGGGCCTGAATAGTAATAACAATACATTTGTAGCCTTACAGAGCACTTGCTTTTTAGAAGGGGTCAGTGACGCCCATTGGAAGGCTGCAAAGAGTCAGAAGAAAAAGGCAAATACCTATAAAAAATAACGAAAGCCAATTGAAAAGTTGCTTAGAATTGACCATTCTATAACATACTAAATTTGTTTATATTTTTTTTTTAAAGTAATGATAATATAATGTAGTGTTGCACTGCACTGTTAAAACTGATCTGTTTGCTTCAGAAACACTACTATAGTTCATATAAACAAGCTGCTGTGTAGCAATGGTGGAGATTGAAAAAAGGCTATATGGCACAGATTAAATAGTGGCTAACGGATAACTCCATTATGTTCTACAGAGCTTATCTGCTATCTGCTTCGAATTATGGAATGCCCGTCTTCCAAAGACTCCATTTCATCCACATAATCCAAATTTTTTTAATTATTTCCTTTTTCTCTGTAATAATAAAACAGTAGCTTTTACTTGATCCAAACGAAGATATAATTAATCCTTATTAGAAGCAAAACCAGCCTATTGGGTTTATTTAATGTTTACACGAATTTCCAGTAGACTTCTGGTATGAAGATCCAAATTACAGAAAGATCCGTTATCTGGAAAACCCCAGGTCCCGAGTATTCTGGATAACCGGTTCCATACTGTACTACAATGTAGCAATGGTTCTAAATACTAAATCTCCTTCTCATGTCAAGATGTTTGTAGGGTGGGAAGCTGCTTTAGTCTATTAAAGTGTAAATTGGTGCTTATTTGTAAATAAACAAGTGAATGGTTAATACATGTGCCGTCAGCAGATACCAAAGGAGAATGTGTGTTTCTGCTTGAGTAATTGTTTGTTTTGACCCACAATTCTTTCACCCTGCAATGACTGATCAGTCTGACAAAGACCAGTGGCTTTTTGTTTAATTCCGCATGCTGTGTTCCATTGAAACATTGAAAATCTGCCCAAGCTGCAAGAAAGCATGGCCTCATTTCTGGGGCACTTAGCAAAAAGCACCAGAGCAATGTAAATTCTTATTGATGTCTTTGTATCAAATCCATCATTTAATGCATGCAGCAAAATATACGCGCAATTGTATTCTTTTCTTCCTTCTAGCGCAAAGTAACCTCTGAAAAAAATTAAAAGGTGCCTCAAAACTTTACTGTAAAATGCAAAATATTTAAAACAATCTATATACTGGATTAACAGTGCATTACCGCTGCGTCGGCTGACCTTGTTCAGATGTTTGTCACGTCTAATTTAATGTCTTCTTTCTTTGTTTACTTCGTAAGCCGCCATCTGCAGCACATTTCCCTTGTTTGTGTCGCCACTTGCCTGTCATTATCTTCTCTCTCCACTCTATAAATAAAACATAAAAAGAGACACTGGTCTAACTGCCCTTCATGATTAATATGCTGTCTTCTAATATCTTAGATTAAAAGCTGTTTTTTTTATATAATCGGGGGGAAAAAACAGTAATGTTACTTGAAAGAAACCGTGTCTTGGTTCTGTTTGATGTCATTAGACAATTTTATTATATTTTATTTTATTGGCTCTTTTTTGGTCCCCAGGCCAAAAAAGGTTGGGGGACCCCTGTTTTAAAGTAATAAAAATATGATGCAGTGTTGCCCTCCACTGGTAAATCTGCTGTTTTCTTCAGAAACACTACTATTGTTTATATAAATAAGCTGCTGTGTAGTAGAGGACAGCCATTCAAAAGAGAAAAGACTCGGGTTACACAGCAGATAAACTCTGTAGAACATAATGGTGTTATCTGTTATCCACTATTTAACCTGTCCCATATAGACTTTTTTTTAAATTTCAGCCATTGCTACACAGCAACTTGTTTATAGTAGTGTTTCTGAAGCAAACAGCAGATTTACCAGTGGAGGGCAACACTGTATCATATTTTTATTACTTTAAAACAGGGGTCCCCCAACCTTTTTTGGCCTGGGGACCAAAAAGAGCCAATTTTTTTTTCCAAGGACTGGGGTCGGGAGTGGTCGGCCCAGTTCAGGACTGTACGCGGCCCGGCAGTTGGAGACCCCTGTTTTAAAACACTTTAATTTTTTTTGCTGTTACTGTTCCTTTAAGGGCATTATATATGCACCACTAGGGTATTGATTAAACTAAACTTTAATAAGCTGTTGCTTTATCTAAAGTAGGGATGCACTAAATCCACTATTTTGGATTCCCGAATCCATTGCGAAAGATTCGGCCGAATACCAATCCGAATCCTAATTTGCATATGCAAATTAGGGGTGAGAAGGGGAAAACCGTTTTTACTTCCTTGTTTTGTCACAAAAAGCCACACGATTTCCCTCCCCGGCCCTAATTTGCATATACAAATTAGGATTCGGTTTGGCCGGGAAGAAGGATTCGGCCGAATCCTGCTGAAAAAGGCGAATCCCAAACCGAATACTGGATTCGGTGCATCCATAATCTAAAGGGTACTTATTACAGTTATCATCATAATAATAGTTCGCACGTCTGCTTGAGAGGAGACCCAAGTTGGCATGATAAAGTGTGACATTAAATTGTATGACATATAATTGTGCTGATACCATGTACTGATATTGGCTGAGTGAATTTTCCTGGCAGTAATTGTTCTTGGGGCTTTAAAATGAAGATATAAATACTATGCTACTTATAGAGCTTGTCTCAATTATCTGAGAAATTGTTGCCCCTTTATGTGTCCTTTGTATTTTGTGGTCATTTTGTTGAAGTAAAACCCGAATAAGGGCAATGCTGTGCATGATATCTTCATACATTTTTCAGGCAACTATCGCCTCATAATGGCTGGCACACGTGCAAGGCAGACTCTATAATGAAGGCGCACACGTCGGTAAACTTCTTTGGATAGAGTCAACATGTAGAGAGAACTGTATAAAATATTTTCCTTTATTTATGAACCTCATTAAAATCACAAAATCCAGGAGTGCAAGGCAGTTTTCCGTGATTTAAGTTACATGTTTTTAGGCTACAGAAAAATGTAGTGCTTAATGGGCATGAGAGCCCCATGTGACATTGCTCTAAAAGGAACAGTGGGGCAATGCTGCAGTGGCCTAGATAAAACACTTGGTTGCACAAAAAATGCATTAAATGTATTCATATCCGTTCTTGCCGGAACACTGGGATTGGCTTTAAATTCTATTGCAGAATAAAATGACACTTCTTAAAATTTCATCACATATAAATCACTATAGGAACAATACCTCTACTTGTACCGCTGTAGTTTGTATGAGCTGGTTTACACATGTTTCTGACGACCATTTTTAACAATGATGTTGTTTTCCAACCTAAGTGGGTTTCACCCTTAATAGGCGGAAGGGACTGTGGGAGGGAATTTGTGGAACCAAACCCACAGAAACACACACAGGACACAAGCTTTGAACAAGAATTGCCCTGCAGAATCAAAACAAAGATCCAAACCCAGCAAGAACAATTTACAGTGTAGAAGGGTGGGTAGGGTTTTAGGCGGATTAAGGGCATGTCTGCCATACACGGGCAGATATAAGCTTCCCGACAGATTTAAGCTGCCCATACATACAGAGATCCGCTCGTTTGGCGAGGTTGCCTTGAGGTGGGCAATATCAATCTGATCCGATTGTGGGCCCTAGGGCCCAATGATCTGATCACAACAAGGAGAATATGGGAGTCAGATTGAGGAACAAACCGATCCTGTCCTCAATTTCACAGGATTTTTAACCCTGCCCAATCGACATCTCTTTGACTCTTTGACTTTCGGGGAAGCTCATCAGAAGGCCCCTTAAGCTGGCCATAGATGTTGAGATTTTTAAAAGATCAGATCCTGATCGTGAGACCACGATCTTCTCAGAACGATCATACGAATTTACCATCAACTAAAAAGACCAATTTACCAGGAAAACAAAGTGGAGCTGCCTGCTTGGCCCTGCAAACATAGATAGATTGCACTGGGACCGACAAAGATTTTTAGACCTGGCCGATCAATTTCCCGACAGATGTCGGCCGAAAAATTGTAAGATGTACGATCGTTCGAATACCACTAACCGCACGATAATTTCGAAGGATTGGTCAGGCTTCCCTAAAATCGGTCGTTCGGCAAGAAGAATCGTCGCGTCTATGGGGAGCTATACACCGCCGACTTAATATGTCGGCAGCGTATATCTGCCTGTGTATGCGGCTTTAAAGTCGTCTGTTTTCTTGGGCAGTGTATGGGGCTCTCTGACTGGCTTCCCTGATCGATATCTGACTGTCAGGCAGATGTCGATCAGGCAGGTTTAAAAATCATGTTTGCACGAGGGCCGCATCGGTTCGTTGGTTCGGTTTTCGATCTGACCACCCGTATTATCCTCATTATGAACCGATCGTAGGGCCCTCAGTTTGTGTCAACATGATATCGCCCACCAGGTCACCAAAAGATGGCTCTCTGTATGTATGGCCAGCTTTATAACTTGCAGACCTTACTTAAAAAAATGCATTGGAACTGGTAAGGAATAAGGTATTCTCCCAAACACGGTGTACAAATAAAGGTTACAATTTATTAAGTACACAAAAGAGACAAAAAGCCCAACAATTAAAAACTAGAAATATGAAAATGTGTTTATAAACCACATAAAAATGTCATTTTTCTTCCCAAAGGCCAGTCTGTGTCATTGCCATTTCTTAGTGTTACACATGTCATTCTAAAAGTATAATGATCTGTCATTTGCCAAATGTAATCCCACGCATATTCTGTCTTGGAATTAAAATACTGTCATTGTAATGAACAACCTTGCCATTATACAAATCCTGCAATCCTGTTCTCCAGCACGTTAAAAGCCTCGGATAAATCTCGGAAGGATTAATTAATAGAATGTAGAAAGACTCCTCTGAGATTCCCCCTCGTAATCGCTGAAGAGTAAATGACCTTTCTAGATCATTGATTATTTCAGAAAGGCTGCTCTAGTAATCTCCCCTCTGTAATACTAGTTTAATGTTAACCATGACACTGCAGGGTATTGTCTTTGAATCAAATACAGTGTGCATCTGTGCCTAAAAACAGTGTGTGTTGTGGTTTTAGAGAAAGATGATTTATTACTTGACAAAGTTTGTCTCTTTTATTTACATACCAAATGTACTCGTATAATGTGTTTCCAAATTCTCAAGTATACCTAAAAATATAATACCTAAAAATGAATATGGCTATGTATGTACTAGTTTAAATAATATAATATGTAATGATTTGGCCCTTCAAAGTTATCCACAGCGGCTCACCATCTTTTCGCTGCCAGTGGCACTGCACATGCTCATATTTAACATCTGATAAACTAGGTTTATGGCTCACCATCTGTCATAGAAGCTGATGCTTTTGGCAGGGCTTTTTCAATTTTGTTGCATAATGCATTGCTTTGAGCTGCCATGTAATATGGCTGGATCATTAAAGGAGAAGTAAAGCTTAACTAAAGAAGTAGCTAGAAATGATGTACATTATGTTTTGGACTTCTGTACCAGCCCAAGGCAACCACAGCCCTTTAGCAGTAAAGATCTGTGTCTTTGAAGATGCCTCTGTAGCTAAGGCTACTGTACCCTGACTTATTTTTTGTAAGGATATTTGAATATTTCACTGAATTTCTTGTCATTTCTTTCATATTTTTTACAGGGTGTCATGGTAGTGTCCAGCTTGGGTGAACTGTCGCAACAGGAGGCAGGCATGGACTCCAGGGATCCATCGGCCACCATTACTGGTATGGTAACCACTTCCAGTCCAAACTTCTCAAAAGTCCTGGAGGAACAACCTCTCACCTTAGAACAGCCCATGTTCCTTATGACAACTACCGCTCAAGCTATCTCGGGTTTCTTTGTCTGGACTGCCCTGCTCATCACCTGCCACCAGGTAAGAAGGCCTCCTCCCCATACTGTGTGTGAGATATGTAACACTGCACTGAGCAGAAGCTACAAGCAGCACTGACTCGCATGTGAGGAACACATTAGGCGGCCATCATGGGCATTGGCTGGGTTGCTCTCGGCCTTTGTATTTTTTTTAGGTTTGGCAGCTTTTCAGTTTTGATTCCTGCAGCAATTTACTGCTAGTGTCCAAGTTCTTCCAGCAAGCACCACGGAACGATCCTCTTTCTGCTTCTTTGCTCTTCAAATTTCCAGGGTCAGACGCAAGTGCCGTAGAATGAAATAGCCGGCTTTTTCGTTAAAAGTTCAGCTTTTCACTTTACTGCACATGCGCAGCTGAAAGAAGAAGCAGGAAGAGGATCGCTCTGTGGTGCTCGCTAGAAGAACCCCGGGCCGGTGCAGTTTTCCGCTGGAGTGTCAGGTAAGTAAATCCAATCACTTGGGGGTGGCTCACTTATGGCGATATACGATATAAAATGACTTTCCTTCTCCTTTAATCAGTAAGTTCAGTATATAAAATACGGCATTTCCAGCCTCATTCTTTTTTAGGGTTTAGTTCTCGTTTAAACCGTTAACATCTGATTCCTCAATCTATTTTTCTTCCCTTCACTGAATGTACCTCTGTATGTAATAAATGTGGCAGGTGCATGCCAGTATCGTGTAACCCGTATCTGTCCCCTTAGCAACACAACAGGTTCCAGCGACAGGTGTTCTTGTGTTGTATTGCATTACAGCTGAAATCTAACGTACAAAAAATCTGTTTATTTTAGTATTAAACAGTTTGTTCTTCCATAAAATAAAGGTGCTCTGCCCTTTTCTGCTTTCACCTATTTCCATGTAGTGTAAATCTAAATGTCATATTCTGGGACATGTCAACCTCGGCTACTGAATTTATGAGCTTGTGTACTCGTCTCTGTTTCCCTAACTGGGAAAAGTATGATTTTTTTTTTCTAACCAAACTTGGTGAACCAGGGATCTATGCTAGGGGATAAAATGCATCATGGATTTAGAACACCACAACTGTTTTCATATGGCGTGCTTGCCATGTCAGAGGGCTGTGGCAACAAGGGGGTGTTAGGATCAGTACTAGTACTTGTAGCAGTTATCAAAACACCAGCTGCTTGCCATTTATTGCTTCCCACTGACAGGAATCCTAGTATGCAAAGAATTACAGTTAACTCCTATTTTTATCTTTTAATTGAGGCAGGAGAAGATTTAGAATAAAGTGTTTTATTATTTTTAAAAAAAATGCTAATTTTTTTTTTAAATGAAAACTGCCCGTTGTTTAAAACCGCTAATGTGACTGCTTATATCTATTGTTATTGTAGGGTAAACAGAAACTGGGCGTTGCATACCAGCTGGCTTGGTAATCCTCTTGAAACTGAATATAATAACCGGTCCTGTAAAGAGTATTAGATTCTAATTATTTAGATAAAGGAAGGCAGAATACTGCCTGCTACTGCTATTTGTGATATTATACTCTACATTTTTATGAATATTTAAGTTCACGCGTGTTTGATCTAAAATTTGACACTCGATGACTGAGTTTTTAAGAAGTTTAAATCAATTTATAATAATAATTATACCAACTTAAACTGGAGGTACATGATCAAGGTCTGCTCATTTGCTGAATTTCGGCTTATTTTGTCCACCCAGATGCTGGAACAAATCAGGCAGTTCTGATCGTTGGTCTCTTGACCATACAGTGGGCGTATGGAGATCCTTCACACAGTAATGACATCAGTATGCCAATGTGATCCATTGTGAAACATACCTGATAGATATTTGGCTGATAGCCAGAGGGGCAGCCCCTCCCAAGGTCCCCATGTGCAGGTTAATAAGCTTCCAACTTGAACTGTAGGGGCAAGGTCCGCAGCATTTCGTGGCCTGTGTATAGACCACCTTTATGCTCGCTGCAGAGACCTCACTTCAAAACTGACCTCTAATTCTGCCTCTTAGGAGCACCACTTTTCTCCCTAGCATGTTATGTGCAATTGGTCTTATTATACTGCTGCTTGGAAATGACTGTGTCTGATTTAACAATGAGAAAGATAAGGCATTTTGGCGAGGGCAGATAAAGGCAGTGAATTAGCAAAGCATAGAAACACAGCCATGGGATCTATTATCCATAATATCATAATGCTTTAAGACTACTTGAAAAATAGAATTGCTTTGCCATCAACATGGATTTACTGTAACGCACTTTGTATCCGTATAAGGCACTGTCTTATCAAGGGTAACAATGTAAATTGGTAAAAATAAGTTAGTAGTTTAATTTATTGATTTTAAAGCTTTCTGAGTAATTTTTAGATAATATAACCATGCCTGTATATGAAATGTAAACTCTTTTGCATTGTTAAAGGAGACATTTTGTGTAAAAAATAAGAATATACCAGTGCATTATACTCATTTAGATATAGTAGTGTTTATTAGAAAAGTAGTGTTTTAGGCTGATTTATTGAATATTTCTGCAAAAACCCTAATAATCCCTCCCTTCTCTTCCACTTGCTGCTCCCTGAATTCCCAGTATGTGCAGGGGAGCCAGCGGCTCTCAGCTCACTGCATTGTAGGACAGGAACCAATCAGCAGCTAGCAGGACCTGATGGGGAACTGAAGCCTGTCTGCTTGTGTGACTGCAGGGCTGTGATTGGCTGTCCCCCTCCTATTGTGCTTCTGGCAGGGACTGTTATGATACGCCCACCCCTCATTTGAAACACAGACCAGGACCGGAGAACATCTATAGGGAGCTCAAATAAAGGGGCTATTATATAGATATTAATTTTTAGCACCGTGTAAAAGCAACACCATATATTACTCTTTTTTTTTATTTATCCTATATGTCTCCTTTAATAAAAGAGGTTAACTTTGTAATAGCTGTATTCCTTTAAGATCCTTTATACTCCATAGTAAAGCATTTGACGAGCAAGCATTTTACCCTTGTTTCTGAGTTATTTGGCCACTGGAAAACCCTTACATTAGCGTTTATGGGTAACCTGTCTATTTATAAATACATGTACAAGTAAGATTCAGTTCAGTGAATCAGTTCCTTGAAAGCATACTTGACCTATATATATTATAGCAGAGTCGAGTATTTAATATCATAAGGGCATTTCTGAGTAGTAAAAGAAACAAAAGTGAGAACTAAAAATAACATTTCAGTTCAGAGATAAAGACCATAGCAAAAGCAGACAGGTAAGTTTAAGGAGGATCAAGTGCTAATAATAAGATGTGACATAATACATCCCAGTGTGAGATTAAACCATGTGGCATGTGTGTCTGCCGGATGGGAATCCAATACACCTTCTTATAATCCTGTAAAGCTACAAGATCCACGCTGCTTGCTGTGAGACCTTCTCAATTGCCTTGACTGTTATGGGACACTGATATATGTTCAAATACATCACGATGATCTTCCTGAACGCATACTGCCTACTAAGCTTTTTTGTTTTTTTTTGCTTTGTTTGTACCATCACTTAATTGTTGTTCCAAAATTGTATTATTTTCACTGATTTTAATAATACAGGTATGGGACCTGTTATCCAGAATGCTCGGGACCTGGGGGTTTCCGGATAACTGATCTTTCCGTAATTTGGGTCTTCATGCCTTAAGTCTACTAGAAATGAATTTAAACATTAAATAAACCCAATAGGCTGGTTTTGCTTCCAATAAGGATTAATTATATCTTAGCTGGGATCAAGTACAATAACTGTTTTATTATTAAAGAGAAAAAGGAAAACATTTTTTTTTAAAATTTGGATTATTTGGATAAAATGGAGTCTATGTGAGACAGCCATTCCGTAATTCGGAGCTTTCTGGATATTGGGTTTCTGGATAAGGGATCCTGTACTGTGTTGGAAAACAAACATTTAAAGTGGTTGCTCACTTTTAAATTAAAGGATTTGTTCACCTTTGAGATAACTTTTAGTATGATGTAGAGAGTGATCTTCTGAGACAATTTGCAATTGGTTTTCATTTTGTTTTTATTATTGGTGGTTAAGTTATTAAGCTTTTTATTCAGCAGCTCTCCAGTTTGCAAATTCTGCAATCTGGTTGCTAGGGTCCAAATTACCCTAGTAACCATGCATTAATTTGAATAATACACTGGAATAGGAGAGGCCTGAATAGAAAGATGAGTAATAAAAAGTAGCAATAACAATACATTTGTAGCCTTTCAGAGCATTTGTTTTTAGATGGGGGTCAGTGACTCCCAAAAGCTGGAAAGAGTCAGAAGACGAAGACATAATTAAAAAAAACTATTAAAAAAAATATATATACCATGAAGAGCAATTGACAAGTTGCTTAGAATTGGCTATTCTGTAACATACTAAAAGTTAGCTTAAAGGTGAACAACCCCTTTAAAAATGGTCACACACTGAAACCCTGCAGAGAATATGCATTGGTGTAGTTCAGAATGAGATCATAGTCCAAACACATGCATATATTCAGTGAGGTGAGAATTTGCCAGTTAAATTGCCTCTAATCCTGCACTTCTCCAGAGCTACTTGCCTTTCCAGGCGTAATGAGGAGAGCCCATACTGGTGGCATGATCCTTCAGTGGGCCGAAGTACTGCTCACATTTCAACTCCATGTCTATGGAAGGATCACACTGCCCCTACAAATAGAATCAGTTGTAGATATGGTTCATTGTACTGTTTTGTTTCCATTCCTTTTCTGGAGTGCAAAATGAACCTTCTGTAGGATGATGTGCCATTTCAACTTAAGTATTTGCAACTCTAAATAATTTTAAAATAACTGCTTCCCACAAAGTTGCCCTATTTATACTGATTTTACAAATGTTTCTTCATTATTTCCCCTAGATCTACATGCACCTGCGCTCTTACAGCTGTCCCAATGAACAGCGCCACATTGTGCGGATCCTCTTCATTGTCCCAATATATGCCTTCGACTCTTGGCTCAGCCTCCTCTTCTTCACTAATGACCAGTACTACGTTTACTTTGACACAGTGCGGGATTGCTATGAAGGTAAGTGTCTGCTTCCCCCTGCCCTGGGTGTCAAGCAGATGCCTACAGTACAGTAATATATTTATGTACTGGGAAGACTTACCATAAAGCTTGGTAAATATGTACCCTGGAGGAAGCTTCGTCTAAATGAACACAGATATATTTGTGTGTGTGTCATCCTGTTGCCATGTTGGGTACATGGCTGCTATTCATCTCATCTGCACATCCAATGGGGGATGGTAGTTCTTCAGGTTATTCCAGCAAGGGTTCACGTTGTAATTCTAATGAACCCCATTGACTACCATAATAGAGTTGGAAAAGATAAATATTTTTATGGGATCGGTTAACCTGGAAACCCATTATTCAGAAAGCTCCGAATTACGGGAAGGCCATCTGCCTTAGGCTCCATAATTATATGCAAATAATTCAAATGTGTCATTGTAAAAATTAAAATGTACCTTGAAAAAAGTTCTGTTGGGTTTAATTGATGTTTAAATGATTTTTTAGTAGACTCCAGGTGCCAAGAATTCTGGATAACTGGCCCCATACATGTATTAGGGGCACAGCAGTGTTAGGGTAGAACTCCACAGTGCGGCTTGAGCCGACACGTCTCCGTGTGACAACGCATGCGACGTGGCTCGAGCCACACCATGGAGTTCTACCCTTAAACTTATGCCCCCTCATATAGGGGCATATTTACTAAAGGGTGAAGTGACTAACGCTGGCGAAAATTTGCTAGTGAAGGAGATAGACTGCATTTCTACTTTGCACTCTAACGCCAGACGAATTTTCGCTCTGGCGAATGGACGTAACTACGCAAATTCACTAAGATGCGGATTTTACTGAACGTTACCTCTTGCACCAGACTTGCCTTCACCACCTCAGACCAGTCAACGTGCAATAGAGTAGATAGGAGTTCCTCCAAAACAATTAGAAAATTTTTCTAAGTCTCAAACGCTGGCGACTTTTCAGTTTTTCAGGGCGATAGGCTGCAAAAGATCTTAAATTTTTTTTTAGGGTACCCGGCTTCCCCCTTACATTTCCTTACATATGGCACATAAACTATACACTGGGCTCATGTGTAGGGCAATATAATTCTATTTAATTTTATTAAGGTTTCCCGGGCTTGTGTAGTGTAATGTATTTGCTGCAACATATACGTCCATTGAAATTTAACTTCCCGCCGTATGCAAATTAGCCAACGCTAGCGCAACTTTGCTTCCCTTGCCGAATTAACGCTAGCGAAAAGTAGCCATCGTTCGGCGCCCTGGATGCAACTTTGCATTTTAGTGACCATAAAACATTTCTGTGAGGGGAAGTATCTGTTGCACAGTCACTAAGAAGTTCCTTAAGACGAAATAAATGGGATGAAGTAAAGGCAGAAGCTGCTGCCATCCATCTGCAAGCTGTGGCATGAGCTCAAGTTTCAGTAGGACATAGCACAGGCTACACTAGGGCTTAGCAGCAAGGAAACTGATGACCTTGCATGCCCCAATGAAAGCCAATAGAAAATCTGCTACAGAACTGCAAAGTTGCGCTTCATTATCAATTCCGAGCATGAGGGCATATTGGGCCATTGTATTGCAGAGGGTATACACAGCATCAATTTATTGCAGAAAGTACAAGCTTGAATTTCTGGCTTTCTTACTGTGTTGGCCATGCAAAGCATATCATACCTTTCAAAAAGCTTCATTTGCTCTAATATACTCCATTGTTCAGTCTGGATTTCTTGAGAGTGGGACTGTGTAATATCTCACTTCCCCTCCTATGTCTAGCCAATGGTCTCTGATTAGAATAAATCTTGCAAATAATTATTGCATTTCAAAAGAGATGGGGCCTTGCGGTATGCTGCTCAATCACAGATAAGGGCATACTAAACTCCTGCAAATACTGCACAGGGGGCCAAGGAGGATCCTCCAAGATGGTAGGGCAGAAATCAAAGATAGAGGCCTGGTAGACCAGGAATGGGTGCATCATTAACATGATTCAAAATATTTCAGCAGGTGGAAATGTAGCAGTTGGCATCAGGGTAAAGATACCTTTTAGTAGATACCAATCTTTACTCTCCTGCTAAGAGTTCAAGTGCTGTACCAGAGAGCAAGCTCAGGGGTTTAAGAAAATGTCATACATTCACCTTCTATTTCAAGATAATAAATATACTGGCCAAAACTATTTCAAGATAATAAATATACCGGCCAAAACCAAAGTACCACTGACTGAACCCGTATGCCTCTGGGAGCCTTGCATAGTTATAAAGGGTGACTTCTAAAACAAGCCAACGCTTGGGGGCTGATTCACTAAGCTCGAGTGAAGGATTCGAATGAAAAATACTTCGAATTTCGAAGTATTTTTTTGGTACTTCGACCATCGAATTGGTTAAATTCGTTCGAATTCGAACGAAATCGAACGAATCGAACGAAAAATCGTTCGACTATTCGACCATTCGATAGTCGAAGTACTTCCCCTTTAAAAAAAACTTCGACCCCCTACTTCGGCAGGTAAAACCTACCGAAGTCAATGTTAGCCTATGGGGAAGGTCCCCATAGGTTTGCTAATCTTTTTTTGATCGAAGGATTTTCCTTCGATCGTTGAATTAAAATCGTTCGAATCGTTCGATTTGAACGATTTAATCGTTCGATCGAACGAAAAATCCTTCGATCGTGCGATCGAAGGATTAGCGCTAAATCCTTCGACTTCGATATTCGAAGTCTAAGGATTTCAATTCGAGGGTCGAATTTCGAAGTATTTTTAACTTCGAAATTCGACCCTTAGTGAATCTGCCCCTTGGTGTTTGCAAAAAAAAATGTTAAAAAATAAAAAACACCCAAACAGCTGGCAATGAGGAGTGTGGCCCAATTACATTGGTCCATAACAAGACTGCTGGAAGCATTGCTTTATGTTTACCCACCCCCATCCTCATTATTCTAATCTACTCTATCACCGTCATTGTCATGAGACGTGATATTGCATTTTTACCACCGTGCCTGTGTCCCTGATCATCATGTGTCGCTCCATGAATTTTCACTGTCCCAGTGTTTCTCTGAAAAAGTGATTATAAGGGGTTTGTTTGAACATTTGAGACTGCATGGGGCAGGTGTCACGTAGTGGTCATGCTGCCATGGGAACACCAGTAAATATATAGAATATATGTCATCATTCTGTTGCCTAGCAGCAGTTCTGTATCCTCGGTCCCCAGGGAGTTCTCAGAAGCCGAGGATATGTGCAAAAGGTCTTCTATGTAAACAGGCATGTTTTTAAAGGAAAACTATAACCCCAAAATGAATAAATTAAGCAATAAATAGTTTATATCAAATTAAGTGGCATATTAAAGAATCTTACCAAACTGGTATATATGTATTAAGTAAATCTTGCCTTTTTACATCTCTTGCCTTGAACCACCATTTTGTGATGGTCTGTGTGTTGCCTCAGAGATCACCTGACCAGAAATACTACAACTCTTAACTGTAACAGGAAGAAGTGTGGAAGCAAAAGACACAACTCTGTCTGTTAATTGGCTCATGTGACCGAACGTGTATGGGTTGTTTGGTTGTTTGTGTGCACCGTGAATCATATCATCCCAGGGGGCTGCCCTTATTTTTTTAAAATGGCAATTTTCTATTTAGGATTACCCAATGGCACATACTACTAGAAAAGTATATTATTATGAGAATGGTTTATTTACATGAAACAGGATTTAACATACGAGCTGTTTTATGCAATATATTTTATGGAGACCTACATTGTTTGAGGGGTATAATTTTCCTTATGGCCAGTAATCCGGTGCCTGCCGTACTCTGAGCTGATTTACTGCTTGAACCTGTGAGCCAACAGTCATTCCACACCCATGCGTTATTCATTATTCATCTCCTTCCTTCTTGCAGCACAGTTTATTGACTGCCCCAAAACTATACTCATCCTTTACTCACTTACTGTACTACATTATAAAAAGGGATTCTATGTTGGAACCCAAAGCTGGTGCCCATAATGTGAAACATATTCAAACAATAAGAAATAGTTATTAAATGGAGGTGCATATTTAGTTTTAAACTACTTATTGGGATGTGAAGCTGAGTCCCCAGACTTAAGCAGGGTCATCTGAGGGAAAGGCTGAGAAACCTGGTATAGAGCTTTTTTTTTTTGCTGTGTAATCTCATGAGGAAAAATACAGCAAGCCGCTCCTGTTAGTATGCATAAACAAGATGTGCAGATAAAATCAGCTTCCTGGTAAAATAACGCATACTAGTATCATTTACTGTAAACCATATTGAAATAAGCGCACTGTTTTCCCCATAGATTAATAATGTGTCATTTTTCTATCTGCCTACATCACCTTTCCAACCAGTCACTTTGTCAGCAGAGATAAGCAAATATGAGACTGCATCATGTGCTATCAAGATCAAGCGCCACCCGGTTGCCGTTACACACAACATTCCTTAGCCGTTTAATGAATCTGGGTATAAGGATGAAATATGTTACACAGGAATACTACCTGTTCTCTATTAGTTTCTTTAAATTCTCCCTATAGTTCTGTGAGATAACCCTCTGGACCTAGATCTAACAGTATCATGGAGGGTTGCTCACACTGTCTGGCTGGATCTCTGTTAAAAGGGACATTACACTCCCCCCCCCCTTTGTGTTAAGTGAGAAAAATATCTATTTACTGGTATGTTGATTAGATCGATTATAAAAGGTATCTGACTTGTGTCAGAGTATTTGTAGTTATTGATTAGAGAAAAAAGAAATCCCTTCCTTATCAATTAAAGCGTGTTTTAAGACCACTGGAACGACTTATTTACAAAAAACTGGATGATATATACCACTTATTAATAATGAAAAACTGTATTATATTTGAAAAATCAAAAGGTTGCCTCCATGAACAATAATCCTGTGTGTTTCTAAGGTGCTAGGGCAATAAGTTCATTATCTTCCTCGCCTGAGGCTAAAAAGTAAAAATTGTTCAGCTACTGTTTAAAGTGAGTGATAAATTGATAGATAATCAATGAAGTTAAATTATGGGGTTATAAAACCTTCACAATTCATTACCACCGCTATATACAACTTAAAGTTTTTGCGGGGTTAGGGATGCACGGAACCCTCTATTTTGGATTCGAATCCTTCATGAAAGGTTCGGCCAAATACCGAACCGAAAAAGGGGAACCCATTTTTTTACTGCCTTGTTTTTGGACAAAAAGTCACACAATTTCCATCTCGCCCCTAATTTGCATATACAAATTCGGATTCGGTTCAGCTGAATCTGAATCCTGCTGAAAAAGGCCGAATCCTGGCCCGAATCCCGAACCGAATCCTGGATTCAGTGCATCGCTAGTTAAAATGGTGTAGAATCAATAAATTATAAAGTGAATAAGTGCTAAGATTAGAATTCCCAATTCATTCAGAAAATGTATGTAATTGCTCAGATTTCATCGGTAAGTAGGAAAAGGAAATGATAGAATGTGGAGAAGTCCTGTGGTAACTGTCTTACCTTTTTCTATCTTCGGGACCCCACAAAGATGGAGAAGTCAGAGCTTCTGGGACTGTGGTCTCAAAATAACATTAACTGACTTGTGTAAAGAGCTAACTTTCCTATAAAACCACAAATCCAAGAGCACTTAGTAAGGAAAACAGATTGATAGAGTTTAGAGTCGATTTCTTGAGCAAGAACAAAGAAACTTTTTTTTTTTTTTTAAAAAAAAACACCAAGGTTTCTAGTAAAATGGTATGAGCCGTCAGTATATATATCTGGTGCCGACACGCGCTTCGCAAAAGCTTTTTCATAGGCAATGGGAATAAGCATTTCTCTCCCCCCCCCCCCCCCCCCCCGAAGTTATAATAGTCACATGCCTAGGGCGCAAAGGGGAAGGGATGTCAAGCACGTACTTCTTCTCCCTGGATGCCCTTAGTATCTGAAGAGTTCAACCGCACAGCACTCCTACCTCTCCGTAGTTTACAAGTATCTTCAAAATGCAAAATTGCTTAGAATTTGCTTTCATTATGTAAACAGCCCCTTAAAGGGGGCCTGTCATCCTGACATAAAAATCTGTACAATAAGTCCTTTTTAATTTAAACATCAAATATTGCCTGCCTCTTCTCTATGCCTTAGAACATGTACAGTTTTAGATGTAATGTTAGATGTATCCTAATATGCCCCATGCTATCTGCAGTGGTGCAAAGCACATTTAGTAGGCCCTAAACCATCTTTTTTTGTGTGCCATCTTTGGCATACGCTGCAATGGTTGAAACAGTCACAGAGAAGTTCTATGAAAATTATTGAAAGTAATTTCAAGGTTGTGCTAAACAGGCACAAAAAAGTACTCTGTGGGACTTGTGTACAATACAGCACATGCATTGCTGGGTTGGGTTTTCAACTTAGCGTTAACTTTTAGCATTATATGGACAACAGTATTCTAAGGCAGTTTGCGATCATTCATTTTTTATTTGCTTTTTTTTGTACTGAAGCGTTCAGGCTTAGAATATTATTATTATTATTAATATTAATATAACTGCTGCATCTGGTTGCTAGACCTTAATTACCCTAACAACCAGGAAGTAGTTAGGAAGTCCGAATGCGATATGACTACATATTATGAATAACAAAACTAAAGCCTATATGGCTGCATATTATGAAGAGCAAAACTGAAGTAATGGTTTCTAATGCTGATGTGACTGTCCCACCATCCAGACGGCAGTTTCAGTTGCAGGATGGTGATTGTGTATAACATACTAATTGTTCATCCAAAGGTGAAATTCCCTTATAAGGCTCACAGAATGAGGTCCACAAGCTGTGGTTCCTGCATTGCTCCCTTTATGTCTGTGTTGATAAGGAAATTTCCCTAGAAACATCAGGAGGTAAAGTCATGCATTTCAAGCTGGTTTGTGTGTCCTGTAAGTTCTCTATTTCTGGAACTAGCCGCGTAACAGCATTTTTTTTTATTAAAGAATAGTCTAAATGCGTTTGCCATGTTAGCAGATGTGCAGGCAAAAAACCCTCCATGTGCCTTTTGATTAAATGAACTTTCCATGTCTACGGCAGGTTACATGGCTGCAGACTGAAACTGAGTAGAATCAGATAGTGCTGGCAGCAGGCAAATTGGCCAGTTTGTTTTCTTGTTAAATACAAACTAACTACACTCTACTGTGGCCGGCAGTGATGAACACATCCCTCTTACTCCTCTGTGGGGTGTAGAGTAAAGTGAATCCTTCTGAAATCCTAATGTCTCATGCCATACACACAGCACTGCCTAGATACCAAAAATGAGAGTTTTGATTCTCCCATAAGGCATCGTGGGCGGAGACACAAATCACTCCTTTATGTCCCTTTGGGTGTAGAGTAAAAATACAAAATATATTCAAAAATTACAGAATTAAAAGTTCCAGTGTATCATTTGTTTACTGGCATTTACAGTAAAAGAACAATGTTATTTTGGTGGTTGTGTGCAGCATTTTGTGAGTATGTATATCATGACAAAACGCTGATTTTTTTTTTTTTTTTTTTTACATTTTTGAGAATGCACTTAACAGTGATATCTTATCTGACTTGTCTTTATACACAAATAAGATTGGAAGGGGAATAGTATGGTTGTACCTTGAACATGATCTCTGCATGCCGCATATCATCTTTGTGGAAACAAATGCCTTGTTATATTTTGTGGTATATATGTGTTCTCAGTACTGTGCTCCATGTCTTCTGCAGCATTTGTCATCTACAACTTCCTGAGCCTTTGTTATGAATACCTTGGGGGTGAGAGCAACATCATGACAGAGATCCGTGGGAAGCCTATTGAGTGAGTATTCAGTGTCTTACCTGCTGCTGATCTTTTTCTTCCCGACTTGCTTTATTCAACGCCACAATCAACTGAGAGAGTCTATAGGGGAACACATTGCTTCATTAATCACTATATACACTCTGTAGATTACTGTTTATCTGTGGCATTTTGATTGTCTGGCTTATCTCTTATAAGTGAAGGATCTACATTGACTTCATTTGCTAAATGCAGAGAATGTTTCAATCATATGGATTGTAAATATTTTAGGCTGAGGGCACACAGAGCCTTGGCTCTGCTCAATGTCGGACTGGGGGCCACCAGAAAATCTTAGTTTGAGGGCCCACTTTCCAAACTATTATACCTCCTTTCCTCACTCAATCTCTTTAGTCTCCTAGTCTCTTTTCTCTACATCCTATACTCTGTTCTTCCATTATTAAGCCTCTTTGTTCCCATAAAGAAATAGGGAATAACCACGAAATAGGCCAAATAGTTAGAAGCAAGAGGCCCACTGACACCTGAGTTTTCCTGGTATCCCAGTGGGCCAGTCAGACAGTGGTTCGGCTGCTCTCAGCCTGCGATTTTTATTTTTTCTTTGCAGTAGTGAAATGGATCTGCTCCCTTCCGAGTTTTCATCCTGACCTTTGCTCCATTCCATGTGCCTGCACACACGCAGAAGCTGCTCTTTTCGGTGCAGATGAACGGAGCAGATCCGCTTCTCTCAGCCTGCAACAAAAAAAACACAGGCTGAGAGCAGCGGAGCCAACGATTTGCATATCTTTCTTTTATTCATTAATAGGTGAAATTAGAGTTCCTTCCTTCTGGATATGGATTTGTCTGAAAAATCCACATTTTTTTTTTTTTTTTTTTTTTCGGACAAAAAAAAAATCCCAGCTTTAAGGGGCACTGTTTCTAGTTGTGAAATATTTCCATTTTATTTATAACTACATTCCTGCCTGGATCAATTTATGTTTCCAGGTTCTTCTTTGATCTGTGCTGTGCTGCAACACATGGGGAAGCAAGATCAGAGCGCACTGCCAGGGTTACATTTGTCTAATTAGTACTCAGCAGCATTCCCTTTAATGATATCTTGTTTGCATAAAAATACATATTAAGTGCTCTGTTATAAAGATAGATGAAATCTATAAAGCATGAAGGAACTGCTGCTTTTTGAAAGTAAAGACTGAGAGTTAACCATTTGATTGTTTTCTTACGCAGACACTGTAGGTTTATTTCAATCATATTCCATTTACATTTGCTACTCGGTAGGGCGAAGCACACCCTTTAGGTTTTCCAGTATTCGCTATGGTGACCTATGGCTGATCAGGAGACCATCACCTTTTTAGAATGTAGAACTTTTAAAGGAACAGTAACACCAAAAAAATAAGAGTTTTAAAGAAATTAAAATATCATGTACTGTTGTTTATATAAACAAGCTGCTGTGTAGCAATGGTGGAAATTGAAAAAAGACTATATGGCACAGGTTAAATAATGGATAACGGATAACACCATTATGTTCTACAGAGCTTATCTGCTGTGTAACCTGAACCTTTTCTTCTTTGAATTGCTGCCGCCATCACTACAGCAGCTTATTTATATAAACAATAGTAGTGTTTCTGAAAGCCTAGAGTCTTGCGCGGGTCCATTTTTTGGAACCTACAATTTCGCAACCCGGACCCGCATTCTTACCCGTTTGGACCAGCTACCCGACCCACAAGTACCTTATCCACAACCCGGACCCACGGACCGCTGACCATCAAGAATCAGAAAGTGCTGTCATTGCAAACCTGAAGTGACATAATCGGAAGTAGAAATGATCAGAAAAAAGGAGTAAAAATCGATATTGAGAAGGCCTGCAGCCGCGGGTTTTTGCGGGTTACCCGTGTGTACCTGACCCTCTGCAGGACTCTATCTGAACCAAACACACCAGTTTTACCAGTGCAGGGCAACACTGCATTATATTTTTATTACTTTAAAATAGGGATGCACCGAATCCAGGATTCGGTTCGGGATTCGGCCAGGATTCGGCCTCATGATACTTCTTGACCTTCCTACACTATTCAAGTGATTTTTAACTCTTGCTTGAAAAATATGTAAACCATTAAAAAAAAGAGAATTTATAATATTATAATATTGCCCAGGGTGCTTTTATAAGCACTTTTGAAATGTACATATTTTTTCCAGTTTCAAAGCTATTAAGTTATTTATTTACTAATATAATGTATTTTTTCACTGTCCCCTTTGAAACTGTTAGGAAAATATTTCAAAAGGACCTGTTTCATCTTGCTCTGCTCTGAAAAGAGATAGGAAAGGCCATCTGAGATTTCTGATTTCTTTCCTGAGCTGAACTACAGGAATAGTTATAGGTATATCTCTCCAACTGTGCAGTCAGAGGAACTGACAAGAAGGTGCCACTTCTACAAATGTCTAAAAATAATAAAACCGTTTAATAGCTTTGAAACAGAAAAACATTTAAATTGCAAAAATGCTTTGGGTACGGCCACAAGGGGCTGATTCTCAGCCTACACTCAAGTATAAGTGTTGGAACCAAAATCCACTCCAAGCCAGATGCAGTGGCTCACGGTTCAGACACAACAAAGTTAATCGGAGCATAGGGGCTGATTTTTTGCCTGCGTATATCCACAGTCCAATAATCAGTCCTGTGTGGTTGGACACTTAAGGTCCCCATAGATGCAAAGATTTTAATTTGGTAGCGGTCGATTTCAGTGCAATCCAACTAATCTGTCAAATTATCGTGAGGTTAGTGGGAATCTAACGATCGCGCATTTTACGATTTTTCATATTGGCTCCAGGGCAATCTATCTATATTTGCAGGGCCAAGCAGGCAGCTACCCTCCGTTTTCCTGCAATATCGCAGCTTTAGAAATGTACCTAGAGCAATTTTACATAATTTTATTAATAAAGGTTTTAGGCTACACCTGAATTCAAGATGATAAACAAATTATGTGTGGTTTAGTATCACTTAATGGATCTGTGGCTGGAATATATTCTCTTATATAACTTTAAAAAAAATCTCTTACAAATAAAATAAATATATTTTTAATACTAATAAACTTAACATTTGACATAGTTCGGATACAAACACCTTTATTACTGTATACGTCACATTATATGCCTTGTTTGGTTTTGTAATTTTAGGTCCAGCTGTATGTATGGTACGTGCTGCCTCTGGGGAAAGACTTATTCTATTGGCTTTCTGCGTTTCTGTAAACAGGTAAGCTCATTGATCAAGTCCCTAACATTAAATGGCCACTGCGTTGTTTCCTTTTCTCTTTTGTGTTTATCTCATAGCAAGTAAAAGAGTTGATTTTATATTATTCTTTTGCTTCATCCTAGCTTTTGTGATAGTTTTACGGACTCCTGTTGTAGGAGGCGTCTTGGCTAAACTACCATTGTCTCAAGTTGGCCAAGTACAGCCTTCTTTATGCCCTCCTATTGTGTTATAATGCTACTCTGAGGTTGTGGCAAGCACGATGGGGTCATATAAATTCTATATTCCATAGCAGGCAATGTAAACAAGCTTTCCCCCTTGTAGGTGGCTTGAGGTCTTCCCCCCCCCCCATCCGAGAAGCAGTACATCTGATTATGACACATTCTTTGTTTTGTGCTCTGACAGGCTACTCTGCAGTTCTGTGTAGTGAAACCATTAATGGCAGCTGTAACAGTGATTCTCCAGGCCTTTGGGAAGTACAGGGATGGTGATTTTAAGTAAGTTACTTGTTTGCCTTACTGTTGCATGTAATGCCATAATATCAAATGGAGAAGAAAGTGCTGCTTGTACTGGTATAAAGGTGCAGCTGTTTGTATTTAAAAGGTTATTACCTTTTAGTATGTTGCTTACATATTTACCCATACAGATACTGGACCTGTTGTCCAGAATGCTCAGGACCTATGGTTTTCCAGATAATGGATCTTTCCGTAATTTGGATCTTAATACCTTCAGTCTACTAGAAAATCATGTAAACATTAAATAAACCCAATGGGCTGGTTTTGCTTCCAATAAGGATTAACTATATATTTGTTTGGATCAAGTACAAGGCACTGTTCTATTGCTACAAAAAAAATAATAATTTCTAAACACTTGGTTTATTTTATTATAATGGAGCCTATGGTAGAAGGCCTTTCCGTATTTTGGAACTTTCTGGATAACGGGTATCCTGATAACGGATCCCATACCTGTATAAGCTTAAACCGTGATTTGCAGGAAGCTACTATATGTATGTATATGTATATTCCTTTGGAACTCTCCCTGGAGCCACAGTAGAGGTGTGACTACCCCCAGCAGCTATGTGCTTCTGTTGCATTCTCCAAATACCACACCAAGTGTCCTTTGTTTGTTTTTATATAACGTTTCTGTATAAGCGGAGTTTTCCTCAGAAAAAGATTATACCAGTCAACTATAAATATTGGACTGTACCTCTGTGTTGTCAGCGAGCATACGGTACTATGACTCTGGACTCATTCCTGTAAGCGAGATTCATGTTGGACTTTATATTTTCAGTGTGGCAAGTGGTTACCTCTACGTGGCCATTATCTACAACATCTCAGTCAGCCTGGCGCTCTACGCTCTCTTTCTCTTCTACTTTGCCACAAGGGAGCTGCTCAGCCCATACAGCCCTGTTCTTAAGTTCTTTATGGTGAAATCAGTCATCTTTCTCTCCTTCTGGCAAGGTAAGTGGCACAGAGACCCACAAAAGACCTTCTTTTATTGCATCTTGGCCTGATCTTCAGCAAGCAGTATAATAATATTATACTGATATAATACACAAAAGCCATGAATATCCTGTAAATTATATCCTTATAAACGGTGAGTTCTGATGTCATCAGTTATAAACGGTGAGTTCTGATGTCAATTCTGTCACATGACTCACTGAAATTTGTGTATTATAATAAATAAAGTACCCCCAGTTGCAAAATATGAGGATATTAGAAGTTACCTCGGAGTTCCATGACCTGTATAAAAACACTCGGCCTTCGGCCTCGTGTTTTTATATGGTCATGAAACTCCTCGGTAACTTATAATATCCTTATATTTTACAAGAGGGGGTACTTTATTCACTATATATTTCTGAGATACTCTCTGTTCATTAGTTATTGCGGTGCTTTTACTAAAAAAACAGACTTGATTGGTTTAACAATAGCAAAAGCTTAGCCAAATAATATACGTCATACATTTGTTCCTTAACGGTGAAAAACAGTGCAAATAATTTATTCCTGCACCATAAAGGCCCTAGAAATGCCAAATACTTGCTGCTAGTCCAAATAGGGACAACAAAATAACCAATTACAGCCCTTATTAGGCACCCCTAAGAACTTTCTTCAAGCTTGTGTTGCTCCCAAACTTTTTAAAATAAAATGTGGCTCATGGGTGAAAAAGGTTGGGTACCTACATTCTATTTGTTACTGTATATTTGCTTGTAGCTGGGGAAATGCTGGGGAGTCTCCCTATGGAGCCTTTAAGGGCTGTTGCACACTATTGCCCTAGTGTCCATAAAAACCAAATGAGACATTGCAGAATTAGTATAGGCTTCAGGTAAACTTGCAAAATAGGCCACTTACCCCTTATTATTGCTTGTTGGTCACTGAAGATGCTGTACATTAGTGTATAAAAATGTATATGTTCCATGTATAGTTTTTTGTAGGTAATCACACAGTAGTGCCATGAGACCTAGGATTGCCATAAAATATAATGGGTAAAAAGCTTCCATGCATGTGAATATAATGGCATCAGTTGGACAAGCCATAATGAATATTGCTGTATTTGCTTTTCTCCTCTACTTTAGGAATGCTGCTAGCCATAATGGAGAAGTGTGGAGCCATCCCCAAAATCGACTCTGCAGAAGTGTCAGTGGGAGAGGGAACAGTGGCTGCTGGATACCAGAACTTCATCATCTGCGTGGAAATGTTTTTTGCTGCTATTGCTTTACGCTACGCTTTTACTTACAAGGTTTACTTGGACAAGCGTCTGGATGCCCAGGGTAGGTATAGTGCTCTCAACTGTGTGACTTCACAAGTAGCATCTAGTAAATGTTCAAGTATGCCTCAGAACTCTAGTCTCATATAATAGCCCTTAACCTGCTACCCCTTGCCATGTTAGTTGCTATAAAGGGTTTACTCTAGGATTGCTGTAAAATGTTTACTGCTGAATTGTGGCCATTGTAGGGGAAATGCTTATGCCATCCACTTTTTATGGTATCTCTTGTTAAAGGCATGTGTAGCCTTAAGGGGTGCTCCTGCTGCTTCTAACCATGATCCCATTGAAAAAATTCCAAATCAAGGGAATGATTTACCCATCTTTGGTGAAATCTAAAAGAGGCCATAACCATATAAATGCTCAATGCCTCAGGGCAAGAGCTTTTATAAAGGCCGTGGAACAATTTAGTGCCTTCCAATAAATATACAGTTGTGCTCATAAGTTTACATACCCTGGCAGAATTCATGATTTCTTAACAAATTTTCAGAGAATATGAATGATAACACAAAAACTTTTCTTTCACTCATGGTTAGTGGTTGGCTGAAGTCATTTATTGTCAAACAACTGTGTTTACTCTTTTTAATTCATAATCACTACACAAACTACCCAAATGTCCCTGATCAAAAGTTTACATACCCTGGTGATTTGGCCTGAAAACATGCACACAACTTGTCACAAAAGAGTTTGAATGGCTATTAAAGGTAACCGTCTTCGCCGGTGATCTGTTTGCTTGTAATTAGTGGGTGTGTATAAAAGGTCATCTTTCATCCAGTGCTGCACTGATGTTTTTTGTATTCTAATTCATGGGGAAAGCAAAAGAATTGTTAAAGGATCTGCGGTGAAAGGGATATAAGAAAATATCAAGGAATTGAGAATGTCAATCAGCATTGTTCAAACTCTAATTAAGAAGTGGAAAATTAGGGGTTCTGTTGAAACCAAACCACAGTCAGGTAGACCAACTAAAATTTCAGCCACAACTGCCAGAAAAATTGCTCGGAATGCAAGGAAAAACTCACAAATAACTTCAGGTAAAATACAAAAAATACTGGAGGAAAATTTGCACTCATCAGCCCAGAAGCTGCGCATGGGACGTACTTGGACATTCCAACATGACAATGATCCAAACACAAGGCCAAGTCGACAGCAAAATAAAGTGAAGGTTCTGGAGTGGCCATCTCAGTCTCCTGACCTCAATATCATTGAGCCACTCTGGAGAGACTTCAAACGTGCAGTTCGTGCAAGACAGCCCAAGAATTTACGGGAACTGGAGGCTTTTTGCCAGGAAGAATGGGCAGCTTTACTGTCGGAGAAGATAAAGAGCCTCATCCACAATTACCACAAAAGACTTCAAGCTGTTATTGAAGTTAAAGGGGGCGATCAGGGTCATTTGGGTAGTTTTGTAGTGATTATAATTTAAAAAGAGTAAACACAGTTGTTAGACAATAAATCACTTCAGTCAACCACTAACCATGAGTGAAAGAAAAGTTTTTGTGCTATCATTCATAGTCTCTGAAAAATGGTTACGAAATCCTAAATTCTGCCAGGGTATGTAAACTTATGAGCACAACTGTAGAAATGCAGTAAGGTTAAGTATCTGTACATGAATACCAATGCTGTAGATTTCCCTAATTCTACTTTCTTTAGACATTTATGTCCGATTCAGGCAGTCCACATTCTTTCAAGTGTTGTAACATTACTGACACCTAGTGGGAGACTGAAAGCTTGTCATTATTTTCCTCTATTTGAATATAAGGTTTACATAGAAAAAGAAACACCGGAAATGAATCATTATTCACTTCAGTCTCTGACCAAATTAAGCTTGCACTGTCATGCACATACACACAAGTACCTTAGAGGGAATTTCACTAGAAGGTCATTATCCTACCAGCAGGTTATTGAACTGTGGGAGATTTATGCAAACACACCATGTGACAAATGACTGGTTGCTATCAGACTGGCTGCACTACTATTGCTTCATATAGCCCTTATGCTTATCTCCGGCATATTGGGAATATGTTATGAATTCACCTTTTCAAACACCCTGTGAAATTAAGTCTTATTGCATATTGATTATATAAGGCTGAATTTGGTTTACATAGCATATTGTTTAAAGAGCAACAACAGCCCACACTAAACACTTGCATTATATGATGTACCATGGATAAACAGGCTGTATGTAACACTAAATACACTATTTTTTTTTTTATTTTTTTTAAAAACACATTTTTAGCTTTTCCCCAATTGAGAACAACTGACTTTTGAGAGCATAGCTATTTTTTGAGGTATGCTAAACTAGAGTATTTATTGCCATTGCAACTAAGAGGTAAAAACATAAGTTCAATTCTCCTTCCAAATACTCCTATGGGGGCAGCCTATGCAAAACAAGATGAAAATATGGTTTTATAAACTCTTCATCCCTCTGCCAAATGCAAAACAATATGCTTGTCTGTACTTATGTCACATTCTAAACAACCTATTGAATTTCTTTATTGTTTTGACCTATTGCCTTCATGTCTACACCTCTGCGTGACCCAACCATAGCAGAGCACTGACTCCAGGATACGTAATTGCTTTCTTACCCTGCTCACATTCCCACTTGTAATAGTCCATGGATAAAATAAGCATCTCAAATGTCTTTATGCTTCATTCCCTCCTCAAATTTTCTGCAGTCAACACTGGTCCTGGTTGCAGGTTAAAATATATTTGATGAAATGACAATGCTACTAAACGGCACTGCTGAACCGATGCCAAAAACAAAGATACAAAACAGATTTATGCTGAAACACAGAAAAGCCACCCCTAGTCCTAAAACCCGTAGCAGTCAATGAAACCTTTCTTCTCATGATTCAAAGTTGATTTGGTTTTTTTTGTGTGTCATAATTGTAGGGCAAGATGTGGCTTTGTTTAAGTGAATGTTTTACAGACAGGTGCACACTTTGGTGCCTTCCATCCCTTGTGTTTCAACACTGGGCATGATCCCTTTAGGTCCCTCTATTCGAGCTCCAAGAATATCCATTATATTCAACCCCAAATTGTATCCCAACTGAGCTCCCCTTGAGGGGGCCAACCCCACAATTTGGTAATCAAAAAGTCCGGTTGTTGTTAAAGGACAAGGAAAGTTAACTAAAGAAGTAGCTAGAAATGCTGTACATTATGTTTTGAGCTTCTGTACCAGTCTAAAGCAACCATAGCCCTTTAGCAGTAAAGATCTGTGTCTCAAAGATGCCCCAGTAGCTCCCCATCATCTTTTCTGCTGATTCACTGCACATGCTCTGTGCTGCTGTCACTTATAAATGTCACACTATAAGTCTGATTAGTAATTAATATGGATTATTACTAAATGGCGGCACAGAAACCAGTGCAATTAGTATAAGAATTTAATACTCCTCATAGTCCTGTAGCATCATCTTATATTACAGGCCAACCTCATTTTCTGCTTGATAATTAGTGACGAGCCCTAAGTTTAGCTTCTCAACAGCTGCTCAGAGCCCACTGAGCATGTGAGTGTCACAGACACTTTCCAAGATGATGACCCCCTTTGACAAGTTTAAGGTCCTGGATCATTGCTGCTATTGACAAGCTGAAACTTTAGGCTGGTGCAATAAGTGCAGTATGTAAAACATGGCATTTTTAGCCACATTCAATTTTAGGGTTTAGTTCATCAATCATGTTCTACCCATTATGTAGTGCACTTTTTTCCAAGTGAGATATAACCAGACAAGTCCAAGGAACCTGGTCCGGGACGTGTAAGCATTTACTTTTTTTAAACACACCTAATGTTTATGAAAGTCCATCATTTCTACATTTGTGGTTCAGCTGTTCTAGTAAAGGACACTGAATAGTCATGAATCACTTATAGTAAATACAAGTGGCTTCTGCACCAGCTAGGATCTTATCTAGTAGCTCTGGGGAGGAAACAGGCAACAATACAAACAGATTTGCCTTATAGTATTAATGATCTCACTGGCAGCTTAAAGGGAAACTGTCATGGGAAATAGTGCTGCTCCAGCAAAATTCTGCACTGAAATCCATTTCTCAAGATTGTCTTTATATTCAGTTTTGAAATCTGACATGGGGCTAGACATATTGTCAATTTCCCAGCTGCCCCAAGTCATGTGACTTGTGCTCTGATAAACTTCAATCACTCTTTACTGCTGTACTGCAAGTTGGAGTGATATCACCCCCTCCCCCCCAGTAGCCAAACAAAAGAACAATGGGAAGGTAACCAGATAACCGCTCCCTAACACAAGATAACAGCTGCCTGGTAGATCTAAGAACAACACTCAATAGTAAAAACCCATGTCTCACTGAGACACATTCAGTTACATTGAGAAGGAAAAACAGCAACCTGCCAGAAGCATTTCTCTCCTAAAGTGCAGGCACAAGTCACATGACTGGGGGCAGCTGGGAAATTGACAAAATGTCTAGCCCCATGACAGATTTCAAAATTGAATATAAAAAAATCTGTTTGCTCTTTTGAGAAATGGATTTCAGTGCACAATTCTGCTGGAGTAGCACTATTAACTGATGCGTTTTGAAAAAAACATGTTTTCCGATGACAGGATCCCTTTAACCAATACATAGCAGCACACACCAATACACACAGTGGAAGAAGTTACAAAATATAATTTGGGAATGGCGGCCCTCAGCCTTGGGACTCCCATTACTAGAGCTGGGAGACTGAGTTAATGCTCAGCAGGCAAGTAATGGAGTGCTGTGCAGATCTGGGTATGACTATTTATGGGTGCTTTCCTGTTTGCAGTCTGACAGTGTGCTGATAGGGATGGCCCGGTGCTGACTCATGACAAGGAAGGCATCTCATGGGTGGGGGGGGGATCATGTGAATTTTGTTTCCATGCATGACTGCTCAGCTTGTGATCCTCAGATGATGAGCGAGAAATTATCCCTGTTACATGCCACTGTGTAATCTTTCTGTTTCTTTACCTGTCCTTTCTTTCTTTTTCCCCCCCTTTTCTTGCTTTTGCCCTGGTTCTGCTTCCGAAGCTGTTCCAACCTATGGCCAATATGGTAGGTATTGCTCTGTCTCTGCTTATGCTTTTCAGCTAATGTTATCTGCAGCTGCACAAGCTACTCTGCTTTCTTTTACTGTATGCTGGTAGGTAAGTCACTGTGCCGCCATTTTATGCACAAGAACACACACAAGCAGGGATTTTACCTACAAAACCCCCTTGTGTTGTTGCAGTAATGCTATATTTTAGAAATGTTTAATATGCCACAACCAAAACTATGTATGACTCCAAATGATAATCATTGCTAGGATTACTGCCACTGACAAACAAAAGATGACCTAACAAGATCCAAGATGGTGAGCTCCTGTAAACATAAAAGGCTTGGATCATTGTACTGCTGTACTTCTAGGCTGGTACCTAACGTTTAGTATAAAGAATACAGCATTTATAGCCATATGCATTTTAGGCTTTATTCCTCTTTTAAACAAACACCGAGATTCCCCTTTCACATATAAGTATGGACAGCCTGCAGGCCTTCAGTTGATATAAATTGCAACTCCTAGCTAAAGGCTATTGGTTGGTTCTAGGAGAGGGAGTTCAGCAGTATCAGGAAGGTTCCAGACTGTGACGCTGGCAGGGCGTGTTTGGATTTTGGTTGCATATTTGGCCTGCAGACTTGACAGTATTTGTATTGTTTAAACGTTCCCACGTAAAAGTAAAAATAGAAACGGCACGGACTACATTTTCCATGACCGCAAAATCACGAGAGTTCAAGATGCTGCAAATAACATCGCAGCCTCCTACTATTTTCAGTATCTCTGCTTCAAATAGATCCGTCCCTATATCCCTGATCGGCTGTGTGTCCGATAGGAAAGAGCTTTACACCATAGTCACTCTCTTCCTAATGCTGGAAATGATTTTCTTGGGTTTAAAATGTACATCAATAAAGTATTATGAGAAGCTTTTATTGTTTCCCCTTTTAGTGGGACATTACACTGACCAGCTATTCGTTTATAAAACAAATGTGTATGTGTATATATGTAATGTGTCCTTTCGGGTGATACCTACAGAGATTGGTAAAACTGAGCCTTGCTTTAGTTAAAGGGGTGATTCCCCTTTAAATGTAGGTTTTTAGTATGATGTAGAGTAGACATTCATATTCAAAGACTATTTGCAATCAGTTTTCATTATTTTTATTCAATGGGTTTTGAATTATTTAGTTTTATGTTCTTCATCTCACCAGTTTGGAATATTAGCAGCTATCTGGTTGGTAGGGTCCAGTTTACTCTAGAAACCAGGCAAGTGATTTGAATGAGAGACTGGAATGGGAATAGGTGAAGGCCTGAATAGAAAGATAAGTAGTTTTTGTGGTCAGTGGCCCCATCTGACAGCTTAAAGGGGTGATTTGCCTTTAAGTTAAATTTTAGTTTGTTATAGAAATGTTCAGTTCAGTTGGTCTTCATTTAATTTTCAGTTTTTCTTTTTTTAATAATTTGCCTTCTTCGGACTCTTTCCAGTTTTCAAATGGGGGTCACACAGGCCCTCCTATTCATATTCCAGTCTCTTGTTTAAATCAATGCATGGTTGCTAGGTTACTTTTAGACCCTAGCAACCATATTGCTGAAATTGCAAACTGGAGAGCTGCTAAAAGCTAAATTACTAAAAAAAAACTACAAATAAATTAAAACCGATTGCAAATTAGCTCAGAATATTGCTCTCTACAGTCTACACCATGCTTAAAATAAATTTAGAGGTAAACAACCTCTTTTAAAGAGGCAGGAGAAAAAGACAAATAATAAAAAAAAAACTACAAAATAAAAATTGAAGAATAAGACATTCTAGAACATCCTAAAAGTTAATTTTAAGGCGAACAATCCATTTAAATGTGTTGTTTTGATATAAACGAGCAGTAATGCTAGGAAATGAACAGGCTCTATATCATGTATATATATTATATATGCTATGTTCTTGCTTCAGAGACTTGAATATATAATTTGGGCAGTCTTTTATAAGTGAGAAAATTCTGTACAACACCTGTTGTAGACACCAGTATACATAAACAAGAATTTGTATGTAAACCTCCTGTATTTTTGCACAGGCCGCTGTGCCCCAATGAAGAGCATCTCAAGCAGCTTGAAAGAGACCATGAATCCCCATGACATTGTCCAAGATGCCATCCACAACTTCTCTCCAGCATACCAGCAGTACACCCAGCAATCCACTCTAGAACAAGGCACGAGCTGGCGCAATGGACAGATCATCTCTCGATCACAGAGTGTATCAGGGGCTCGGGACACAGAGAAGACTTTGCTTCTGAGTTCTGACGATGAGTTCTGATAGGGAAGATGAGACAGACTGACTCCCAACTGAAAAAAAAAAGAAAAAATAGCCAACCAACCATCTGTAGCAATGAATTGTCGTCCCATTTCCTTTATCCCTCATGGATGGACTTCCAGTTACTGTTAATAACAGAAGTTCTATGAATCGTTGGCTATGTAGCTTGGTTGCAGAGAGGTTCTGTTCTGTGCACTATTTGCTGCACTGTTTTCCCACAGTGGTGAATCTTGCTTCTTATTTATGTTCTTTTAACCTTTTTACCTGCAGTTTTATGCCCCCCCCCCCCAATTTTGAATTTATTCAGTCCAGTAGGATATGCCTGATAAAAGTTTGGTTGTTTGTATGATAGAGCGAAGCATCTCTCTCTCTTATGTTCTGTCAGGCCAACACGAATGTGGGCTTGTATTAGAACAGGCCAAACCAAACTTGGGCTAATATTAGAATAGAGACTTGAATGCTCTATGTAGGTGTTGTGACTATGTCATAACTATTTATATAGTCTGAACACAGACTGTACATTAATATGGTCAGAAAAATGGCGAGACTGCAACAATTAGATTGTTTGCTTCATGAGATATGTATGCTGAGTAATGTGTTCTGTGTTGTGCCCTGCAGTTAGAAGAAGAAGATGGACCTCACAGAATTTGCAAGGTCAGAGTGTTTTATGGTTCAGGACCATTTTTTGCCAGTAATTCATTACTTCTCCCTCTAACAGTGAAAGGGATCATGGGAAATAATGTTTGGCGTCTTAAAGCCAGTGTAACTATAGGTCTGGTATCCTCGATTACTGGTCTGTGCAGTCTTTTTAGAAAGACGTTTGCAGTCATTGCTTGTTCTTGGGGACACACCAAACCAGCTGCCACCAGAAAACAATGATAACTTAAAGGAGCACTAAAGCACACACAAAAGGTTGTATTTCCAGAGAGCCTTCCTCTCCCAAATCTGCATTATTTTCTTTACCTGCTGCTAAAATGCAGAGTAACGTAGCAATGTTGAGGGGCACCTTTCATGGGAAAAGTCAGCAGCATAAGGTGCCCTTGAACCCCACACGCTACTAAACAGGTAAATATTGTAAAAAAGCAGATTTGGAGGGGCAAACTGGTGCAGTTCGGGTGAGGGGAGGACGGGCTCTCTGGAAATATTACGTTTTATTTGAGGCTTTCTTTTTCCTTTAAGGGCATAATAAACCATATATTGTACCCCGTCTTCTGCTGCACTTACCAACAATGCTGGAAACAGGATGGACATGTTGAAGATCACTGGCTCGATGACATTGATCCTGCTGTTTTCTTTTCACTCTAAAGTTTGAAATCAATGACCCTAGTTACAACTATTTGTGTTCCAGAGCCTCTCGCGCTGTTCTCTGTTTTGTTATTTGGCAACAGTACCACCATCAAACTAAATTTTGCACTTGAGCGTGCCTACCCTTAAATATGATACAAATACCAACTGCTTTAGTATATTTGCTTCCCGATTTGTTCTCAGGGAATATCGTTTTGTGCGTAACTTGCTTATACCATACATAGCCCTAAGAATTGATTATTGCAGGATTTCGGCATACATTGCTCTAAATTCATGTGCCTTGCACTGTCATTAGGACTGTGTGCGTTGCTTTCAGAAGATCCTATGCTTAGCATGGTGCTTTTTAGCCCACTCTTTGATTTCCTGCTTACATTACCACTCTGTTTAGAAGGAACGAAAAATATGTCCCCACCCTTAGGTCTTGAGCAGGTGATGGAGAGATTTGTACTGTTCATGGCTGAAAGGAATTGGCGTACATAAGGCACGAGTCAGTGGTTCATCACTGCCCATGGTGCAGGAGTTCAACAGTCTTCCTAACTCTCTCCCTTTTTACTGTTTGAGACAAAATTGTGTATTTATTCTAAAAATGTGTATAGAGATAATACCATATTATCCTGCTTCACTCCCACCTCTAATTAAAGGGACAGTATGCACCCCTTTTTAACGTGAGCTCAATAATAGGGCTTGAGCTGAAAGTACTTTTTGCCTATTGCTGTAATTAAGAAATATCTGATTTTTGCAATTTTTTTTACACTAAATTTGAAAATGAAACCAGTTGCACTTTAGCACTTCCTGTTTCTGCTGAGCAGAGGAGACTATAATAATTAGCGTCAGGCCACACGAGCAGATTCGGGGAAATTAGTCGCCCCAGCAAGAAATCTCCTCTTCTTCTGAGCGACAATCTCCCCGAACTGCTCTCCTCCGGCTAAATTGAAAATCGCCTGGGGGAAGGCACACGCGGTGCTTCGTTTTCCGAAGCCGCCAGAAGTTTCCTTGTGCAACAATCTCCCGGAACTGCCTTCCGTCTGCTTGAATGAAGAATCGACTGCGCTAATGCACTGGCAGCCCTTCGATTTCCAAAGTCGCCCGAAGTTTCCTGCAAATCAAAGTTTCCTGGAAATCGAAGCGCCGTGAGTGCATTAGCGCAGGCGATTCTTCATTCAAGCAGACGGAAGGCAGTTCGGGGAGATTGTTGCCCCGCAGAAGAGGCGATTAGTCGCCAGGCGACGACATCTCCCCGTCTGCCCCAACCCTAAGGAAGGGAAGAGTTTGTTCAATGGGAGATAAGGAGCTCTGAACAAGTTTATAAAGGGAGGGGGGAAGTTCAGTAAAAACACTAATTTCATTTTTTGTCATGGCAAGCAAATATTTTAATTAAAGAGAACCGATATTCAACACAGGTCCTGTTTGTTGTGCTCATTTGTAGCAAAAAGTTTTTTTTTTTAGGTGTATTCTGTCCCTTTAACACTTTACATGCCAGAAATGGCTGCAAAACGCTTCAGGGCAATGAGCTGTTGGTCTTTCATTTCACGGGAGGGGTACAATAAAGTGGGTTTATTTTTATGAATATCTGTAGATAAAAAATGTTCCCCTGAAGGTTCATTCTAGTAAATGGCAGAAACACATAGCCCATTCCAATGAGTGGGTATCCAAGCCCACAGAGGCATTTAAGCTTCTGCCATTTTGTTGCAAGAAGAGATTAAATTGCATTGTGTTGCCAGCCCCCCAGGGTTGGGAGAAGTCAGCACCTCAGGAGTTGTATCTCTATTGTAAAGGCTAATCCACTTTTTTTTTTTTTTTTTTGTTATAACCTAGGAGAACTGGAAACATGTAAGAAATAGGGTCTTCTTGTGACCCGGCTTAGGTGCAATATACGATGAGAATATGGGTGGGAAGATGTTGGACATTGTGTTGGAATTATTATTATTTTTTTTGTCTTTCCTGAAAAAAAATATATTCTATTAGTGGAACAACTGTTGTCGTCTTACATTCTTTAAATTACAAAGCACACCCTCAGACACTTGGGTATATTTATCAGAGGTGAAGGTGTGCGGAATATATCTGTGGAATCTTGTCACTATTGTTTGATAAATATGTACCTTGACTTTCATTATAGAACAGTTTCGCTGAATGGGGTGAATGCAGGCTTCTCATAACTGCAGATTATTAGACCGCAAATTGGATTTTCCTACAAAGATCTATTTTTTGTTCCCCTATATTTAAGTAGGTTTATCCCCTGGTCATATTCATTTCACAGTGATCAGAAATGTGCACAGGGGCTGTTATCGCTTACTCAGCTACTTTGGCGAGGATCACATCGGCAACTAGATTACCCAGCATGGACGTGTCTGATGTGGCTAGCTTATCTTGTGTACCTTGCTCTGGTTAGGAGCTACTTAAAGCAACACTAAAGGCTTCATTAGTGCAAAGTACATAAAATATGTGCTAAGCAGGCTTACACTCCTTGGAGAATCTGAAATATTCTACTTCCTGGTTTGTCCAAGCAGAATAAAAACAAAGCAATCGCTGAGAAAGCCTCTGTATAATGACAAAAGGAAGCAAGGAAGGCTTGTTGAATAAAGTGCCAGTTCTTCATCGGAGTGCCCTCCTTGCCTTTGTATTGGCAGGGATCCTTGTGGAGTGAGTTACTGAATATGGATGAATAGCGGCACAGGGTTTGGCGAGAGTAGCCATTTTTGGAAAGGGTGGAGTCTTGAGCGGTATTTTCTCTCGTCCTGTACAATAAGCTGCTCTTTATCTCAGACGTCTATAAATGAGATTTTTAATATATACCCTTTTCCCCCCTCACATCCCTACAAGAAGCACTTGCTTATGAGATTGCCTCCTCCCTGTAGGTATGAAAAAAAAACACATTGTCCAATAAAAAAACAACCCACCCCAATATAACCCGCAACTCTTCTCCCCTACGTCTGTGTTTTTCCTACCTGTGGGTTGTTAACATTATTACTTTTGTTATTTTGGCTACTAAGATAGCTTGGCTGCAGGAGCCACTCTTCGGATTGTGCTTCCTGGGGAGGGATCTGTCCTGTTTGTTGAATGGGTTTACTATGGGGCTGGAAGTGCTTCTTTCTGATAACTGCGCAGATCATGGTTCTCACACCTTGTTCAACCATCCAAGGCCCCCCTTGGCAGCTTCTTGTGCGGGGGCCGGTACTTCATCCGGGTGTCCTTCAACTATGCTTGGAAACTGAGATGGATGTAATGTCTGTCTTAGAGGTATCCTCGGGTGTGATTGACACTCTTCTGCATAGCAGGAAAAGAGTAACAAATCATATATCAGAGAATTTGGTCGAAATTCAGGCATTGGTGTAAATTAAAGAATATTGTTCTGGAATAAGCTTCTATCCCTGTCATTCTAGATTTTCTACAAGAGGGCTTTACTAAGCATCTGGCACCCAAGTGCCTGCTTTGGGGTTTCTTTAGGTATGAAGCTTTGGTGGATGATTTCCTCATAAGGAGATTCATCAAGGCTATCCCCAATCTTAAAGGGATTCTGTCATTGTTTTTATGCTGAAGTTTTTATTTCTGAATTACACTGTTTACACTGGAAATAATTCACTCTACCGTGTAAAATGTCAATCCTAACCCAACAAGTGTATTGTTTTAGTTGTAATATTGGTGTGTAGGCAGCCATCTCAATCTTTTTTGTCTGGCCACTGCTGCACTATGGAACTGCTTTCTGACAGGCTGTTGTTTCTCCTACTCAATGTAACTGAAGTTGCAGTGGGACATGGATTTTTGCTATTGAGTGTTGTTCTTAGATCTGCCAGGGAGCTGTTATCTGGTTACTTTCCCTTGTTCTGCTGATGGGCTGCTGGGGGGGAAAGGGAGTTGGGTGAGTGACTGAAGTTTATCAGAGCACAACTCATATGATTGGGGGCACCTGGGAAACTAACTATGTCTAGCTCCATGTCAGATTTCAAATTAAATGTTAAAAAAAATCAGTTTGCTCTTTTGAAAAACGGATTTTAGTGCAGTAGAATTCTGCTGGAGCAGCACTATTAACTGATATGTTTTGAAAATAAACTTGTTTTCCCTTTAAGCCTAAACTGTGTGCCAAAATGGGACCTTAGTATAGTCTTGAATGCTTTGTGTCAACCTCCATATCATCAGCCTCCTTTTCTATCCATGAAAACGGCTTTTCTAACCGCTATCACTTCAGCCAGAAGAAAATGTTGAGTTACAAATACGGTCATGTAAGAAACCATATTTTCAAGTACTTCCCAATGAACTCAACATTAGACCTAATCCGTCTTTTTCTCTAAAGGTGAATTCTGAGTTTCACAGAGATTTTGAAGTTTCATTGCCTCCTTTCTATCCAAAACCAAAGAATGATAGAGAAAAAGAGTTTCATCTCTTGGATGTGAAACGTCGTCTTCCGATTCATCTGAATGGGGTTAAATTCTTTTCTATTTCAGATCCAGTGTTTATTTACTTTTGTGGTCAGAAAAAAGAAAAAAAACGACCATAGCCCGCTGGATCAAGATGGCGATATCTGAGGCATAAGCTAGTGCTGGTAAAGCTGTACCGGGAGAGCTAAAAGTGAACTGTACAAGGGCAGTGGCAACATCATGGGCAGAGCAGACAGGGGTCTCTGTGGAGCAGATTTGCAGAGCTGCATTGTGGTCAAGATTTTACACATTTGTAAAACATTATAGGTTCTGTTTCTAGAGAAACAACAAGCCTTTGCTCAGTGTCTCCTCAATGCCTCTTTTTCATAGTCCCTCCCTTATCACTGCTTTCTAACTATTATAAGTAAGTGCTGCCTTTGGGACTGAGGGAAAAGGGATTTACATTGAGTATAAATCCTATCTATTTATATAGTTCCATCGTCTCCAACATCGCCTGCAGAGAAAGGCCAAAGACAGTGTTGGCTCAGCTTAGCCTGCTTATTTTTTTCAGGCTGAGAAAAGCAAATCAATTCCGTTCCCTATCTCAATTGATATGGGGCACAGAGTGGATCTACTTCTCTCAGCCTGCAAAAAAATACGCAGGCTTATCTGAGCAGAGCCAACACCCTGTCTGCCCTTGGCCTAAAGGCATACACGTACAAAACATAACTGTTACATATACAGACAAATATTTCACCAGAATAGGTGCACAGTTACAATTGCATAATGTTAGGAAACAAAAGGCTGAGGTCCCACCTCGAAAGAGGAACCAGTATGTGAGCTAGGGTTGCCACCTGGCAAGTATTTTACAGTTGCTTTGTGACTAAGGTTGCCACCTTTTCTAGAAAAAAATACTGGCCTTCCTATGTTTTTATGGTTTTACCCTATACTTAACATTGCAATCATGCAACATTTTTACCGGTCAGGTGGCAACCCTATTCATGACAGTTCTTAATAGGGAAAAACCATAAAAATATAGGATGGCCGGTATTTTTTTTTTTTTTTACAGATAAGGTGGCAACCCTAATGCCTGCTCCCAATGTTATGAATAAAACTGGGAGCAGCCATACTTACATACTTATCTGGAAAGTGTTTTTAAATGAATTTTCTTGTTGACTCTGCATATTATGGCACATAGCAATCCTTACCCCTGTAAATAGGGTTGCCACCTGGCCGTTATTTTACCAGCCTGGCCAGTAAAAATGATGGATGATCCAAACCCAACTCAAAAAAAGTTAAATGTATAGGAAGGCCGGTATTTTTTTTCCAGAAACGGTGGCAACCCTAGCTGTAAAGCTGTACTTTCCTAACAAAGGTCCAAACTGTTGCCTACGTTGCTAGGACCATTTTGTGGCAAGTTTATATTTCAAGCCTGAAAGCTGCAAAACAAAGTGAATTTATTTCCGAGTTAATTGCGAACAGCAAATTGTCTGTACTCCTGTCTACATACTAAAAGGTGATTTATAGTAAATTACCCCTTAAAATATAAAATATATCCTGTTTCTAAACAGCATGAACTATACATCTATTTTCCTTTATCAAGAACCATAAATTACTGTATATTACAGAACATTCCTCCAAATAAATTCATTTTACATGGGCTTTCATGCCACTTGCTTCTGCTGAAGCATTCTTCCTAGGCCTGAGTAAAGTCACGCCATCTAGTGGAAAGAAAATGCATTGGTCTGATGATATCTGATGCTCCTTTGGCCAAGGTAAGCCATGTTATTATTCTTGGTTTATTTAGCACATGTTACACAGCACTTTACACAGATTAAAAGTGGCCAAACATGGGCAGAATGAGTCGGCAGGTTATCGTGGCTCCCACCATGGGCCTACCCAACAAAAATCTGTCCGCATATCCGCCATATATTGATTGGGCCAGGTTTAAAAATAGTGATATGATGTGGTCCTTGCACCAATGGCCTTGGTAGATCCGGTATCAGCCTATCTTCCACCTCAAGGTGGGCATCTCAGGAAAAGATCTACTTGTTAGCTGACTTCCCCAAGGAGCGGATCTTTCAATGTATAGACAAGAGCTTAATCCCTGCCCCAGTGGAGTTTACAATCCAAGTTCCTTATCACTGACACAGTGAAGACCGTTTCATTAGGAACTGATGATCCTGCCTGTAGTTTGTTAGACTGTGGGAGGAAAAGCACATGTGACAACTCATTGGAAGCTTTCCCTTGTTAAATATACAATCTAATATGGTGAAAAAACAAATATTGAGATCATAATGGTCTCATGATTTTATAAAACCTTTGGCCTGTACAGACTTTTACAGATACAAAGGGCTTTCATGTTATGTGCACAATTATCCCCATTTACTGAGGGAAAATGTGCAACTGTAGATGCTTTGGTTAAGTCTCATCTCTGTAACTTGTGTTTCCACCATATGGAGGGTGCTGGGCAGTTACTGTTATGCACAGAGTAATCAAGCTGAACCTATACTTACCAGCTGAATTCATGAATCCTTCATTACACTACATACTGTCAAGCAAGGCCTCAAGTTGATGCTGAACTATAACTCAAGAACTCTCTTAGAAGAGTATCTAGTGCTGAGTCTCTTCAATGAGAATTTTTATTTGTGTATGCTTTCCCAATTCTAGAGCTGGGATTACTGCTTCAAGGTGGCTTTCAACATAGCGAGTGCACCATGCAGTGACACAAGGCTTCCTTCACCCAATCTCCATAATTAGGCCAATGACTGCTTTTTCTAAACCTTGCCTCTATTCTGTAGTTTCCCACGCCATTTTTCCCAGAGCCACCACCATGTTTAGGCTTGCAGTGTTTGCCCTCATGCCCGGCCTGGAGAGGCTGCTGTAACATGCCATGGATAGGCATTCATTATTGGGCCTCTAGAGAGGGTTGTTTGGGCTTCTGAAATGCCAGGGCCTATTTTAAATCTGAGTTCCTATAGGCTCATGTCTCCATAAGGAAGGCATCAGTGCGATAAGTCTTCACCAGAGTGATGGCTGTGATAACAGTGGGTGCTGATCACCGCCCAACTAGAAACCCAACGCATAAAGGCAGTCTCTCATGACATGAACAGGCACAGTGGTTATGGATCTGTGTTTATACATACCCTTGATTTATTTCACATATTTTATTTTTCTGATATGGTAACCAACCTTGCTGCTGATCATGTGATAGAGACACTGAGGGAGCCGGTGCTGATAGAATAGGTAAAGAATTCACATATTGCAGACTAGGGCCATACCCAATTGCATAGTGTTCTTGGTGAGTGCCCTGTACATATAACAAACTGAAGCTGATAAAGGGAATTGGCACTAAAGCAATCATCTTGATTATTTCACAGCACTGAAACCTTTGCTCCGTGGCACTGCCTTTCCTGTAACCAACGTGTGAATGGCTGCCAGGCCGAGCTGGTTTCACTTCTGTCACAGGTGTGTAAGGGGAGAGGAAGCCAGTCACTGTCATACAGCAACTTCACTTGTTAATGTCGCTTTCCATCGGCTCTGGGATTCCATATTTCTCCTCTTGCTTTCAAAAAGAGGAAATAACTCTTACAGTGAAAATGGAAGTGAGACGTTTGTGACCAACTGATGCTACTTTTTCAAGTTATCACGAGTAACAGGGGGAAATTTATTTATGAATGTGCCTTTGGTGGAGGTGGTGGGGGGGGGGGTGATGAGTTCTATGGTTTGGTGATTCTTTTATTTAGTGGCAACATCAGCATGTTGGTTACTTGAATGCAGTCCTACGGTGGACCTATCTGCCATTGTTTTACCTACAGATTCAGTTCAGTATCTTTGTGTGCTATCTGGCTAAATCCAATGTTTCCTCTTTGTCATGTTCTTATGAGCCTGCATACAAAATCCCCTTCACACAATAAATTGTGGGTTTTGTGGCTGTAAAAAATATTTAACGCTTATCCTGACCTGCACACCTATTTGAACACACATTTTTAAAGAACTGTGCACCTGGGACAAAAGAACATACATGGCCAAAAGGAAACTTAAAGTTACATTAGTCAAATCCAAAAATGATGTACAGGGTGCATGCCTAATCCCTCACGCACATGAGGTCCTAGTTGTAAAAAAGCAGGTTGGTAGTAGTAGTGCTCAAACTAAGGATTTATTTCAGGAGGAATCCGCTCTTGGTGGGAGCTGGAAAATGAACTTTAACAATAAATCAAGTACTGCAGGCTGAAAAACTAATGTAACATGCTACTTTTGCCTTATTTATGAAGTGTTACGGAGGTTTACACTTTTCCTACTCACTGCAGTACAAGTCCCAAAAGCAATAAGGAGAGCTCTAACTAGTGCCTATTTCTCTGGGATTCACAGCCCCTCCTTGAGTCACCCCATGTCAGTCATGAGTCTCCACTAGGTGGGGTTATCAGTCTGGTACTTAGTAGGCACACTTGCAATTTTTGCCCTTGGGCCTGTGGATGTCTAGTTCTGATTGGCCCTGCTAAGGAGAGCACGTGTGCCTACACTGAGACAATGTCTGGGACCTTTGGGAAAATCACAGAGTATCTTTACATTTAATGTTGGGGTCTCTGATCTTTGAGAAGAACCTAGGAAGCTATGGGTTGAAGCATGGATATTGCCGCTTAATTTATATTTCTTGAACTATGGTTGACTTTAGGGTCAAGATAGACCTGGTTTGCAGGAGGGCAGAGCAGCTTTTTGTCCTCTCCAGCAGTTCAGGTTCTAGTATGCTACTGTTGTCCCATTGGCTGACTAAATTGGGCTTGCTCCCCTGCAAGTAGACTATTTTCAATATATCAGGGTGTGGTACAATACACTGAGCCCTAAGGAGTTGATGTATAATGTGGTTTCCAAAGGTGATGCCTTCCTTAATAGATGTGTGGAAATCAGGTTGACCCCATCCTGTGAGACTTGAATCCATGGTTATGTTCTGTATTGGCCAGTCATGGCTTCTTCTTTGCATTAAGTGTAGAGCAGAGGTTGTTCCTTATGGTTGGAGATAGTTTGATGGAATGAGACAGTTCCTGTCCTATTGTTTGATGAACTCCCATTAAAAAAATGGCAAAGTATACCGCCCCTATACTTGGCACCTAAGACTGAGGGCTTGTTGTGCAGTCAGTTTTGTATTAAGTTGTATTCCTTTTTGTGAGCACATATAAAAAAAAAATAAAGCCTCTGTCTGAACATTCTAGACTCTAAATTGAAGCTAGTACTCCCTTTCTGTTCATAGGCCAGACATGCTGCTGGATGTTCTGTAAGAATCTGTGTGGCTAGATATGGTACGCCGACAAATGAACTCTCTGGGATCTTAGGGGCCTAAGTATCATGCTGTGTAAACAGTGGAGTGAAGCATTACCGGTGATGTGGCCCAGAGCAACCAATCCGCAACTAGATTTCAACAGTTAGAAAACAAACGCAAAGATATCATTGGTTGCTATGAGCAACATCAGTGGTAATGTTTCACTCCACTTTTTACACCGCATGATAAATAGACCCTTAGGGGCACATTTAGTAAGCTCGAGTGAAGGATTCGAATGAAAAAAACTTTGAATTTCGAAGTATTTTTTTGGGTACTTCGACCATCGAATAGGCTACTACGACCTTCGATGCGAACGATTCGAACTAAAAATTGTTTGACTATTCAATAGTCGAAATACTGTCTCTATAAAAAATACTTCGACTACATACTTAGTTTCGAAGGATTTTATCGTTCGTTCGAATGATTTTTATTCGATTGAAGTATTTGCGCTAAAATACTTCAAATTCGATATTCGAATGATTTTACTTCGAGGGTTTATTAACCCTTGAAATTTGACCCTTGATAAATCTGCCCCTTAGTGTTATGAGCAAGGCACTGAAGACCTTTTTGGGTGCTGTTAGGCCAAATGGCAGGGTCATGGTCTTGCTTTATATAGTGCAAATGTCAGGAAGTGCTGGGAATGGGAATTTATGCAGAAATGCAACCTTTATATCCATCTGGGACGTATATCGAGTTTAGCTCATGTAACTTGATCTTCTAATTTTAACCAGGCATCATTTTTGAATTTGTTTAGTGGGTGGAAGAAGGGCATGTGTAATGGAATTTGGTTCTTTGGTTGTGTCACCAAATGAAAGTTTGGTGTGAGCTTGATTCAGCCCCTGAAATATCATCTGATTTTTCATGTAAGTATACAGAGTACCCAAGGCTTCATTATCTGAAGATGGGAAAATTATTATTTTTTCAAATAAGTACCAGACTTCTTGACTGCTTTATCTAATGTTGTTTGTATGGCAGTTTGAAGCCAAAAAGAGGCTCTCATCCTTGTGTTGGATCAACTTTGGGTTGTGGCTGAGATTCTGCCATATTTACTGATGTTTACAGGCTTTGGGACTTCCCTTCAGCATCCTTATAGACTGTTCTATAGTACAGGTATGGGATCCATTATCCCAAAAAACCCAATATCCAGAAAGCTCTGAATTACAGAAAGGCCGTCTCCCATAGACTCCATTTTATTCAAATAATCCAAATTTTGAAAAATGATTTCCTCTGTGATAATAAAACAGTACCTTGTACTTGATCCAAACTAAGACATAATGAATCTTTGTTGAAAGCAGAACCAGCCCCTTGGGTTTATTTAATGTTTTGATGATTTTCTACTAGACTTAAGTTATGAAGATCCATTATCCGGAAAGCCCCAGGTCCCAAGCATTCTGGATATCAGGTCCTTTATCTGAAGTTCGTGAGCTTGAATTTTGTCTCCTGTATTGTGAAACTTAAATTTGGCAGGGAGCTGGATCTAAGAGTTAGCTTTGTGCTTTGAAGAGGTCTTGAAGGCTTTAGATTTAATTTTGATCTTGAACGTAGTTTATCAATAAGCTGTATATCCTCTGTAAGAAGATTTGAGATCTTGCTGTCTGAGATATAAGCTTGCAAACGAATGGATTTAGAAGCCGAGTACTTCAGATTAGATTTTAATGTTAGCTGGCACTGCTGCAGAGAAAGCCTCGGATGGATGTACTAAAATGGCTGCAGTGACGTCATTGAGTAGTGACCACAAGTGTAGCCAATTCATTGCATGTAGAGTCACATTGTGCAAGGTGATGATACTGTACCAGAACTGACTAGAACAAGTCAGTGCTCACACAAAGAGCTCTTTCAAGGTAGGGATACCCTGGGTTATGCGCAATGTCCCAGGCATGAGATAGAGGGCTCACAGTGAGCAGATGTTTAGTGAGCAATGTAAAGGCTTGTATGGGGAACACCTAAAGGAGTGTGAATGAAACAATGAGCATGTCTAATGCTAGGGCTCAACCTGAGGAAGGAGGTCAGGGAAAAGGAGTGGCTGACCTGTAGAAGCGTGGCATTTTCTGGGCTTGAGCTGGGATGTAGGATTCTTGAGTCTGAAGTCATCTTGGCCCAAGCCAAAGCATGTTGTGATATGGCTCAAAGGAGTTAATATCATTCCAGTGATCATATTGTATGATACTTAATACAAACAGGTAGACATATCAGCTATTTAGTCACCCTAATTTAACTCCTCTAGCCTGGTCACTCCAATTAACAGGACCATCACCCACACTAATTTGCACCCACATCCTTACTTATCTGCTCCACTGAAAAACACAGAAAGTCACCATAAAAACCTCTGAAACAGCCAAGCATGGGGGTATCGGGGGGGGGGGGGAGAAACAAAAATAAAAACCTTTGGAGCAGGCACTCAATGAAGGCAAACTTCCACCAGGCAGATCCATTCAAAGTGAAGAGTTTATGGTGTCCATAGCCTTACGCGTTTCGTGATAAACACTTAACCATAGCATATGAAGGGGGGTGGGAGAGGGGTAGAATTGGAGTAGATTGGAAGCGTCCCCTGAGTGGGACAGGTAGAGCCAAGATGTGCCTGGATCAATTCCAGTCGGGGTTGGCATCTCTGAGTAGGAGAGGAGAAAGTTGCGGCCTTCAACTAATAACTGAAAAAGTAAGTGGAGACATTGTGAAGAGAAAACTGGAAGAAGTTTTAATATGTCCTGTCTCCAGAGAAGCGCTTAAACCCCTCTTATCCAGCACTGAATGTAGGGATGTACATAGAAAGTAAGATGTTATACAAATACCACCATCATTTAGAAAATTGGGGGTCATGCACCAATGTTCAGATAGTTTAGTTAGAAATGATAGATATATATCTATCTATCTATCTATCTATCTATCTATCTATCATCTATCTATCTATCTCAAATAAAAGTAATCCCATCCACCCACAAACCTCATCCTATGACCTGGTAGCAGGAAGGCAGATAAGCTTGTATGACTGGGAGCAGAAGAGATGGTACAGTAGACTGTGAATGTGTCCGTGCATCTGTCAGCATTGGCAGGCAGCGCAGTCCTGATCTCATAGCTTGGCACCAAACACAAGGCATTCAGCATGCGGCTCTGCACTTCCATCACATTCTGCTTTCCAGCCAGCGGATTCATTTAATGTGTCCTTGTCCAGCAGGTGTGGCTCCTTCAGCTGACTGTAAATGATCACATTTCCAGAGCACATTCCATTCATTTAGTTGCACGGGTCCTGTGTGCCAATAACCAGCGATGGTTCCAAATTACTAAACTAAGAAGGCCCCTCACTTTATTATAGGGAAACGGTTGGCTGATGTCATTGTTCCTGTGGTTGGAAAAGGCCTAGTTGGGCGTCTGTGTTATAATGTATACCCTCAAACTTGTAGATGGCGTTCGCACATATTTATAAAGCCACAATATTTCCATATTAACAATCTACTGTATAATATATCCCTGAACAAGCCATTTATTGAGAATTCCATTTATGGCCCTATTAGGTCATGCCCCTAATCACATCATGTCAAGCCCCTGTACTGCTAGGCCACACCCACTCTTGCTTATTATAATGAAGACCATCCTAAACACGTTTGTGATCAGCAACATATTTAAAGTGGACCTGTCACCCAGACACAAAAAGCTGTATAATAAAAGTCCTTTTCAATTAAACATAAAATCCAATTTCTGTTTTTTTATTAAAGCATTCCTAGCTGTTGTAAGCTCATTTAAACATCTCAGCTGTCAATCAAATATTGTCTGCCCCTCCTCTATGCCTTAGGCATAGAGGCGGGGCAGACCATTACTTTCACTTTCCATTCAGCACTTCCTAGATGTCACTGCTCTTCCCACATTCCCCTGTTCTCTTCACCATTTAATTGTGTAGCCAGGGCATGGGAATGGACATCAGGTCCCCCATTCTTGTGCACAAACAAGATTCTGAGATGATACAAGGCTTGCCTTAAAGGAACAGTAACACTAAAAAATGTAAGTGTTTTAAAGTAATGAAAATGTCATGTACTGTTGCCCTGTACTGGTAAAACTGATCTGTTTGCTTCGGAAACACTCCTATAGTTCATATAAACAAGCTGCTGTGGAGCAATGGCAGAAATTGAAAAACGGCTATATGGCACAAGTTAACTAATGGATAACAGATAACACCATTAGACAGACAGAGCTTATCTGCTGTGAAACCTGAGCCCTTTCTCCTTTGAATGGCTGCCCCCATTGCTACACAGCAGCTTATTTATATAAACAATAGTAATATTTCTTAAGCAAACACAGCAGTTTTACCAGTGCAGGGCAACACTGTATTATATTTTCATTACTTTAAAACACTTATTTTTTGACGTTACTGTTCCTTTAATAACAGTGATCACAAAATGGCTCCTGCCTGCTTGCTGTAATTATGAATTCCCAGACTGAAGGAAACGAGATTCAAATAATTTATATAGTTTAATTAAAGTTCATTTTGTTTGACTGATGTGATAAAATAGGATTTGGAATACATTTTTTTTGGGTGACGGGTCCCCTTTAATATGTCGCCGGCCAGCAATATCATGTCAACAATGTAGCTCATACGCTACCGCATTGAAGGTTACGTTATGCGAAAAGCATCCATAACCCAGCAAAATTCCAGCAATAATAATTGGTACGTGGACATAATTGGTACGTGAAAAAATGTTTTATTTGAACAATATATAAAATACACATATAAAGGGACTTTAAAATGTTTCAGAAAAATAAATACAATTCACTATATATATATGTACACACATATATTAGATATGAAAATTGTTCAATACATGTATAAGTACTGTGCACTTGTATTTAAGGACACACAAATACACTACAGCTGAAATGTGCCACAAACCCCTCAGACAGTATCGTGAATTCAGAACAGGAGAAGCAGAAGATTGGCGGACTACAGTAAATGAGAGACATTGGCTGAGCATTTAGCAAATGGGTTTTTCCCCCCAGGTATGTCCCATCTTGATGGTCAGACGTCAAACAGAAACCTACCAGTGCTTTTCTGCTACGGCCGGGAGATGCAGAGATCTGGAGCGGTCAGTAGGGGGCCTACCTTTAATATTCAAATAAAGCTTAAAGGGATACTGTCATGGGAAAATGAATCAGTTAATAGTGCTGCTCCAGCAGAATTCTGCACTGAAATCAGTTTCTCAAAAGAGCAAACAGATTTTTTTTATATTCAATTTTGAAATCTGACATGGGGCTAGACATATTGTCAATTTCCCAGCTGCCCCCAGTCATGTGACTTGTGCTCTGATAAACTTCAATCTCTCTTTACTGCTATACTGCAAGTTGGAGTGATATCACCCCCTCCCTTTTCCCCCCCAGCAGCCAAACAAAAGAACAATGGGAAGGTAATGAGATAGCAGCTCCCTAACACATGATAACCTCTGCCTGGTAGATCTAAAGCTGGCCATAGAGATTTTTAAAAGATCAGATCCTGATCATGAGACCACGATTTTCTCAGAACGATCGTACGAATTTACCATCAACTAAAAAGACCAATTTACCAGGAAAACAAAGGGGAGCTGCCTACTTAGCCCTGCAAACATAGATAGATTGCACTGGGACCCACAAAGATTTTTTGACCTGGCCGATCAATTTCCCGACAGATGTCGGCCGAAAAATCGTAAGATGTACGATCGTTCGAATACCACTAACCACACGATAATTTCGAAGGATTGGTCGGGCTTTCGGCAAGAAGAATCGTCGCGTGTATGGGGAGCTTAAGAACAACACTCAATAGTAAAAACCCATGTCCCACTGAGACACATTCAGTTACATTGAGAAGGAAAAACAGCAGCCTGCCGAAACACATTTCTCTCCTAAAGTGCAGGCACAAGTCACATGACCAGGGGCAGCTGGGAAATTGACAAAATGTCAAGCCCCATGTCACATTTCAGAATTGAATATAAAAAAATCTGTTTGCTCTTTTGAGAAATGGATTTCAGTGCAGAATTCTGCTGGAGTAGCACTATTAACTGATGTGTTTTGGAAAAAACATGTTTTCCGATGACAGGATCCCTTTAACACATCCTCAATGTCCAGCCTCAGCATTTTTTTTTAAGGGGTCCATGCCCCAAAGGGAAGAGAGACTCTTTTGCACATAAATAGAACTGCATCTCTATCAGGAAACCCACTAAGTCCCCTAAAACTTCCTTTCAGCTCTTGGCCAACTGCAGCTCCCAGCATCCTTGGCAGATTAGGGGGGTTGTACTGAAACAACAGTTGATCAGCCCTGTCCTTTGCTGTAGGGATGGATCTATCATGTCTCCAAGTGTTTGAGCTGAATTCAGAACTGTGAAAATGTCTTCACTTGCCACAGTGGTGACCAGTCCTCACTTGTCTAAAATGAGTGTTTTCCTTGTCTATCCTTGTACAAAGGACAAATAAGGCTTAATGCACTGGGGAAACTGTTCCTATCATGTATGAAAGCTAGGTGCTAAAAATTTCATAGAAGTTAGATTTATTCCCCACCTTAAAATGTAGTAGGTCACATAAGGCCACCCTTGCAGGTTTGTAAACATCACTGTGCTCACGAGTGGGAGATGGGCTGAGCTACAGAGTAGAACAAAGGCAGAGAATGGTGAAGAAAAGCCCAATACCAATTGTGGCTTAGGCTCAGTTATGTCCTCCAGACTGTGGTCTCCAGTTAATATTCTTGTATTAGACACCATTATTTCATATTGCCTACACCAAGCATAGAGACGGAAAATATAGCACCTTCTACTACATTTCAAGAGGCCAGATAAAACCCAAATCAAAGCAGTGGAGGTGTATATTATGGAGACGGGTTTCTCAAGGGAAGCCGGACACATTTAAGCTCCAATACAACACAAGGGCTGCAACGAGACAATTTCAGCAACAGCTTCAGATACACAGCAGACTCATAAACATCACTGGAATATGTGGGGGAGTCAAATCAAGGTAATATACTTCTGTGGGAAATACCATTTCTTTTTAATACATTTTGGGGTTGGAGCAAAATCATATCAACTTTTATGTTCTGAAAACCAACAAAACTAAGGGGCAGCTTTACTAACAGGGGAATCCGGAGGAATTCTTAGAAGTTATTACTTTGATCAACTAGTCAATTGAGCAGAATCTCTGTCTGTTCTGAGCAAATGGACTCCATTCGGAGATGGTGGGTGTTAGAGTTCAGCTGCTCTACTGAGATCTAACACCCTGTAGAATCATTAATCCTCCAAAATGATGAGGAGTACTGAATAAATTTTTTTTTTTTTAAAAAAAAAAGCTATTTTCTGTTTTTTAACAAATGGCTACTGCTCAAAAACAGCTTTGTAAATTTTAACCCTTTAATCCCCCCAAGTGTTACAGGTTAGTAAGTCTGCCCCTTGATTCTAAATATAACCAACATCGCAAGGATTTGTGTCAAGAGCAGCCATTTCCACATTTTATTTCCAACAAACGTACATTTACCATATGCATTTCCCACCCTCTTCCCTATAATCTTTATAATAAAAATAATATATAAATATACTGAAAAAAATAAACTTCTCAAACATAAATAAGGTTTTCCTCCAGAAAGCAAATGCCAGGGCAGGTTAACCCTTGTGGTGCTAGAGACGTAGGCGGCATCTCCGTTGGCAATAAACATAAAGCAGATGGAAAGAGCTGGGAATATTGAGGTGGATGGAGGATAAAAGGATACCGAGCATCCATCTTGTGTCTTGGGAAACTGATTTGTAAGCAGCGATAAATATTTAGAGGAAAAAGAAGGAACAGAAAGGTGTGAATAACAACACACAGAACAAATCATATGTCTTAACTGGCCACTTTAGCATTCAGTCGGAAAATGAATTTGTGAGACAACTGGATTATTTTCTTTGTAGTTCAACATGGGCTGCTGAGCCGCTGGCTTCATCAAAAGCAAAGGCAAAGGCTTCCCATGTTAGTGAACTACAACTCTCACTGGCAGGTTAGAGAGGGTATTCACCCTGGTTCCCACAACAGCACAGGGGACCCGGATTAAAGCCAATAAACATGATATTGTTTAACAATATACAGTCTTTGTATCTAACAATTGTTGTCTGCTCGGAGTTGCAGTTCTGCGACAGTGAGAGTGCCAGCACACAGCCTAGCGTGTTAAAATGGCAAGTGAAACTTAACAGTCCCAATGTGATCGGTATGTTTTGATTTGTAGCCCATAAGGATTTCCAGTTTTCTTACAAAAAGTGCTATTGCATCTACTGAAAGGTTATGTTTCCTTATTTCTCTTATCCATTTAAACTTCACATTCCTCGCCTTCATTTCGACTTTCTTTTAACCTATGTTTCTCTCTCCGAGCTTCAGGATTCGTTATAAAGAGAAGCTGATCACCTTCTCAAAAGCCTCAACTCCCATTGGCTGCCTTGCATTTCTCTGTTTAGAGGTAGGCGTTCTCTTTCTTTTATGGGTTTCACAGTGTGAGCTTTATAGTCTGCCTAGGAATAAGCCAACTCTATGCAGATACTGGCAGCTTATTGCCAGTACTGAGCAGCCCTCTGCATATCTCAATATCCCATAGTCAATAACCTCTGACCACTGGATGGTGCCATGTCAGATACCAGTGGTGAGACAAGCTATACAGCAGCGAGAGAATACTTTAGTAAAACCTTAGCGCAGTCACATTTTATTCATATTGTGCTACTGATTTTATCAGATGGATCTAATAAGCTTTATCAGAACTACGTTGTATGCGACACTGTTTCTGGCCCCTTGAGGTGGAGCAGCCTGGCTAAATGTTTCTGCAGGAACTTTGTCCGAGTTGATGTTCTCCATTTGTATCATGGCAAAAAGGCCTGACTCTCCTCAGACAGGCAGCCTCCATACTGAAAGATCTGCCCACACTAGAGTGCAAGGCTGTTAATTCAGACTGGTGCACTTTATGTTACTAAGTATGTCCCAGTCTGGCAATCACAATCATTTATTCAATATCCTGGAAGGTATTGGCAACTCATGAACACCAGAAGCAACCCACAAGCTGCTGCACCTCTATACACACATATATATATATATAAATAAATAAAATGCAGGAATGTTCCTTCTTATATTTAGCTTGCCCAAGGCACAAACCATCTACTGCAATTACTCGCTTGGCCTGGCTGTATCTATCGCTATGCAGGCTACACCCATTTCCACATCCTTCTATCCCATTGCTTGATTTGAGTCACATGGTGTAACAGCCATGGTAGAAACAAGCTTGTAACTTACTATTTCTCCTGTGTGTGTGTTCGCCACACAATAAATACCACACACATAAAGCATGCGGGCCTTTAACATCCCATTTCCCTTCTCTAAATTTAATCACCTTCTCCTCACATTTCTTTGCATCATAACCTCCATATCTGTTGTGTGTAAACAATGTTAGATTTGTCAGAGAGCAAATCCTTCTGGGCTTCCTTCCTTGGGACCGCTAAGCAACACAAGCTAAATTGCACACGCCTATCCTATATGTTGAGCCGTTCTGGGCTCACGCGTGTCACAAAGTTTTTACCACAGCATGTAGCACAGACGTCTCCTCGGTACAAAAGTAAAGGATGCCACACACCATACACAAAGTGTAACCTTTTAACTACAAAATAAAATGTATAATTATTTCAATAACTTAACTCTGTATCAATAAGAAAAAGCAGGGTGATGCTTTCCACGTCAAAACATTTCCAAAATATGTATGAGGACAGGATCAGGCCTCGTGCAAGTCAAGGTACCTTCCATTGCATTGATGCATTAAGGTTTTAAACTAAGAACCCATCGTTTTCAGGATAAGCATAACCAGAACCACATCCTAGACAATCTGTAAAGTAAAGCACTCTGGGACAGATCCTTTACGCACAGGTGAATGGAATGCTGGTTGATATTGGCAGAAGAAGGCTTTACAAAGGAAGCTGTATTAGCCTCATTCCAGCGCCTGTGTGACTCATGGCTGAGATGGCTAAGATCTGGTGCATGGCTTTGTAGCAATTAATGAGGTGACATAGGATGGGGAAGCAAAAGCAACATCCCATCTGTTAGGAGTAGGAGTTTCCATGGGACTTGACAATGGTGATCACGCTGGTGGCGGCCACTTTAGCTGGAGTTATGGGCCCTCGAGACACAGAGTGAGCAAAGTTTTGCAAAGCCTCATACTTGGCCCGCAGTGCGTCCAGTTCCAGCTTGATAGAGGAATTCTCATGAGCCAGCTTCTCCACCTCTTGCTGCAGGTCCTTCTTTTGCTTCTCTAACTCCTCCTTCTGGGAGACACGCTTAACCCTGCAGCTAGCAGCGTAGCCTCGATTCTTCAGTGTTCTTCTCCGCTGTTTGAGCCGTACCACTTCCTCCTTGGATAGGCCACGCAAGTGGTGGTTTAACTCCCGCACAGACATAGACATCAGCTCATCATCAGACAGCATTGGTGTATTCTCACCCATCTCGTTTTTCACCTGCAGAAGCACCATAAGACAAGTTATGAAAATTACAATATACTGAATGTATGTACCTATACATTATATAGAAAATCATACCCCCTATTGTAAAATATATGGATATAAGGAGTCACAAAGGCGTTCCATAACATAAGGCGTACAGACAAGTGTTTTTATAGGTCATCATACGGACACAGTGGGGCTCATTTATAAACAGTGGGCAAATTTGAACCTGGGCAGTAACCCATAGCAACCAATCAGTGATTAGCTTTTTTAAAACAGTTGCAGTTTGAGCACTGAAAGCAATCATTTGATTGGTTGCCATGGGTTACTGCCCAGGTGCAAATTTGCCCACTGTTTATAAATGAGCCTCACTGACTTTTTTTTTTAAATTTTATTTATTTATTTTTCACTGTATGTTTAAGTTATTTATATACCGGTAGGGAAATTCAAAGTTAACAGTATTACAGTCTGAGAGTCTGAGCCTCACTGACTTCTAATATCCTCATATTTTATAATAGGCAGTACATTATTTATTTACAATACACGTTTCAGTCAAGTGACAACTTACATCAGTAAGAACTCATTTAAGCACCATTTATAGGGATACATTTTACAGGATATTTATGGTTCCGGTGCAATAGATCTTTTACTAGAATATAAATAAATTATAAGCGCGCACAGGAATTGAAAGAAAAATAAAACAAAGTGATGAAAAACGAAATAAATATACATAGCCAATGACTTCAGGACTACGACACAACAATTTTGATATGCAGTTACATAATTCATTACAAGTATTTATACAATTATTTCTAATTTACGGTTGAAAGCTATTTTTAAACATTAAATTTATTCTGTTATTAGGATATCAAACACTACAATGATCAAAAACGTGAAATATTTGCAATGTCAGTATAATCTTGCAAGGCCATTTATCACCCCAGCTCATAAATAGTTATTCTTTCTCTCATTTCTCACCTGCCACCTATAGAAAAAAAAAACATCAAAGCTGGAATTGGAATTTTTGGACATTTTGATGCATTAAGGGCATTGTATTATTCCAACTGGATATATAGCTATGCCCTGGGGACATTCTCATTGGTTATAGGTTGGCTCTAGCCCTGCCCATCATACAGTTTGGCATGTAGAATCGAACAGTGCATTTATTACTAAATAAAATATACCAGGACTCATTTAAACATTTCCAAGCCATAAATAACAAGCTGAGCTGCAACTTAGTGCTTTCATCTTTCTTGAACAGCCAGTGTGGTTTGATAAGCATCTGTAGTCTTCTATAAATGGAGACCTTGCAAGTTATTTAACCCTTAGAATGCTAGCCAAGCAAGCATAGTTATCGGAAAACCATATTACTCTGCAACCCAAGGACAGCGTGGAACCCGGAAACATAGCATTTATATTGCTGGCAGTTAAAGGGATTGTTGTGCCCAAATTCATAGGGTGTTTTTTACAGGGGCTTGTTAGAAAAGTAACAAACATGAACTGTACAGTTTTGATTGTAAAATTAAAACAGAGAACAGAGACAGTAACTTCCTCTTCTAATACTCACACAATACAACAATCAGCACTTAAAGGGGAAGTACAGGGTGTAACGATTCATAGAAAGGAGCGCTGATGCAATGTCCAGTTAAAACTGATGGCAGAGGTGCAAGAGCAATTTCATATAGATTTGCAAAGAACAGAACATAACAGTGCAGAGTCTGTGCTGAGATAGCATTATTGGGAAAGGAGAAGTTAGGGACAATTTGCCTAAATTGCAACTTTTTAACCAGGAACACTTGCCAAAATAGGCCTTTATTCCTAGAAGTACCCATGCAAACTTACAGAAGTGAATTTGAATATGTACACAAGGCAGTTTATAATGTTCCTTTAAAGTTCAATCTGTATTAATGGGTTGCAGTGGGCAGCACAGTCACTAAACGTGGCTTTTTTAATAATTGCATTAAATGTTGAGGTCATGCCTATTTATTGTGCAACCACCTATTTATTGTGCAACAGATGAAATTCCAAGCCTGAATCCAGCATAAAAAAATGAATACAGAATACAGAGATGTGAACTAGAGATGTGCAGGCCGGACAGAAACCCACAGACATTCACGCAGAATTTCTGGGTCGTTGGCAGATTCAGGCTGAGCTCTTCCTTCCGCCCCACCCTTAACCTTATATTGCCCAGCTTCTGCCTCCGGCAGCTGCAATTTAAAGGCACGCACCTGCCCTGCACCTCCCTCTTTGTGACGCTAGAGATGAGAGGGTTGGGCGCCAGTCTATAAACAGAGGAGGTTGGGTGCAGGAGGGTTAGGGTCAACATTCTGCCAATCTTAATCTGAAATGATCCAGGTACATCTTGGCTACACCTGCCCCGCCCTCTAAGGATTTAGGGTGATGTTTCTATGCATTTCATCAAAAAGGGAAAGGACAACAGGTGACAGGCCTGTTGCTGCTGGTGACCGGATAGATGGGGTGTTAAATTAGGATGACTCCCAAAAAAAGTGAGTCTACATATCTGTATCAACTACAGGGGGTGAGGAGAATAGAGAGAGACCAAATACAGTCCCAAAATAATTCAGTTTGAGCTGATATAAGGTGAGCACCTGCCTCATACAGCCTGAATATAGAACTATGTGTTGATCTAGTCGCGTCTTCTTTTTCAGGTGCTTCTTTTTCAGTGTCAACAAGCCATAATTGTCTAGCCTTTCATTAAAGCTTTAATGGTCTATGTACTTAATTTAATTGCCTGTCTCTGAAGGTTTCTGCGTGATCTTATTGTATGCATGTTGGCATTTTATTTACTCACTTAGAGAATATCTGGCATTGAGAGAAGTCCCAAGCTTGGTGACTACAATATTTCCAAACTCCCCTTTCATCTTGAATTTGACTAAATAAATTCAAAACAATGTATAAGTAGCTTGCTCATTACATACTACCCACATCATTAGTGTATACAGATCTGTCATGTCCCTGTCTATTCTACCACTAATTCCAAATTGCCTGTCAACAGTACTTGCTATATGCAAACATACAAACAGTGTAAACGAGAATTCAAAGACTGATATCTAAACACAGCTCACTGATCACATACCTGTATTAATAGCACCTCCTAGATTCAGATTAATCAGGTGCAGCCTTAATTCAAATGTTGATCTCACATGGAGTCACAAGATTTTCCAACACAACTCCAGGATTAATCTAGAAGGCCCAAAACAGTTTCTGAAAGACTATTATTTTTGACCAACAATGGATTTTGTCTCACAAGTTCATCCACCACAACTTTATCAACTCCCACAGCTTTCTTTGTTCTTATTCGCTTGCAAGAAACCAGGAAGCAATATGGCCTAACAGGGTGCAGGGTGTCTGGCCAACAGAACAGGGCCATAAAATAGCAGGAAAAACTCCTTAGGTTTTTTCATACCTAGAGCGATGCCAGAAATTATGAGGATTTCCCCTGTAAAGCCAAAAGAGCAATAGAATACTGCAAATTATCTCTCTAAAACTTCAGCGATCTTTACTTTCCACACACCTTGCTTGGAAGGAGAGGGGTTTGGAACGGATTGAAGGCACATCAGGTGGGCACCCTATTGCTGTGTTACAATGCACATAACCAGGTTAAAACTTCAGCCATAAACCACATAAAAAGCATATACTGATAACACCTAATCTCTATTCCCCAAAGAATAACATTTACGGCTGGGAACCCACATCTACAAGCTGCCACCTGAGGAGGTTACTCTAATGCTTAGCTTACTCTTGCTAAGGTAGAAGAATGTTACCTAAAGTCAACCAGGTGCTCTTACTAACCAAACAGATGAGGGGCCACACGATATGGTTGAGATTAATCATATGCACAAAGCACTTGAACAATTGGAACAGCAGTGAGGAGCCATGGCTTCTTGCTGTTCCGATCATTTGAGCCGAAGCACAATGAACTGGCCAACATGGTGTGTCAGAAGGTGAGAGCTTCTAGCCCAGTGATCCCCAACCAGTAGCTTGCTCTCCACCCCCTTGGATGTTGCTCCCGGTGGCCTCAGAGCAGGTGCTTATTTTTAAATTCCTGACTTGGAGGCAAGTTCTGGTTGCATAAAATCCAGGTGTAATGCCAAAAAGAGCCTCAATGCAGGTTGACAATCCACATAGGGGCTGCAAAATGGCCAATCACAGCACTTATTTGGCACCCCAATAATATTTTTAATGTTAATGTTGCTCCCCAACTCCTTTTACTTCTGAATGTTGCTCACGGGTTCAAAAGGTTGGGGATCCCTATCTAGCCTGTCCTATTCTGGAACCAACTGTTATGTATAGTACACTGTTGTTTGTCTGGTTTAGTGGGGGCACCATACATGTAACAATAACTGTACCAAATTATTGGCATGTGTATGGCCTGCTGAATCTATATAATAACTGACTTGGCTTATGTTATAGGTACTAAATTAATGACACTACCTGGCAAGGACGTTACTAAAGTGATCTCTAAGTTACTGCCACAACTGCATGCACACCAGTATAGATTTTCAGACCAAACGATACAATACATTTAATATTTTTGAGAACAGGGACATTTCAATGCCCAGTGTATGTTTAAGAAAACAACTGCTTGCGTCACCCATGTTGTCTCCAAAACATTAAAACATAAAACATTTGTATCCATAACACAATAAGTAACCCCTGCCTGACATAATTGCAATTCTGAATGCACAAAAAGATTAATAACTCAACTAACATCTGTTGAAAGGAGAACTACAGCTTCCAAACCAAAATTTGATAAAGAGACCCACATAACACAGAAACCCTCAAAAAACCTTCACAGTTACCGGTTTCTTCAAAAAGTATGAATAAATTGCATTTTCTATGCTGAAATCCAGCTGTTTAACAGTTCTTCTCTTTCTCCATCATTTGAAATCCTGGCAGAAGTTACTAAACACTGATGTTACAAATTGTAACAACTTCTCCACAGCTTACAGACAGCATGCAGGAACTATATAACCCACAATGCATTGCACTGTAATGTTCCTTTCCTTATTGAAATCACGTGTGCAGGGAATTGTGGGGTTTGGAGGATGCAGGCTAAGGACAGATGGCTGCTGATACAAAGTAACAGTAGTCAGACAGATCAGCAAAGTAGTCAGACAGATCAGCAGGAGAGCAGGGGGCTAGGCTTAGGGAACTGTTCCACACCATTATAAAAATGAAAAGTCTGCATATTTTTTAATTGATGTACTTTTCAAAAAGCTCAAGTTATGTTTGTGTGGAGTTCCCCTTTTATCACCTTTTCTTCAAAACCCAAACCAGGTTGCAATGACATATTGCTACTTTCCAGTTAACCTTTGGATGATGGCACACCTGGCTGATCCACCTACTCCTTGCATTTTTCAGCTGGCAGAGAAATGCCAATAGACTTTACTTGCATCTGCCTACACACAATTGGGTCCAGCCCACTGACAGAAGACCTGCAATGTGTGCCCTTAGCTTTTGTGTATTTTTCTTGATGTTTAGACATAACCCCTACCCACCCATCCCAGAAAGGTTTTGTTTAAGATACATAAAAGATTGTCAAAAGTCATTAGTATTCAAGCTGCCACCCTTCCACTGCTTTAAGCCCCACAATAGAGCTAGCTCCAAAATCTCAAACTTGCCCCCATCATGTTTTATTTTCAGACCCCAAATCGCATTTTACTATTTCCATCTGTCATGGGGAATGCTTTCTCTTGTTATTGAGAGACTTAAATATACAAACTGTACTTGGATACATATGCCAAGCACTATGTCTAGAAGGTATTGAATCTTAAGGTAAGAGAGAGTTGTGTAGGTTCATGTGGTGATTATTCACTCTGCAAACTGCCACGTGGCTGCTTCTTCCTGCCACACATCCCAAATAGACCTTCTAATTTTTACTTCTTGAATTTGCTTCATCCTTGTAATAATAAACTAACTCAGCCTGCTTTATTCAATGCACATTAATATACCTTTTCCATAAGCCTCCTCTAACACACACATGGCAGATAAATCCACTCAGCAGAGTTACAAAGTGGATAACTGCAGGTAATAAGTCATATCCCTGGTTTGCAGAATGATTTTAAATAAAGACTTATAACTCAATGTTGTTTCCTTGAAACATGCATTCATTTCACTTCTGATGGATAAACCTACAGATTTGCCATGCACGCGCAGCCAGTATATTATTGAGAACTTTGTACCTGACCTGTGTGATGTTGTCAGAACGAAAAGATCAGATTCCAACACTCAGAAGGAACTGCACTAGGGATGCACCGAATCCACTATTTGGGATTCGGCCAAATCCCCGAATCCTTCTTGAAAGATTCGGCCGAATACCTAACCGTATCCTAATTTGCATATGCAAATTACGGACAGTATAGGAAAAAGTGGAAAAAATTCTTCTTTTGTGACAAAAAGTCATGTGATTTCCCTAACTGCCCCTAATTGACATATGCAAATTAGGATTCGGCTTTGGTTCGGCCAGACACAAGGATTTGACTGAATCCCAATCCTGCTGAAAAAGGCCGGAACCTGGATTCGGTGCATCCCTAAAATATACACATATCTATAAAAAAACTAAGAACAACTTATTTTTAGCTAAAATTATGTTATGTAAAAAATATGGTTTCTGTATTCATTACATCCAACTGGTGTCCAGTGTCATTAGGGATACTGTCTTGGAAAAAAAAAAAATGTATATTTTAAAACCCATCAGTTAATAGTGCTGCTCCAGCAGAATTCTGCACTGAATCAGTTTCTCAAAAGAGCAAACAGATTTAATTTTGAAAGCTGACATGGGGCTAGACATATTGTTAGTTTCCCAGGTGCCCCCAGTCACTTGTGCTCTGATAAACTTCAGTCACTCTTTAAGGGTCAGTCCACACGAGCAGATTCGGGGAGATTAGTCGCCCCATCGACAAATCGCCTCTTTTTCTGGGCCACAATCTCCCCGAACTGCCATCCCCCTGCCCTCCGTTGGGTAAAATGAAAATTGCCTGCGGCAATGCACACGCAGCACTTAGCTTTCCAAAGTCGTCCAAAGTTTCCTTCGCCAGTGACCCCCCCCCGCTTTCAAATGGGGGTCACTAGCCCCATTTAAAAGACAAATGGTCTTTAAGGCTACAAACGTATTGTTATTTTTATTACTAGTTTTTCTATTCAGGCTTCATCTATTCACATTCTTGTCTCGTATTCAAATCACTGCATAATTGCTAGGGTAATTTGGACCCTAGCAACCAGATTGCTGAAAATGCAAACTGGAGAGCTGCTGAATAAAAAGCTAAATAACTCAAAAACCACAAATAATAAAACATAAAAAAACAATTGCAAATTGTCTGAGAATATCACTCTCTACATCATACTAAAAGTGAATTCAAAGGTGAACAACCCCTTTAAGGCATATTTACTAAATTGACCCTGCACCTCAGAAAAACCTTTTGGAAAAGAGTGCAGACATTTCCTCTCTAATTATTACACAAACACACACACACACACACACATAAATAACCCAGAAGAATTGTTTTGTCACCAATATGGATTCATGCAGTAAAAGATATTGTTTTATTGTTAGAGAAAAAGGAAATCAGAAAAATCTGAAGTATTTTATTAAAATGGGATTAAAACGGAACGGTGTGTGTGTAGATCTAGATATGTAAATATATACACACACAGATATGGGATGTAATATTCTGAATGCTAGGAAGCTGGAATTTTGAATTTCTGGATTAGGGATTGTAATTAAAATAGTAATACAAACAATATACAGTAGAACCATCATATTACGTTTTTCAGGGGACTAGAAAAAAATTTGTAAAATCCAGGAAAATGTAAAATCAGGGTAACGTATCATGCATAATATATAGAAGGGACCACAACAATGTAAAATGAGGGAAAATGTAAAGTCAGGGGATGTAAAATTGAGGTTCCACTGTAATCATACACCCAGTTGTATTGGATATAAGCGGTTTATTATTGTGTAGGCCTTTCAGACATGCTGTGTCACTGGAGCAGTGCAAATTGCTGACTCATGCTGGAATCAGCAAATTCTACCATGTGACAAGTGTGTTGCAGCCAGATAGAAAAACACTTAGGTTGAGTAACTAACAAATAAATCATTAAAACATTTTTTTTTTTTTTTTAAAGGGACAAAATTATAAGGTTATACATGAAACCAGTTAATTAAAATCCAGTAATGTTGTGGCACTTTGTACAGATACTGGAGCTGCTAAGAATACTGTCTGCACCCAAGCTAATACAGTGGGGTTCATTTATCAACACTGGGCAAATATGCCCGTGGGCAGTAACCAATAGCAACCAATCCATGCTTGTCTTTTTTCAGGCAGCTGCAGGTGCAGATGAATGCAACAATCTGATTGGTTGCTATGGATAACTGCCCAGTGTTGATAAATGAATCCCACTGTCTGTAAGACACAGAAACAGGCAGAGGATCGTCCTAGAATCAGCCCCATGTGGCACTAACCTTTGGCGTTTGACCACCTCTACTACACTGCCTGTGAGTTCATGTCTGGAATACTAACTCCACAGGAATACAGAGCTATCATTAGTTTGGATTTAATTGTATAAATCCTGGGATGGAATGGGTTTTAATTTATACGTTACAAATAATAAAAGCCACTCTGTGGGTAGCAAAGCAATCTTGTAATATTAATAAAGGGGTATTGGGAAGAGTTTGGTACCTTTAGGGCCTTTGCTGACGTTCCGTCTGAAGACATTGTACCGTGGAGTCACTACCTATGGAAGAACAAAGATTATTATTAATGTATTTTCTACCAAATGGTCAGCTGTGTTGGCATGAAAAATATATATATATATATACCTTCATCTGCGTTATTAAACCAACCATGTAAATGAAGAAAATACAAATAATAATATACAGTAGTGTTATCTGTACTGTCACTAATGAGGCAAAATGTTGGACACCCCAACACTGACATTTTGCAATTAGCACAAGACTCAGAATGAGATGAAAAACCGGAGTGTCAACAGTATTGTATTACAGTTACACCGTTATTAAAGATGTTTCGCAAAGAATTGCTGGTGCCAGAGTAAACCCTGAAGCGACCAGCAACTCCTTATATCAAGTGCAGAGTGGCACTTCCAGGCTAACTTTTGCATTACAGGAATGAGATCTGTTATGTGGAAACCAGTTATACAGAAAGCTCCAAGTTATGGGAAGGCCATCTCCTATAGACTTCATTATAATTGAATAATTTTAAAAAGTATTTCCTTTTTCCCTGTAATAATAAAGAAGTAAATTGTACTTGATCCCAACTAAAATAATATTGATCCTTATTGGAAAAAAAAAAAACCTATTGGGTTTCTTTAATATTTAAATTATTTTTAAGTAGACTTAAGGTATGCAAATCCCAGAAAGATCCCTTATCTCAGGTCCCGAGCATTCTGGATAACAGGTCCGATACCTGTATATTGCTAAATAAATCTATATAAGTTGCTAGGAGTAATTGGGCTAGTGAATTGAAAATGAAGTATTTCAGCATTTATCTCAATGGTCTTTATGCAGGGCTGCCAAGGAGGGGGTTGTTATTGCGGAAGCAGTGTTGATTTTAAAATAGAGACACTATTCCACACCCAGTTTTCTCTGTACAGTTAATAGAAAACATTACAACTGAGTGGCACCCTGAGGAAGCCGGGAAATGACTGTACATTGGGCAATGTATGCAAGGGACCGTGGTTCCTCATTCTCTTCCACAGACTGAGGCTGAAGTAGGAGGTGTACAGACTGATCTGGTTTCCGAGGCCCAAACTAAAAGGACTGGATACTGTAAACAACAAAAGTTTGGGAGCACATCTCGATGTATACATCCAGTATGAGTCATCGCAACACCCAATCACAAATGGAAATTTAAGGGCAGATTTATCAAAATGTGAGTTAAGATTTTAATACTAAAAAACTCAGCCACGTTCTATTCATTCCTATAGGATTTTTAGAAGCATATTTATCATTTGGTGAAAGTTAGAACTCACTGTTTGATAAATATGCTTCTATAAATTCCATAGGAATGAATAGAAAATGAGTTTAGAGTTTTTCTTTATTAAACTCTAGATATTTTGATAAATCTGCCCCTTAGTGGAAAATAATGAAATATAGGTGGTTTGTTGAAATGATCTTGGTTTCCTTGTTATGGAAAACCATGTTTGTTCCATTCCCTTTATATTTTAGGCTAATTTTCTCTCTAAATGACTTCCAGACTGGACCTTTATTGTAGGAGTCAAGGTATATATAAATGATCTAACAAGGCCCCATAGTACATGCTCGCTCCCACAACCAGGTTCTGTTAGTAATAACACAAAGGCATGCGCCTTGGGGCAATAAAGAGGCCGGATAGACCGTGAGCCTACAGGCTCATTCGGAAGGGCTGCTCACTAACAAAAACAAACAGCTGTGTGGTGTGGCCATGTGGCTTGCAAGCCACATTGTTATTTCTAAACTTGGAGGAAACATGGTTACGTTCTGGTCAAGATACAGCCAACTGTGTTCATAATGAAATGATGAGTATATCCTTTTATAAGGAAAACACTTACACAATTACTGAACTAAAATGTACTAAGAATACCACACAAAAACAATAATAACCTGAAATTCTGGTTAACGTTAAAAAATAGGCATCAGGTTATTTCAATTTTATCAATAGTTTTACTTGGCCCTCATAAGAATGAGTGTTTTATGCCCGTATGCCCTAGCCGGTCAATGAACATGCTGGCAAGCTGAAAATGCAGACCAAGGCCAATAGTATAGTTACCAACTGTCCCCAATTTCAAAGGAAAGTCCCTTGGCTCTCTGTCCCTGGAAATGCCCCTAATTTTAAAAGCAGTGAAGAGAAGTCATTTGATGCCGTTAAGGAGTTACTCTTTCACTTTTTAACCTATAGCAAGGAGCAGGGTTATTGTAATTTTTTGGTTCAAGTTCTCCCACTACAGTTCCCCATTTGGTTCCCTCTCCCTGCACACACGAGATAAGAAAAACCGCCACTTGTTACACAGCTCTGCAGACACAACTTTTAATATAGCTGTGACGGCTGCAACTGCCACCACACATTGCCTATCAACACAATGTAATTAGAACATCGAAACAAAAAAAAACTACAGCACATAAGTAGTAGTGATGTGCTGGGCAGGAAAAAAAACTCAACCTGCACCTATACCGCAAAACCTTCACCCGCACCCAACCCTAACCTGCAAAATTTTGCCATTGTAGAAACCAAACCCAACCCATATCCACATCATTTTAATATGTACTCTAATTCTGTGCTGGTTCCAAGACAGAGAATCTTTGGGATCAGTGGAGGAGCGATCTTCCCCAGTCTGACCCACACCCAACCCTAACCTGCAATAGTTGGCCAAATTTCAACCTGAACCTGCCAACTGGTGGTCTTCTCATGGGTCACCACATATTTTGGGTCAACCCACACATCAGTTAAAACATTTGCAGATGGTAACTTTTTTTTTTTTTAAACTAAATGTCATTCAACCCAACTGTATTTTGGCTAAGGTCCCTATCCACTTCTCTGGTCTCAACTAGGGTGGCCAGGCCAACATTTTGGAACTTAAGCTGGGCATATACATGCTGATAAAAGCTGCCAACTCCCCTTTTTTGGAAGGCCTACTGAAATCTAGCCGAAAACCAACCAGATATCTGGCATGTTTCAAAACTCCTTTCTGTTTATAGTTTCAAAGGAACTGAACTTAATAAAACGCCACCCAGTTTTATAGCAGCTCTAGCACCTGTGCTGGGACCCGTCACCATTAACATTAACCTTAAACGTTAAACATTAACCTACAAACACATTTCACAAGGTTTCTCTTGAAGGAAGTTACTGGACCAGAGAAGGACACGGTAGAAAAACTGTTCCAGAAATTGTGGAAGTATAAAAAAAAAAAAAAAAGTAAATTTTTTAACCATTCAAAAAACAAAATGTTCCTCTTATAAATTTTAAATTGTAAGCTCTGATAAACAGGACTCTATCTCCTGTATCAGTCAGTATTTGTATGTCAGATGTATGTGAACCCTGTTATTTTTTCTGTGGAATATGTTGGTGCTTAATAAATGTGTTTATTATTATTAATCATAATTACAGTTGGTAATAGGATCTCAGACTACTAGGGAAAACCCACAGCCAAAAAGCATAACACAACTGCTGTGTTATTAGAGAAAGAAAGCAGAGCTATTTGGTTACTGTTCCCTAGGCAAACATAAAAGTGCGACCTTTTTTTAACTTCCCTCACCCTTCTACTACATATTCAACATTTTTTATCAAACTTTCTTGATGAGAGGGACCCTTTAAGTTAACTTTTAGTATGTTATAGAATGGTTAATTATAAGCTACTTTTCAATTGACCTTCATTTTTAAATTTTTGCTTTACTGCTTTCCAATTGGGGTCTCGGTCCTCATCTAAAACCAAATGCTCTGTAAGGCTACTTTTTATTACTCATCTTTCTATTCAGGGCCTATTTTATTCATATTCCAGTCTCTTGTTCATATCAATGCATGGTTGCTAGGTTTATGTTGGACCCTAACAACTAGGTAGCTAAAATTGCAAACAGAAGAGCTGCTGAAAAAAAAGCTTAATAACTCAAAAAACACAAACACAATTAAAACCAATTGCAAAAGAATATCATTCCTGACATTGAACCAAAAGTTAATTTAAAGGTGAACAACCCCTTTAATTGAAGTGTATCACTAAGGGGCTACAATAAATAAGAGCAACTCAGTTTGACCCCTAAGTTAATGGGACAGTATGATTAAAACAAAAGTCGGTTTCGTACAGGAGTTACTGGGGCAAAAAATTTATATTTAAAGGGTTAGTGTTTCTAATTTCAGTTTTGCTGTAACCAAATTCGGTTTTGTAGTAACTTTGAATTGAACTACCATTGAAATAAAGAGTGTAAAAAACACTTTAGGAAGAATGCACAGTGATCAAAAATGGTGATGAACCATCTCACTTAAGGGTCATGAGCGCATTGCAGAGAAAAGGGAATTAATGCTGAACACAGAGTTTCTGCCGGGCCGGCTATGAGACGACAGCTGGAGTGTGCTGGCTCGGCACTGCACTCATTTATGCTGAGTCGCACTAAACTAAATTGCCAAGGCTGCAAAAATTGGGTTTCATTTTAAAGTAAGGTGACCTCCTGAAAGTACATTATTAGGACAAGTTCAAATATATGGCCGGCGGATTATAGGCACAATATCAACCTTCCAGAGCTTTCTCCATACATAGCCATTAGCAGAGGCATTATTAAGGGTTTAGAAGGTGCCAGCATATTAGTCAGTGCTGCTGAGTAAAGGCAGGACCCTGCTCCATAGATAACACACTACAAGGAGAAAGGAAAAAGGAAAGAAATAAAAGCTGCAGAAGGGCCCATTTACAAACAATGGCGGTAATAGCAACCAATCAGCAAATACCTTTGAACAGTCTAGTAAAAATGAGAACATCAAAGCAAATATCTAATTGGCTACTACTGGCAACAGCAAGTGTGCAATTTAGCATTTCAATAAAGTGTGGGTCAGGCACAGTGAATATTTCTGATAATACCCATGGTATCAGTCTTATAATGTTATACTTGCCTATGGCATTTCTACAGGAATGGCGCTAACACGGTGAATTCACTACACTCGCCTAAACTCTGTGAGGAGTTTGTATGTTCTCCCCTCCTTTTGTTATTGATTCCCTACTCTCCATCAACTAAATGGTAGCTTCCTAGACTTCTCATGGAACTTCCCTCAGTGGGTGTTGTGTGTAGGTGCAATAGGGAAGTTAAACTGTCAGCTCCACTGTTACAAATGATTAAACATTCTGTCTAAAGCACTTTGTCCTTCGCTGGTGCCGTATAAACAGAGAACATAATAATGGGTGTCCTGCCCTTCTGGGAAATCCAAGTGCACAGCGCAAAGTTCCCATCTGCATTAGGTGTGTCACAAGCCATATAAGGCGAGGCATGTCGTGAGCACATATTGTAATCAGTTTTGCCCATATGTCAGAGCTAGAGCCCATTTGTATTCAGTCATTATGCTCACAATTTAAATGTTTCTGTGATGCCTCTATTGTTGCCATGTTATAGCTTGAACCCTGCATCCTTAGGCCTATGGTACACCAGGCGATTTGGACATAGCAGTTCCTTCAGGATGCATTAACCCACCTGGCAACAGTTGCTATGCAAAAGACTTGGAATACTACTTACTGTCGATGCTGGCTGTGACAGAGAGGACTACTCAGGCAGTGGGATTTCCAAACTGCACCACCTGTTACCACCACAGGCAGTGTTAATCCATTGAAATAGAAAGCATGAAAGCTGGGATAGGCCTTATTAACTGCTGTGATTCTCCTCCAGTCAGATGTGCCGTACATCATGGATAATCACCTCGTATATTTTATAAAAAGAGCCAACTCTACTAGAAAAAGGAAGAAACTGTGGGAAAGTCCCTCTATAGGAAAGTAAGGGCAGACAGCAAATGTGCTGGTCCAGCTGATCTTGACCCCTATGGGTGGTGGCACATGGGGAGATTAGTCGCCAAGCGACAAATCTTCGATACTGCCGGCGACTAATCTCCTTAAAATGCCTTCCCGCCAGCAAGAATGTGAATCGCTGGTGGGATGGCATAGGTTTTGCCTCATTTTCCGAAGTTTGTACGTGAACCAGCTTCGGTAAACTGAAGCAATATGTTTGCCATCCCGCCAGTGATTTGCATGACCAATGGAGTGGAAATGTATAGCAATTCAAATGGGGGGCAGTTTTGACTGAACAAATCACAGTGTGCTGTTACACCTTTGGGGCTCATTTATAAAAACGGGGCAAATTTACACCTGGGCAGTAACTCATAGCACCTAATCCTTTTTTGAGTCAACTACAAGTAGAACAGAGAAAGTAAACATTTGATTGGTTGCCATGGGTTACTACACTTGTGCAAATTTGCCCAGTGTGATCATGAATGACCCCCAGTGAATGTATTGGTTAACTGTTCTCTAACACTAAGGGGCAGATTTATTAAAAGGTGAGTTTAGAAAAAACTCGCCCACGTTCTAATCATTCCTGTAGGACTTTTAGAAGCGCATTTATCAGATGCCGAGTTCTAACTTTCACCCATTGATAAATACAATTCTAAAAATCTCATAGGAATGAATAGAACGTGTATAATGCTCCACATTGTACAGAGATAGGAAAGCAGTAATTCCTTTATACACCATTAGAAAAGATCAGGTCAAGTTATCATGCAGTGACATGTGACCATGTAGAACATTTGTGTCTGTGACCTTTTTACAGTGTACTTTCAGGACAGGATTATACAGCACAAGGTTTCTGTCCCATGTAGTGCAGCCAGAGTGCATGACATATACAGTACATATCTGGAGACGATAATCTCTTACATACACATATGTTATGGGGATGACCTGAACATAAACTTGGAATAATAAATCACACAGCATTGTGTGTATACAAACTGCACATGGAATATCCTGACTTTGACATTACCAATGCATAACTCAATATAGATGAGAACAGCACCTTCTTGATAAGATAAAAGGCCTTTATTTAATCATGGCATGTTGGTCTGTGCCATGATTAAATAAAGGCCTTTTATCTTATCAAGAAGGTGCTGTTCTCATCTATATTGAGTTGTCTACGGTGTGGGGTGGCCACCATTGAACGTGCACCTGAAACATTGGAGGAGTTGTGTGCTGACACAGAATCACTATTTGAAGCATTACCAATGCATACCCAGCCAGACCTGGAGTCAAGGAAGACCTTCTACAAGGTCAGAATTCACATAACAGAGCCTACATTTTACTCAGGAGTAGAAGGCCATTGCATCCACCGTTTTAACTGCAGGCAGGCAATCAGAACTGACTGGTTGCTATAGGTTACTACTCAGAGTAAAATCACCCCTGCTTTATAAATTCTGCTTAACGCCGGTTTCTTAAACTTGGGCCCCCAAATGTTCCTGGACTATAACTCCCAGCATTCCTCAGCATATAATCATGGAAGTCCAGCAGTACTCAGGGACACAGTGAGACAAAAAAGGGACTATAACAATAACAAACAGTGTTACCTCCAGCAATGTATTCAAGGACAGATCACCAGCGCCATAAAAGTTTAAAATTTAACCGTAAGGAATGCGAGGCCTGTGTTTGGATGCTGCCATTAGTCAGGTGATCATCTGATACACAGCCATATCCAGACACACACAAGATACCTGGTTTCTATTGGGCTGATCACGGACTATTGCTCTAAAGATTGATTGCTATTGGTGAATGTCTCTCCAAAACAGGGGAAATCTTAAAAAAAATTAATATATAGATGAAAATGAACTACACCTCTCAGAATCCTTACAACTTAGCTTGTTGTTCCCCTGATACGGAGCCAGTCTCTGCTTTATAACCCCCCAGCCTGTCACATAAAGAAGATAAGGTATTCTTTTTGCAGCTAAATATGCAGGCTTCACCAAGTGTCAGCTTTGCTGGTCCCTTCTTTGCCAGTAGGCACCAGATCTGACATCAACAGTTACATCAGCCAGAATCATTAGTCTGCAAATATAAAGGGCACAGTATACAGAGTAATATGTATATATACTTAGGTGACATTGTAGCTTCAGAACTAGGGATGCACTGAATCCAGGATTCGGTTCGGGATTCGGCCAGGATTCTGCCTTTTTCAGCAGGATTCGGCCGAATCCTTCTGCCCAGCCAAACCCGAATCCTAATTTGCATATGCAAATTAGAGGTGGGGAGGGAAATTGCGTGACTTTTGGTCACAAAACAAGGAAGTAAAATGCATTTCCCCTTCCAACCCCTAATTTGCATATGCAAATAAGGGTTCGGTTTGGTATTCGGCTGAATCTTTCACAAAGGATTCGGGGGTTCGGCTGAATCCAAAATAGTGGATTCAGTGCATCCCTATTCAGAACAGAAGGCTCTGGTAGGATCCTTATCAAGATCTAATGGAAGCAGCGACTTTCCGAGCGAGGATGGGTACAAGCCCAGGCACGGCTACTTGTTATGTAACACAACCAGCTCCTGATGGCACATGATCCATACAGGCCCAGGGAGTAGCAAGTTTCGGTTTAATACAGGTCTAACTACATTCACTCACATATGGTATGGAGCAGACATAAACAGCACCAAGTTCTGAAGAGAGAGGATCTGCTCAAACACACACGCCCCCTTTATGTCAGTTGCACACAGAGCAACTCCAAGGGGAAAAACAGGAATGTTACGTAAGGAATGTTACACACACGCACAGAGCTCCGGCCTCCGGAAGAGAAGCAACAGTATGACTTCATCTGGGAACGATCAGCGAGGGACAAACAATGTAAAAGCCAAGAATCCCTCCTCTCTTCTCTATAATAGACATGGCAAGTGCACTGGCCCAGCTTTGCCAGCCGCTTCCGTTGGATTGTAAATTCTTTAGCCCAGTGAACTATTTCCTGCCACCTGTGGTTTTCAAGTGGGGATGTTTGTAAACAAAAGCCTATGGTTCATCCCACACTTTAGTTTCCAAACACACAGGTTATCTCCTAGGCTCTGCCCCCTCCCCAGCTATTTCATATAAACATATGTCAAAGATCCCTTCCTAAAGCCACATTCCATTCATGAATGTAGTAGCATTCGCTGTAGAAAAAAAATGCTCTTGCTTTGGCCGAACTACAACTCCCAGCAGCCCCTACAGCACGTGGCATGCTGGAATCCAGTAAGTGCTAGAGAGTCACAGGGGCGCCAGGCTTATACCAAAACACACACGAAACAATGCTATCTGTACAATGTGAAGCCACAGCTGGAAGAAGAGTTTCAATGCAGCCTACAGATCCCGGGCAGCTGCCAGTCGCACACACTCGTATAAATGCTGAAATACGAAGACAAACAGACTATGGAAGCGGCCACCTCACTCTCCAGCTCATAATTCTCCAGCTCATATGCGATCGCTAGCGTTTTGCTGCGGCCACGCCATACAAAGGAGGCAGCTTCCTTGTTGCCACCCTGTAAACACGCGAGCTTGTAATCGGCCGATCCCCAGCCACAGCTCGCCGTCTCCTGACTAGAGGAAAGGTCAGCTCCCTTCCACACTCGACGAACAGAAACACGGGGCACACGGGAAGCTCCATTACCTGCTATGAAGCGCGGAGAGACGGAGTCGGGGGTCGCCGAGGGCTGCCTGCAGGAGGGAGCGCTCAGATCTGCTGAGTTGTAATGTTACCGTTTCCTGGAATTACTCACTCACAGATTCCTTTCATTCATAAAAACACAGTCATGCACTGACGTAATCACCCCGGGAGGCGGGGCAGCTACTGTCACATGACAAGAGCGATGAAATCATTGGGTTTCTAGAGCCCCGTTTAGCAGGCCGGTGACTGGCAGGCTGTATGGTAAGACAAAAGGCAAAACAAAGGAGCCGCCTACTTGAAATTGTAAATCGTCCTATGCCCGCCGGCCAGACTTTATCGTTCTCGGTGCATTGTCACAGCAGACGCAGGCTCGGTAGGCGCAGCTCCGCTCTCACTGGCTCCAGACAGTTATTATGATCACTGGGTGCCATCTGCCCAACCCCTAGTCGGTCCGGCCCAATGGCCAGTGAGACCCGCCCCTAGCTTCAGTGCCCTATTGAGGACGATAGGGGGCGGGCACCTAGCCCGTCAGAGATACGGGACCGAAGTGTCAGCGGCGAGCGCCGAGTGCGTGCCGGTTCTACTCAGGCTTTACGTTTTTGGTCTCGGCTTCACACCGGCAGGTGACGTAGGCTGAACTAGGACGACAGGACTAGGAATTTCAGCGCCATCGCTGATGTGATTGCGAAACGCCCACACTGGCTCGCGGCCTGACACCTGATTTCCTATCGGAGGCCAAGTGCGTGTGAAACCCCGCCCTTCTGCTCTCCTAAACCTCCGCTCCACAGGTGACCTGCGCGCACACGTGACGAGATATGGGCTGATATTATTTGGGGCAAGAGATCGGGGTTGTCTGAGTGAGGGAACATTGTGCCAGTGTATGTGTCTGCGGCTCTTACGGCACGTTTTTCAGGGGACCAGACAAAAATGATTTAAAATCTGGGAAAAATTGAAAATTAGCTGCTGCTCACCACCTACTTGCATACAGGGTGCATTCAATTCCCGGACTGCCTCTAAAGGTGGCCATACATGGTGGCGATGTCGCTAAACGGGCAGATCTCTCCCCGATACGCCTTTGAGGTGGGCAATATCGGGCTGATCCGATTGTGGGCCCTAGGGCCCAACAATCGGATCCTAACGGTGGCTTTACGGGCGGTCGGATCGGAGGACCGCATCAACGAACAGATGCGGCTGCGATCCGACTGGATTTTTAGTCCCATCCGATCGAAGTCGGCCAGATCTCGATCGGGGAAGCCCGTCGGGGGGGCCCCAAACACGGGATTCATTTTGGGAAAAAATTTTTTTCCCATGATAGTATCCCTTTAAGGTGGCCAATCGGCCGTGTATGGCCACCTTAAAGGGATACTGTCATGGGAAAAAATTTTTTTCCCAAAATGAATCAGTTAATAGTGCTGCTCAAGCAGAATTCTGCACTGAAATCCATTTCTCAAAAGAGCAAACAGATTTTTTTATATTCAATTTTGAAATCTGACATGGGGCTAGACATTTTGTCAATTTCCCAGCTGCCAAACAAAAGAACAATGGGAAGGTAACCAGATAACAGCTCCCTAAAGGTGGCCATACACGGGCCGATAAAAGCTGCCGACAGACCGTGTCGGCAGCTTATTGGCCCGTGTATGGGCCCCCCCGACGGGCTTCACCGATCGAGATGGCCAGATCTCGATCGGATGGGACAGAAAATCCCGTCGGATCGCGGCCGCATCTATTCGTTGATGCGGTCCCGCGATCCGACCGCCCGTTTGGGCATCGTTAGGATCCGATCGTTGGGCACTAGGGCCCACGATCGGATCAGCCGATATTGCCCACCTCAAGGTGGGCATATCGGAGGGAGATCCGTTCGTTTGGTGACATTGCCAAACGAGCGGATCTCTCCATGTATGGCCACCTTAACACAAGACAAGAGCTGCCTGGTAGATCTAAGAACAACACTCAATAGTAAAATCCCATGTCTCACTGAGACATATTCAGTTACATTGAGAAGGAAAAACAGCAGCCTGCCAGAAAGCATTTCTCTCCTAAAGTGCAGGCACAAGTCACATGACCAGGGGCAGCTGGGAAATTGACAAAATGTCTAGCCTCATGTCAGATTTCAAAATTGAATATAAAGAAATCGGTTTGCTCTTTTGAGAAATGGATTTCAGTGCAGAATTCTGCTGGAGTAGCACTATTAATAGGGATGGGCAAATCTGAGCCGTTTCGTTTCACCAAAAATTAGACGCTGGCGAATTGTCACTGACGGCCATTAAAGTCTATGGGCGTCAAAAAAATGTTGTTGCGTGGCGAAATTTTTTTTTGACGCACACCGCCATACAAGTCTATGGGCGTCATTTCCATGGCGAAACAAGGCGAAAAAATTCGCCCATCCCTAACTATTAACTCATGCGTTTTGAAAAAAACATGTTTTCCAATGACAGGATCCCTTTAAGTCCAATAATATCCAGCAATAGGAGGGAAAGAAGCACACCAATCACCAACCCTTTCTTCAGGAGCAAATAGGGGTTGGTCCCCAAAAGCTTGTGCCACAAAGTCTGTATTAAACAAGATGAAGGCTTAAGCCCGTGTGAATTGGTGTGCTTTTGCCCCTCAGGCCGGATTTACATAGCGGGCACCCTTAGATCTGCTGCCGTTCGTCTTCCCCTTTATTTGCACAAATTTTCGGAGCAGTGGGTTTAAAAAACGGTCATATCTCCTGCGCCTCCCAAAGGTTTCTGAACCAATGGGGATGTGGTTGAGCAGCACGCTGCCCCCTAAAATCCTGGCGCCTAGGCCCGGGCCTTGGTGGCCTTTCCACAAATCTTGGCCTGCTTCCCCTCATATGGCCGTAAAATCCTGGAAAATGTAAAATAAGGGAAATGTATTTAGAATAATATATAGGTGGGGCAACAAAAAAAAACAATGGAAAACTTAGAATTGGGATGTAAAGGGTTGCCACCTGTCTGGTTTTGACCCATACAGCCCGGTATTTTGATAATTTTTTTTATATTCACCATGACTGACACAGCAATCGGCCAATTGTGTCATAGCCCCATCCCCTGACATCACGCCCCATCCTGTTGCATCACGGCACCGCCCCCTGCCCCATCACCACTGGCAGGAAAAGTGGCAACCCTATTTGAAGGGCTGCCCAGGTCAACATTTCCTGCCCGGTTTTCCAAATAAGGAAAACCGGGCAGAATTCAACATGATTGACACTGTGATCGACCAATCGCCGTGTCATTGCTTCTCCCCCCATGGCATGGCCCGCCCCTGCTGCCTCACGGCCCTGCCCGGTCTCCACCAGGTGAAAAGGTGGCAACCCTAGGTTACACTGTATTCAGAAGAGAGCAGGAATGCAGCCATGTTGTGCCCTGCACCTTGCCTGACGTATGTGGGGGTGAATATAATATTTTCATGGCTTTTCGCTGTTGTGCAGATACGGTAGATTTTGCAGTTTTACAATGCTTGGCATGGGATTAGGAGGATCTAAGGCAGTGCTGCTTGGGCTAATTCTGTTTAGTTACCAAATGCTATACCATATGCTACATTTCTCACCTCATTATTTCCCACACATTGTCTTATTCCCTTCCCCTTTAGATTGTAAGATTTTTTGCACAGGGCCTTTCTAAACGTTTGTACCATTACTGGTTGTTATGTATGTAACTCTGTATGTTCTATGGATGTAATTCATGTGATTTCTTTGTAAAAAACACATTAATTTTACAGCGTTGCACAATATGTTGGCACTCTAAAAATATATGTTGATAATAATAATATGACATGGTTTATTCTATGGCAGTGATTGAGTGACAGGCCAGTGCTCAGAAGCAGCCACTTTGGTGTTTGAGTGAGTATCTGTCTTTCACTAGCACATCTGCCACTCACAGAGCTTTTCCTCAGAGGGCTATGAGAGGAAGTGACAGATGAAGTCAGGGAATTACACCCTTATCCGTCAATTATCCGAGTGCATAGGTATTGGGGGGCAGATGAATATGGAGCAAGGATAAGGATGCTGTGGGGGTACTGTAATTCCGTGCACTGCAAAGGGCAACACTTCCCCAGACCAGCATCCTCTCAATCAGATATTGAGGAATTTAGTCGAAAGCTCCATTATCTGGGATGTTTTATAAACAGGTTCAAAATACACAACTTACCTTTAGCTCATTGTAATAACTCGGCAATCATGTACAACACTATTGGTGGAGCTTAACCCTAACCACTTATTTACTGTTGGGCTAGCTGGCATACATGTGCAGATACAATCTTATGAAACAAAGTTTTGACGATTTTTGTACCATATCTGGGCTTCAAACAATCGTCCCAACCATTTCCGTACCATGTGGATCGGCCATTTAGTCAATTGGACAGGTTAGAACATTTCTGTCGGTAATATCTTTGCATGTATTTCCTATCTGATGATATCCATGGGTGACCGTCACTGGGACATAACTTTTGTACAATTGTTGTCAGTAAATTAAATTGCCAGAACATCGTCTGACGTCTGATTTCCTACTTTAATCTTAAGGTGGCCATAGACTCAAAGATCCGCTCATTTGGCGACATCGCCAAATGAGCAGATCTTTCCCCGATATGCCACTAACGGCATGGCTATATCGGGGGTAATTCGAACGTTCGGCCGTATGGCCGAACGATCGAATTACGATGCATCAAGGGGCTCCGACAGGTCGGTCGGGTAAAAATCCAACCTTCCCGATCGATATCGTGGCTAGATATCGATCGGGAAGACCCGTCGGAAGCCCCCATACACGGGCAGATAAGCTGTCAAATCGGTCCAAATGACCGATATCGGCAGCTTTATCTGCCCGTGTATGGCCACCATTACAGATGGTTGCTAGTGGAATTTGGACTCTAGCAACCAGATTGCCTGCCACAGCCTGGAATAAAAGTTTTGCAGAGATGCTGCTGGAGTTCTTCTTCATTTATTGAGTTGTTGGCACAGAGCAACTTAATTGGAAGCAGACCATTCAATATCTCTTCAGCTGTACAGACCAACAAAAACTCTTTACCTTGGATTTACAAATGGCTGGTAGGCTGAAATCTATAAAGTTATACTCTAGTCTACAAGAACATCAAGCACCTTTTGAACCTAAACATATTTGCAGAACTGCAACGTGGTCACTTCTCCATACATTCACCAAATTGTATAGTGTTTTAAAATAAAATGGCTTGCTTATCCTTTAATGCTATAACATTGGTGAATGCAAATGCTTCAGCAAAGGCAGCCTTTGGGATGCAAGGTGATGCAAACTGCTCCACAGCAAACAAATAACATTTTGCCAAATATGTATCCACTTCCGTGATTTACTGCAACTTCTGTATAAGGGAATTAGCATAGCTCTTTGTAACCCATTGGAAATCTCTGAAAATACCTTTGCAAAGGAATGCATGAGAATCCTTGCCGGTAAAATATCACTTGCGGAATCGTGTAAAATTGCCTTGACAGGCATTTTGTAGACTCAAAAATTTCCTATGTGACAAAGCAGCCAGTGTATCATCACCCTCTGGGGCAGATGTATTAAGGCTTGAGTTGTGTGTTTCACTAAAATCCAAGTTTTCGAGGATTTTTTTCTTGGTCAAAAATCAAATTTTCGGGTTTAAAAAAAAAAAAAACCTTGAGGTTTTTTTTTTTAAAAAACTTGAACTTTTTAAAGATGTATTATACCCTGGAAATAGCTAGAACCTGAAAATACACAATCTGAAACCTGTCAGTCATGTAGGAATCAATGGCAGAGGTCACATGAACCATTTGAAGATGTTGATAGGCTCCATGATGTTCAAGTTTTTTTCAAAGGGTTTTGCTCGCAAACTCAATCAATTTGAACGGTTCAAGTTTTTTGTTATATTAGAAACCATTCAAGTTGTGAGTTCATTTGAGGTATAAAAAACTCTAAAATTTGACCTTTGATTAATAACCCCCTAAGTGAAGAGCTCTCCTGTCTTTTATCGTTTCACCCCGTGTCAAGTGTGCAAGTAGACTGATCTACTTACCTTTGTGTTTCATTTCAGCTACTCCTCTGTGTAAATATCTTGCTTGCGCACTCATTAAATTAACTCTTAAAGAGTTTGTTCTCCTTTAAATTAACCTCTAGTTTGATGTAGAGAGTGATATTCTGACAATTTGCAATTGGTTTTTCATTTTTTTATAATTTGTGGTTTTGGAGTTTTTTAGCTTTTTATTCCACTGCTCTCGAGTTTGCAACTTCAGAAATCTGGTTGCTAGGGTCTGGATTACTTTAGCAACCTATGCATTGATTTGAATAAAAGACTGGGCTATAAATAGGAGAGGGCCTGAATATAAAGATGAATAAAAGATTCAATAACAATAAGAGGTCCATTTATGAAAGGTCGAATTTCGAATTCATGTGAATTTAGAAAATTCGAATATATTCACAATTTGACTGGGAGGTTATTTAAGAAAAATTTTTAATGGCTAATATTTGATCAAATACTTGAAACCCGAAAATTCGAATCGTGTTCGATTCGTAAGAATCAAATTTTTCTCCTTAAAAAAAAAAACAAAAACTTGAATGTCAGGAAGGCTGTTAACATCTCCAAATGGCTCAATAGACCTTTGCCATTGACTTGAACATGAACTCGGCTGGTTGTAGGTGGTGAATATTCGAATTAGGACTGTTTCCATGGTCTGTGTGATAATTCTCACAATCGAATTTACATTCTAATGGGGGATTAAAATTCGAATGTGTCAATTTTTGACACTTGAAAATTCGAATTTACTATTCGACCCTTGATAAATCTGTAGCCTTACAGAGCATTTGTTTTTTTGATTTGGTCAGTGACCCCCATTTGAAAGCTGGAAAGAGTCTGAAGAAGAAGACAAATAATTACAAAACTATAAAAAAAAGAAAAGACCAATATTCTTATCCAGTGTGGATATGTGTGAGAGTTACCAGATGTAGGCAGGTCACCAAGAACATTTAAAAAAGCTTGTAACCTTGATTGAGATGGATTTTATTCAGCCCTGGGGAGAGCCTGGTGGGCAGACAGAGAGAATTTCACTGCAAAACAGGATGATGGCAATGGAATTGTTTTGAAGCCAGGGCAGAGAACAGTTAATATACAATGAAGGTCAAGAAAAAACAAATGATGGTTTAAAATTGCATTATTTATCTTCTGTATTATAGGGTTGTCCAGTATGGACCTCTTTGGACGAATCTTCAACACTGTGAGTGCAGTGACCAATCTTTTTACAAACCCACACAAGGTGCGTGAAGTACCACTGTCGGAATATGGCAATTGCTCTTGCCTTCAAGAGGACGGAAGAGTTCTCTTGTACAGAAACAGACCTGCAAAATCACTGGACTGTGTACTTGTCAACCCAAGCACTCCACAGAATGCCTTCCGGTATGTTTTCCTCTCCCAGTATGTATATGTGCCAGAAAGGGTGTTGTGTGTGTGAAGCTGCAACACCCTTAAGGTAGGTGTGAATTCCAGTGCTCCCTTGTGTCCGTGAGACTTGTACATGCATTTAACCAGTAGGCTGAACCTGTATATACACATATTCCTTTGCTAATACTATTTGAGCGTGATTTTACACTTGTGGCTCCGTTTCTAAATGTGACATATTATGTACATTACAGTAAGGTATTCATAAAGCAAAATAAATATACAATAGACAATACATACAAGTGTCAATACTTAGTTCCAAGAAAATGAATGCATTGGCATATAATATACCCTGATGTTAATTATTTTTTGGTCAAAACTCACATTTTTGGGTTAAAAAAAACCCATTTGAAGAGGTTAACAGCCTGCTTGATGTTCCAGTTTAATGTAATATTTATGGAAACTTGCTTTATAGTTCTGAATGGTCTCCATTTACCCCTTAGCAACTGGTAGAGTCAGGCAGAGTTTTTCCCATTGTTTTGAATGGGACTATGACAGGGAATGGGTGTTTTTAACCAAGTTGCAAATATTGTAGATATTGACAAATTTTTGGAGAACTATCACTCTCACACAAACTTTTATTGTGCCCAAATAAATTCTATCTTGGAGATTAGGGGGATGACCAAAAGTAACCCTTGTTAATGGAAAGCCTATAAAGAAATTAATTTTATCATTGTGATTTGTAGATAATTAATATTTCTGTTGTTTATGAATTTGCATTGAATTAATTTTGAGCCCTGGCTGCCAGGTTTTATATAATTAATAACTGTTTTTTAAAAATATAATAAATTCTCTTTAACTATATAATAACTGGGTCCGCTTGCACCTTTTTAAATTATTTTATTTTAGTTTTTGGTTTCCTCAATAGGACCATGGGGATTAAAAGGTGTATTGAAGACTGGTTTGGAATAATTACCTTTTTCATTATGCCATGTTATAATTCATTATTTTGTCTAGATTGCAGCTAACATTCTAACGCATTTTAGTCTCTTCCAGTTGGAGTCTGAGTCTGAGGCTCTTCTCCGCTTTCAGGAATATGCAGTGAAGCTGCGTCCATTCTATGAAAGTTCCAGAAAGGGGCTTCGTTTGGAAACTGTCCAGCAGCTAACAGACTGCATACGTAGTTACCCAAATTGGTCATTAGCACATGTGGCAGTGGAGCTTGGTTTGCGGGAGAGTTTTAAGCACAATGGAATTCTGAGGTCAGTATATGATCACTTTGTGCAGCACTGCTCTTGGTAGGCTCATAGTTTATAAGTATGAAAACACTTCCCACCTTTGGGACAAGCAGATGTTACCATTTGCATGCTATGTGGAAGGCACTGTTTCCAGATTATTTACAGGTATGGGATCCGTTATCCAGAAACCTGTTATCCAAAAAGCTCTGAATTATGGGACAGTCATCTCCCATAGACTAAAATTTAATAAATTAATTCAAATTTTTAAAATAGATTTCCTTTTTCTCTGTAGAAATAAAACCGTACCTTGTACTTGATCCAAACTAAGATATAATTACTCCTTACTGGAGGCAAAATCAGGCTATTTGGTTTATTTCATGTTTAAATGATTCTCTAGTAGGCTTAAGGCATGGAGATCCAAATTGCAGAAAGAGTCCTTATCCAGAAAAACCCACGGTCCCAGCATTCTGGATAATAAATAATTTCACTGTATATCTAAACTGTATTATATAGTTTTTTTTATATTGCTTTTGTATGTAATAAATTAATAAATATATATATATATATATATATTTCACTTCATTGTGATATAAGTAACCATCAGGGTTGGACTGGCCCACATGCGAAGCCGGGAAAAATCCAGGTGGACTCCGGACCCTCTCACTAGCCCAAACTTCTACCTGCCTTGACGCTACTGTAAGTGGGGGGACTTTGCAGAAGTGATCAGCAGTAGGAGAAGGGCTGCATGCCAAGGATCTGCAGTATTAGTTGGAGTTTGATCATGCAGAGGGTCTGTGGCTGTTGGCAGTGGGAGGAGGTTCTAGAGATTGGATTCCCAGTGGGCCCAAACTAACTGAGTCTGACGCTGCAATAGATCATTTAGTGGTGTGTGTGCCAAAGAAAGAAATTGTTTACTTTTGAGCCTGTACAATTTGCAGGTTGAGATGCTTTGTGTCAGACTAAAAATACAGTGCCAAAGGGTGCGGTAAGGGAGCCATTACCTAAAGTGGAACCAAAAAACGTTTTATGCTGTCTAGTATTTTGGAAATGCACCTCAACATTATTTACTTAATATAATAGTTATTTATAAGTTACTGCATCATGTATAATATGAGATTCTTACAAAGTATATTTCTTGAAAATTTCAGTATATAGGATATTTTATGTATTGTAAAAAAATTAGATATTTGATTATGTTTACATTTTAACATTTTTATATTTTTTTGCCTTATTTTTCAAATCAAGGAGTTTAAACAGTACAGAATGTGACGGAGGGAGCACCCCTTTGCATTTGGCCTGCAAAAAGGGCGACATTAACTGTATCCAGGTGCTGGTAGAGGAGTGCCAAGCTCGGCAAGATATTGCTGACCAAAGTGGAGAGACTGTTTACCATCACGCAGCGCAACAAAATAATCCTCGTGTCATAGAGGTGAGAGTAAACTTTTCAGATAAAACTGCACCAGCCTGTGGAAAATCTGTCTGCACCAACATTTTATGTAATTTCCCAGGCATCCCTGGCACAGAGTGACACATTCTAAGTTGCTTAGAATTGGCCATTCTGTAACATACTAAAAGTAAATTTAAAGATAAACCACCCCTTTTAAACAAAGTAGCAAGTGTTACCGTAGGTCTCCTATAGTTATTTGAATCCACCTTAATCAGCTGGCTAGTAACATTGTTTTAGGAGTCAGAGCCAGGAGTGTAGATAAGGTAATATGCTGCTTTTATTATCAACCATTGAAATGTGTAATGAATATATATGGGAAAGTTAGCTCCACACTAGGCCTGCCGAATGTACGGACCCCCACATTCTGTTTATTAGGTCGGAAGGACTTACCCTGAAAGCAAGTGAAAGACTGTGTCTGCTACAGCTTTTGTACTACTCTAAGAAAGCCATTCTTATGACCTGGAAAGCGGTAGAGGCTGGTGGTGAATGACAATCTCCCAAGCCAAAAACTCACATACTGTATACCGCACGAGGTTGCTTGGGCAAATTCAGGGAAATCTTGCTCCCCCCCCCGCATGCTCAAAAGCAGTCTACCATGCATGGACATTTTAATAAAAGTACTTTTCATTCTGCCAGATCCTGTGCTCTGTGCAATCTGTGGGTGTAAACCACCAAAGTAACAACAATGAGACCCCTTTGCATGTGGCCTGTCGTATGGGGAAAACCGAGTCAGTGCTGGCTTTGCTTCGTTGTCAAGCTCGCTGTGACATCATTGGGAAGGATGGATATCCCATTCACACAGCAATGAAATTCTCACAGAAAGGGTAAGTGTGAGAACCCCAACCTGGACTGTACCATTCTTCTGCCCTAAAACAAGAAATTCATGTTCATAAAGTTTAATTTTATCTCCCATCACTGTCAATCGAGTTATTGAGGAAGTGGAAGAATCACAAAAAAAAACTTCAACCAGCTGCACTCTTTCTTCTTTCATTTAACTCTTTCACTTGTATTTTGGTGCGTAAGAGGAGCATTAATCCAAATGTGACCACATACATTCATCTTTGCAACTGAAAGCTAATGTAGACAGCCCTCAACACCTACAGATTCTGGAGTATGGAATCGAGATCCATCGAGATCTACAAAACAGTGACATTAGGTTATTCCAGTCTGATCAACAATTGGATTGTAGCATGTAGCGTAACGTAAATTTTCTGTTAGAAAGTGCCTGGGGAGGATTTTAGTGATGTAGACCCGGCAGTCTGGGCCCCCACCACTGCATCTGCTTCCTCTCTAGTTAAGTGCCTGACTGTAGTGTTGGTCCAAGGAGACCCATTGGCAAGAAACTCAGTAACATACTGATGTGCTCCTTACACGGTGGCATTTACAAAGCTGCCATATTGACTTTTGTCTGATTTTTCCCATGAATGGGTCAATAAGTGGTTGACTGGCTCTGGAGGGGCCAAGTTCATGGCTTTTATTGGCTCGTGTAGGCCATTTTAATTTTGCTGCGAAAAAGTGGCCTTTTATTTCATGTTCATGCCATGGTTATTATGGACTTACCCTGGAATATGCTCTGTCTACTATTTCACAGTTGTCTGTGGCAGGAGGAACTACAGACCCCCTGCCTTCTTTAATTAATGTGGAACTACCACAGGTACCCAGGTTTACCAGCAGCTTTACCATGAATTTAGCCCCTTGGTTATGTTATAGCCGCAAAATCTGTGTTGCTGTGCAAGTAGCATACAGTGTCAAAGGGTTTGACAGAAAGAAAATCACATTTCTTGAAGCAATGCCTCAACAGGAACAAGGTTACTTATAAATTATTCATAGTTGTGTTTTTCTTACTTTCATTTTTATTGTCTTTGTTACTCTCTTATTTTCCATATGTTTTCATCTCTGATATTTATAACCACTTTGCTGCTGTTGGAATACAGCCTGACTCTGGTGTGACCTTAATTATTTAAAAAATGTATTGAAACAGAAGATTCCCATTAAAAGCAGACTATGTTCATTATTAAATCATTATTAAAACTCTCTGTAGTGAGGCAATGTGTTATTTTTAGGGGCAGTATCCCAGGTTTGCTGGGGGTTTAGTTGTTTCCATTGAAATATTTGAAATGCAGTACAAAGCAGCTTGCATTTATAACATTCAGAGAATGCAAGGAATCCCAGCCAGCATGAATTTCACATGCGTTTACGTTTACAGCAGTGAATGCATTTGCTTTATGTTATACAGGGCAAACATCTCAAAAATGAACTACAGTAATAAGAAGCAGACCAAAGCTAATAATTACTATCTTACAAAGGCGAGTAATTATTTCGATAATATACTTTTAGGGACTGATTGCAGTATTTTAGCACTCTCTCGTTAACAGTGTTATGGATAGTAGATCAGAAATCGATATATCAACTTACAGCTCTCCAGAGGTGTCTTGAAAACATGCACATAAAGAGGGATGAGATGGGTGTTGCATAGTAGATCATTAGCAGAGCATAGGGAATATCTGGAAATAAGAGGGCATTTTTGAATACAAGCTCAATTGCAAAGTGCCTGCTTTGATGAATGATGCACAAGATGCAATGTACAGTTCGCAAGGGAGCCCTGGAACATATCCTTCCTTGAAGAGCTTGCTCATTGCACCAGCAATCTCAACTGACTGCCAGGTGCTAAAAGTCACTATGTAGTGATGGGCAATTTGCCCTGTTTTGCTTCGACAAAAATTCGCCGCCAGCGAAATGTCACTGATGCCCATTTAAGTCTATGGGAGTCCAAAAAATTTTGTTGCATGGCAAAAATTTTTTGACGCGCTTCTTTTTTTTGTTTGTCGCACAACACCATACAAGTCTATGGGCATCATTTCTGCGGCGAAACAAGGCGAAAAAATTTGCCCATCCCTATGTACACTTTCTTTGAGAGGACCCTATAATAAACTTTCATCAGCTTTCCATACAAATATAGATCAGCTTGTTTAGCAAGGCTTGCCCTGAGAGTCTAACTTGTTATTGCTTATCATTTTTATTCAGGCCCTTCTCCAATTTATAAATCAATCTTTAATTCTGACCACTCGATGGTTGCCAAGATAATTTAGACCCTAGCAACAAGATAGCTGCATAAATTCCAGACTGGAGAGCTGCTGCACAAAATGTGAAATAAAAAACATAATTATAATAAAACATGAAAACCAATTGAAAATTGCCTCAGAATAGCACTCTCCTCATCATACTTAAAGTTAACTCAAACATGAACAACCCCTTTAAGCAATTTTAGGGATGCCACTTTGAATTACAGAAACATAAGTTTTGTAGAATTCGTCGCATACCAAGTTACCTGCTCAGTGCTGACACCTATACAACTTGTTAACTGCTAAAATGCATTCTTATTTCATTAAAGTTTGCATTTTGCGCAAATATGTTTCTAAAGAGGTGTATTTTATGAAAATGTATACATCTTTACTCTGGTGCTTTTACTTTTATTGCTACTGGCATGCAGATATTGTATCTTTATTAGCATCACTGCTAACTGTATTGCTGTTTCTCCCTTTCAGGTGCGCAGAAGCCATATTGGATGTGTCTGCTAGTCAGCTACATGCAGAAGATCCTCGGTATCAAGCAACTCCATTACACTGGGCAAAAAATGCAGAAGTGAGAATAATATTCTAGATGTGTTATTTTATCTCTGTGTAATTTATATGTCACAAATCTGCATTCACTCTTACAGATGGCACGGCTGCTGGTTGAACGTGGCTGCAAAGTAAATACCCACAGTAAAACATTAGATACACCACTTCATATCATGGTTAAGAGAGACAGGTTTGAATCTGCTATGGTGCTTCTGACCAACGGTGCAGATCCTAATTCCAAAGGGGAACAAGGGAACACTCCCTTGCACCTTGCTATGAAGGTATGTTTTCCTTTGTATTCTGGAATTTTAAAGCAGCGGAACATGGTAGACTTGGAAGTATTGGGAGGTAGGCACCTGAAGAACCTTTCCATTTGATCTTCAAGTTGGCTGCCAGTCCCTTAACTTTCATGTTTCAGGCATAACTTTATTTATGCAGCACTTATATGTGCTGTTAAAGGGATAGATCACCTTTACATTTTTAAACTTTTAATAGGTTGCAGAATGCCCTGTTTTCAGCAACATTTAAGTTGGTCCTATATTTTTTTTTTATAGTTTATGTATTATTTGTCACATTCTCCTGCATTTAATGGAACCATAACATCAAAAAATGAAAGTGTTTTAAAATAATAAAGATTAACCAGTGCAGGGCAACACTGCATTATAACTGATGTGTTTGCTTCAGAAATACTGCTATTGTTTATATGAATAAACTGCTGTGTAGCAGTGGGGGCAGCTATTCAAAGGAGAAAAGGCTCAAGTTACACATCCGATAGCAGATAAACTATGTAGAACATAATGGTGTTATCTGTTATCTGCTATTTAACCTGTGCCATATAGCCTTTTTTCAATTTCCGCCATTGCTACACAGCAGCTTGTTTATATGAACTATAGTAGTGTTTCTGAAGCAAACAGATCAGTTTTACCAGTGCAGGGCAACAGCACATGATATTTTCATTTTTTGGTGTTACTGTTCCTTTAACATTGGTGTTACCTGGCAGGCAAAATCCTATTGCTCTGTGAGGTTACATTTTGATTACTTACCTTACCTTTACTTACCTTTTTATATTCAGGGCTATATTCTGGTCTGATGCTGTCCTAGGCAGTGGACCTCTCGCACCCATCGGCGCATGTGCTATGTTGTCTTAAGCGTAACATGCATGTTCGTGACATCCTTTCCGCCCACGACCCGCACCTGATACCCCCACATCTGCCTCTAGATTTTGTGGGAATATATATCATGTGGCAAGGAAAGATTAGTAAAAATGATTTACCATGTATGCATCTGAGGGCAGCACCCTTAAAGCTGCCCTCAAGTGCCTGATAAATGTTCATATCTATACTGTTATTCAACTACCTTATTGCTAATTTAAATTGAACCCTAACAACCAGATATCTGAAAAGCTACTGAACTAAAACGTAAGTAATTTAAAAACCACACAAGATTATAAAAAGACCATATTCTTAAAATATCACGTTCTACATCATATTAAAAGTTAATCTAAAGATGAACTACCCCTTGTTAGCCTAGCGCCAGACCCAATGCTACAATCACTGAGATCATATAAAGTAAAGCTCTTTAAAATATCATCAATTGAGGTGAGCAATGTTTTATCAGCACTTGCTGAATCCTACTCTTTAGTTTGAGAGGCATACCTGTATGTATACAGCACAGACTCCTAGACAAGTGATCATAGTGAGCAAAGAACTGGTTGAGATCAAGCTATAAATCTAGTGTAAGCCATTTCTGGCAACTTTTTAGCTATTGTGTATTGGGTACTATGCTTCACATCATCCTGTTTATCCCTCACAGAAGGACCATCTGGAGCTCATTAAAGCCCTCATGGTTTTTGGGGCAGATGTGGAGCAGCACAATGATTTTGGGGAAACGCCAGGACTCATTGCAGCCAGATCAAGCAAAGGTTGTGAACCCTAAAACATTCAGCCTGTGAGAGCTTTCTGCCCAGAGCCTTTTCAAGTTCTGTATTATGGAGCATGCATGGAAAGCAATAATTAATGAGTTTATTTTGGATACACATCATTCATGCACAATCATGCATGTTTTTATTTGTTAATGGAGTCTGCATTACTGCATTTATAGTAATCCAAGTTTCTTACCCACACATACAACATCACGTCGTTAATGACAATTTTCTAACTGCCTTGCTCTCTACAGTACTGCTCCTTGGCCCAGTTATTCCCTATGAATTTTCCTTAATTAATGGAATCTTGTGATTAACTCTGTGTGGAGAAAAGCAGTATATTTTATATTGTGCAAGATTCTACATGAATCTGTACTTAACCTAGGCAGCATGATTTTTTACCCACACATGTATTATTATTTTTTTAATATTCTGTACTAATTTGTTATTCATTTAACATACGGTAACGTTCTTGTGTAGCCACTAGCTGCTCACAGGTGTGACATATGTTTCTTCCCATTACTCCATTTCAAAGGGAACAACCGAAAAGTGCTTCTCAGCATGCTATGTAACATAGGAGCAGAGCGCTGTTTACCCCCTGACACCCAGCTTCCGCCTACAGCTACCTCCCCCTCCAGTGTGCCCCCCACGGACAGCTCTAGCGGCATAGGTAAAGCAGTTCTGCCTCTCCCTCTCATGGATCTCCACTACACTATCATATCAATGGGGGCTCAGAGTGACACTTACTTTCCCTTGTTTCCAGTAATGATTACCTCATATATAAATGGGCCACAAATGTTTTAAAATGTAATTGGTCCACTTAAGATAATGTTATTTGCCCCGAAGGACACATTACTTTATACATGGATGCATTTCTGCCTATGGATCCTATAACTCCATTCAATTTGGCCTCACAGTTTGATGACTTTTTCTTATACTATTCATAGGAGAACGTGCCCAAATATAAAGCATTCAGTACTTTCATTGTAATACACAGATTATGTGATCAGTCCTGAGCTCCCTTTGATGATGAAGCTTTTCCAGTTCTTTATCTGCAAACTCCCTAAACCTTATCCTTCTGCACTGCTGTCTTTTCCCAGATTTTTCCTCTTATTTCCCTTAGTCCATGGTTTGGACAAAGCTTGCATATCAAGTGTGTGAATGAATAGTATGTGTGTACAGTGGTAAATGTTATTTATATGAAGTAAAAGGAATATCTGTGCTGTAGGCACAAAATAGTCATTTATTTGAGTTAGCTCTAACACATCTGCTAGAAAAAGGGATTCCCCCCCCTAAAAGAAATGCTGCAAGAAAATAGAATGAAGAGAAACAGGTGCTGAGAGTTAAGACGTGAAGATAAACTTGATAATTTCAGAAACGATGCAGAATTTTTAATTGATTATATTCAGAAAATCTCTTATTTCTGTACGATGAAGCTTATATTGAACTTTCATTTTCAAAATTGTTGTAATGTTTCAGTTCTTATTTAAAGGACAAGGATAGCCTTGGTCACTGCGACCTGTTAAAAAAAAAAAAAGTTCTCTGTTGCACCTCCTGAGACCAAGAAAGTTTGACTTTGCTGGAAGTTACATCCTCCTATTTGTTGAAAGCAGACAGTTTGCATTAGAGTAGCAGGGCAAAGCATGCACAATTCAGACACTGGGCAAGAAGCTATGGAATATTTTTTTGCTCCATCTCAAATGCCACCATTCATGATCAGACTTTTCTTGTAAATCACAAAATTTATACCTAGATTCAGTTTTAAAATTGTACTTTTAAGTCATGTGATGGGGAGATTAGCCAAACAGGTGAGTAGAATTAATGCTTTGGCACATCCTGAGGACAATGTGAAGAACATCTAGACAGAAAAAATACAGTATTGTAATCAGTTTATATTCACGTCAAGGCCTGCGATTGTGTATAATTACATTTTGTTATATTTTATAGGAATACGTAATTAAGTAATTGAAATATAAAGTACTGTTGCCCTGCACTGGAATTTTATGTTTGCTTCAGAAACTCTATAGTACTGTAGTTTATACAAATTTACTGCTGTGTAGCCATGGGGGCAGCCATTCAAGCTAAAAATGGAGAAAAGGCACACGTTATGTAGTAAATAAGCTCTGTAGAGTCCCACTGTATTCTATTGCAAAGTTTATATGCTATGTAACCTTTGTATTTTCCCCTTTTCCGACTGAATGGCTGCCCCCATGGTTTATTTTTATAAACTAAAGTAATGTTTCTAACACAAAGAGACCAGTTTTACCGGTGCAGGGCAACAGTAAATTTTATATAATTGTACATATATATATTTATTTTTATATATATATATATATATATATATATATATATATATATATATATATATATATATATATATATATATATATATATATATATATATATATATAGAGAGTCAATGGAGAAGCCGGCACTCTCGTCACTATGTATAAACGTGCCTGGGTGCAGTGTCCAAATTTAGTACATCTAACACACAAAAGGTCCGCACTCTCAGGACTTACTTGTAAATAAAAAATGTTTTATTAAAAGACTATATATATATATATATATATATATATATATATATATATATATATATATATATAGAGTTCAAGAGGACCCGCACACCTTGGTTAGTGAACCAAAAATTTCTTTATTTTTCAAACTTGTGCATATATATATATATATATATACTTTACAATACTTTAATTTTTTTTGTTAGCATACCTTTCATGGGTTCTTAAAGGTGTAGCTCGCTTAAATTAACTTGCAGACAGTAATAATCAATTTGCAATTGTTATTCATGTTTGTTTGTTTAAGCTTTTTGTTCATTTATCCAGTTTAGCTTTATAGGGGTTTGGGTCCAATTTACCCTAGCAACCAAGCTGTGGTTTGAATGAGAGACTGGAAGATGAATTAGGAATGGGCCTAAATAAAAAGAAACAACAACAATAACATTTGAGTCTCACCAAACAATTGATTTTTTGCTGCTGGGGTCAGTAAACCTCCATTTTAAGGTTGGAAAGAGGCAGAATAAAATAATGAAAATCATTTTAATTTTTAATAATTAAAATAAATAAACGAGAGACCAGTTAAAAGGTTGCTAAGAATGGTATGTTTTATAACATACTAATTATTAACATAAAGGGGAACTTTATATTTTATTCAGTGGGGTTTGCATTATTTTTATTCAGTTGCATTTTTTTAATTTTCTGCACATATGCTAAGGTAGATACCTTTAATATGAACACTAAAGCCTGTAAAAGGACTCTGTTAGGATCTGCGTGACTCATGAGCAGAGTTTACCATATACACGAAGAGCCATACCTTTGTAGATATCCCTGATGCTCCATATCTCTCTATATAAGGGTATGCACTAGGGCAGTGGTTGTCAATTATTTTAGTTCCAGTCCCCTTATCTCATTAAATGAATACAGATATTGGTGCATGAGTTATTCAGCAATATTTCTGCAAGGGTGTCTGCAAATACTTATTTACCATAAATCTGATTCTAACTGACCGTTCGGCTATGATTTCAGGGGTATCTAGGAGAGCAAATGGCCATCTCCAGTTCTCACCCTAACTGACCTTTAGGCCCCTGGGGAGGTCAGTCCCACAGCTTGGAAATGGGGGTACTAGGGGATCCTGTGTTCTTCTTCCTCAGTAGTAAGCTTTTGCATTATTATTAAATTTATGGCCAGTTTGCTGTATGGTTATGCATGTATGCGTGTGTGTGTGTTTTGTATTAAATTCCTCTCTGCTTCTTTTTACTCTGCTGGAAGAATACACCTTTGTTTCCCTGCACTTTTTTCTGGTTATCTTTATTTATTCTTTATATATTTTTTCCCTTTTTTACACCATTGGAAATAGTTGTTTTTTTTTATAATTTATCCCAGGTTTCCGTGACTTTGTTTATGTGTCCACTGCCTTGAGTGGCATGCTGATAGCACAAGATACCGTGGACTTTAGAGAAGATGGCTTGCGAGTGTAAGTGCCATTGATAGTATAAAGCTCCTGTTGTTCTGTATGTAACTAAAGAACTAGATAAATAAACATGCGTCCTGACTGCCAGCAATAAATAATGGTGTCCGTATGAGTGTGTTGGCTATTCCTTGTTCTATAGGAAAGACCGTCTCTTGTGTTTGGATGGAGGAGGGATTCGAGGACTAGTTTTGATTCAGCTGCTTATTGCCATAGAGAAAGCAGCAGGGCGTCCCATCAGGGAATTGTTTGACTGGGTTTCTGGAACCAGTACTGGTGGCATACTTGCATTGGCTGTAGTGCATGGTAAGTACTGGACAGATTATTATCATTAACTTCAACACTTTTCTCTGTTTTTGCAATATGAAAAATATTCTTACCCACTTACTGCAAAGATTAAAGAGGTTACATGTCAAGCATTGTAGGCAGGACCTCTGTACTGTTGAGTTCTTTCAAAATAACATATAGGTCAAAGTGACTATGGGATAACATGCCACATAGCCAATGTAAAAAAAAAAAAATGTTTTTAGTATTTTAAATACTGGTTTAAACAAACATCATGTCATGTGTAGCTCAATTATTATTCTGATTTCTACTAAATGAGACTGCATGATATAGTTCAACTACTGCATTTATAAATTTAAACTGTGCCATGTTGTGCTATACAGATATTATACAAGGGAATCCAATTGGGCAGCAAGGGAACATTTTAGGGATACACTGAATCAATAATTTTTGTCTATACTGAACCGAACTAAACCCTTTATTTGTATATTTAAATTTGTGTCTTCGTATTTATGCTTAACCTTGAGGTAAGGGGGAGTGACTACAATTGGGGCATAAACCAAGAAGTCTGAAATCCCATTGCAGTCATCTATAAACGCAGACATTGATGAATTAAAAATGATTAAAAGGATACATTAGGGCACTGTCCCCTTCCAAACAGTAAATGAGCTACCACTTCCTGCAGCAGTAGGCCTAGTGCCTTTTGAAGCCAAAGAAAGCATTAGGACTCGTATATGAACCGCAAGTGCAAAGATGGCCTCAGTCGTCAGCACTGTTCATTAAAGGTACTTTCATGTCAAGTGCTTTCATTTGTGCATTAGCTAGCACCCTAACTTGTACCAACTCTCTGCATCAGGAATGCCCATGGAATATGTTCGTTGTTTGTACTTCCGTATGAAGAACGAGGTTTTCTACGGCTCTCGTCCTTACGAGTCTGGTCCTCTGGAAGATTTTCTGAAGAAGGAGTTTGGGGAGCACACAAAAATGTCAGATGTCAGGAACCCCAAGTGAGTGCTCAGTCTGGCAAGACTTTTTATATTAAATGTTCATTTTTGTATTACTTTTATATTTGCTTATTTCCATTGTACAGAGAATTGTCAAAGCAGGAAATAATTGATGTTGTGTATAGGGCTAAAGGGACTTGCTGACACCTACAACACTTTGATAAAAACTGAGGTTTATCCTAAATCCGAATGCTGCATAATGCAAGTGGGAAACTTGTGCATCCCTGGCATAATCACCTTGTCTGGAGCCCACAGCTGAGTCTGATATTTTTGGCAGCAGACCTTCATGGCCAAAATATCGCTGTCAAAACCAGTAAATTAACAAAAAGTACATAGCAGAGGGGTTTTATATGTGTTTGTTTATAGAAGTGCATTGATCAGTGCTCCACAATAAATACAAACAATTGGAAGGCAGATTACACGTTAGATAGAAAGATGCCAGTGACCCAAAGACATGTGTTTGTGAAGATTCTCATTCATCCAGGTCATGGTATATCTGAAGAAATAAGTCAAATCAACTGCACTTGCTGTGGTTTTTTTTCTTGAAGACTTTTACCAGTCATCCAACTGGCTTTCTCAATTTAGAATAACTTGTGGAAACCACACTGACCAAAATGACTTGCGACCAAAAGCTTGCATTACTTTCCATGAAAACTATACATATAAATACACTTAATAATAATAACTATGCAACACATAGCACACAGGAGTCTGTCATAAACCTTGTTCTTGACCGTGATGGGACCAGTCACAGTTCTGGGCATTTGAGGTATATTGCAGCAATCGAATACCATATTTGACTTTGCTCTAAATATATTCATGCAATCAAGATCCTTCTGATCGTAAAGTGGAACTTTAAGGGTCAATATACAGTCCAAGTACAGAGATATATTTTATAACTACACATAACTCTATGGTCTATGAAAATTCAGTACCAGCTAAAATCCTTTTGTCCTTATTAGGGTTATTGTGACAGGGACATTGTCAGACAGGCATCCAGCTGAACTGCACCTCTTCCGAAATTATGACCCCCCTGAAACTAATCACGAGCCTCCTTACAAGAGCGTTGCTTCTTTCCGTCCTGTAACAACACCAGCAGGTAAATACCTTCTTTCCATATCTTTTCAATATTCTAATGTGATAATAGGACACAAGACAGAGAATAAGTTTTAGAGAAATATAAATCTCTTTCTTTTGGAAAAGTTCTAAAATATTACATTGATCTGCTTATTGTTGGGTTCCAGAGATCATAGTAAATGTTTACCCAGTGCGTGTTTTGATGATCTGAACAAGGATCATATTAGGCCACTTCCTATTTATTGTCAATGACAAGCACTAGTAGTGTTCCCAAATTGGTTTAGTACCACACCTCCAGCAGTACATTAAACACATCGGTACTGGTGGTGCAGCTCTCGACAGGCACTTGTCAAGTACAGCAACAAACAGTGTATTTAAATGAGCTGCGCACAAACCATATTTCAGGCAGGCAGGATGCTTACCAGCATCAACGTTTCAGGGGGCACAACCCTTATGAACCTGATGGGAGAGTTGAACTTCACAAAACGTGGGGGCCTCTGTGATGGAAGCCCTGTTGGGCCTCTTACCATTCAGTCCGACATTGGATGCACAGCTAGTCACAATAAGGGGTTAAGCCCCCTCCTGCATGAAATATGTGTGTAGATCTTTGAAGCACCAGTAGTGGAAAGTGCAGGGCAACCATGGGTACACCTTATTGTCATTAATGGGAAGCAGCCGATGGCGCTCGATATCTAGTGTGTCATATCTCTTGCACTGTGACAGAGATAAATGATATTACCTTATTCTAGTAAAGATACATCCAGCAAAGTTGCACAAACCCACTGCATTCTTACAAGTTCTACAAGCCACAAGACTGCTTCCATTGTGGTTTATATGGTACACTAATGAAAGAGGATACTTGCTCTCAGCTTGTACTTAGCACATGCTAGGAATTCAACTAGCTGGTCCAAGTGTCACTTGATAAAGGCAGCATAGCATGGACACCTGAAGGATAATAAATAGGGGACATTAAAGGCCCGTTCCAGCAGCTGAAATGTGAAGATGGCTTTACCCAACATGACCAGGTCTCCTTTCCACTTACAGATGTGGAGGAAGAGGGAGTAGAGCATTTGGAAACATCCTGGGAAGGTATAAAAAGAGGCATATGCTGGCTCCCCTTTCCTACAGCTTCCAGTACTGGCACATTAGAGCATCAACTTCGTTTTAGACTTAGAAGGTTCCTCCTCCTTGCTTGCTAGTTGTAGGCTTTCTAATTATTTTTTATTTGTAGGATACTGGTTTAGGTAATAAGATATTAGATGGAATATAGCTAAATATTCATCTATGTATGTGTGTATGTATGTATTATTGAGGAGCAGAGAAGCACCCAATTGTGGCCATTCAGCTGTCTGGGCGTCTCTTCTGGCTGAAAAACACAGGTTGAAATACTTCCTGCCATACTCTTTATCCATCCTAAGCCACACACCAGCCTTTAGTGTCAGACTAACCGGATGCCAGATCAGTCATTGTTTTTTTTTAAAAAAAGGGCAGCTGTACTTACCAGCTGCACAGGGTGTGTGTCCTTCACTGCACAAACCATATGTTCAGCACCCAGATGCTTGAAATAACTATTCACTATTTTTGATTATCATATATATATATATATATATATATATATATATATATATATATATATATATATATAGAAAATCCAAAAATACGGATGCACACAGGTATTTCCAAAATAGTTAAAAAACTTACATTTTATTCAGTACATTTAAAAAAGCAGGACCTGCTTTTTTAAATGTACTGAATAAAATGTAAGTTTTTTAACTATTTTGGAAATACCTGTGTGCATCCGTATTTTTGGATTTTCTACATATTGCTGCTTGGGGGTAGCACCAGGACTGTGTACGATTTTGTTGGTGTGCTGAACTAATTGGACTTTTATATATATATATATATATATATATATATATATATATATATATATATATATATATATATATATATATATATATATATATATATATACATACACACAATATCAAAACAGGAGGGTTGCTGGCTGGGGAGGATTTAGCTGTGAAAAAACAGCGTTCAATGGACATTGATTACAGGTAATGCTAGAATGCACATAAAAAATAAAACAAGTTAGGGACCGCCATTCGGGGTTTACCTTGACGTGGTATGGTGGCTTATCAATTTTATGATCATAACTTTGTAACAAAATAACCCCTGTTTTGGGTACATATGCAATAGCATTTATTATACTTATATATATACTTTAAAGCCTTTAGAGTGCTCCCACAACCCCCCTGTTTTAATATTATATATAGATATATATATATAAATATATAGATAGATAGATAGAGATATTTATATATATATATATATTTGTTTATAATAAATGCTGATCAGTTTATTTTAATTGTACCTGCCTTTCCATTTCACTGCCACAGAACAGCTAGTGTGGCGTGCGGCCCGCTCAAGTGGCGCTGCCCCTACTTACCTTCGACCAATGGGCCGGTTTTTGGATGGCGCACTTCTGGCTAATAATCCCACTCTGGATGCAATGACTGAGATTCATGAATACAACACCTGCTTGAAAAAAAAAGTAAGGAAAAATATTTGCTTTTCACACAAATGTAGCATCAGTGAAATCTTGAGTCCTGCGTAGTTGTCGCTTACCTGTTCTGGACTTTCTGGACTGGACTAAATACACATTTTTTAGTATATATAGTTATTCTTAACTATACATCCTGAATAATACAACTGCATAGAGTGTATTACACTCCAGTTAAGCTTCTTAAGAATGGTCCAGCTGCCATGTGCAGAAAGCTTCCCTACGTCACGTTACAGAATTTACATCATCATGGTCTCATTTTAGTCTGAGGCCATATTTTCTATACAGGCACTTAAGGGCCCATGCTTAAAGCTTTAGGTGGTGGCCCTCCAATTCCTATATATTTAGAAAAAAAAAAACTTAACCCCCCCCCCAGCCCACAACCAAACACTTGCAGCTTCTTGTGACCCAAATGCAGTGATGCAGAAGATCCTTCCGTAATGTGTTGTTGGCTGGAGATTTGACCCACAGGATAAGACTTTTGCTAACATCTTTGGTCACTTTGTAAAATGTGTTGCACTAACGTCTAATTGTTGCCATTTGTACTTACTATATCTTGGTATATTTTGTTTTTATTCTAATTTCTATAATAAACTGCATGAATTAAATACAAATGTAACATTGACAGCTTGTCTGTGCTGCAATAATACAATCAGTTTTTGCAGTAATGTAATACATTCAGATTCTCTCTATAACCTGTAGGGAATGGCCGGGCAGGTAAAGAAACTTGGAATTGTGGTCTCACTGGGTACTGGAAAACCCCCACAAATCTCCGTCAGTTCTGTGGATGTCTTCAGACCCTCTAATCCATGGGAAGTGATGAAAACGGTGGTTGGTGCAAGAGAGCTTGGAAAAATGGTGGTGGATTGTGTAAGTATTTACTGTCTGTTTCTTTTAGATTGGTGCAAAGGAGACCAATGCACATGGACTGATATATCGGGGCAATGTTGCAGGCTCCAAATTTAGAATTTTTTTTACCCCCTGGGAGATTTCTTAGACAGCAGAAACAAAATGACAATGTAGGGAAACTGCAGAGTTGAAAAGGGTTGGCTGAGAGTGCATGAGCAGTCAGAAAAAGGTAATTGATATTTCCATTTGGTGAGACAAACAGACCCCTACATGGTTTATTACCTGAGTGCAAGGAACCCCACACAATAAATTATGGGTTTAACTTCCACCACTTCAGCATATGCTCTTGGGGTAGAGATGATGGCCCCTCAACTGATGAAATGAGTATAGACTTGAGTAGAAAACACACACCAAAAATCAGGTCCCACAGCCTGTCAGATTTGTAATGCAGTTGGTAGGGGAATCTTGCAGAGACTTTATTTGACACTTTCAGGTAAAACCTTATATAATTCTTTACACTACTTCCTCCAGCTACACATATACTGGTGCTGTTAATCATGGGGTGTTTCGTCTGCCACTGTCGTAGGCTTTGGGCAAACAGAGTGTTGGCTCTGCTGCTCTCAGCCTGCACCCTATGTTTCAAGGGATATCTAATATTAATTAGTCTGGTCTGGATAGAAAAGGACACCGTAAGTATTCTGCAGCCCAGGGCAATCTAATCCCAGACAATGTCAAACATTTGAGGCCAAAGTGAAGGAAAAATAATACTACCACATGAGTGGAGGCATCATTGTATTCCCACATACATGTCATTGCTTGTTAATTGCCGGCCCCCACTCATTTGTATGAATTGGTCAGTGGAACATGTAGCAAGTCTTTTCTTATTTTCTGTGGAGGTGAAGGGATACTGTCATGGGAAAAACAAACACCATTTAATAGTGCTGCTCCAGCAGAATACTGCACTGAAATCAGTTTCTCAAAAAAAGCAAACAGATTTTTTTAATATTTAATTTTGAAATCTGACATGGGGCTAGACATATTGTTAGTTTCCCAGCTGCCCCAGTCATGTGACATGTACTCTGATAAACTTTAATCACTCTTTACTGCTGTACTGCAAGTTGGAGTGATATCACCCCCTCCCTCTCCCCCCCCCCTTTCCCCAGCAGTCTAACAACCGCACAATGAGAAGGTAACCTGATAACCGCTCCCCAACACAAGATAACAGCTGCCTGGTAGATCTAATAACAGCACTCAATAGTAAAATCCAGGTCCCACTGAGGCACATTCAGTGACATTGAGTAGGAGAAACAACAGCCTGCCAGAAAGCATTTCTGGCTCATTCTGAAAGCACATGACCAGGAAAACTGACCTGAGATGGCTGCCTACACTCCAATATTACAACTAAAAAAATACACTTGCTGGTTCAGGAATTAAATTTTATATAGTAGAGTGAATTATTTGCAGTGCAAACAGTGTAATTTAGAAATAAAAACGACATCTTAAAAATCAGGACAGAACCCCTCTAAGTAGCTATCTCTTTTGATAGTATTTTCATGCAATTGACTTCAGTGGAAGTGGTGGCAAGCTGCATATGGCATTTAAACACAAAACATGGCAGTCAATGTGCCACATAAAGTCTACAGATTGCACTGATGTGCCTGAACTTCAACAAACTTTCATTTTTCAAACAGTCTAATCCCCATTTGTTAAGGGTTGGGGATCAGACACAGACGATCCTTCCCATGCTGATCTTTACAGACAGTAGAGAGGAACATTCCCCTGTATTTAATCTAACTGTTGGGATGTCCTGGCTGTTTTAGAGTGAATACAAAATTTTGAGAAATGTGGCTACCCTATACCAGACTTGTAACCGTTTGCGTGTGTCTCATTTCCCCGTCAGTGCACAGACTCTGATGGCCCAGCAGTTTCCAGAGCTCGGGCTTGGTGTGAAATGATAGACGTTCCTTACTTCAGGTGAGAAATATAACTTGTATGTTCATTCTGCAAAAGTATTTTGCAGTACTGAGACTTCATTCCCTTTGCTGAATGTTCATATTTCTCATTCTTCTTGCACAGACTTAGCCCTCAGCTCCAAACAGACGTCATGCTTGATGAGGTTAATGATGCTGTGCTGGTGAACATGCTCTGGGATACTCAGATCTACATCTACCAGCGAAGGGAGGTTCTGCAGCGGCTGGCTAAGACACTTCTGGAACCCTGAGCAATGAAGGGGCAACACACACAGCAGTTAATATAAATGAACATTCTGATCAAACTGGAAGAATATTTGCTGGGTACATCTTGATGCAATCCTCTAAAGACCCAATTGTATTCTTTTAATTATGTATGTTGTATGTTCTCCCCGTGCTTGCGTGTAATTCTGAACTTACAGGCAGGTTAACTGGTTCCTGATAAAACTGATCACAGCTTGAATATGAATTTGATAGCGACGTTAGAGGCATGAACTGAGGTATATATTGGTGGTATATTAATATACACTTATGTTAATCAAGATCCAAAAAACAGATATGGCTGTTACAGTTAAGGGATCCCTCATCCGGAAACTCGGCATCCAAAAAAACTCCAAATTACAGGAATACCATCTTCCATATGGTCCTTTTTTAAACAAATCTTAAACAAGTTTTTTTCTCAGTAACAAGTAGATACTTGATCCTAACTAAGCTGCACCAATCCATATGGGTGCATTTACACAAATGCCTGATCCGTTTTAATGGCCAACTAAGTTTAATTATGGGATACATTAAGTGGGTTATTTATTAAAGGTCAAGTTGATTTTTCAGTCAAAACTCGAATTTTCGTGTTAAAAAAAAATTGAAAAACATTTTGAGATTTATTATACCCTGAATCTGTAAATAGCTCAAATCCAAAAATACTTCAGCTGAAACTTGTAGAAGTCAGTGGCAAAGGTCCCTTGAACCATTTGAAGATGTTTGTAGCCTTCATGATGTTAGGGGTTTTTTGGTGGGTTTTGTTCAAAAACTCGAATAATTCAAGTTAATCAAGTTTTTTTTTTTTTTTTTTTTTTTTTTAGATGAAAACTCAATTAAATTGAGTTTTCGGGGTTCTTTGCCCCAAATTCAACTATTTGAGTTTTTTACATGCAAGTTTTTCATAAATTAGAAAACATTCATGTTGTGAGTTCATTCGAGTTTTAAAAACCTCACAAACCTCTAAAACTATCCGTGTTCTAATCTTTCAGAAGATCTGGAACTGGATTTTATTCTACAATTTACAAGATGTAAGACATGGGGGCAGGTTCACTAACATTGGAGATAAATATCACTGGTGATGTTCCCCATAGCAATCAATCAGCAATTAGGTTTGAACAGTCACCTACAAGTTAGAAAACAAAGGCAAAGAGCTGGTTGGTTGCTACATCGCTATTTAATGTTAGTAAACATGCCCCTAAGAAGTTTGAATCTATTTACATGTCTTAAAGGACAAGGAAAGACAAAAAGATAAAATCCCATTTTTACTTTCTTTAATAAAAAAAAAATCTATTTCCAATATACTTTAATTAAAAAATGTGTACAGTTTTTATAAGAAACCTGACTGTATGCAGTGAAATTCTCCCTTCATTTACTGCTGTGGATAAGAATTGTCAGACGGTCCCTAACTTCTGGGCAGGGAAACAATCATACTTATGAACAGCAGGGGGAGCCCCCGCCTTACATCCCAGCCATGCAGAACTCAAGCAGTTTTGTTTGTTTCCCTGTAGAGCAGTGGGCGACTGTGTAGAGATTTGTATTGGATTTTATTTTTGCCTTTACATCCCCTTTACTGTTTCCAACTCCAGCTGCAGGGACAAAGATCATGGAGGCAGATTTAAACAGTTAAACTGGGATTCAATTTGGAGGATACTTTGCTGCAGCCGCTGGTTATGGAGAGTTGGAGAAAGTTTGTATTAAAAGACATGTAAACCCTATAAACCCTTACCATGTCTTTAGGTTGGGCACATATTCCCCACACAAAATGCATCATTGTCTCTGTATTGGGTCAGGTAGTACCTGTATCTCCTCCGTTAGCCTGCACTGAATGCAAGATGTGCTTCAAACAGGCAGCCATTTTATATCGGCTACATCATCATTTATATTTGCATATCCAGCCCGCCTGGTCATCAAATATAAATTATCAGAAGTTTATTTTGGTAATGTAACTTTATTAGCAAGTATGTGTAATCCTACTCACTCCTACATGTAATTCCACTCACTCATATGCATAATCCCACTCACTCATGCATAATCCCACTCATACTTGTAATCCCACTATTGTGTACATGTAAACCCACTCACTCATATGCATAATCCAACTCATACTCCTAATCCCACTCAATCATATGCATAATCCCACTCATGATCATAATACCACTAACTAATTTACATAATCCCACTCATACACGTAATCCCACTCATTTATACATGAGTGAGTGGGATTATGCATGAGTGAGCAGGAGTATGCATGAGTGAGCAGGATTATGCATGAGTGAGCAGGATTATGCATGAGTGAGTGCTGGATTATGCATGCATGAGCTGTATTATGATGGATTATGCATGAGTGAGTGGGATTATGCATGCGTGAGTTGGATTATACATGAGGGAGCAGTATTATGCTGTATTATGCATGAGTGAGTGCTGTATTATGCATGAGTGAGTGGTATAATGCATGAGTGAGCAGGATTATGTTGGATTATGCATGATCTGGAGTGGGATTATGCATGAGTGAGTGTGATTATGTACGAGTGAGCAGGATTATGCTGTATTATGCATGATTGAGTGCTGGATTATGCATGAGTGAGCGGTATTATGATGGATTATGCATGAGTGAGTGGTATTATGCATTAGTGAGTGGTATTATGATGGATTATGCATGAGTGAGTGGTATTATGCATTAGTGAGTGGTATTATGCATGAGTGAGCGGTATTATGATGGATTATGCATGAGTGAGTGGTATTATGCATGAGTGAGCGGTATTATGATGGATTATGCATGAGTGAGTGGTATTATGCATTAGTGAGTGGTATTATGCATGAGTGAGCAGTATTATGATGGATTATGCATGAGTGAGTGCTGTATTATGCTTTAGTGAGTGGTATTATGTTTGAGTGAGCAGGATTAAAATGGAATATGCAGGAGTGAGCTGGAGTGGGATTATGCACAAGTAAGTGGTATTATGCACAAGTGAGTGGTATTATGCATGAGTGAGTGGGATTATGCATGAGTGAGTGGTATTATGCATGAGTGAGCGGGATTATGCATGAGTGAGTGGTATTATGCATGAGTGAGCAGGATTATGCATGAGTGAGCGGGATTATACATGAGTGAGTGGTATTATGCACAAGTGAACTGGATTATGCATGAGTGGGATTATGCATGAGTGAGTGGGAGTGAGCGAGATTATGCATGAGTGAGTGGTATTATGCATAAATGAGCAGGGAGCGGGATTATGATTAAGTGAGCAGGATTATGAATGAGTGAGTGGGATCATACAAGATGTTTGAGTTACAAGATGGTGACCCCCTGTGGCCAACTTTGAAAGCATAAATCATTTGTTTGATTAGGCTTGTGGTGCAATAAGTTTATGTTATGTTTAGAATACAAAATACAGCATTTCTAGCCTTATTCTATTTTAGACTTTACTTCCCCTTTAAACACAAGATATGTATGAATGCTTTTTGCCAATGCTGATGGTGAGAATTAGTAATTGCCCCAAACAACTTCAAGGCTATCATGCTGACCCTTATAATTCGTGTTCCAGACTTTATGTGTGCCTTTAAATTGAGGAGGATACTGCTGTGATTTGGGCTTTAAAAGGGAAACTGTAGAAGTTGGATCTATATGCAATGAAAGTATTTTGTAACATTCACAGGTTTCACTATATTTAAACAAATTGCAAAATTTGCAAGAAACACCCTTTTAATTGGTTTTAATTTTTCTTCTTTTTGTTTTTACAATTTTTCTATAAACAGCGTCTGTTTCTAGCTAAAATTCTATTTGATTAGTTTTATTATTCATATTTACTTATTACATGTGACGGTTAAAGATCTATCCCTGTGTCATATTCTGTACGTTAACAGCAGGAATGTTGACTTTATTGAAACAGTTGGAACGCCTGATGCTATTGGGATGGCATACTATTTGAGAGATATAAATATAAATATAAATATATATATATATATATATATATATATATATATATATATATATATATATATATAATGCTCATTAATTTATAAAGAAGAGTTTGATACTGGCTTGCATTTTACTGATTTTGCACTGATTATAAATGAAGTGTATCTTATGGTAGCTGAATTAATAAAGGAGCTTTGAAATATAACATTTTGTAAGACATTAAAGTATTAAGTAGTGTTTAAAGGGGTTGTTCACCTTCCAATCAGTTGGTTTCAAATTGTTCCCCAGAAATAAAGACTTTTTTCAATTAGTTTCTATTTTCTATGTTTGGCTGTTTTCCCAATATTGAAGTGTTACCTTTAATTTTTCACCTTCTAAAGCAGCTCTGGGGGGGGGGAGGTCGCCGACCCTGTAAACTGTTCTAAATTGATACATTTAGTGGTTACATTTCTTATCTTTGTCCCTACTGAGCAGAATCTCTGGGTTTCATTACAGGCAGCTGTTAGAATTGATGTGGCCATACACGGGCCGATAAAAGCTGCTGACAGACCGAGTCGTGTATTGGGCCCTCCAACCGGCTTCCCCGATCGATATCTGCCCGAAAGTCGGCCAGATGTCGATCGGATGGGCCTAAAAATCTGTTCGTTGATGCAGTGCAACGATCCGACTGCCCGTTAGCCATCGTTCGGATCCGATCGTTGGGCCCTAGGGCCCATGATCGTATCAGCCCGATATTACCGACCTCAAGGTGAGCATATCGGGGAGAGATACGCTCGTTTGGCGACATTGCCAAATGAGTGGATCTCTCCGTGTACGGCCATCTTAAATGTTGCAAAATTGTGACAGTTCAGAATCTGCAACTGAATTACCGAGATGCCAGACTCAAACACCAGAGACAGGAACCTTAAAATTTAATCTTCGATTTTGGATAACTGATAAAAAAATGGAAAGCAATTGAAAAAATCTTTATTTCCGGAGAACAATCTAAAATCAACTCCACTGAAAAATAGTTCAAGGTTCAAAACTGACACATCCATTAAGTACAGCCTTTTGGCTGATAATTCCTAAATGGCTTCAAGGTGACCCAAAGATAGGTGGGATAAAAAAAAAGGACCTGAAGTTGTTGAAAAAATTGTGTGCTGTCCCCAAAACTTGAATCATATGAGTCCATAGTGACCATTGTAGTATGTGTAGTAGATAATAAAATCTTTGTTTACGTGCTGTTAAAGGCATTCAGCCCAATTAGAAATGGGTAAAAAATCTGGAGGATGGAGGGGCACAGCCACACACAATCCCAGATAAGTTCACAGTTCTAGAGCCAAGGCCTTTTCTCACCTAAAAGGGAACTTGCTCATTATGCACATGTATGTGTCCCAACACTGCTGCCCCCATCAGAAGCATTTATGATTCCTTTCTGGGGCATTTATTACTTGCTCTGTGTTATATACATAAAAATAGTTATCATAGGCTCTTGTTTCATATATTCTTGTTATATGTATGTTATTTTGAGTAGGTTGTTATGTATTTAGTGTTTTTTTGGTTTTTACATGTAAAACTTATTAAAATGGGTTTGGTACCTACAAATTATGCAAAACCTTATTTCTATTGTTGGCAAAGAATTATTAGTGTGTTCAGTGATTATATTAGTAATACCTGTTAGTGATTCTCAATTATTGTTTTTTTAATTTAAACTCTGCTAGCATGCACCTCCAGTGGGGGAACAATTTTTAAGTGACAGGTGCCTTTAAGATAAACTAACGTCAAGTGATTATCCAAGTCCTCTGGAAAGAACTATGGGTGACTAAGGCACTAGAGCAGGGATACCCAACCTTTTTCACCCCTGAGCCACAATCACATGTAAGAAGGGTTGGGGAGCAACACAAGCATGAAAATAGTTCCTGAGTATGTCAACGAAGGGCTGTGATTGGCTATTTGGTAGCCCCTATGTGAACGGGCAGCCAATAGAAAGCATATTTGGCAATACAACTGTTTTTTATGCAACCAAAAGTTTCCTCCAAGCCAGGAATTCAAAAATAAGCTCCTGCTTTAAGTCACTGGGAGCAAAATCCAAGGGGTTGGGGAGCTCACGAGCTACTGGTTGGGGATCACTGCACTAGAGTATAGTGTAGTTGTACACCCTTTGTACAGATATATATAATAGGCTTATCCCAATATGTAAACCTTAAATAAAATGAATGGCAGATTGGTCAGGGTTCTATTCTAGGAAATTGCTGCTTTCGTTTTGCATTTTCTGTTTCAAAGCTATTGAGCTGTTTACTAACTACTAATATAATTCATTTTATTCAAAACATTGCCACCTACTGGCCAGTTCTTCTGACTCTATGCTCAGAGAGATATACCGTCAGAAGGAAAACTGTTCTAATGTTGCTCAGCTCTGGAAAGAGATGGACCATCTGAGGTTTCTGATCTCTTTCCTGAGCAGAGCAACTTTAGAACAGTTCTCTATTCTCCTTCTGGATATAAATTATTCAGACCGTACTGTACAGGAACAGCAGGTGGTACTGTTGTTACAAAATTCATTATAATCCCAGTTAATAAACCGATTAATAGCTTTGAATTGCAAAAGCGCTTAGAAATTTTTTTTTACAAGTTTTTTCATGGGCCAAAATAGTCCTCATCTGTTGGGATTTTCTAATTTGCCTATGCCCAGCCAGGTATCAATATACCCCAGTGCATATACCAATAATCTGCCAAGTCAGCAGACAATATCAGCCTGGGTAAAGCTAGTTTTATTTTGCTCCATGCTTGGAGTCAGGACCATTGTAAACGGTTGGACAGATTTATATAGGTGCTGTATATAAGTATAAAAGTGCCTTTTTCAGTAGAAAAATATTGTGCTTACTTGTATCCCCATCATTTCTGGATTCCACTGCAGGAAGGTACTGTAGGTGTGTTTGCTGGACAACAGGATGAGAATTTCAACAGTGAGTACATTTTATTACACCCCACTGTTTCAGAAAGTCAGACCTTATTCCTTATGCTGCGCAATATATTGGTGCTCCAAAAATACGTTATATAATAATTAATGACACATGGAGAGGTTGTTGCATTGGAAGAAGTTTTTGGATTGGATGATATTTATGTAGGGTGGAATATTATTAGCTGTGCTTATGCAGTCAAAACACAGTTCTTGTAATTAAGAACACATACTGTTAACATGGCCTATTTGAAATTCAAGAAATCTGGGACCTAAATCAAAAAAGGCAGAGAGTGAAGAAAAGGGAAATGTAGATAAAACGACTGTGTTTCAAACCTGTATAGTGGTGCTAGTTAGCTTCAATTGGGCAAAATAATATTTCTTGCAAACTTGACCCTTCATGTAATTTTTTTTAAAGGAAAACTATACCCCCAAAATGAATACTTAAGCAACAGATAGTTTATATCAAATTAAGTCGCATATTAAATAATCTTACCAAACTGGAGCGACTGACACTAGAAAATAACCTTTTTTTTATATCCATCATAACATTGTCTTTGTATACTTTTTATAATTTTGCCATGTTCCTCTATTAGGAGGCTGCCATATTTGTGCAGCAGGAATCCGTTAGCATTAGAAACTTTAACTGACCCGCTGAGATGAGACCTTCAGGTTGGCAAAACAGTCCGGTTTATGAACTTTAAGTAATAATTGCTTATAAAAGCAGAACTATCAGCAAAAAACAATTAACGTGACCTATATGTAACTTTTAATGATTAATATTTTGAAAATAAATTTTTTAGGGTCCGTATCACTTTAAGCAAATATTTCCCTTTTATATCTGTTGCCTTGAACCACCATTTTGTGATGGTCTGTGTGTTGCCTCAGAGATCACCTGACCAGAAATACTACAACTCTAACTGTAACTAGGATTGCCACTTTTTCTAGAAAAAAATGCCGGCCTTAGCCCCGCCCAAAGCCCCACCCCCAATCCCGCCCAAAGCCCTACCCCCTGTGCCTAGCTATTAAAGCCCCCAGTCATGCTGACGCCGCCCACAAATCTTCTCATCATCACGCGAGAGCGCGCTGCAGCATAGCCCGCATAGCTGAGCAGGGGAATTTGGAGCAGGGAGGGAGGAACTGTCATTTCTCCCCATAAAAAATTACCGGCCAGTGTAATTGCCGGTATTATCTTAATACCGGCACCGGCCTCCATACCTGTTTTACCGGCTAGGCCGGTAATTTACCAGCCAGGTGGCAACCTTAACTGTAACAAGAAGAAGTGTGGAAGCAAAAGACAACTCTGTCTGTTAATTGGCACATTGGACCTATGAATTATGCTTTGTTTTGTTCAGGGCCGGATTTACAAAGTGGGTGCCCCTAGGCCCACTGTCGTTCGTCGCCCTGTCCCCTCCTCTTTATTTTTGCAAATTTTCATCATCTGGACTGGAGCAATGGAGATTGTCGCACTGGAAATTTAAAAAATAATTGTATCTCCAGCGCATCCCCAGTGTTTCTGAACCAATGTGGGTGTGGTTGGGCAGCACGCCGCTCTAGGCCCGGGCCTTGGTGGCCTTTCCACAAATCCGGGCCTGGTTTTGTTTGTTTGTGTGCACCGTGAATCGTAGGATCCCAGGAGGCGGTCCTTATTTTTTTTTTATTAAAATGGCAATTTCCTATTTAGGATTACCCAATGGCAGATACTACTATAAAAGTATATTATGAAAATGGTTTATTTACATGAAGCAGGGTTTTACATATGAGCTGTTTTATGCAATATCTTTTTATAGAGACCCACATTGTTCGGGAGGGGTATAGTTTTCCTTTAAGTAGGCATGCACCGAATCCACTATTTTGATTTCGGCTGAACCCCTCGAATCCTTCGCAAAAGATTATACCGAATCCTAATTTGCATATGCAAATTAGGGGTGGGAAGGGGAAAACATTTTTTACTTCCTTGTTTTGTGACAAAAAGTCATGCAATTTCCCGTCCGCCCCTAATTTGCATATGCAAATTCGGTTCGGCCGGGCAGAAAAAGCCTGAATCCTGGATTCGTTGCATCCCTACCTTTGAGTAATAATTTTGCAGAAAAATACCTAAACTAAGGACAAGGAAGACAGGGAGAGAAAAGTAGAAAACATAGAAGAAAGTCTTACTCAGTGAGTGATACCACTGACGAAAAGGGCGCAAAGCCCTTGAAACATTTGGTTCTGTGCAATAAAGACACCTTGGAGGTACTTTGATACACTGCATTTGCTGCACATGTGCTCCCTTTGTTTTCTGTTATCTAAGTAATAAAAAGGTAGCCTCACAGAGCAATAGTTTTTTGACTGCTCAGGTCAGTGACCCCCCATTTGAAGGATTGAAAAAGTCAGAAAAAGAGTTAGAAAAAATTCAAAAACTGTACAAAATTAAAAATAGAATTGGCCAGTCTATAAAATACTAAAAGTTATCTTTAAATTGAACTATTCCTTTAAAAAGGACATTACTTGTATGTCTCTGCATTCTTTCTAGCTCAGTAAACAGGTAAGAGGGATGGAGGATTTAAACTATGAGGGCAGACTGTCATGGTTGTTTTCTCTGCAAGGGACATGATTACTCTTTACAAGTACATTAGAGGACGTTACAGATAGCGGGAGATCTTTTTCCCATAGTAAAGATCAAAGAACAAGAGACTACCCCTTTATTAAGGGTGGTGGCACACAGTCAGATTCAGGAAAATTAGTTGCCCAGCAACAAATCTCCTCTTCTTCGGGCGACTAATCTCCCCGAAATGCCTTCCCATCAGCTAGAATGTGAATCACCAGTTGGATGGCATTTCGGATCACTTAGTTCTCTGAAGTGGCCTTACAAGGAAATTTTGGGCGATTTCGGAAAACCGTAGTGATCTGAGTGCCTTCCCGTCACCGAATTCTAGCCAGCGGGAAGGCATTTTGATGAGATTAGTTGCCAGAAGAAGAGGAGATTTCTCGCTGGGTGACTAATCTCCCTGGGATTGCCACGTCTGCCACCACCCTTAGATAGTGGAACAGAACTTTCACGTGAAGCAGCATAGGTGGTTCTTCACAATGAGTTTGAGGAATGCCGTGCTGGGTGATGTGAATGAACAATTTCTGTAAACTGATCTATAAGCAATACAAAATAGAAGAACAATAATGTTTATTTAGAAATAGTGTCTGTCATTACTAATACATACTGTCTCTCCTGCTAACTCTAACTATAACCCTTCCAGCTATTGGAAACATATTTGGTACATAATTACCCCAATGTCCCTGACTTGCTTGAGCTTTTATCACTCTGCATGCTCTTTGTTTTTTGGACTAAGCTCCTGTGAACTAAAACATAGAATGTAGGCTCTTGGGACTATTACCAGCAAATGGTACCCAAGGGTATTATTTTTTTTTGTAATAACCCCGATATTAAAAGTAGTTATACTTGAATGACCAATGGACAAATCTTTTTTTTTGTCTCAAGTTGCTGGGGAATAATAGATCTAAAGAACATGTTTTCCTGATGCATACTTTTATGGGTGGTACAGACTGATTAGGTAATAAGTCTGTTTCACATCTTCATGCTTTGGGAGGGACGTGGCTTGTCTGTGTCAGCTATTCCTAGATAATAAAGGTAGACTTTTTAAGGCAGCACTTATTAAGCTCCTAGGTGTCTTGTTACTTGTGTGATCAGGTATCATTGTGCCTGGTGAATTATTAAACCTCTTCTCTCTTCCACTCATTCTGATCAACGTCCAAACTCCACTGGCAGGATTCCCTCATCTTGCCGGCTTAAGGGGTGAAGCCATGTCTCGGGAAATGGATTCGATTTATGCCTCCACCATTGGGACCTATAAGGTGAGAATTACAGTCCTTGCAGAGGTACTCAGGGTACTGGAAATAGAATTATATGGGCTATTCCTCACTGCACCAGACTTCTACAGAATCACAGTAAAGCCTTTCTGCGGTAGATATTTCATATGTGTCTTATAAATACTAAATACAGATACATGCTTCAGTTCTGTGGGATAAGAGTAAATTGAATTAGCTTAAAGCTTTCCCAATGAAGTTCTGTTGTCTGAATTAAAGCCTACACAGTAAATATTGGCTGACATTGCACTTAACAGGACATAAAACCATACGCAGGGCTTGTAAACAGAAACTGAATAGAAAATGATATGTAAATGCAGAGAAAATGATATGTAAATGCAGAGGGATGGAGGTTTCTACAAAAATATAGGAAGTGGAGACATAAACAAAAGGGAAGGACTCAAGTAATACTGTAAGTGTGCATCATACACATGGCAGAATTAAAATAAAAACTGCAATTAAGGAGTTTGCCATAAAGAGGTGGTTAAAAGGAAAACCAGGGAACTAATGTGTTCATCATACAGGTATGGGATCTGTTACCCAGAATACTCAGAACCTGGGGTTTTCTGAATAAGGGATATTTCCATAATTTGGATCTCCATGCCTTAAATCTACTAAAGATCATTTAAATATTAATCAAACCCAATGGGATTGTTTTGCCTCATATAAGGATTATTTATATCTTAGTTGGGATTTTGGGTACAAGATTCTGTTTTATAATTACAAAGAAAAAGGAAAAAATGTTTTAAAATGTGAATTATTTCATTAAAATGGTGTCTGTGGGAGACGGCCATCCCTATTTCGAAGCTTTCTGGATAACGGGTTTCTAGTTAATGGATCCTATACCTATAAATAGATTAGATAGATAGACGACATATCATAGTTTGAGCTTATGCATTGTCCCTGCCCATCTTTGTTTGCACTCTTTTCCTCCTCCTTTATATAGATTAGTATTATTATAGATGGTGCTATCTTTTTCTTGTCTTGCAGAAAATTCTAGGGCAGTTTAACCCAGATTTGGAAAACTTAGTCTACCTTGGTAACAATTACTTGCGGGCTTTAAATGGTAAGTGTCTCTAAAGTGGCCTGAACTCCAGGTACCATGTCAAATTCAAGTGCCGTGTGATAGTCGTGTCTATGTCTATACATTTCCTTTTTCTCTGTCGTATCTAAGTTATATATTGTTTACACACTTGCCTTTATTACTCAAATAAGTGCTTTCCGATATTCCAGCTTAATGTAAATAAGCTTTAAGGCAGAAGTAGCAATTTGTCCTAGGGGAAAAAAAGTGGCATAAACAAGCCAGAGACTGGTTGAAATGACATTCTCTTACACACGGGTATATTTATCACCATCATAAGATTCATTAGCAGCGCTGGGGTTTGAGAAAAAAAAAAAAAAGGTCCCAGAAAATGCAGGAGGGCTGGGGCTTCAGTGTGAGAATAAAACAATTGTGTAAAGCAGGAAAGTCCAAGCTGCCAAGAGTTGAACAATTACTAGCGCTGTCGATGAAACAGTGCAGCACAAAATCTATAAAGGGAATTCTCCGCAATACTCAGTACCCAGTATCTGTGTCTATGTAATTGTAATCCCAGGATTCCCTTTGCTTTTCATTCAAATGAATAGAAGACCTGCTCACTCAAAAATGCTTTTCATGTGTATCCTCTTTCCTGGCTCTACATATGCTAATCTGAAAAATCCTGCACTGCACCCCCACGAGCCCAGTTGGGATGAGGTAAACTCATAGGGGCAAATTCACTAAGCCGCGAAGCGCCGAACGCTAGCATTAATTCGCTAGCGTTTGGCATTTTCGCTACTGCGCAAATTCACTAACGAACGCTGGCGTAGTTTCGCTAGTGTTACTTCGCAACCTTACGCCAGGCGAAGTTTCGCTAGCGACGAAACTACGCAAATTCACTAACTTGCGCAGTGTACTGAACGCTACCTTTTACGCTAGACTTCCTTCGCCACCTCAGACCTGGCGAAGCGCAATAGAGTAGATAGGGATTGTTTCAAAAAAAGTCAATTTTTTTTCTAAGTCCCAAAAAACGCTGGCGTGTTTTCTACATGATGGCTGATAGGCTGAAATAGATCGAAAATTTTTTGGGGCTCCCCTTCCTCCCCCCTACATTTCCTGACTCATGGCAACTTACCTAGACAGTGGGGACATGTGTAGGGCAAAATAAATTTTTTATTTGCTGATTTGAAGGTTTTCTAGGCATTTGTAGTGCAGATACGTGTTCCTCCATTGAAATTTGAATTTCGCGCCATATGCAAATTAGCCTTCGCTAGCGTAACTTCGCTTTATATAGCGAATCAACGCTAGCGCAACTCCGCAACCTTACGCTACCCCTGTGCGCAACTTCGGATTTTAGTGAATTTGCGGAGCCCTGGCGAAGAGCAGCGAAGTTGCGCCTGGCGCAAATTCGCATCTTAGTGAATTTGCCCCATACAGTATTCCATCACAAAGGAAACAATAATGTTGGGGTTTTTTTTGTCTAAATGTTTCTGTTAAATTGTGCTTCCCTCCTGAACTTTGAGCTCCTTGTAATGTGTAAAAGTTTTCCATCAAATTATTTCCCCTAATCCTCCAAAATAAGGGAGCAGTAGAAAAGCAAAGGTAACCTTTAAAATAAGGGAATGTACAATTCATAAGTGTTTATATGAATGTATCTGTGTGTATATGTGTGTATATATATTTTTTTTTTCTTTTTTTTCAGTTACTGTTTTGGAAATGGTAACATCATGCCTGATGAAGAGATGTAATTTTTTTCTCGAAAGCTTGCATTCTTAAATATTTCAGTTAGCCAATAAACGATATCAAGTTACCACAAAAAGTACTTTTTTCTTTTATGAATGAATTTTGTTACAACAGCGCCACCTGCTGATCAATTCCTGACCATTCCGACCACCAAGTAGTCGAGGAATTTGTGAGGAGAAAGAAAAAGGCTGCTCTGATGTTCTTCTGGTTAAAAAAATAGTTATCTGAAGTTTATAATGTATTTCCTAACCAGAATATCAGACTAACCCTCTTTCTTTCTCCTTGCAAATCCCTCGTCTATTTGGTGGTCAGAATGGTCCAAAACTGACCAGCAGGTGTTGTTGTTATAACAATTCATTCATATAAACAGGACACATATCCATTAATATCTTGGAATTTAACGTTTTTTTATGTAGATTGCAAAAGTGCTTAAACTTGCACTCTTGTCAGTTTTACATTCACTTATTTTAAAGGTTTACATATCCTTTAAAGAAAATCTCTTTGTACCACAAACACCTGGTGTATATGGAAAAATCCTGTATTTGGATAACTGGGCAAAACTACGTTTGCATCAATTTTTTATTTGTGTCTGATACCAAATTAATGGGATTTGATCCGAGTAGCAATCACTGTGTCCCTATGGAAAAGTAACTGGCAGTGGTGGAACTAGATGTTACCTGGAATGTCTGGGCCTATTTTGATTCCCAGTCCTGGCCTGGTGCCTACCGTTGCCTCGAGCTTTTTAGTGCTCTTTTCCAGCATGCCAGGCGCCCCAGACAAGATTCCAGAAAAACTCTTTACTTTACGTCTATGAAGATTTTCATTCATCCGAGTCATGATATACAGTATCTAGTAGAAAAATGTCTAAAGCAACTGGACTTTCTGAATAATAATTAGGTTTCTTTAAGCAGAGAAAAAGTCTGGGAATCAGCTGAAAGAGAATGTTGCTGCCCCTTTAAAACAAAGTAATTCAGACTTGTACCTAAGCACATGATGTCACACTGCAATTACCTTTCCACCTTTTATCTTAATTATATTGTCTGATCTCTTCTTCCTCCTCCTGCATCCAGGGCCTCTTTCGTCGATCTCCCTCTCATCTCCCATTTCTGCCCCGATGACTCCAGTTATCCCCTGTTATTGTTTCTTCCATCAACCTCTCATCTTTCCTTTATTGCTGAGAGACATGTGATAACTACATTTCCATTTCCTTTGTAATTCATTCAGAGCTATTTTCGGCTCAGCGAGACAGAGGCCGATAGTCATGGTAGAACAATACAGGAAATGGATAGCTGAGGAAATTGGAGGGCCACTGTTTGCATATATTACGTTTGTGTAGATCTGTATTTACTGTGGGGGAAACCCTGGTGTTCGTTTACTATAGGAGCGCAGTGGCTTCTGACAGTTGTATAACATTTAAATTATGTGGATAAATTCCCAAAATGTAAGCATTTCTGGTACCTTAACCATTTACTTGCCATCAATGTAGCATCTGATACTAAAGGGTGGCAGTCACTGTAGATTCTGTGTTTCCAGGTTCTTGTTTATTCTATACTGGATTGCATATTGACTAGAGTTTCTTGTAAATACTAGCTGTGTGAAGCCCCTATAACTAAAAGTTTCCTGATGAACTCTGAAGGGCTCTGGGTTGGGCCTTACCCTTTGAAGGAGAACTAAACCCCCTTTCTAATTAAAACCCCTACCCTCCATAATCCCCCCTCTCTGCTCCCCCCTGCACATGAGTTAACACAAGTTAATACCTCTAAGCCGGTAATTACCCCTTGTTACAGAGTCAGCACAGCAGAGCTCACGGGGGCCATCTTCAACCGATTCGGTAATCTCTTTTCTTCGAATGCTTCGGTAATTTTCGTCACTTTCGAAGCATGCGCAGTTGTAGCAAACCGGGAAAATACTCCAACCGCTCATGCACTGATACGGTGCTTCCTTATTGAGATTATCGTAGCGGCAAAAGAGGGCCCCCGTGAACTCTGCTGCACTGACCTTGCAACAAGGGGTAATTACCGGCTTAGGGGTATTTACTTGTGTTAACTCTTGTGCAAGGGGGGCTATGGAAGGTATGGGGTTTTTATTAGAAATTGGGTTTAGTTCTCTTTAAAGCAAAAAAGGTCCCTGCTCTAAAGGGGACTATAGACTATAGAATCCTTTTACTTCACTCACAGTGATTTCTCTCCACTGTTTATACTAACCAAGTCCATTGAACTGTACTTGTTAAAGGGGTTGTCCACCTTTAAATTAACTTCTAGTATGATGTAGAGCAGTGCTGTCCAACTTTTGTGGTACAGAGGGACGGAATTTTTTTGACCTACACGGTGGAGGGCCAATAATATAAGCCAATGTTGGCCACTTCCTGTTTTTAAAGCACACCCTCTTAAAACCACACACATATCCATGCCAAGACCATGTCCACATTAATGGTGGTAGCACACCAAAAAATCAAATGTTTGGTGCTCACTGCAGGGATATCACTCATATGTTGTCATATTAAGACATACCTTTAAATCCATATGCCTCATCCTCCTCAGTGGATAACACAGCCCTCCAACACATGATTAAACACCTTTGGGGCCCCCTAACAATCATTTTCAAATGCGAACACCCAGAAAAAATACCAGGCTTATGTTCCACAGGAAGAGCAGGGCACACAGAGGCAGAGTATGGCACACACAGAGAGCATAAGGAAGGTAGAATATGGCAGTGTAGAGAAGGCAGAACAGAGCAGGGAAACCTATCAGGACCACTCTAAGGTGTACTACATACAGTGACACAGTGCTGGTGCCCCTTCAGCAGTTTGTATGAGTGTGAACAGGTGAACAATGTGGCCAAATATACATGGTAAACTGACACAGCAGGTAGACTTTCACATGGGGGGCCACACAAGGGGGGGTCACGGGCCACCAGTTGGACAGCCCTGATGTAGAGAGTCATATTCTGAAACAAATTTCAACTGGTTTTCATTTTTTATTATTTGTGGTTTTTGAGTTATTTAGCATTTTATTCAACAGTTCTCCAGTTTGCAGTTTCATCAATCTGGTTGCTAGAGTCCAGATTATCCCAGCAACCATACATCTGAATTAAAGACTGGAATATGAATAGGAGAGGCCTGAATAGAAAGACGAGCAATAATAATACATTCGTAGCCTTACAGAGCATTTGTTTGTTAATGGTTTCAGTGACCCCCCCATTTGAAAGATGGAAAGTCAGAAGAAGAATGCAAATAATTAAAAACTATAACAAATAAATAATGACGTCTTACTGAAAAGTTGCTTATAATTAGTCATTGTGTAACATACTTAAAGTTTTAAAGGTGAACCAGCCCTTTACGGAAGGGACGAGAAGCAGAAAGTCACAGGCACACGCCATGCTGGGAATTTATCTCTCAGGAGGTCCAATCAGGGTTTCCTAATTCCCAAGCCCATGTTGCACTTCTTTTCAAGAACAGCATCAGTAGGCCGAAGGTTCTTCACTTTCTAATTTCCAAGCAGTGGGGCATCATCTTTAAAAGAAACAAAAACAAATGTAATTTCAGGCATAAATTATTCCTATCCTATGTATTAGTCTCCTAACAAAAAATGAGTTACTGAGTCAGCTGGCACGTGAACCCATTTTTTCTTATATATGGCTACAGGCTTCTTTACTTCTTCCTATAACCTTCATGGAGTGTCATAATATCCTAACCAGCAGCCAGCAGGGATCACAGCCTAGTCATTAATATACACAGCACATATACATCCGGCAGCAGAATTACACAGGCAGTTAGGCATAGCTGCAACAGGAATAACACCCTAATTTGTTCATGTGTAGAAATATATTACAAAACCAAGCCAACATAGGTTTTCCCTTGTACTAAGCAAAACTCTGGAGGAAGATTAATGCCTCTTCCAGACCCGGACTGGCAATCTGTGGGTTCTGGCAATTAGTGGGTTGGTGGAGGACTATTTGGGCCTCTGTGTACTTGGAATGCCAGGGCCTATTTTGACTCCCAGTATAGGCCTGGCCCCTTGTATGGTAAATCAGAGTCTTATAATGAGACAATTGTAACCGAGGCGTCTACAGCTAACCACTGATATATAATTGTACAATATAAATCTATTATAAGGCACCTAGATATGCATTCGACCTTTCTATAGGAAGAGGTGAGAGTCCACTGATAACAAGTAAACTGACACACCGATATAGTCAAAAAGCTGCGGATGTGTCAGTGCAAAAATGTTAAGGCTGAAAATAATCAAAGAAAGCAGCAGGCCCAAAATTGTGGAAAAGCCAACAAGGCCCGGGCCTAGGGCGGCAGGATTTTATATATATATATATATATATATATATATATATATATATATATATATATATATATATATATATATATATATATATATATATATATATATATATATATATATATATATATATATATACACATAACCAGTTTAGTAATATTTTGCCTACATTATTATAATTATCCAGTTAAGTTATGGATGTCAACAGTTTACTGTATGACATGTATAAGGGTAGGTAACAAATGGATATATCAAGAGAGGATGGAGTAGGGATCCTGCCTATAAGCATATTACTGTGCTGCTATCCAGAACATCAAAAAAACAGGGAATTTTGTTTACTTTTTTTTCTTTAAACATGTTGAAATTGTAACGTTAGATGTTAAAAAGGAGTAGGGTCCAGATAAACATTGATCCTGAGCTTTTCCACCGGCCATTCCTGACCCTTCTTGGTGTTCTCAATATTATAAGCATGACTGTGAAGACTTCCACTCCATCTGCACACCCATGTATCTCAAGAAATATCTTAACAGCAGAAAAATAGTTTGGCTAAAACCAAAATAACTATTTTTAACTGCTTTTAGGAACATAAACAAACAGAGCTGCAAACAGAAATGGGCGGAAGATTCCTCTTCTTCAGTCCAGACTAAAGGGGAATGTGATGGGGCAAGAAAAAGCTAAAAAGGATACTGACACAAAAAACATAATCTTTAAAATATGAATCTACATTTATAAGTTACCTATAGGTCATACTGATACTGTATCCTTATAGAGGAACATGGGGGATTTGGTGGGTAATGTAAAAACAATAGTCACATTTGTTTACAGCTAAATCAAATCACATGTAAAGACAATGTTATGCTCGTTGCAGGGGTGTAACATGAGTGTGCCAGCCCAAAAGAAATGGCAAGAAATGTGAATGAGTAGAGGAATAATATTTTTTTTTCTGTTGCCAGCACTATCAGAAGTTGCAGAAACCTATTACAATGCAATTAAGAAAATTGGTGAACAGGCGCTGCAGAACGTCACATGTCAGGGGCTTGGTGAGTATGGGTTGAAGGCTGGGACCATAATGTAAGGGATCATGTAAGGCAGGGGTCCCCAAGCTTTTTCATCCATGAGCAACATTCAGATGTAAAAAGAGTTGGGGAGCAACACAAGTATGAAAAAAGGTCCTGGGTGGTGCCAAATAAGGGCTGTGATTGGCTATTGGTAGCCCGTATGAGGACTGGTAGCCTACAGGAGGCTCTGGTTGGCAGTACATCTGATTTTTATACAACCTAAACTTGCCTCAATTTTTATACAACCTCAACTTGCCTGGAATTCAAAAATAGGCCCCTGCTTTGAGGCCACTGAGAGCAACATCCAAGGGGTTGGGGAGAAACATGTTGCTCACAAGATACTGGTTGGGATCGCTGATGTAAGGGATAATGTAAGCGATGAAGTAGAGGCAAAGAAAAAGCTTTTAACTGCTATTTATCTACACAGCGGTATAAATCTGTGCGTTTTTACATTTCATACCATGTTCTGGTGTTTTGTGTTGTTTGATGTTTTTGGAGAGACTACTGGTATTTGTAGCTATAAAAATGCACACAGACTGAATGTTTGTAATATCAGGACTAGGCAGAGATTTTGTGTATAGAATTGTAGAGTCAACAGTTTTCTAGCTGAGTCACTAATAAAATTTAGGGATTGTTGATATGGTCTTACTTGAAAATGGTGGAGAATGCATTGTACATTGTACTATAATATATATATATATATATATATATATATATATATATATATATACACACACACATATACACAATATACATATATATAATGCTGCTTATTGGTCAGTATATAAGGCCTCTGACGGGCTTTCGCGACCGATATTTGGCCGAAAAATAGGTGGGCTTATCAGTGCAAGATCTGCTTGTTTGGCAACCTCTGCAAATGAGCAGATCTGCCCATGTATGGCCACCTTAAGTCACTCATTCACATTAAGGATTCTGGATATGGTGGAGAATGCATGTCTAGAACATTTTACTGTAATACAATAGAACATGAGTATTACAGGACACAGTTGGTTCTCTAATATGCAGTGAAATCTATTATGTTCATTCAGAGCTTGTGGATGTTTATCACGAGTTCACACTGAGACAAGGTTTATAATCTTTATTAAAAATCACTTCCTTGGTTAATATTAATCACTGGCTGCAATTCAAAATAAACAGACCGAAGGGGAAGTTAAAATAAAGACATAATCAGTTGGGAGAAACATACAAGCCTTTTTTAGCTGTAAACTGATTAAAAGCTGATAAGAAAAGTTTTCTTGTTGCTTGCCAAAGTGGCTTTAATGTTATATGTTTGGGGTGTGACTCTTAGCAAAGTTGTGAATCAGGCCTCTGAAAGATTTCATTGGTACAAGCAGAGCTCAACCTCTACCCCTGCTAAATTAAGACACAGCTGCAAGTGGGGTTGATGAACATCTATATAGCATATTTTTTGTGTATATTATATCCCCAGGACATTAACTTCTGACAGGGATACAATTAAACAGTTTACCTATTGTACAAGAGAGGTGTAATCTCATTATGTATCCTATTGTAATGAAATATAAGAATAAAAAGATGCACACATGCGCAAAATTCCATTGACACATCGGTATGCCAGCTTTCCCAGCTTTGCTCCATGTATATATGTCCTATGTCCTAAATATATAATTAACAGTATAATGCTTGGTGTCAGTGTGAAGTGGCCAGTGTTAGGACAGAGTACCTATGGCTGGTGATGTTTTTTTTTTTTAACCAATATGCTTTTGGGTTGTTTTTTTTCCATCTGCTCTGGAATTAGAAATCCCTGAATCATTGATTTTAATAATAATATAAATAATCCAGTTAAGGGCAGAGACACACGGTCAGATTTGGGGAGATTAGTCGTCCGGAGACAAATCTCCTCTTCTTTGGGACGACTAATCTCCCTGAACTGCCTCTGAGCTGTTATGTTTTGGTAGCCGAGGATGAGTAGCGTATAACAGTGCTTTATATGCAGAGACTCATGCAGCCATTACACAACAGTAACTTTCACTTTTAAGATGTCAAGAAGTATGCACAGTATAAGTCTGAGCACAGTGACATCTACAGGCCATTTGTATAAATACCACATATTTCCCCTTTAGTAGGAAAGCTTTCGAGCAAATGTAATAAAAAACAACAATGCATCTTAAAGCAATAATATACATTATTCACATCACATAGCCCTGGGTCCATGCAGGTAGTTTTCTGATTCTCTCAGTACGCCTTATAGGTTCACTTTCTTCAGGCGTATTGCAGTTGACATCAGGAGTAGGAAAATGTCCTTCATCAAATGGAGCTTCTCCAAAGTCATATCTAACAGGAGCAAGATGACTTGCATTTCATATGCGTCCATCAGACAGTTCATGTGTGTATGGTCCTCGCTGGTGTCTCACTTCAAGTTTTGTAGTAAATTAGATTATCCTTGTTTCAGTATTCCTGGTTTCTTAATTCTGACTAAAGAACCAGGCTGAAAATGTACTTCTCTTGCACCACGTTTTCTGTCAGTATAAGCCTTGCATTTGGCTTGTTGATGTTTCACAATGTCAGCAGTAGATGATTTTGTAGGCACAGTATTTTGTGGAAGTTTGATGTCTGCAACATGTAACTTAGTGCGCATCTGTCTGCCATGTAATAATTCAGCTGGAGATGATTGAGTTGTTGCATGGCGCATTGCTCTGTAGTTATGTAGGAACTCTGTTGTAAATATTTTCCAAGATTTCCCAGTAAGATTTGCTGTCTGTAGTGCTTCTTTCAGACTTCTGTTGAATCGCTCGATTTCTCCATTTGCTTGTGGATTTCCTATGCAGAATATTCCTCTCTCTCAGAAAGGATTCAAACTCATATGAGACAAACTGTGGTCCGTTGTCTGATATTAACTCCTTTGGATTACCTTCTCTGCTGAAGATTGTACAGACAGAAATGTTATTACTGTAGCTGGTGTTATATGAGAAACAAATGCAATTTCTGTCTATTTACTGTAATAGTCTATCAAGGTTATAGCAAATCTACAATCTATAGCAGCATCTGTAAAAGGACCCACAATATCAATAGCAAGTTTTTCCCATGCTGAATCAGGAAATGGTACTGGTTTTACATCTGGTCTCACCATAAAGGGATCCTGTCATCGGAAAACATGTTTTTTTCAAAACACATCAGTTAATAGTGCTACTCCAGCAGAATTCTGCACTGAAATCCATTTCTCAAAAGATCAAACAGATTTTTTTATATTCAGTTTTGAAATCTGACATGGGGCTAGACATTTTGTCAATTTCCCAGCTGCCCCTGGTCATGTGACTTGAGCCTGCACTTTAGGAGAGAAATGCTTTCTGGCAGGCTGCTGTTTTTCCTTCTCAATGTAACTGAATGTGTCTCAGTGGGACATGGGTTTTTACTATTGAGTGTTGTTCTTAGATCTACCAGGCAGCTGTTATCTTGTGTTAGGGAGCTGTTATCTGGTTACCTTCCCATTGTTCTTTTGTTTGGCTGCTGGGGGGGGGAGGGGGTGATATCACTCCAACTTGCAGTACAGCAGTAAAGAGTGATTGAAGTTTATCAGAGCACAAGTCAACTGACTTGGGGCAGCTGGGAAATTGACAAAATGTGTAGCCCCATGTCCAATTTCAAAATTGAACATAAAAAAATCTGTTTGCTCTTTTGAAGAAATGGATTTCAGTTCAGAATTCTGCTGAAGCAGGACTATTAACCGATTCATTTTGAAAAAAAATGTTTTTTCCCATGACAGTATCCCTTTTGTTTACAAAGTTCTTTGCGCAGCCCAGTGAAGTGTTGCTTTGTGCTGAAATTGTAGACACAGGCTGTGTGGCAGGCACTGGTGCTGTAGTAATGAAACCATCAACTAATTGTAGGTTTAATGCAGCAAAGAGATCCCCTCCAAGTATAGCAGTACCCTTATTCACAATGTAAAAGTCACATTTTGCAGTATTTGATTCAAATTGTAGAGTCACTGGCAAGCAACCAAGCACAGGGATTGGATCTTTTAAGTAACTGACCAGTTTCAGGGCAGGTGCAACAAACGGATCTTTTGCAAAGTAATTCAAGAAAATATACATTGGTAGTATAGAAACAGCTGAACCTGTATCAAGCATTAGGTTAATGGAGTGTCCCTTGTCAGCAGAAGCAGTACTGACACTGACAGTGCATATAAACTTGTCTGGAATAAATGTACCAGCTTTATCCACACTTAATACTGTAACATTTGTAGTAGTGACTTCATGAACATCTTTAGCTGAACTACGGCAGATCTTAGCAAAATGTTCTACCTTTGTCCATTTGCGGCACCGTAAAGCTTTTGCAGGACATGTAACATAATTTGCAGTGTGTTGTGTTGAACCACAGCGAAAGCAGTATTTTCTATTTGTATTTGCTGTATGGTTTTGCAGTGTAGGGGAATCCCTTTCCTTAGCACTGTATTTTGCCTGTGGATGCGCATTATTAGGCCACAATGTTGAATTCACAATCTGTACATTCCCAGCAGTTCCCTGACTGAGAGTTTTAGCCTCTGCCACTGCTGTTTCAATTTCAATAATAGCCTTTGCAAGGGTTAAATCCTGCTCTAGGAGCAGTCTCTCTCTAATGCGAGGTGAGTTTGTTTTTTCCACTATTTCATCTGTTAGATTCCCAAACTCACAGGTAACAACCAGCTCTCTCAAAACTGCTACAAATTGTTCTGTGGATTCACCATTGTCCAGGTTGGCGGAATTGATATCTTTCAGCAACCACATTTACTCTTGGCACGAAAAAGTTCTTTATAGCAGTAAGAGCAGTTTCATAAGTCTCATCAGGTAATGGTAATGTATAGAATATACGCTGTCCCTCTGCTCCCAGGCAGTGAATAAGTAAAGCTTTCTAGCAGCAGAAATCTCCCCTTGGTCAGAAGCAATAATGTTATTTTCAAACATATGGCTCCAAGCAGTAAAAGGTATGGTAGGCTCACCAGGGTTTGGAAGAAAAGGTGCAGGCTGCTGCAGAGGTAGAAGAGCCATCGCGTCGTCAATTTGTTATGTTTTGGGTAGCCGAGGATGAGTAGAGTATAACAGTGCTTTATTAGCAGGCTCTCATGCAGCAATTACACAACAGTAACCTTCACTTTCACTTTTAAGCTGTCAGGATGTATGCACAGTATAAGTCTGGGCACAGTGACATCTACAGGCCATTTGTATAAATACCACAGGAGTGCTTCGTTTTCTGAAGTAGCCTGAAGTTTCCCTTGTGAGGCAACTTCGGGTGACTTCGGAAAACAAAGCGTTCTGAGTGCCATCATGTCAGCGATTTTCATTCTAGGCAGGGGAGATTAGTCGCCCTGAAGAACAGGAGATTTGTCGCCGGTCGACTAATCTCCCCGAATCTGACCGCGTGTCCCTGCCCGTAAAGGAATAAGGGTTCGAGCTGCTGACCTTTGAGGAAGTGTAGCTAGTGAAGAGATTTCTCACCACCCTAATCTTCCAACTGAGCTTGGCCTTATCTATCCTTCTCTTATCAAATTCCATTTCTCTGTAGACCAAATTCAATGATAGGATGCATGAAATACAGAATACAATGGCTAACAGATATAGCTAACATTTGCATAGGTAGTAAACTGTGTCAGGTTCAAGCAACTTACTAAACCATGAACCAGCTCTGATTGGGAGTTGGATCACAATACAAATAAGAGAAAAAAATCTAGGGCTAGGCCAGGTGTAAGGCGAAGAATGCAGCACTCATTAAACTAATATAACTTTCTGAAATATATTACAGGTATAGGAGCCATTATCCAGAAAGCCATTATCCATCTCCAATAGACTCCATTTTATCCAAATAATCCAATTTTTTAAAATTGTTTCCTTTGTAATAATAAAACAGTAGCTTGTACTTGTTCCAAACTAAGATATAATTAATCCTTATTGGAAGCAAAATTGGAAGCCAATTGGGTTTATTTTTTATGTTTTTTATGTTTACATGATTTTCTAGTAGACAATGCAGGAGTGCCCATACTTTACAAATACAAGGTTTACTTTTAGTGATGTTGTCCCATTATGATCTACATCCATAAAACCATTGTTAGCACTCTGTTCCATGGAAAATATTATTTAAATATTGTTTGATGAGAAAATGTATATTGTTATATTTAAACCTCTATTTCTTATCTAACCTTACCGTAATAAATATCTGAATGAAATAGGAGGGTGATATAGACAGTGTCTTGAGATCTACTGATCACCAGCTAAAGGTCTACTGGTAGATCCTGATCTACCTTTTGGACACCCCCGACTTCCTTGGTTGTCCAAAGTTTCCTCGTTAGGCAATTACGGTTGACTTCGGAAAATAAAGTGCTCTGAGTGCCATCCCGCCAGCAATCCGATTCTAGCCGTCAGGAAGGCTTTTCGGGGGAAATTAGTCGCTCGAAGATTTGATTTGTCGCCAGGCGACTAAATCTCCCTGAATCTTAGCGTGTGTCCTTACCCGGAAAACTCCAGGTCCTGAGCATTCTGGATAACAGGTCCCACATCTGTACTGGGTAATGACAAGTACTTCTTTAACTTGGTCAGACTTCCTCTAATGTTGGTGGTGTTGCACATGATGAATTTGGCTCCTGTGACCCATACAAAGATATATAGTAGTGTTGCCTGCTATAGGAAGGGCCTTACTTATTCCCTACTATTTTCCCACCTACAACTATTGTCATTCTGAGGTTGAGTGAGGAGAGGAAGAAAAATAATACTAAGAGTGGGACCCTGGTCTAAGATTAATTGGTGGGCCCCTGGTCAAAGGTTTTCGGGTGTCCCAGTCCGACACTGATTGATGACTTGGTATCTGTAGATTGCCTACAATTTATTTGCTCTCTGTTTAGATTCCATTGCCAGGAATGAAGCAAGGATTCTGGGTACATTAAAGGAGAACTTATAGTGCTTGAAACATTTGTGTGGTTGTTGTTATTCAGTATAGTTTAACAGTGAAGAGGAAAAGCGGTGCATTTAGATATTTGTTTATGGTTTAGTGTTTTTGGTGCAGAAATATGACGTTGGTCGGCCAAGGTGACATGGGCCATGTAATGATATGCAGGCATCCCTGACGCACAACCCTTTAATTGCAGAGACACTCCTATTCAAAGTGCAGCAAAGGACTCCGATAAAACCCTCAAATTCCCTTTCATTAAAAATCCTCTGCTAGCTGAAAGCTAATAAAAGGTTTTATTGTCCCTGCAGGTCAACTGCTCATCCAGATGGCTGACAACTGTAAAACTGCCAGTGCTGGGCTTAATATTGTGGTAAGTTACCTTTGAGTTGTTTAAAAGAGCATTATTAACCCTCCTGGCTTTGCTGGTTACACTAAATCCTCCCACTCAGGCCCTCGCTGTATATCGGAGGAGGTGTCATGTGCAGTGGTTTTTATCCAACTAGTTAACAATTTATTAGCTGGAACAGCATCAAAAGAGGTGCAACAGTAGAATCAGTCGCGTCAATGTAACTTCTCAGTTACAGTTGTGATACTCGCCCTTGGGTATCAGCCATAACGTGCCAGTGCTTTCCATGGTGAATTTCCAAGGAATTCTAAACTACTAACCCTATAAACGTCTCATGGGCAGGCCCGGACTGGCAATCTGTGGGTTCTGGCAAATGCCAGAGGGGCTGCTATAAGTTGCCATATAAAGTCAGTATTTAGTGGGCTGGTGAGGGCTGATTGGGCCTCTGTGTACCTGAAATGCCAGGGCCTATTTTAATTCTCAGTCCAGCCCTGCTCATGGGTGCCCACAAGGTTGCCTATCTAATGCCAGTCTCAGCTTCTCTAAATGTATGCTTTTACAAGGGAGTTTATTTTTTAAACATTATTTTTATATATAGGTTCACGGCTATTGTGATGCTTTGTATGGACACAATATCCATCTGCCCCTTACATACATTTTACCAATTGATTGCTGTAATTGCTAACATAGTCTGTGTATTGTCATTTACTGTATTTACCGTCACTGTAAGGGTTTGAATTACCAAAATATGCAAATTGATTTATCCAGGGTAGGAGGGGAAGGAATTAGAAAAGTGGAAAAGGAAGGTTTTATTGTGTGTATATCACTTCCCATTAATTCTAATTCTTCCCACTGACTGGTACTTCTTTCCCTGTTCTGCTTCTAAATTATACCAAAAAGTCTTATGATATAAAGTATTAATTAAAGGACAAGGAAAGCCTAATTCATTGGTCAAGCGCAAAAATTGTTCAAGGGCGCCTGTTGAAAAAAAATATTATCCCAAACCAAAGGTGCAGGTTAATAGAGCCCGTACTCCGGTTGGGGGTAACAGTAGCTTTCTTTTTAAAATATTGCCCCCCCACCAGTGCTAAGACACTCACACCAGAAGGGCGCAGCCATATTGGTCAGAGCACATGCACATAACTAGTTTTTGACGTCACGTGCATGCGCATAATAATAATAATGCATAATGTGAAAATTGTGCCGTTCACTCATTATGCACATGCATGTCCCCCCAACATGGCCACTCACACTAGGAGCTCCCTCCCCGGTGCAGGTGGCCTAGCGCTGGTGGGGGCAATTTTTTAAAAAAACTACTGTTACCCCCAACTGAAGTACAAACTCTATTAGTCCTCACCTTTAATTGGGGATATTATTTTTTGGCAACAGTTGTCCTTTAAATAATACCACCCTGGTACCCAGTTAATGAAATCTCTAAGTTTATTTGCTGGGCTGGTGCTCCCTTAAAGGAAAAAACTTTACTGGCTTCCCCTATCGAATTAGGCTTTCCTTGTCCTTCAACCATTACTGTTTGGCGGTAACATGTTTGAAACTGAACCTTTAAAAACATTTTTAAGTGCGGTACTTCAACAGTAGCTTTGGGGTTTGATGCAAAATATTTTTATACTGATTTGGGGGCCTTCATGCTGCTAGTACCGGTAATTCATGCTGCTAGTAATTAACTGCTTACAAAAATATACAGTACAGGGAATTTTCAAGTTACATACACCGACTTAAATAAAACTCACCTTTACAGACGGGGGCTGTTACAGTAACATACTATTGATTACTTGACATTAATTAGCATTTAGTTTTAATAAACCACCTGCCCTAATCCCCTCTGGTGTGTGTTGTCTACTGCGGAGCACAGAAAGGTAAAAATAAATACTATGTTAAGACAGACATCTGTCTAAGTTGCATTTTATAAGTAAATGTTGATATTTCAACATACAAATTCATTTTAAGAACAAACCTACAGACCCTATCTAGTACGTAACCCGGGGACTGCCTGTACCTTTAAACTCATCAAGTGACCACAAAAGCTTTGCTGCCACTGCCCCATTAGCCCCTGGCCTGTTGCTTGTGGCCACGCAAAATCATTTTCTGAGAAGTTCAGTATTACATAATAAGGCTTAGGTTTTTTGGGAGGAGCAAAGCTGCTGATGAAACCGCAGATCTACTGTTTTCCACTCTAAATGGAACATTTTTTTCCTGCATCTAATGGGAGTGAAACACCAATAGCAAGTTCTGCTGCTTTCTCCTATTTCTATTATTATGTGTACGCAGTACTGCTAGAATTGTTTGGCTTAGTGAAACCCATAGAGCTAACAATCTAAGTGCTGGGTTCATTAGTACAGGGAAATCAGTTTGTAGAGTGACCACCCGTGCCTCGCTGTGATGTAACACATATGTAGGGCCTTCGCTGCAGCAAGTAGACATCTTTTCATGAATGCTTGAACCCAAACACACTTTATTGAATGAAGGATAATTGCTTGCATGGAGACAGATGTAAGACCCGTTCTCTGGTTATCGTCAAAGGATTATTAGAGCACAACCTTGGTAGAAATGCAGCTGTTCTCTATACGCCAGCCCTCTCACTTTGTACATTAATAAAATACATTATTTTATTTAACTCCTTACAAGTTGAGTTCTCATATGGGTATTGAACCTGAGCCCCTATAAATAATAGGACAGGGACATAAGCAGTGCAGGGCCAAGCCAGAGGGCCACCCCCACCATGTGACCAATTGAGCACAAACATGCTAGAACAACTGTGCTCCCACTCTTGGGTTGCCAATGGGGGTGGATGAGTTAAACATCTTGCAAGTGGTGAAGGGACATAAGCCCTGAATAGGAGTAGGCTAAATATGAGGTACGTGTCTGGTGCCCCCCCCACCATTGCACCCTAGGGCACATGCCTTTTCTGCCTGCCCCTAGTTCCTGCTCTGTGCATAAGGATTTAACATTACTTTCCCCAATTATATAACTTAATACATCACACACATATATTATTTACACACAGCCCCCTCTAGTTACAAAACCACTGCCAGTATATAAATTCCCAACAAATCAGCTCTCAGACCTGACATCACCTGTTTCATTGTGTACAGGCTTAGTCTAGGTTAAGGAAAACCGGTTGCTGTTGACTGATGTCTTTAACCCCACACTGGAAAATCAAGCAGAATGCTTACACACGTATAGGTAAGGGCACACAGAGCGTTGGTTCTGCTGCTTTTGCAAAAAGTGCAGCTTCTGCTTCAGTGCAGGTAAACAGAGCAGAGATTGTCTTGAAAAAACTGCTTTCGATTTTTTGCTCTGCTCACTGCTCTGTATACTTTCACTAAAGGGGAAGCTGCACTTTTTGCAAAGAAACCACAGGCTGAGAGCAGCAGAGGTAACGCTCTGTGTGTCTTGCCCCTGAGCATCTAGTTGACCGCATTTTCTTGGGGACCTCATGCCTGACTTCCATTGAGGTCTCCTCTTACCCTAAGGCTTGCTCTTCATTTAGGGGCCTGCTCTGTCTCTTCTGTCACAAGCTCAGGACACACTTCCAAGAGGGGCTCCAGGTAGGGTTGCCACCTGGCCGGTATTTTACCGGCCTGGCCGGTAAAAATTATGGTTGATCCCAATGTTATAAATAGGGAAAAAAGATAAATATATAGGAAGGCCGGTATTTTTTTCTAGAAAAGGTGGCAACCCTGCTCCAAAAAAAAGAAAATGGTTACGCCTGTCCTTGTTATATTTGCACCTGATAGTCCTATAGTAATTGGACTAAACACCTACAGGACATAATCAGAGCGCTTCAATAGCTTTCCCAACAATGCTAACATTATACCAGCTCTCTTCCCATTAGGGGTATTGAGACTGTGCTTGCAGGGAGAAAGGATATAGGGGTGACTAATCACTAGTCCCCTACAAATATAAAAGAAAATATTAAAATTGATCTTACCACTAAATGTATTGCTCAGTGTCATGAAAAACCCTTGGACTAATTTAGTAGCACAGATGATTTTCCATTTATTATATCCAATATCTGGCTGATGTCTGATGTGAAAAAGAAGTCTCTTAATATTGTATTGTATCTAGTTTCAGACTCTTCATGGCGATATAGTGCAACAAATGGACAAGAACACCAAGCTGGACATGCAGTTTATAGCTGTAAGAACTGTCAATATTTCTGCTTTATTTCTCTATAATACCCTATATTCCTCTGTCTCCCCTCCCCAGCATCATACTTAGATGTAGATATGGCAAGCACTGGTACTACAGCTGATGAAACTCTCTCCAACAGGACAGTCAGAACCGCTATGAGATTGAGTATCGCCATCGTTCAGCGACTCTGGAAAAGTGCATGTCAGAGGCCTGGAAGATGGAGAGACAGAGAGACCGTAACCTAAGGGAAATGAAGGTGAGAAACAAGTAAAATTATACACTGCCTGTTCTCTGTTAGCATTACTATCAATTCTTTACTAGCATTTTTACCTGTAACTTACTGCTTACATCCACTAACACTTCCCACAAGACCCTTACACTCCTATTTAACCTTATTTAACCTTATTTTTCTTCCTTGTATGGATCCTGACCCTCCCAAATCTGCCCCCTTATTTAGGAGAATGTTACGATGCTACACGCTGATATGCTGGCATTTGTAAAGGAGAGTCAGCGAGCTGCAGAGTTGGAGGAGAATCGTAGATATCGGTTCCTTGCAGAGAAACACTGGTTACTGTGCAGCTCCTTCTTGCAGTATCACAGCCGGGTGAGTGCCAACAGATGGAACCAATGGCAGGGGCATCGTTCTATTTATTTATAAATATTCACTGTCACTATTTGAATGTTCCATAGAAAGTTTATGTATCATACACGTCCATCTATAGCTTCAACCTTTTTTACCAGTGAGCCACAGATGTAAAAAGAGTTGGGGAACAACACAAGCATGAAAAATGTTCCTGTGTAGGGCAAAATAAGTGCTGTGATTGGCTATTTGCTAGTCCCTATTTGAACTGGCAGCCTACAGGAAGGTCTGTTTAGTAGTGCACATGGTTTTTATGCAACCAAAACTTGCCTCTAAGCCTGGAATTAAAAAATAATCACCTGCTTTGAGGTCACTGGGAGCAGAATCCAATGGGTTTGGATCACTGGTCTATAGTATCCAGAGTCAGTTGTCACACACTCAATATTCCGCCTATCTCTAAGTGAATCCATAAGATATATCAGTACCAGATATGGGGGCACTGTGCCTTTTTATGAGATGTTCCCCAAATATAAGTTCATACCTTTTTCTGCGGGACAGTCCCGATTTTGACAGCTCAGCCCGCAGTCCTGGGTTTCTTACTGAAATGTCCTGTCTATCTCTTTGATCTCCTGCACTGACTCGAGAAAAAGATACAAAGTTCCTGAAACAATTCAAATAAGAGCCCAGAACAACCAGCAGCTACAGTTGGAGACTTTTGTAGAAATGTAAGATAAGCAAAGAAACAATTGTAATTATTTAAGATAAGCAGGTGTCTTGGGAGAACTGAGACTTGCAGCTTAAAGGGCAATTCACTTTCATTAGCAAAACTGTTATAACACATAAAACATTGCACTAAAACTCCAAGAATTGTGTTCAAACTTTTATAACCTGCCAGCTTTTGTAAAATGGACATGGTTATTAGGGGCTATGGACATAAAACAGGCACGGCACAAGTTTTTGTCTCTTTTTTCGAATATTGGGAGGTATGTAAGTTGTGATTGAGCCTTTATGTTCAGGCACAGGGTTTGCTACAGGCCCGAGTATCTCCATGGAAGGAGCAAATTGATGCCAGCAGATCACAGACTGCATCTGGGCCCCAGAACTATGCACCCAGCAGGCCGGCTTCTACCTCAAGGGACTCCGTGCCCCTGGTAAGGAAATCTATTTCTGTATGTGATGATACTGTGTTGCTACGAAACTAATATGGGAACACTTATCCTAATAGTATAATGAGCTTAGTATATACCAATGCACCGTGAGAATTGTAAACCATGGGTGTCCACAGAAAACTTTAGGGGAAGGGGGCCAAAACCAACCTATTATTCTAGACTAGGTAAGTATTAGGGATGCACCGAATCCAGGATCCAGTTCGGGATTCGGTCAGGATTTGGGCTTTTTCAGCAGGATTCGGATTTGGCTCAATCATTCTGCCTGGCCGAACTGAATCCGAATCCTAATTTGCATATGCAAATTAAGTGTGGGGAGAGAAATCACATGACTTTTTGCCAAAAAACAAGGAAGTAAAAAAGGTTTTCCCCTTCCCACCCCTAATTTGCATATGCAAATTAGGATTCGGATTCGGGGGTTCGGCCAAATCCAAAATAGTCGATTCGGTGCATCCCTAGTAAGTATACAGGTGTTACAGTAATGCCAGGTAGGAATTCAATTTATTAGCAAAGCCCAGCAAGTTGCTCAGAGGTTCCATGATTGTGTAACTAGGTAGTGCTGGTTAAATAGCGAGTAGAAATCATGAGAATTTGTTGCACAATACATAATACACTAATAGGTGATATATTTGGGAAGAAAGGTTCCATCCTTAGGCCTAACTCCTGTTATTTTGGGGCCAGATTCAGGTACTTCTAAATTCTAATACATTTTCTGTGTGTTCTCTGTGTGCCTGCCTGCACTTAATGGGTCAGATTAAATTCAGTGAGAAAAAAGTTTATCACGTGAAAACTCACAGATGAGATTCAATTTGAGATGCAATTCAATTCATAAAAATGATCTCACTGTCGAAACTCTATATGGGAACAAACTGGAACTGAATTAGGCGAAAAGTTTAACTCGTCCAGGAGTTTTCACGAAATAAACCATGGGATAACTTTTTGAGAGAAAAACTGCAGAACCTGCCATTGGTATTTTTGGGTAGCAGGGAAACAAGTAATAAAAATGTAATGCCTTTATGGCATAGAAAAAAAGGCAAAATAATTATAATAATAATAATAATTATAATTTCAGTGGAAAAAAAGTGGAATTGGAATCTTAAATGCAGTTATGGTCCCATAGAGAAAAAGTATATTTCTATTTACACAAATATATCTCAGTAAGTCTCTGCATGAATACCAATATCACAGACAATTATTATCTAATAATCCAGGGGCTGCCTGTGGTGACAGCTGTCAGTTTCACGGCACTGTAGAACAATGCAGAAGACACTCACAGGATTTGCTGAAATAGTCTTCCAGAGATTTATTTTGCTCAGCACTTTGGCCCCCCACAGGGACCTTCGTTGGGAGTCAAACAGGGTTACTGGTGCTTTAAAATGTTTATACTGTGTAGGGGAGGGTATGTGTCATTCATTACAAAATATAGATTTCTATTGTTGATTTTACTAATGAAATAAATTAAGACATTTCATACCATGCAAGCTGCAGGTATGGGATCTGTTATCTGGAAACCCGGTAAACTCCGAATTATATCTAGGTCGTCTCCCATTCTAGCTAAATAATCCAAATTTTTTAAAAGGATTTTCTTTTTCCCTCTAATAATAAAAACAGTAGCTTATACTTGATCCAAACTAAGATATAATGAATCCTTATTGGAAGAAAATCAGCCTGTTGGGTTTATTTAATGTTTACATTATTATGTAGTAGAATTAAGGAATGGAGATCCAAGTTATGGGAAGATCCAAAAAAGCATTCTGGATAACAGGTCCCATACCAGTACGATATACAAGAGACATATGTAAGAGGTTGCAAGCATTGCTAACAATACATGCCGGTATATACATATGCTACTTGCACCCTTACAGTTTATTTTGTCTCCCTAAGCCCCCAAGACCTGTGGAGAGAGAGCAGAATGATAGCAGAGCCTCTATACGATCTGATTCCAGTAGGAGAGGTCTGCAAAGAACACCATCTACAGGTAAGCACACCTGTTTGTATTTAGTGCTATGCACATAAGATATGTTTTTTTTTACTTTTCCCCTCTTTTCCCCAGGATCTGTAGGCAGCTCACAGCTCACCCGTTCAAGCTCCTTTGGTGAAGTAGCAGTTGCGGCTGTTGTTGCAGCTTCAGCTGGTGCAGGAGGCAGACGAGTCCAGGCAATTGTGGACCACAACACATCGGGAAACCGCACTTTGCTGCAGTTCAAAAAGGGGGATCTCATTACTGTGCTGGTTCCGGAAGCCCGAAATGGATGGCTTTATGGGAAACTGGAGGGCCTTTCTATGTGAGTATCAATAGAATCATATTTAGAGGACAGTGTGCTGGAATATCTCTAATTTTTCACTTGGATTCACCTGATATATACACATTCTGCTAACTGAGAAATGGAACTGGTGATTTGTCCAACATCTGTATCAGCTCGTGAGTTTGTGTACAAGTACCTTGATCAGTGTGCTTCACATTAACTCGTAGGCTCTTTGGGACAGAACCTGCACTGTGCATGTGTTTCCCCAGGTTTTTACCTGCAACCAAACTCCAGGAATACTGGAGAACCCAGCTCATTCCAATATGGCTAATGTGGAGGGCAGTTTAAGAATAGAAACATTACATAATATTGCAATGAAATATCATTGGTGTTACAATATGGCCCATACTTGCAAGTGTGAAAAAATGGCTTTCTTTAAATAGGTTCCATTAAGATCCCAATATATCTCTGCAGCCAATTCCTAATACAGGTATAGGATGCATTAACCGGAAACCCATTATCCAGAAAGCTCTGAATTGCGGAATGACTGTCTCCCATAAACTCCATTATGATCAAATAATCAAAATTTTTAAAAAATATTTCCCTTTTCTCTGTAGTAATAAAACAGTACCTTGTACTTGATTCCCACCAATATATAATTAATCCCTATTGGAAGCAAAACCAGTTTATTGGGTTTATTTAATGTTTACATGATTTTTCTAGTAGATTTAATCTATGAAGTTCCAAATTACAGAAATATCTGTTATCCGGAAAACCCCAGGTCCCCAGCATTCGGAATAATAGATCCCATACCTGTACCTGAATTTCCCTGCAAAACCTAGCACAAATCATTTCTGTATTACATCCCCTAGAGCCCAAACAGCCTGTAAAAGAACCCTGAAGTGCGGTGTTGCAAATACAAGAATTATACAATTCATTAAACATTATACCTGCATGTGAAATCCTCTGGGCCTCCAACCAATAAAAGTTTGTGGGTTTCTTTTCAACGCTGCCTTTGCAATAATATGTAGTATAAAGTGGCTGATCTGAATTGGTTGGTGTATACAGTTGGATCAACCTATATTCTGTTTCTGTATTCCCAGGATTGGCTGGTTTCCAGAAGCATATGTGAAATCCTTGGACAGAGACCAGGACTCAAGGCAAGGCTACAGAACCTGCTTAGATGTCAGACAGGGCCAGTAAACGAAGAACACAGCTTATTTAAAATAAAATTCAAAGATCTCAATAGTTAACAGAAAATAAATCTAAAAATTAAGTTTTAGTTCATTAGACAGATCTAGAGGGCCACACAATAATTCTACACTACAGGAAAGGTGCCCCCCCTGCAGACTGTAACTATGGTCTGACCCAATCAGTTGGATGTACATACACTTCTTTAATTAGTGAGTCAGTGTGCGTCATTTTCTTTGGGGGGGGAATTCAAAAAGTTTTAGACAATCTAGTTGTGGTCTGTTTTATATGATAAACATTGGAGATGTAAAACAAGTAACATTAACATATAAATATAATCTATGCACTAATTAGGACTCATCAATTTTCTGGCTAATTAATCAGAATATCATGTTATTACCTTTGAACCTGCAGGTCTTTTCCCTTGCGCAGTTCACACAGTACTGGAGATCTCCTGGATGGGTCCGATAACTTCCCAGAACCAGATTATAGACCCAAGCCCCCGGGACAGGGATTCTCAACCCCAAACAGCAGAAGAGGAAGTGAAGTAAATGTGGCTCCTCCCCCGCCAGCCAGTGGCAATGCAGCTAAGGTTAGTGATATCTCTGTTTCCAATAACTCTATGTTCATCTACAGGTCTGGCAAAAAGGGCTTCCTATGCAACGTGTTTCAAATATCACCAGATCACATAGAGTTTTTAAATCATATTTCGCTTATAAGAAAACTCAAAATACCTTTTTAGGTATATTTAGGGTTGCCACCTTTTCTGTAAATAAATACCGGCCTTCCTATATTTTTATGTTTTTTCCCTATAGATAACATTGGCATCAAGCAACATTTTTACCTACCAGGCCGATAAAATGCCGCCCAGGTGGCAAACCTAGATATAAATTATAAGCTCAAAATGCTTATTAGATAGTCTATAACTCATCTCATATTCATATATAATACACAAAAGCCATGAATATCCTGTAAATTATATCCTTATAAACGGTGACTAGTGATGTCATCAGTTATAAACGGTGAGTTCTGATGTCATTTCTGTCACATGACTCACAGAAACTTGTGTATTATAATAAATAAAGTACCCCCAGTTGCAAAATATGAGGATATTAGAAGTTAACTTGGAGTTCCATGACCTGTATAAAAACACTCGGCCTTCGGCCTCGTGTTTCTATATGGTCATGAAACTCCTCGGTAACTTATAATATCCTTATATTTTACAATAGGGTGTACTTTATTCACTATATAATCTACAGTTAATCCCCTTGTTTCCCTTTCACAAAGTGCTTTATAAAGGTTTTGCTGCAGTTTAAAAATATGGGGTTTACTTTGTTTCATAACACAACTGTGGTAATCAATTATTCGTTGATTTGGGGTACTGTGTGCTTTGTTTTTAAAATCTGTTTATACTTAAGGTAGCAGAAAGCTGGCGTGTGGCTAGAATCATAGAGTTGACCTTCTTGCAGTGCTTACCTGTTCAAAGCCCACCACCAGGCCCAGAAACACATGTTACGCTGGGTAATCCCAGTGACGGACAAATAAAGAATTCAATGGGCCAAACAACCACATTTTATGAAACAACCCAGAAGTCAACAGCAATGCCTTTAGGGAATGCCACTCACCAGTGGTTCACCTCTTAATAATTCGTTTTTACTGGGTTTGGTACAGAGATTCCATCCCTAAGTACATTCCAGGTCTCCAGGCAAATAACTGCTCCCTGAGGAAAATGCTTCTTATAAACCATATCGATTGTGTTCTGCCTTAGATCGTCCTGGCCAAACTCCTACTTCATCTGTTTCTATCAATCCCTGGCCCAAAAGACCAATTGTTGTGAAGCTGTACAAAAGAGAATGTAGGGTCTTCCAGCTATAAATTCCATGATTTTGCCGTGAATGTAGACACAAATATAACGAATCTTCTCATCTCCTCAAGCCACATAATTAAAATACTATTGTTTTTCATCCCATAGATTATTTTTCTCTCTAAATACACAAACATTAAGTCATGTCTTTGCAGCGCAGAACACACTCACCTTCCCCGTCTCTTTCCTCAGCAGGGCCCCTTTAGTAAACTCCTCACCTCCATGACCCCACAGCCTACCTTCTGGTGGATGCAAGATGACAGCTCTTACTGTTAAAACGTATGATGCTACAGCCAAGCCGTGCAGAGGGAGACCACACTGTCACAGAACCAAGGGAGGGAATAGGCTGGTGGGATGGGGGTAGGGTGTCACAGTGTGGAAAGATTCTCTGTAGGGTGTGACTTGTGCCTGTGTTGATGTGTGTGTGTGAAAATGCATAGATACATAGAACATAGTCTCTGCTAATGCCCCATAATACAAAGTATAGTTTTTCATTAACTTAAACTGTCAGATTTTGATTTAGGTCAATATTTAGGCTCTAGATCAATTGACTATTGCATACTAATGCTATTTTCAGCCGCATTCAGATCCTCTAAGCCAGTGATCCCCAACCAGTAGCTCGTGAGCAACATGTTTCTCCCCAACTCCTTGAATTTTGCTCCTAGTGGCCTCAAAGCAGGTGCTTATTTTTGAATTCCAGGCTTGGAGGAAGCTTTTGGTTGCATAAATCTGGAAAAATTGAAGCACCAGTTGCAGAACAGGACATTGATATTATTGGTAAACACTGTATCTCTAGGGTCACCGTATCCCCAAACTATTTAAGAAAGAATATCCCCGTTGCATGTATCAGCATACAGTGGCATCCTAGAGCAGCACCCCTCTAATAAATAGATAACTGCCACAAGAGGACACTTTAGTAAGCGGGAGCTCCCCTTCGTTTTATTGTGCCATCTGCAAACCCTTAAACGCTGTTGAAATGTTAGGCAGGTCATCTCTACTCCTGGGTCCTGCTGTCTCTAATGTGATCCCCTGATTATATAACTTGAGCATGAAAGGGGTTATTCAAATATCAAAAAAGCCTTGGCTTGCAGACAACCTTGCCTGTAAAGTGACACTTAAAGTGGACCCGTCACCCAAACAAAATTATTCCAAATCCTATTTTATCATGTTAGTCAAGCAAAATGAACTTTAATTACACTGTGTAAATTATTTGAATATTGTTTCCATCAGTCTGGGAATTCAAAATTATAGCAACCAGGAAGGAGCCATTTTGTGGACACTGTTATTAAGGCAATCCTTACATCATCTCAGAATCTTGTTTGTGCACCAGGGGACAGGGACCCAATGCCCATCACCATGCACTGGTTACACAATTAAATCGTTAAGAGAGCTGGGGGAATGTGGGGAGAGCGGTGACATCTAGGAAGTGCTGAATGGAAAGTGAAAGTAATTGCTTGCCCCGCCTCTATGCCTAGGCATAGAGGTGGGGTAGGCAATATTTGATTGACAGCTGATATTTTTAAATGAGTTTACAACAGCTATGAATGCTTTATTAAAAAAAAGAAATTGGATTTCAGGTTTAATTTAAAAAGGACTTTTATTATACAGATTTTCATGTCTGGGTGACGGGTCCACTTTAAACACTGAGGCTGGAGGAAAAGTGACCCCCATTATGTATAGTACAATAGTGTCCCGCTGAGATTTAGAGACCCGCAGAAGTTTGAAAGAGGTAGATGATTTGGTTCTCTTCCCCAATATATTTCTGGTATATTTAAGATGCTTCTCATTGCTGTGCAGCAGTAGTTAGGGTTTGCTGTGCTTGGATTCGCTTACTTTCATATAAAGAGTGATTTTTGTGCTGTGCATTTTGTGTGTCCGTTTCTTATCTGTGCCCTTTCCCTTTCAGAGGAGCACAGGAGGCCACAGAGGAGATCTCTTCCCAAGGTGAGCTGAGTTTAGAGATGCATCAGAATGAAAAAGCTTCCTGTACAACTAACAAAGTAACATGCTTATTTGTTTTTATTAAACATCCACAACATTTAAGTAAAGTTTAATCATGGCAACAAATCCCATTTAAGCTCGATGGTATCGGGAACGACTTCCTATGTTTTATTGTCTGTGAAAAGTTCAGGTATAAAAACGACACCACCAGGCTGCTCTTAAAGGAACGGTAACATCAACAAATGAAAGTGTTTTAAAGTAATAAAAATATAATGCAGTGTTGCCCTGTACTGGTAAAACTGCTGTGTTTGCTTCAGAAACACTAGTATTATATATATATATATATATATATATATATATATATATTAGGCCCTGTCTGTTATGTATTATATATATATATATATATATATATATGTATATATATATACCTCGGTAACTTATAATATCCTTATATTTTACAAGAGGGGGTACTTTATTCACTATATATATATTAGCTGCTGTGTAGCAATGGGGGCAGATATTCAAAGTAGAAAAGGCTCAGGTTACACAGCAGATAAGCTCTGTAGAACATAATGGTGTTATCTGTTATCCATTGTTTAACCTGTGTCATTTAGCCTTTTTTTTTTATTTCCGCCATTGCTACTCAGCAGCATGTTTATATGATCTATAGTAGAGTTTCTGAAGCAAACAGACCCGTTTTACCAGTGCAGGGCAACACTACATTATATTTTCATTACTTTAAAACACTTTCATTTTTTGGTGTTACTGTTCCTTTAAAACTCCATATTCCATTATATATCTTATGTGTTTGTGCTTTACCGTTAACAGAAAGCAAAATGATCTCCTAAAATGAAGTGAATTTTACATCTACCTTCTCCAATCCCATTCTAACTTTCTGTATTTCTTCAGGGGAACAAACCCATTTGCAACTGTTAAACTGCGCCCTACTGTCACCAATGATCGCTCTGCTCCTCTGATCCGGTGAGAATGAGGCCTGTACAGTGAGTCTTGTGCAATCTCCAGGGACCTGACGCTACTGTAACAAAACAGCATACACTGCAGTTAATAGAGAGGTGCAAAGCTCTAGCTGGATAGAGATACTGCACTGAATTCTCCTTTCTGTAAATACTTCCTTTCTGTGCCAGACCTGACGCCATCACACTTGGTAGTGTTTGAGGATGATGTCATAGTCGGGCTGACACCTCTCTGATAACCAATATTTCCAGCAGATATAAAGCACTGGGAGATGATGCATTTTACTTGATTATTTGTAATAATGTGCTATGTAAATATCAAATGCTGTGTTAGTAACTGTTCTAATCAAACTATTGTTTGGAGCGAACCTCAGAATAAAGCAAATATACAAGTGAAAAATGGACTCGGCTTCTTCTGTGCTCTCTTGTGATTCGTTGACTGTAGATACAGAGGGAAAATGCAGGCACCTTTATTACAGGACATGGCTGAAGGGCAATTACAAGGGAGGTTCATTTTATTGGGGCATATTTATCAAGGGTCGAATTCGAATTGAGAAAACATCGAAATTCGAATTCAAAAAGACCAACCGAAATAAAGTCAGAGTTTTTTTTTTGGTGGAATAGGTGAGTTTTCGATCGAATAGGTCCGTATTCGGCCGAATTCGAATAGAAGAAATAGCGCATTCGATCGAATTCGATTCAAAGTCCCCCCCCCAAAAAACTTTGATTTTTCAAAGTCCACCAATTGACTCCAAAAAGATTCTAGGAGGTCCCCCATAGGCTAAAACAGCAATTTGACAGGTTTTCGATGGCGAATGGTCGAAGTCGAAATTTTAAAGAGACTGTACATGATAAATTTTGATATTCGAAAATTCACCTCGACCTTTGATAAATCTGCCCCTATGTGTTGAAGGGGTTGTTCACCGTTGAGTTAACTTTTAGTATGATGTAGAGAGTGAAATTCTGAGACAATTTGCAATTGGTTTTAATTACTTATAATTATTTAGCTTTTAGCTCTCCAGTTTGCAGTTTCAGCAGGCTGGTTGCTAGGGTCCAAATGATCCTAGCAACCATGCATTAATTTGAACAAGAGACTGGAATATGAATAAGAGAGGTCCTGAATAGAAGGATAAGTAATACTGTAGAAATAAGTAAAATCAACGGACTTATGACTTATTTATACAGATATACCATGACTTGAGAATGACTGGATGAATGAGAGTCTTCACAAACAAAGATGAGTAATAAAAAGGAGCAAAAGCAATACATTTACAGAGCATTTGTTTTTTTAGATGAGGTTATTAGGGTTTCCACCTTTTCTGGAAAAAAATACCAGCCTTCCATATTTTTATGTTTTTACCCTATAAATAATTGCCCATTCTATAACATACTAAAAGTTAACTTAAAAGTGAACCACCCTTTACGGTACCTTTAAGGTATTTTCCCTAAATAGAAACCAGTGCAGTCTGCTGTTTTGTCCAAAATGAACTTAATTGTACATTTTTTAGGTGTTTGGTTCTAAAAGATTGAAGTTTACAGTTTGACAACATCAGGAATGAGGACTACTCAAACAGCTTTGCTTTACTTTCTAAATTTCCATATTATGTGGTGCTGCCACCAGACTGACCAAACAGACTGACCTGTAAATGTGCAAGATCCTTTCCTTAAAGGAGAACTAAAGCTGAACTAAAGAAGTAGCTAAAAATGTTGTACATTATGTTTTGGGCTTCTGTACCAGCCCAAGGCAACCACAGTCCTTTAGCAGTAAAGATCTGTGTCTCCAAAGATGCCCCAGTAGCTCCTAGGGTTGCCACCCGGCCGGTATTTTGCCGGCCTAGCCGGTAAAACACCTGCCAAGGCCGGGGCCGGTATTACAAATTTACCGGCAATGTAGCTGCCGGTAAATTTGTAATACCATTAAAAAGAGCCCTCGGCCTGCCCCCAATCCCCTTGAACTTACCTTTTTTTTGCGGTTCTTTTAGTGTCTGTGACGTGGCCCCACCCCCTTTGATGTCACACCATGCCCATTTTGACATCACGGCCCGCCCCTTTGCGCCCCCGCCCCCCACAAGCCGGTGAACAAATTTTAAAAAGGTGGCAACCCTAGTAGCTCCCCATCTTCTTTTCTGCTGATTCACTGCACATGCTCTGTGCTGCTGTCACTTACTGAGCTTAAGGACTGACTCAAAATATGCAGTACACCATAAAATATAAATGTCACAATATAAGGCTGATTAGTAATTAATACAGATAATTACTACATGGCAGCACAGAAACCAGTGCAATTAGCATCAGAATTTAATAATCAGCCCTGTAGCATCAGCTTATATTACAGACCAGCCTCTTTTTCTGCTTGTAAATTTGTGATGACCCCTAAGTTTAGCTTCTCAACAGCTGTTCAGAGCCCACTGAGCATGTGAGTGTCACAGACACTTTCCAAGATGGTGACCCCCTGTGACAAGTTTGAAGTCCTGGATCATTGCTGCTATTGAGAAGCTGAAACTTTAGGCTGGTGCAATACGTTCAGTATATAAATATGGCATTTTTAGACATATTAATTTTTAGGGTTTAGTTCTCCTTTAATGTACAGTTCAGTGCCTGAATGGACTTGCTATTAAGCGAAAAGAGTCATTATGTCAATTAGAGAATGAATAAGGCCTATGTTACAAGATCCACACTGGACTTCATTACAACAAGCAATCCATTATCACACAAGCTATTTATAATTTTCTAGGAATAGAATCACTTAACTGGGCGACTATAACTGTGTCTGGCTGTTTGGGGACACAGGGAGCAGGCAGCAATTTGGGGATACAGGGAGCAAGCAGCAATTCAGTTTTCAATCTGCCGCTGCCTGGCTTATGTCGACATAACATTTTTCTGCTTGAGAACCAGTAGTGGGATCTCCTGTGGGATCATTTGATAACTGCTGTCTGCATGTAAATAATGTTGTGGCGCTTGTAGAGGCAATAACAGGGTGGTTGGTAATGGTAACCCTGCCTCCCAAAATCATTTGGCGTCCATGAAGTAACAAAGCAGTTCCAATTTACTGTGTTGCTAGTGACCCCTAGCGGCAACATTTACGCATTGCAACATGGATTTCTTACTCTGCAGAAATAACAAATACAAAAACAAATAAATACAATGAATACAATGAATTAGGGTGGGTTGTAAATAGTCCAGGAGTCTGGATTCAGTCAGGTCACATAGTGTGACATGAAACCTGACCCTAAATTAAGGCCCTGTCTTAATGTGTTAAATAACTCCATACATTTGTATTTGTTTGCTTTTTAATTTTTATTTTTGCTACTGGCTAACACGGTACCACAGTTTTTGTTTTGTGTTTACTCTGCAAACAAATAGCCGGTGTTTTCCAAGCAGCAAAACTACTTGAGCCCTTGTCATTGGTCTGTAGCTGACATGGAAGCAACAGGGTTATCGTTTGCCTTCAGAGCTCATTGTAATAAGAACTCACATAGTGACAGTTTCATTTAATCTCACAATCAGATGTATCACTTGAGAAAGAGTCCAAAGCTCGAAACATGTTGTATTAAATAAATAATGTAGCAGCATAGTTCCTGCATTGGCGTATCTGTTCCCCAATATATTTATAGGTGTGCAGCTTCACTTTATCTGAGGACATAAAGTTTGGGAACCAGATATCGGAATAATCAAGACAATCCCAGCCTGGTCCAACAATTCCTGTATTATTAAACCAGCTTTCGTCCACACCAGGGTTGCCAGGTTTATATTTCAAAACCAGCTATTAAAGAAACTAGCCAAAAAGTTGCCAAAAGCCATTTTAAAAGTAGCCCAATTTGTTCACTGCAAAAAAGGCATTAGTGTATAAAGTAAAACAATAAGGTTATCACATTTAAAGCAATTTTAAAAACTAGCCTAATAACTTTTAAAACCCACCATTCATTTTTAAAACTACCCCAATTTGGCTAGAAACCCGCCGAGCTGGCAACCCTGGCCCACGCCCTATGCTATGTATCTATCATGCGTTCTCTTGGGCTGCGAGTGACATTAGTGACGTCAAATAGACGTAGTGTTTGTGGAGGTTGAACAGGGGCGTAACTACCGGGGGAGCAGGGGGTGCAACTGGGCCAGGGCCCGCACCCCTGCAGGGCCCCCAGGCAGATCGCGCGCGCTGCAGCCGGCTGCAGCCACAGAGAAAAATCACACGAACGAGGGTGGGGGCGGGCCCGGGCGGGCCAGTCCCCGCCCCGTCCCCACCTAGTTCCGTTACTGAGGTTGAAGGTGCGTTCAGATGGGCCAATGTACTGGCGGAGAGCAGGTTTAAAACAGAGAAAGAATTTACACTGTGTATATACCATTAAGCCACGCCTCTAAGAGTTGCTACGTTTAAATGAAGCAGGGTTTGCCAGGTTGGCGGGTTTCCAGCCAATTTGGGCTACTAATTTAAAGCCCAGGCAGGTTTTGAAAGTACAAACTAGCCAAGGTACGGGTTTGGGCTACTTTTTGAGCCTTTGGCTGGTTTGTAATTTGGAAACCAGCCAAAGTTTAGTCTTGCCCTAATGTGCCAAGCCTATGTCTCCCAATGCATGCTGGGTAATGTAGTATTTGTTTACCATTTTACCATCTGCCAAGACTACAATACCCAGCATTAGGTATGGGCGAATTTATTCGCCGAGTTTCGCTGCAGAAATGACGCCCATAGATTCCAACGGAATCGCCCATACACTTTAATGCATTTTGGCCAGTGGCAAACTTTTTCGGACTGATTTGTGTAGATGTTGGGAGTTGACAGATTTTGGGCTCTGTACCCCAGTCTCCCATAACTCTAAGGGGAGACAAAAAGGAACACCAAGAGCCCCAATAGTGTAATATGTTTTAACAAGGAGTAATGGTAGAGTAAACAAGTTAATACTCACAAACCAGGGTTACCGCTAGGCAACCACTGTATAGGCAGGTGGGGAAATTATCCTGACCCCACTCAGGAATAAGAAGTCGCTCTCTGTAAAAGAAGAAAGTGGGGATGATACCCCTCCACTCGGGGTGGACTCGATATGGTAGTAAAACAAAACAGAGGCGCCAAAAGGATAAAAATAGCTAAAAGCACTTAAAAACCCAATGGGTAATTCAGAGGAGGTAGTAATAAACTTACCTCCTCCAAGCAGACACCAACAAAAGTGGTAATTTTCAATAGTAGTTTATTCACAAAACTGTATTGCAACGCGTTTCGCAGGCATTTCCTGCTTCATCAGGCAATATGGAGCGGGAGCAAAAACCAACTAAAAAAAATACAGAGACAGGCAAATTTATAAAATATTATTATATACAGCTGTTCAGATTATGGGTAAGTGTGCATACTAAGTGATGCCCTTGGGCCAAGGATATGGGAGGGAGGGGAAACAAGGGGAGGAGAAATAGTTCACAGCATGGGAAAACAAGTGCTGATGGACATGGGGGATAAGCATGGGAAAACAAGTGCTGATGGACATGGGGGATAGGCTACTAGTATATATTATCTAAATTGGGAACCAAGTATCTTGGTGGGAGACATAATAGGGGACATACAATAGTAACATAATAAAGAATGTAACCTAAGGTATATTTAAAACCAGGGGATGTAGCACAGATGACTAAACCAACAAAAGAAATCAATGAAATTAAGATAAAGTGAAAAAACTTACCAGTGTCTTTATATAAACACGCCAGGCGCCTCTGTGCTGCTTGAGGACGCCTGAGCGTGTTATATAGTGTGACTAATTAATGGGAAGTATGTGGGGGAAGGGAAAACAAGGGAAAGAGGAAAAATTCACAGCATGGGGAAGCAAATGCTGATGGATATGGGGAATAGGCTGCTGGTATATATTAGTCTAAATGAGAAACAAAGTATCTGGGTAGGAAACATAAAATTAAACTATGTGGGAGACATAAATTAGTGAACTAAGGTATATTTAAAACAAGGGGATGCAGCACAAATGACTAAAACAAGGGGGAATCAATAACTTTTAAGAAGGAATAGCTATAATCTTACCAGTGTCTTTGTATAAACACACCAGGCGCCTCTGTGCTGCTTGAGGATGCCTGGGCGTGTTATATAGTGTGACTAATTGGAGGAAAGACAAACAGGAGATGGTGTAGCCATATTGGTAGTGGAAAATAGATCGTGGTATAAACGACCATTTTGGTTGGGGCTAATAAAGTGTCATAACCAATGAAAATGCAAAGGAATGCATATAAATATATGAATATATGCATACACACATGAAAAATACACACATAAAAAGAACCTGATATATGAATTCTAAACAGCATTGAATGAAAAAACCTGATGTAAAAACTCTAAACAGCGTTGAATAAAAATAATGTTAAAATATAAATACCTAGACCGATTATAAAAATAATGCATAAAAAAATTATGCAAAACTATGCAGGCTATAATCGGTCATAAAAGCATCAAATAAATGCAATAAAACTAGATAAATAGGCTACTAAAAGAGAGGACTAATAAAACGGAACAATATGGCATATGGAATATTATAAGACGAATTAATAGACTTTTTCTAAAACTTCATTGAGACCCTCAGGTACCAGGGTCCTGAGGGTCTGGATCCAGTACATTTCTCGTTTTTTTAAAAAATCAAAGGCTGCAGAATCTGCAGAACTGATGGAGTCGATAAGTGTGATAGAAAAGGTGTCGGGGCTGCTGTTATGTGCTCTGTGATAATGACGTGACACGCTGTGCATAGGAAATTTATTAATAATGTTCCTTTTATGTTGGCCTATACGGCTCCGGGCAACTTGTGTTGTCCTGCCAACATATTGGAGACGGCATGGACATGTTATGAGATAAATGATATATTTGGATTGGCAGGAGATGTGACTATTGATGGTATATTGAATCTTGGTAGTGAAGGATGAGAAAGTGGATGTATTGGTAACAAAAGGGCAAGCTAAACAACGGGAATGGTTACAGGAATATGATCCAGGTATAAGGGGAATAGGTCCTACTGGATTGTTATAATTCCTTTCACGTACCTGAGGGTCTCAATGAAGTTTTAGAAAAAGTCTATTAATTCGTCTTATAATATTCCATATGCCATATTGTTCCGTTTTATTAGTCCTCTCTTTTAGTAGCCTATTTATCTAGTTTTATTGCATTTATTTGATGCTTTTATGACCGATTATAGCCTGCATAGTTTTGCATAATTTTTTTATGCATTATTTTTATAATCGGTCTAGGTATTTATATTTTAACATTATTTTTATTCAACGCTGTTTAGAGTTTTTACATCAGGTTTTTTCATTCAATGCTGTTTAGAATTCATATATCAGGTTCTTTTTATGTGTGTATTTTTCATGTGTGTATGCATATATTCATATATTTATATGCATTCCTTTGCATTTTCATTGGTTATGACACTTTATTAGCCCCAACCAAAATGGTCGTTTATACCACGATCTATTTTCCACTACCAATATGGCTACACCATCTCCTGTTTGTCTTTCCTCCAATTAGTCACACTATATAACACGCCCAGGCATCCTCAAGCAGCACAGAGGCGCCTGGTGTGTTTATACAAAGACACTGGTAAGATTATAGCTATTCCTTCTTAAAAGTTATTGATTCCCCCTTGTTTTAGTCATTTGTGCTGCATCCCCTTGTTTTAAATATACCTTAGTTCACTAATTTATGTCTCCCACATAGTTTAATTTTATGTTTCCTACCCAGATACTTTGTTTCTCATTTAGACTAATATATACCAGCAGCCTATTCCCCATATCCATCAGCATTTGCTTCCCCATGCTGTGAATTTTTCCTCTTTCCCTTGTTTTCCCTTCCCCCACATACTTCCCATTAATTAGTCACACTATATAACACGCTCAGGCGTCCTCAAGCAGCACAGAGGCGCCTGGCGTGTTTATATAAAGACACTGGTAAGTTTTTTTCACTTTATCTTAATTTCATTGATTTCTTTTGTTGGTTTAGTCATCTGTGCTACATCCCCTGGTTTTAAATATACCTTAGGTTACATTCTTTATTATGTTACTATTGTATGTCCCCTATTATGTCTCCCACCAAGATACTTGGTTCCCAATTTAGATAATATATACTAGTAGCCTATCCCCCATGTCCATCAGCACTTGTTTTCCCATGCTTATCCCCCATGTCCATCAGCACTTGTTTTCCCATGCTGTGAACTATTTCTCCTCCCCTTGTTTCCCCTCCCTCCCATATCCTTGGCCCAAGGGCATCACTTAGTATGCACACTTACCCATAATCTGAACAGCTGTATATAATAATATTTTATAAATTTGCCTGTCTCTGTATTTTTTTAGTTGGTTTTTGCTCCCGCTCCATATTGCCTGATGAAGCAGGAAATGCCTGCGAAACGCGTTGCAATACAGTTTTGTGAATAAACTACTATTGAAAATTACCACTTTTGTTGGTGTCTGCTTGGAGGAGGTAAGTTTATTACTACCTCCTCTGAATTACCCATTGGGTTTTTAAGTGCTTTTAGCTATTTTTATCCTTTTGGCGCCTCTGTTTTGTTTTACTCCCATAACTCTAAGCCTGTTTGCATTTTCCGGTGACTTTCCTCAATTTCAGACAATTTTAGGGCAAAAATCTGCTGGCCACCAAAATGTCTAGAGCTTGACCTGTTTTACCAATATTTATTGAAATTGTATATGTATTAGGGCCTTATAGGGCTCCTATACCTCCTGGGCCCCCCTCTGTAGTTACTCCCCTGGTGATGGGCAAATCTGTCCCATTTTGCTTTATTAAAAATTTGAAAAATGCATAGTTTCATATATATATTCATTTATTTTTTAGACTTTTTTTCATTGCGCATAAACTACCGATCTCAGCCGAACGAAAATATGTCGGGACTCTCCACACACAGTTCGAAAATCAGATCTTTGCGTCTATGGCCAACTTGATCTTTCCTTACTGCACACACTGTCTCACAGAGATACATTGGTAAGGCATGAGGGAGATTGTTGACAAAGCTCTTTACTTGCAGGCATTCATGTAGCTGTGGGCAACAATCCCCTTGAGTGAATCGGCCTAGTCAGCAGCTCCAGTGCATTGTAACAGCCAGTGACCTATTTATTACAGAGCATGAGACCGTGACTGGAAAACCCCTTGGAGCAATATAAAGTTTCTGAAATAGGAGGAACTATTTCCCACTAAAAACACTCCCAGCTTGCGTCATTAGTGTGTGGGACTTTATAACATGCTCATGCTGACCCCACGACCCCACTGCCTGAGGGATTTGGGTGATAAAACAGGAGGGATGAAAGGAAACATAGGGTGCAGCCCCCCAGTTACTGTCACTGGGCTCCCATTGTTCTAGTCTCACAGATGCCCAATTGTTCCAGGCAGTGCCAGTCAGTCAGAGACATTCATGGCTGCTCCTCTGCTCCCCTATCACTCCTTAGATCCTTATCACTTCCCCGCACCACTGCTCCTTCTCCTTTCAACTTTCCTCCCTCCTTCCCCATTGTTCTCTTTTACTCAGGGCAGAACTGACCCTTTCTCCCTATTCACAGCTGACACCAGTGGAATGGACTGGAAATGTCTAGTGGCATGTTCTGATAAGGAGTAAATCAGTCACAGATTTGCTGAGGGTTCTGGGAGCTGTTGTTACACCTGTTATAAGACAGTACTTTTCACAAAATCCAGTGTGAATTTCAGTGCAGAGAAGGTCCTGGCTGGACCCTCAGCCTTAAACTGGCTATACATGTTTAGAGGCCACCAAAGTATCATTTGTGTATCATTTACACAAGTCACCAGTCACCATGTTTTTTCCATTAATATCCCCCCAGAATTCCAGCATTGTTGCATTCGCAAAGGGGCGCTGTGCTTGATGCAATTGCAACAATGTGTCCAATTAACCAAATTGCAGTCACACTTCATCGGACAGGAGAGTGTGACAGGAGAGACTAGTGCATGGAAATCGTTAAATGCAAGTGTGATGCTTCTATTGATGCTGAGGGAACGCTGGAGCTAGCGCCTGGTCCAGAGGTGGTGGTAGTTCGGTCAGTAGTCAGTAGTCAGTAGTCAGTAGTCAGTAGTAGAAACTGCAGCTGATTTGGAACAGGAAGCAGGAAGGACTGAGTGAAGCAATTATATGGCAGTGCAAAGAGTGAATTTTGATGCAAGTAACCTTTAATGAATGGGGTTTTATACTCAACTAACTGCTGGGAAATTTGCATGAACGTAATGGCATTTGCTGTCATAAATGACCTTTAGATCTTCGCTTGATTTGGCCCCAGGCCAACGAGCAGATCAGAATGGGACCCAACGGAGACCTCCACAAAGGACTGCATCAATGCTCACACCATGGAATTCTCAGATATGCCTGATCAATATTTGCCAGATAATCAACCACATCACAGCAAGATGCCAGTTTTTGATGGACCGTGTATGGCCAGCATCAGACAAGTCACAAATTGCTTAAAAACGACAAATCACCTTGTGACATGGACATAGGTTTTTTTTTCTCAAGTTGGGGTTCCTCTTGTGCTCAGGCAAAATCACCCAGAAAAATGCACAAAGATGTATACTCAGGTTACAAATGGTTCAATCATTTGCTTACTGGCAGAGGATGCTGGGAGATGGCAGTAAATAACATTTGTAGGAAAGCACATGTTACATCTCTGAACAAATGATTTATTAATGTAGTCACATGGGGTGCAATAACTTGCCAACTAACTGCATTCTGGGAGCTGTGGTTTAACACCATCACTAACACCATCAAGTGCACATTGCCCCCAAATACATTCACTGGCTCTTTGTTTCCTTCCAATTCAGGCCAGAGTCTTAACAATAATTTGCAATTTCTGCACCCACATCCCTGCCCTGATGTCCCATTCTGACCTTCAGCTCCCTTCTTCTCTCATAACTTCATCCTATTGCTTTAGTTGTTTGATATCTTTGGTATGTACTTAAGTTTTAATTTGCAGCCTTCCGGGTGTTGTTGTACTGTAACTCCCTGCAACAATTGGCACATCTAAGACTATGTTTATCTATGTTTACTTATCCTTTTTGAATAGTATAATGGTATCTGTGAGTGCTGCACCTTCAATTCTGCAATTTTCAGGAACTGATGCCCAGTTATGCCCCCAATGATGTCAGACAGAAGAGCCACAGTACATTCACAGTTTGCATAATACTAGGGCTGCAATCACAGTTCAGAATAAGGGCAGATCAGGTATGATGGGGCCCTAACTGATGCACAATTTTAAAAATATGTTTCCCAAAAGGACTGTAAGCCTTACAGTCCTTTTGGGAAACATATTTTTAAAATGAATTTGGCTATGCATAGCATTTGGCTACTACCAGTGGTTATATGTAATTTTTAAGCACCTTACAGCTGTAAGGTGCTTAAAAATTACATATAACCACTGGTAGTAGCCAAATGCTATGCATAGGCAAATTATTTTTAGGAGCCGTGCAATTAATTTGCATTAGGGTCCATCTAGTGGAGTAATTAGATATTACTGGCCCCCCCTGCTGCCACAGGGTCTGCGTCCTCAGTCTATAGTTAAGCCCCTGGGTTAGTTATGCCAATGTTTGACAAAAAGTGAAGTTAAGCTTGAAGCATTGCTCTGCTCAGGATCACAACCCAATCCTCAGGCTCCCATACTGGGGTTACCGGTCACATTCTGGGCACCTGTGTGACCTCATACAGAAGAACAAGCACTACCACAGTACAGTATATTTACCGTATTTCATTTACTATATGCAAATGGAATCTCATAGCTAAACTGTGCTAACTTGATTTACATTTTGGAAAACATATTTCTGTTAATCTTGTAATGTTATTATCCCTTTAACCTTCTTATAGGATTGCTGCTTTATAATCCTCATTCTCATGGATTAGGTTTACTTTCCTTTCAGTACGAGCTCTCCAGATTCTTGTTTTCTTGCGATTCTGCTTCAGTCTTTTGCCTGGGCTATGGGAGCTTTCCTTAATTAGCTGGCAATTGTAAGGTCAGCATCTCTGCCATTAAAGGGATTAATTATCACCTCTAATTAGCCATAAAAGAGAAAAAAGTAGCCCCTCTTGTTTGAGGTCAGTGCAAGAGGTCAGAGGTCGGCAGAGGAACAGTGTGGTGCTGACATCAGCATGTAGTACCCATAATATGTGCTGGCCTATGTGATTTAGCAATTCATCTTGCCACTGTATCCCATGTTTACAGAGTCATAAATCTGCCCAGTTTCCTGTTTTCGAAGAGTTACCTGGGGCTATGTACTAAATCCACACACGGTCATTTAATTTAGTTCTTTCCAAAATACAAAACATAAGTATATATATTATATATATATATATATATATATATATATTTATAGCAGAAATATCCAGAAAGTCCTTTCAGCAGTTAAATTCCCAACAGCCCCTAAAAGCTTTTTTAGCTTGGCCATCTCTGGAATATCACTTTAAACATGTTAAAAAAATAACATTCACCCTTGTTTTGTATGTACCCAGAAATTAAGGTTTACATTAACATTTTATCATTTGTAAATTGATACTGACATTTTGTGATCAGTGATTGTCACTTTTAATGCGCTTCCCTTAAAATGGCCCTCCATTATTATTGTTACACCAGTCCGACTCTCAGACCAGCTTACATGCTCAGGGTGGGGCGAGGGGGCTTATAAACCTACTATAGGATAGAATACAAGTGCCTATGGGATTATTTTTCACTTAAATGTGAATAACTACTGAGGTGCAAGCGATATCACCTATGGGAATGAGGCACATTGGGAGACCTGTGATTGCTGCCTGCTCAAGGTAGGCTTTAACTACAGGGCTTCCATGTGTTATGTTTTGGGTAGCCGAGGATGAGTAGAGTATAACAGTGCTTTATTAGCAGGCTCATGCAGCCATTACACAACAGACACTTTCACTTTTAAGCTGTCAGGAAGTATGCACAGTATAAGTCTGGGCACAGTGACATCTACAGGCCATTTGTATAAACACCACATATTCCCCCTATAGTAGGAAAGCATTTGGTCAAATGTAATAAACAACAACATTGCATCTTAAAGCAATAATATACATTATTCACATCACATAGTCCTGGGTCCATGCAGGTAGTTTTCTGATTCTCTCAGTACGCTTTATAGGTTCACTTTCTTCAGGCCTATTGCAGTTGACATCAGGAGTAGGAAAATGTCCTTCATCAAATGGAGCTTCTCCAAAGTCATTCCTAATAGGAATAAGACGACTTGCATTCCATATGCGTCCATCAGACAGTTCATATGTGTATGGTAGGCTCACCAGGGTTTGGAAGAAAAGGTGCAGACTGCACACGTGGATTAGAATCCCACCCTCGTCGCCAATCTGTTATACTCTACTCATCCTCAACTTCCCAAAACATAACACCATGTAAATCTGAAGTTATAATCAGGGCCACATTTACATCGCTGGCACACTGAGGCCCGCTGTTGTTCATTGCCCCGGCCCCCTCCCTTTTATTCTCTCAAATTTTCATCATTGGGAGCGGAGCAATAGGGATTGGCATGCGGGAAATTTAAAAATCGATCTTATATTTTTCCTAGGCCCAGGTCTTTGCGGCCTCACCACAAATCCGGGCCTGAAAATCTTGCTGCTCTAGGCCCGGGCCTTGGTGGCATTCCACAAATCTGGGCCTGGCTATAATTTCCCATAACTGCAACAAATAATTATATTAAAGTAACATCATTACTCCCTTTCATTTAGCCATGACCATGTCTGTACATTGGAAATCTGCATAAATAGTCTGTGCAGTCTGCACCCAAAGTATCTGTGATACACAATACCTTTCAAAATGTGTTACTGCTGTTCTACATTATCTTGATCCAATATTACCCAGGGCATTGCCATATACCTAATGCTATAGAGTCTGCTATAGAGGGCATCTGTAACCCAGCACCTCCTCTTTCATGATGAGCATTTCCTATCTATACTTACATGGTATGATCTCAAATCTATACTCTTATCTGATAGTTGGTCCAAATAACCCTAAAAGTTAATTTCCCAGAGTCAACCAAGCCTTTGGAGAAACAAAATGGTATCAAATGTGGGACACCACAGCACAGTGTTCCACCTCTTTATTAGAATCAGCATATACAGCTCCATCTTACTTGTACAGGATTTATTCTGAAATATAGCGCACGTTTTCTCAGGGAATGTGGAGGGGATTGCAAAGTCCTATATGGTGGCAATGTCCATAAGTATGCCACGTGTGGTCCATGGTAAATGCCTTTATAAAATCAGTGATCCATATGAACCTCAGGAAAAAATCCAGCTGGTGCCCTGTTAAACAAGAACATTTCACATATCAATAGTTAGGCCAGATACTTGATAAATAGTATTACAGTTCTTTACAATGTTTTAAAAATGATAATGACACCCACTAGTAACTTAAATCCCATCCTTTTTTCCCCAGGTCGGAGCCTCTATTCATCAATATTTAGGCATGGGGTGTTCCTCCAGAGCACTGCACCATTATTTCCCCTCTGCTTCCAACTTGAAAAGAAGATGGGGAGCTACTGGGGCATCTTTGGAGACACAGATCTTTAATGCTAAAGGGCTGTGGTTGCCTCGGGCTGGTACAGAAGCACAAAACATAATGTACAACATTTCTAGCCTATGTCTTCAGTTAGGCTTTAGTTCTCCTTTAAAAATGCATTGGCCACTTTGGTCACTTGGGGGCCATGCCTGATTTTATTCATGTCTTTAAGTGTTGCTTAGATGATTTCTTGAATAAGCATTATATCCATTACTTGAACAAGAAATTATCCAAACCACTCTTAAAAGCACTTATAATCATTATCACCTAACAGAGCATTTCACAACCTTACTGCTCTCACCTTGAAGAACCACCTACCCTGCTTCAAATGAAAGTTCTGTTCCTCTAGTCTAAAGGGGTGGCCTCTTGACCAATGACAGACCCCTGCGGAACTCCACTAACAACACTGGTCCAGAATAAATGTTCCATTTGCCACCACTCTTTGTAATCTGTCCTTCAGTTTCATTATATCCTTATACAGGTTATAAATGTAAGTATGTGTATATGTGCACCGTGGGTAATTGGGAAGGGTTGAACTTTTCTTTATGTAATTATGTTACAGAGGCTGAAAACAGCGCAGAATATATAATGTGTAATTATGTGTCAAAGATATTAGAACAGGGAAAGGGAGAGATGTTTGGGGCCATAAAATAATGTTTTGTTTCCAAAACAGTAGAGTTTCCAGTGTTTCCACAACAGAGGAAAACAACTAAGGTAGTGCATAGATGGGGTAGCAGTACTGCCTAAAATATCAATAGACAGAGACGGCACTCGCAGGAAAAAATTGCAACAGTCCAATGAAGTGAAACCATGAAGGTTTATTGTGATCCTACGTTTTGGTTCCTTCTTGGAACCTTCATCAGGGAAATATATATATCTAAAGGGATTGTTTGTCCATATATTGCAGTATAAGCTGGCCAACTACATTAAAGTCATTCCCGGTGTGGCCAGTTCCTACAGTCAACTTTTATTTGATTCCTATTCGAATTCTTAACGAATCAGATGAAAATTGAACGTAGGACTGGCCAGACCAGGGATGACTTTGACATATAGTTGGCCAGCTTAAATATATTGCAATATATGGACAAACAATATGTGTGAGATATATTTGCATGAAAGTTACCTTTGATAGTCCACTGATATTGAATAATACACGCCCTGTGATGGAGAAAGTGTCACACTATTCATAGTTACATAGTTACATAGTAACATAGTTAAATTGGGTTGAAAAAAGACAAAGTCCATCAAGTCCAACCCCTCCAAACGAAAACCCAGCATCCATACACACACCCCTCCCTACTTTTAATTAAATTCTATATACCCATACCTATACTAACTATAGAGCTTAGTATCACAATAGCCTTTGATATTATGTCTGTCCAAAAAATCATCCAAGCCATTCTTAAAGGCATTAACTGAATCAGCCATCACAACATCACCCGGCAGTGCAGTCCTCACTGTGAAGAACCCCCTACGTTGCTTTGACTTCTTTACAATTCATCAAAAAGAAAACAATGAAACAAAAAAGAACCTGATCTGGTCCCCTTATTAAATCCTTAATTCGGGGGTTTAAGGTCTATCCTTTGTAGGTTTTAATTTCAGACGTTTATTTCCTTATATTTACAGTAGAATCCCTGTTTTAATGTTTTTTAATGGACCAGAAAATAATGGTGTAAAATCTGGGAAAATGTAAATCCAGGGAAATGTTTCATGCACTATATATTGGTGGGACCACATGAAAACATTGTAACGTGTGAAAACTTAGGGGATGTAAAATTTAGTTTTCACTGTATTATCCTTCCTATAATGAGATTTATAGATTTATATTTGTCAAAATATGTTGTGTGCCCTGTTTATAGCCAGCGTTCTCTTTTCTGAACTCCTCTTTTTCTATAATACAACCTATTATGTCTCCTGTCTCTGCGCTAAGGTCATAAGTTGACAGTTTCTGTTGAAATTGAAATTCTTTCTATTGAGAGGGCCTCCAAAAACAATATTCAAGGTTAGGTCTCATCAGTGAACTATAGAACGGTTCAGAACAATTGTATTGCTTGTTTACTTTTAAATCATCTGAAAATGACAATGGTTTCCATTATTATTATTATTTATTATACAGAGACCAACAGGATCTCAGGAACTTGATAAGGTGGGCCCACTCTGACAACAAATAGATGTAGCCACTCGTGTCATATTCACTTGATGTGAATTTTCCTTATCTGTGGCCCATCTGTAAATTATCTGGTACTTGGAAAGGCCAGTCTGGTCCTGAGAGCCAATACATATAGAACATTCAAGCAGATCCATGACAAATAACGGAGGGCTATGGCACCACTGTTTTTTTACTGCCTATGGGGTCACAGTCAAAATGCCCTACATAATGGTCATCACTTTCCATTGAGAAGTAAAGGAGATACTCTGGCTGTGTCCATGAAAAGGTGGGAGAGTCTGAAGATGACTAAGGAGAAAAGCAA